>NC_053490.1:377936294-378592794 GCF_905171775.1 Rana temporaria
TTTTTCAGCTCTCTAACGCCACCCTTTGGGCAACGTCTGCTAATGTTGTGTTATGGTGAGCATTGCTTCTGAGCATGCGTGTTTGTATTTTGTAGTTTTGTCCGAAGGGCTTGTGTACACACGATTGGATAATCCAACAACACACATTTGTTGGCGGACAATTTTAAAGCATCCTATCCCACATTTGTCCTTGGAAAATTTGACAGCAATTGTCCGATGGAGCATACAAATGGTCGGATTTTCAGACACCAGCCTGTCATCTCACAAGTCCCGTCGGATAATCCGATCATGTGTACGAGGCTTAAGTTTGAAGGTCTATTTGTTTTGATAGTTATTCAAGTTTTAAAATATGGTATTTTGTAAAAAAAGCTTGTGTAGAAATGTAATTATCATTTGTATTACCATACAGGTATATCTTTGATAGTTAAAAGTATATCAATATTTGTATTATCACCAAATACTGTATACCTGATATTATTTTACACTGTGTTTTTAGTTAATAAATATATATTTTTAGCATATAGTTGTTGTCACTTGTCTTCAAAATAGCATGGATAAACAAACTTGAATTACTTGGTTGTATTTGTGGAAAATTTTAAAAAATCTCCTCAAACATAGATGTTTGCATTTCAAACATAGATGTTTGCATAATTCCATAAATATTATATTGTTTTTAGTCATGTGCACCGTCAATAATTTGTTTTGTTCCGTTCCGTTTCGTATTAGCCGTTAGTTCGTATTTTGTAATTCATGTCTGAAATTCAATTTGGATTCATGCGAAATACGAATTTTCATTAGATTTGTTCACTTTTCGTAACAATTACGACCATTTGTTATGATGAATTTAACCACTTCTCCACCGTGCCTATTCTGGCATTTCTCTCCTTCATGTAAAAATCACAATTTTTTTGCTAGAAAATTTATCAGAACCCCCAAACATTATATATTTTGTTTAGCAGACACAATAGGGAATAAAATGGCGGTCATTGCAAAAAAAAATTTGCACGTATTTGTGGAATAATCTTTCAAACGCCTTTTTTGGGGAAAAAATTTGTTTCATGAATTAAAAAATAACAAAACAGTAAAGTTAGCCCAATTTTCTTTATAATGTGAAAGATGATGTTACGCTGAGTAAATATATACCTAACATGTTACGCTTTAAAATTGCGCACACTCATGGAATGGCACCAAACAACATCCCTTGTAATAGGAATCACTATGACAAGTCCCCTTTATGGATTCCGAGTACCCAGGCGTGACATCACAACGTCGCGCCCGGGCCTCCGACGGTCATAGATGGCACGTGAGAGCCCAGAGAAGCACCGGATGGCGGCGGGAGGGGGAGACGTCCCCTCCAGCTGCCTATAAGAATGATCAAGCAGCAGAACTGCCACTATGATCATTCTTATCGTGCACAGAATCGCCGGCAGAAGACGGTCATATCTGAATGATGCCTGTAGCTGCAGGCATAATTCAGATATAACTTCACAAAGTCAAGGACGTCTTAAAAAGCAAAAATACCTTTCTTAATATGGCAGTCAATGGTATTTTTGTTTTTGGCCCCACCATTCTTCTCATTTACACATATGACTGCTAGAACAGATAAAAAGACATTTAGGGAAATTGATCAAAATTGGAGCAAACAGAATGTGGAGCAGTTGCAGTTTGTTCCATTAAGATTTGAAAATAAAAGAGAGATGCTGATTGGCTGCTATGCACAGCTGCTCCAGTTTTCGCCTGCTCCAGTTTTGATAGATCCCCCCCCCCACTGTTCAGGGTCACCGGGGATGTGCAGAGAGCACATGCACGGTAACACCAAACAATTTCCAGTGACACCGCACATCCCTAGTGACCCCGTACAGTGCGGGAGATCTATCAAAACTGGAGCAGGTAAAAACTAGAGCAGCTGTGCATGGCAGTCATGTGCTCATTATGAGGGGCTCCCACCACCCATGTGCTGTGCTGACTTCCTCCTGGAGCTGTACTTCTACTGTGCTTATTATGAGGGGCTCCCACCATCCCTGTGCTGTGCTGACTTCCTCCTGGGGCTGTACCCCTGTTGTGCTGATTATGAGGGGCTCCCACAAGGCTTGAACAAACAATTTTTGATTCGTACTTATGTTCAAATTGAAACTGCGGACCCTACTGGTGACTCCCATTTCAAATATTAAAAAAGGAAATTTAACTTCATAACAAATAATTGTAATTATTATGATAATAATAAAACAATATTAACCAACATTTTTATTTTGTCTGATTCTGAATCTCCCATCGACTACCAGTACCAGTCTCCCACTCCCATATTAAAAAAGGTAATTTTACCAATCTCACTCAGCAGCAGAAGATTGGTCAACAAAACACCAGCCATGTTTCCATTGTAATGAAATTTGGATCCGAAATTTTTCACCAAAATTTTGTATTCCGTATACAATTCAGAATTACGACTGCTTCCAAATGTACGATTTTTAGGAAATTCGTACCAAAATTAACCGCACATGTCTAATTGTTTTAATATTTCAGTATAAACATTCTGACACAATTTGATCCAGAAACATGCTTTTAATCCAAAGCACGTGTATATCAAAGCAAATTTACCCATAAATGATAATGGCAATGACAAACTGTTTTCAGCTTGCGCTGACCATGAAGGGGAACTGTGCGCCAAATTTCAAACAAAAAAAACGGCGCAAGTTCCCCTCCAGGTGCATACCAGGCTCTTAGGCTTGGTCTGGAACGTAAGGGGTTAAACCCGCGCCGAAAACCAGCGTGGGGTTCCCCCCAGATCCAGACCAAGCCCTTATCCCAAGCATGCAGTCTGGCCGGACAGGAATGTGGGTGGGGACGAGCGAGAGCCCCCCCTCCTGAGCCGTACCAGACCGCATGCCCTCAACATGGGGGAGTGTGTGCTTTGGGGGAGGGGGCACTGCCCCCCCTACCACAAAGCACTCTTGTCCCCATGTCGATAGGGACAAGAGCCTCTTCCCGACAACCCTTGCCGTTGGTTGTCGGGGTATGCGGGCGGGGCTTATCGGAATCTGGGAGCCCCTTTCATAAGGTGGCCCCCAGATGCCGCCCCCCCACCCTATGTGAATGAGTATGGGGTACATCGTACCCCTACCCATTCACCTGGGAGAAAATGTAAAGTAAAAAAACACACAGGGCCCTGGCCTTCGCCGTTTTCTGCCGGGGGGCGCCATCCCCCGGGGCCCCCAACCCCTTTAAGCGCTTTTACATTAAGGGGGGGGCTGCGGGCTTTCTCCGTTTTCCGCCGGTCTTCTCCAGTGCCTTCCGCCGGGGCCCCCAACCCCTTTAAGCACTCTTACATTAGGGGGGGCATCCGGGCTTTGCCGACTTCTGCCGGGGAAGGGCGCCATCCCCCGGTATTCTACGGTGCCTTCCGCCGGGGCCCCGGTCTTCCTCATTTTCTGCCGGGGGTGCGCCAACCCCCCGGTCTTTTCTCTGCTGTCTTGTCATTGCCTCTTCTGCCTGTCTCCTCCGCGGAGCCCTTCTTCCATTCGATGTTGACACGACAAGCTCTCCGGCTGTTGGTAGAATGGTAGAATTCACAAACCTAAATTCCGTATTACCTGCCAGTCTATAGGTGTTGTCTGTAAATAGAGAACACTAAACGGGTGGGACTTTAAATGAAGCGTAAGGCATAGAGCCGAGCGCTTCCATCCCCGATACTTAGAGCAAGGAAGAACAAGGGTGGGACTTTAAATGAGGCATGCACCCCAGGAGGACAACGGTAACGATAGACATTGGCAGGTTATTGACCCAGTAGTACCAAACAAATAATATGAAAGCATTGCGTGATAACAATGGGCAGTCAGTTCTTTAGTAGCATGATAATTATACAATAAATACAGTAATCACATGATAAAACTGTTACAATAATCAAAGGAATATTGTATAACTTACAACAGTTCATGGTATTGGTAATCAACATAATTGAAACAGGTACATACTGGGAATGATATTGAGAAAGGGGGGGCCAATTCATTGGAGCGTGTCTCCATGGTATATAGATATAATATTAGTACGTTGGTACAATCCACTAGTATAGAGAAGAGATAATTGATATTAGAGTGTCAAATGATGACAAAAGGGGAGCCTCTAATAGCTCACAGTAATATAAAGTAAGTGCATAATGTAGCCATTATACAATCTCCAATTCGTTGGGGTATCTACAAATTCCATTATAGTCGATGTATAGAAGGGAGGGTTAAAAGTATAATAGCAGCTGGTAAAAGGGGGCATCTAGTGGCTCCTCCATAGTACTCGTAGCCATGGTATAATACATTCAATATATAAAAGTTGGTAGATGGTAAACTGTCAACGAACAAAGAAGGGGGGCGTCTATTGGCTCAACGCGTTTCGTGGCTACTGCCACTCTTCAGGAGCAGGGTATGAGGTAGGTGTCTGTAGATATTAAACATAAAACAATTTAGAATAAGGGTATGCATAGTAAACCCAGTCTAGGGGGCAGGGGAGAAGGAATAGAGTAATAACTATTCCCCAACGTACTTACAGGTATGTCGAGACCATGGGAACAAGCCAGGGGGGCAGAAAGGTGGCCGGATAGGTAACAGCCCACGGGAGCTGCGGTGGGCTAAACCCACCACAGGATGGAGCTGATCCAGTAAAAAGCGCTGAATTCTCCCAATGGCGGAATCATGGGTGCATGGAGGTTGGTATGACTCATATAGAAAAAGTGATCTGTGAAAATAAAATAAAAAAATGTAAAATTATAAAAAGTAGGAGCTAATAGTAGCTGGGACGTGAAACGGTGTGGCACCAACAAAAAATAGTGTAATGGTGTAATGAGGCATAAGCCAGGGGTATAATGATACATAAATTGTAGCAAAAACAAATGTGGAAAAGTGCACTGTGTCCCAATATGGTACCAAGCGTCATAAGGGAACTGTAAGTGGACCCCAATACAGGGAAATGGGGTGATATGCCAGAAACAGGAAGGGATAGAGAATTGGGACCTAGTGTATGTAAAAATAAGTTTAGTGAGACATGGTAACAAGAGTAAAAATATGTACCTGAGTTTGTAAAGTGCTATACGTGCCAGGGAAACAGCCAAGACCATGATATGCACCGCCATGAGAGGAACCGCTGGACTGCAGGGAGTATACCCGTTTAGTGTTCTCTATTTACATATTTTCCGGGGATGGATACATGCACCCTTATAATTAAACAACACTAACATTGGTACTCTCCCTCCCCTAGGCTATCCAGTTGTCTGTTGATTTTAAACTTTATAGTTACATTATTATGCTCCAACTTTTATTTTATTTTACCAGCTTAGGTTTCAGGGGTTTAGTTATACAGTACCCCTCACATCGTTACCCACGATGTGTTCTTTTGATATGTTGCTGCCCTATATTGGGACAGCCTTTGTCTGGGCGGATCTACATAGGCCGGTCCTTTCAGTCCCGGGAGCTGTGATGCGGTCTTGGGGCCCGCCCTCTCTCGATCTCCCCATTGCCCTCGGGCATGGCGGGAGTTGGGTGGACGCCCAATTTCGCATCGACGGCACGTCTCCTCCGTCATGTTCGCTGCGACACTACCAGTGACGTCAGCGGACAGACGCTGTTGAAATCCATCCGGAAGTCCTTCACCGGACGACCTACGTGCCGGTGGTGAGCCACCCCCCACCCTCAGTGAGTATATATACTCCCTCCAGTCCAGCGGTTCCTCTCATGGCGGTGCATATCATGGTCTTGGCTGTTTCCCTGGCACGTATAGCACTTTACAAACTCAGGTACATATTTTTACTCTTGTTACCATGTCTCACTAAACTTATTTTTACATACACTAGGTCCCAATTCTCTATCCCTTCCTGTTTCTGGCATATCACCCCATTTCCCTGTATTGGGGTCCACTTACAGTTCCCTTATGACGCTTGGTACCATATTGGGACACAGTGCACTTTTCCACATTTGTTTTTGCTACAATTTATGTATCATTATACCCCTGGCTTATGCCTCATTACACCATTACACTATTTTTTGTTGGTGCCACACCGTTTCACGTCCCAGCTACTATTAGCTCCTACTTTTTATAATTTTACATTTTTTTATTTTATTTTCACAGATCACTTTTTCTATATGAGTCATACCAACCTCCATGCACCCATGATTCCGCCATTGGGAGAATTCAGCGCTTTTTACTGGATCAGCTCCATCCTGTGGTGGGTTTAGCCCACCGCAGCTCCCGTGGGCTGTTACCTATCCGGCCACCTTTCTGCCCCCCTGGCTTGTTCCCATGGTCTCGACATACCTGTAAGTACGTTGGGGAATAGTTATTACTCTATTCCTTCTCCCCTGCCCCCTAGACTGGGTTTACTATGCATACCCTTATTCTAAATTATTTTATGTTTAATATCTACAGACACCTACCTCATACCCTGCTCCTGAAGAGTGGCAGTAGCCACGAAACGCGTTGAGCCAATAGACGCCCCCCTTCTTTGTTCGTTGACAGTTTACCATCTACCAACTTTTATATATTGAATGTATTATACCATGGCTACGAGTACTATGGAGGAGCCACTAGATGCCCCCTTTTACCAGCTGCTATTATACTTTTAACCCTCCCTTCTATACATCGACTATAATGGAATTTGTAGATACCCCAACGAATTGGAGATTGTATAATGGCTACATTATGCACTTACTTTATATTACTGTGAGCTATTAGAGGCTCCCCTTTTGTCATCATTTGACACTCTAATATCAATTATCTCTTCTCTATACTAGTGGATTGTACCAATGTACTAATATTATATCTATATACCATGGAGACACGCTCCAATGAATTGGCCCCCCCTTTCTCGATATCATTCCCAGTATGTACCTGTTTCAATTATGTTGATTACCAATACCATGAACTGTTGTAAGTTATACAATATTCCTTTGATTATTGTAACAGTTTTATCATGTGATTACTGTATTTATTGTATAATTATCATGCTACTAAATAACTGACTGCCCATTGTTATCACGCAATGCTTTCATATTATTTGTTTGGTACTACTGGGTCAATCACCTGCCAATGTCTATCGTTACCGTTGTCCTCCTGGGGTGCATGCCTCATTTAAAGTCCCACCCTTGTTCTTCCTTGCTATAGGTGTTGTCTATCTGGCAAGTTGCCAATGTGGATATTTCTACGTTGGCAAAACGAAGAGACCATTTTTGAAACGTTTTAAAGACCACGTCAATCCACTGTAAAAACGGTTAATGACTACTGTCCTTAATAGACATGTGGGGTGTCTACATGACTTCTAAAGCTGCAAAGCTTATGGCATTGATGTCGAACATGCACCCTTGCTTGTTCGTGGTGGAGGCATTGATCAGACCTTGCTTCAGCTCGAAACTAGGTGGATACATCTATCAGACGCCGTTAAATTCCCTGGCCTAAACGAATACATTAGTTTTAAGCCCTTTTTATGATTATTTCTGTATGAAACATATATATTATATTTACGGCATTTGGTCATTTGTCCGCCTATGAGAGCTCATGTGGTCTGGTCATTTCCTCTTCCTCCCATACATTGTTTCATCTTGTTCTTTCTCCCTTAATTTGACCTTAGGCTGATTCACTCTGGTAACCGACCAGTGTCCCATATTCTATCTCGGGGGCATACTTAGGTTTGGGCTGACATAACTGACTAATCTCCATTTAATGGAGGTTTATATTTATAAAATAAGATTTTTTTCTGCTTTGCATAAATTGTACATAACATGATTTTTGAGATTGTATTGTATTTAAATTGTTATAATTACCCTAGATTTGATATTCACAATACACAGCATGCCTACAGTATTATATCATGTTCCTGTCACTTTAATTACTGTTCTTTTTGGCTCGGATCTCTGGCTAGGCGTCACTACCTAAATATGGATCCTCCCAAAAGTGGGAGTGGGATGGATCCTAACTGGTCCCTCTTTTGTGGTGCATGATGTGCCACTTTCCCCCACCCCTTATATATCCTTCCATCTGCCTCTATGCGTCCCGGTTCGGTTTTTCTCTCGTCTTGGTTTTTCCTTATTTCCCTAAACCATATATGTGATATACCGCAAGGTTATTATCTGACTTTGTGTTAAACAGGGTTTACGCATGGCCTTGGTTGCCATGGGTACTGACAAGTAAAGATATCGCTGTTCTCTTCCTATTTTCATGTACTAGCTCGTGTCTCCTTTAACTGCTTTCTCTTGAGATGCACGCGCCTTCTCCATCCACAGCCCCGCACTGCCCGCTGGCTTGCGTCCACTCATGATGCAGTCATGCGGGTGCAAGGCATTATGGGGCTTGTAGGCGCGATGTGTGGACTCAGATTCCACGCTCCATTGACGTAATCACATCACCGCTGTACGCCGAGGGGGCTATAAATGGCACTGCTCGTTTAAGTCTCTCTCTCTGACTTATCTCATCAACGGTAAGCCTTGTTACTGAAATCATGCTACGGCTCCTCTTGTGGCTCTCTCTGGCATTCTGCTAAGGAGCATTTAACTAACCTACTTTCTCTCTCCTTTCCTATGTGTCTTTCATTAAAGGATCATTCCCTGATCTTCACACTGAGCTATTTTGATGCGATTGCTATAACTTGAAGTCTGCCCTGCAACCAGGTCGTCTATAGTCGCCCTGTAAGTTCTGTCTTAAATATTTTTTGTAAATAGACAGATCTTGCTTATTCTTTATTTGTTACTTTTCTTTTATCTAGTACCTGGATATATTTTTTATCCTTTATTTTTCTTTAGATATACATTGATTACTGCCAGTCCAGTGCCCCTTCATCTATTCTCTGCTTGTTCAATTTTTAATCATCTGGTTGTCATATTAGAATATTATCTTTATGTATATTATGTGGCTTTACTATATATTTTAATTTTCTTTTTTACTATCCACCCTAGCCGCCACGTTTGGGTTAGGATTCACCATCCACTCTGAGGGGTCACCCTATCGGGCCGCATGGGGAGCAATGGGTAGGTCCTTCCATCTATCCACCCGAAGGATATTCCTGCCCACCCACTTTACCAAGGGTGGTTCAGTACCTGGGTAAAGGGGGATCAACGGGCTACTCTATGCACCAGTTCCTACGGGACCACGGTCCTTGATGCCTCGCCACTTGTTCTAGCCAAACTATTTTGCTTTGAATCAATTGTGTATAATAATCTATAGACTTTATTGTAATTCATGAAATTTATGAAATTGCTAAATTTGTTCTGTTTTTTTTTAGAGCCTTCTATTGAGATGATCTAGTCTTAAATCCCCCGACGAAGCCAGTGACTGGCGAAACTAGTAGGGTAGACTTGATCCGCAACTTCATCTCTATGTACAGCTCCCACGATCTGTTCTGTTCTATTGTCTTTTGAACCAGATTTTATTTTATTGTAAACTTAATAAAATTTCTTATTTTTGATAAATAAAAAACATGTCTGGTTTCTATTCTGGCACCGCCATAATCCCCTACCCCCCTAATCCCTTTATTTAACTAAACCAGGGATGAGGTGCTGTATCTTCATACATAGGAAGACTTGAATGGAGAAGTCCTGTGATTGCACACAGCACAGGTTTGGCAGCTGATTTTAGCCAATGATTACTGCTCAAAACTGCTTATCAGCTGTTTCCAATCACACACTCTGTTTTTTCTCTCTGCTTTCTAGGAAAAAGAAACATCCAGATGCTTTTTACTGTACACAGATCAGTAATGAAAAGCAGCACAGATTCCACTTGTTAGGCACACAGTTAACCTCTTGATTGTCCCTTGATGTTAACCCCTTCCCAGCCAGTGTCATTACTACAGTGTCAGTGTTTAGTATTATCACTTATCACTGGGTCTGGTATGTATTTTTGGGGGGAACCCCATGCCATTTTAAAAAAAAATGTGATTTCTAGTTACACCCCTGCTGGGTAGCTACAGGTAAGCCTTAATATAGGCTTACCTGTAGCATAAAGTGGTTGTAAAGGGTATACAACCACTTTAAAGAGTTGCCAGGAGTGGATGGGTAATGGTTAATTAAGGACAGGGTCCATACACTAGTTTACAGATTGTGCAAGTTAAAATTATGTTATTCTGGTTGACACCTAATGAAATCAATTGTAAGGTTTAGCCATGATAAACCAATTCATATAAGGCTTATTAAAGTTTTGATTACAGTTGGATGATTAAGATCTTTTTACTGCAGATAAAGTGCTCTTGATATACTTCCTGTAGTGGATGGTCTTTAAATATTTTTTAATGTACTATATCTAGAGTGAGTAGCTTGTGTTTTGACTGTTCGATTGAGGCTAGATTGGATAAGAAGGAGAAAACACTTGATTAGCAAACTCTTAAATTGATTGAAGACATTTTCAACAATCCCAATCAAAGAAAATAAATAAATAAAGCTGTTCAAAATAATATGAGTTCATTTAAAGCTGTAACTAAATACATAGTTATTTTAGTAATATTTAATATGGGTGATAGTATTGGATTTTTTTGTCTGAGTTGTTTTGAATGCTTATATATGTAATTTTGATGTTAAAAAGGCACTCCAATCAAACTTCTAGCATGATAGTCTCTCTTGACAGTATAATTGAAACCCACAGAGCCAATATGAAAAAGCTTAATAGGACCATCCTTGTATCTCATATAAAAATCATAAAGAATCCTTTTCAATTGCTAAATACTTTTTTTTTTGCATTACTCATTTACATGAAGTGGCTCCAATAGTAGATCAAAGAAAATAAAAAAGTGTGCAAAAATGTAAAATTAAACATGTTGTACATTGTACACTGTGTAATGTGAATATACAGCTATTTAAACAAGAAGAGGTACAGTTATGCTTGTGCCTAATTATGTCAGTGATGTACTGTAGCATTCCCCTATGACCCACAGTTTTCCTTAACCACATGAACACCAGATGGTTTTACCCGCTTCATGATCAGGGCATTTTTTTCATTCAGCGCTGTGCTACTTTAAGTGGCAAATGCATGGTCATTGTTTCACAAAAATAGAGCTTTCTTTTGGTTGTATTTGATCACCACTGAGCTTATTTATTGTTTATTATATAACAATAAAAGTGAAATATTCCTTTAAATTTCATACCTGGGGACTGTCTATAGTATGCCTGTGAAGTAGCGTATGTTTCCCGTGTTTAGAAATGTCCCTGCACAAAATGACATTTCTAAAGGAAAAAAAGTCATTTAAAACTACTTGCGGCTATTCATGAATTGCCGGGTCCCGGCATTGAAAAAAAGTAATTGAAAAAAATGGCAGGGGTTCCCCCGCTGTAATAGCCTTTCATTTGAATTTCCCGTCTTCCCAGGGCTCATCGTCACATAGCCCCACCTCTTGACCCGACACCTTTGTAGACATCACACGATCACGCATCCCGCATTGGACCGGCGTTCTGTCTATCAAAGGCGCCGGGCTAAAAGGTGGAGCTATGTGACGTGAGCCCCAGGAACACTAGACGTTCTAATGAAATCTATTACAGCGGGCAATCCCACTCTCTGCTGATATGGACAGCTCGCCTCTTCCTCTCCTCTCTCTTCTCCTGGCTGAGAGACTGTGCCGGCGGTCCTCTCCCCCCCACTATGAGGCAGCCCCACACTCGCCAACAGCCATTTGGCAAAATGCGAGTGTAAAATTTGAGGGCTGCTCATCCTCACTGAGCCCCACTTGGCTGCAGGCCCCATATCGCCCGCATGGGTCGCTATGGCGGTAGTTCCACCCCTGCTACCCAGGATATCTCCTAAACCTGCATGGTTTAGGAGATATACCCTGTCCCTGCATGTGCCAATGTCAACGGCACATGCGCACTAAAGCAAACTGAAGCATTGGCACGTATGTGCCGTTGCTTCAGTCAGTGTGTGGTTACCGGTGACGGCATCGTGGAGCCACAATACCAGAAAGTGACCCCCAGGAGAGATGTCACTGGCCGGAGGGTGGTACGAGGACCGCTGCGGGGGCTTTGATCTGAGGTAAGTAATTTATATTGAGCTAGTATGCTATGCATACTAGCTCATTACGCCTTTGTCTTGCAGAGTTTTTTTTTATCAGGTTTACAACCACTTTAACTGGGTCTTTACATGGGGAGGAGGACATTCTTAAGGGTCATCCACTACAGGAAGTATATCAAGAGCACTTTATCTGCAGGAAAAAGATCTTAATCATCCAACTGTAATCAAAACTTTAATAAGCCTTCTACAGAAATTGGTTGATTCTGGCTAACCCTAACAATTGCTTTCATTAGATGTCAACAATAACATAATTTTAACTTGCACAATCTGTAAACTAGTGTATGGATCCTGCACTATGCTTTTATGTCCTTAATTAACCCTTTCCCACCCAACCCCCGAATCCTGCATTCTGAGTGTAATGCACTCTTTAACTCTGCATTCTGAGGCTTAACATATTCCTAAACCCTGCATTCTGAGCACAATGCACTCCTGAACCCTGCATTCCAAGCGCAACACTCTCCTGACCCCTGCATTCTGAGTGCAATGCACTTGAACCCTGTATTCTGAGAGAAATGCACTTCTGAACCCTGTATTCTGAGAGAAATGCACTTTTGAACACTGCATTCTGAGCTCAATGCCAACCTTAACACTGCATACTGAGTGCAACATGCTCCTAAACCCTGCATTTTGAGCACAACACACTCATTTACCCTGCATGCTGAGTGTAATGCACCCCTTAACAATGCATTCTGAGCATAGTGCACTCCTGATCCCTGCATTCTGAGTGTAATGCACTGGTGAACCATGCACTCTCTTGTTATAATTTTGTTCTGAGTAAAAATATTTTATCAAGGAAGAAAAGGTTGATTTCACTGTCTTTTTTTTGGGGGGGGGGGGGGGGGCAGGCAATATAGAATTCCATGACTATAGGCTCCTGAGATCTGGCCCTACCTGCAAATTGCATAAGTCTGCACAAAAAGTAGTGCATACACTACTTTAAATAATGCACTGTGCCAAATTGCATGATACTGCAGTACCATGTGATCTTGCGTCCACAAACACACTGCTTTTTCAATCTTTGTTTGGGGTTAACAATGTATTATCACCCGCAGTAGATGACAAAGGTAGTGTGTTTTGGTGTGAACTGGCCCTAACAACATGACACTGTGCCCGGTGATCTTTGACATTTAGTGTTGTTCATATAGATCTCCATCTCTCGAAGGTTGCCTACCTCTGCCCTAGATGTTATTGGTATAATCACCAGGAAAAAAAATGCCTTAAAAAAACTCACACAACCACCACAACTAAGGACTGGTAAGCTGCAATATATTTTTTGGGGTTATTGTATTTAGATACATGTAACGCAAAAAAAATCCCCCCCCTCTATTTCTTCTCTTTCTGCCACTTCCCTTACCCTTTTCACTCCCCCTCCACCCCCCACCACCCCCTTTCCCTCCTTTTCTCCCACCCTCCCAAAATTCCCCTTCCTTGCTTCACGTCCTTGTCCTCCCCCTGTTCCCCTCTTCTCTCCCTTCCTCCATTCACGTGTGCATTTCCATTCACATTCACATGCAGTGGTCCCTTTCCCCCACCTACCAACTTTGAAAGCAATACACATCACTGCGTTTGAGGCGCATGTCCTGTCCTGTAGACAGTCAGCAGGCACTCGGTCTAGCAGACGGACGTGTGCCAGAGAGCTCCTCTCACCTGACCTCCAGTACTCCTTCCTCCTTGCACGCTCCCTCCAGCAGCAGACAGCTAGGCAGGTGTTCTTTTCCACTGGATCGCCGTCCATCTTGCTGATCCTCAGTCCGGTCCAGTCCGGGGGCAAGTTGCGGCCGTCCTTTTAAGGATAAGCCGCGGCTTTTCTGCCCGGATATACTCCCCCATCTGGCTTCCCCCGGCTTCCTTAGCCCCATAGAAACAACCCTCTCTGTCCCCCCACACCACCACTACTCCAGGCATCCCTCAGCCTCCTCTCCGGCTCAATCGCCGCCTTTTCGGGCGTCCGCGCCGGCCTGTATCGAATCGCAGCTGTCGCGATCTAGGAAAGGCCGCGGCTTCATCCGCGGCCTAGCGGCGCGCCCCTTCCACTCCCCCAGAACCTTCTCCTAACTGCCCAAACGACCCAGAAAAGCCCCCCTACCCCTGAAGAGCACCTTTACTCCTTACTATTGCTCCTGTCCTCCCCAGCAGCACCGATCCACCCAATCTGATAGCCACCGGCCTGGTCCTTGCTGCCAGGTTGGCGGCCATCTTGCTACACCCAGCCCCATCTCCCCTTCTCAATATTATTTGAACTTGATCCAGGGTTAGCCCGATCGCCTCTCAAGGGGTCAGGAAGGAATTTTTTTCCCTGTCATAGCTTATTGGCTCAGCTCGGCCAGGGTTTTTTTGCCTTCCTCTGGACCAAGTCAGGATAGAGGATTCAGTCAATCCTTGAAAATCCATTCCGCCCCCCCCTCCCCAGTGGTTCGCAAACATGGTCAATCTGCAATATTCTGCAGAAACCATTTGGAATCTGAGGCGATATGCCGCAATATTGCCAGCCATCGCCAAAAAAGCCCTAATAATTGAGCGACTATTGAGAATCGATCGACGATCGACTATCAAAAATCCCCGCCATTCACCGCAGCCTAAGCCCATTTCATGTGCGCTTATCAACACAAGATCGGCAGTAAAACATAGACTGGAAATCCATGATTTCATTCTACAATACGATTTAGATTGCCTCTTTATTACAGAGAGTTGGCTTACAACCGACTGTAACACCATTCTAAGTGAACTGGTGCCAGATAACTGTCGTATCATAATGGAAAACAGAATAGGGCAAAGAGGAGGAGGACTGGTGGTGATCCATAAGAGTCATCTTGCGATCACCAAACCAGTCCTTCAGAACCGTCTTCCATTCATGGAAACCCTTATGCCGCGTACACACCATCACTTTATGTGATGAAAAAAAACGACACTTTCTGTGAAGTAAAAAATGACGTTTTTGAAACTTCAATTTTCAAAGACGAAGTTGCCTACACACCATCGTTTTCTCACAATGATCTTGCAAAGTGAGGTTACGTTCCATCACGTTTTACCATTGAAGCTTGCTTCATAAGTAGCTTCTGGGCATGCGTGGATGAAAAAACGTCTTAGAAAACGACGTTTTTTGCTACACACGGTCAATTTATCTTGGTTCTCCTCTTTTTTGGAAAACCGATCTCAAACAGTGAAGTTAGGACCCTTCACTTCTGAGAAACGCACAGTATCATGTGGAGTCCCTCAAGGATCGCCTCTGTCGCCGGTGTTATTCAACATCTATCTTCGTCCTCTTTTTTAAATCATCAGCAGCCAAAAAATGCTTTATCACTCATATGCAGATGACACGCAACTGTATTTCCGCATTTGCAATAGAAAGGATCACCACCTCAATCTAGAGACATGCCTCTCTAAGTGAACTGGTGCCAGATAACTATCGTATCATAATGGAAAACAGAATAGGGCAAAGAGGAGGAGGACTGGTGGTGATCCATAAGAGTCATCTTGCGATCACCAAACCAGTCCTTCAGAACCGTCTTCCATTCATGGAAACCCTTATGCCGCGTACACACCATCACTTTATGTGATGAAAAAAAACGACACTTTCTGTGAAGTAAAAAATGACGTTTTTGAAACTTCAATTTTCAAAGACGAAGTTGCCTACACACCATCGTTTTCTCACAATGATCTTGCAAAGTGAGGTTACGTTCCACCACGTTTTACCATTGAAGCTTGCTTCATAAGTAGCTTCTGGGCATGCGTGGATGAAAAAACGTCTTAGAAAACGACGTTTTTTGCTACACACGGTCAATTTCTGTGAAGTAAAAAGTGCACTTTTGAAAAACGACACATAAAATTGAAGCATGCTTCAATTTTTTTTGGTCGTTTCTTACAAGACATAAAACGACGTTTTCCCCCACACACAGTCAATTAAAGTGACGTTTTTAAAAACGTCATTTTTTTTCATCACATAAAGTGATGGTGTGTACGCGGCATTACTCTACAACTGCAAATAAATTCCCAGGAGACCGTCCGGATTCTACTCTGCTATAGACCACCCGGTCCAAAATCGCAGCTGTTACCATCATTGACGGAGTTTATCTCCACTTACACCCTTAACGGCAAACACTTTTTGCTGCTCGGGGATTTCAATCTCTGGGCCAATTCCCCACAAGACCCCATTGCGGACGCCTGTATTGACCACCTGGAAGGTTTAGGGCTACAACAATTAGTATGTGGACCCACACATGCTTCAGGTCACACACTCGATCTTATTTTCAAACAAGATCTGGAAATAAAAATCTTGGAAAATGAACCGTTGCCATGGACTGATCACCATGCAATTAAATTCATTATTTCGGAAATCCCCCCCCCTAACAAAAACATCAAAACCAGTGACAACACACTGGACTAGATGTCAGAAGAAGCTCCACTCGGAAGTCTTCAAAACCACGTTAAGGGAAAAAATAAAAACAATACAGCCGCATCAAACGGCCGAAGAAACACTGGATACCATAAACGCAGCCCTATTACAATCCACTGACTTAATAGCGCCGAAACGTAAAACGTGCATCCGAAAAAATTCCTCCAGCTGGTTCAACAACCAACTGGCGTTACTGAAGCAAGAGCGCAGAAGGGCGGAAGCCGCCTGGAAAAGAAGCACTTCAGAGGAAAACCTCTCCCTCTACAAAGTAATAACAAGAAAATACCACAAAGAAATTTTCAAAGCCAAGAAAAATTATTTTTCTAAGGCTATCAACAGCGCCCTCAACCGCCCCCGCGAACTCTTCAAGCTGGTCACTCAGACCATGAATCCAGGTTGTCTTGAAGTCCCCAATTCGGACACCCAAGAATTTTGCAATGATTTATTGGATTACTTCATTAATAAAATCGGGGAAATCCGTGAAAGCATTCAGCAAAACAATACCCCCCTCAACTCCCCCCGCAATTATTCACACTATACCCACAACAATCAACCACAATCAGGTAAGTTCATGCTGGAACCCATCTCTATCCATGCCACTAAGAACATCATCGGTGCCTTGCGTAACGGCACAGCACCGAATAATATCATCCCCACTAAACTGCTGAAGGAATGTGTCGACACCCTGGCACCTCCCATCACGCAGCTTATAAACCAATCTTTCAAGGAGGGCATAGTGCCCACCCAGTTGAAAGAGGGCATAATCAAACCCATCTTGAAGAAACCCACACTAGACCCCAAGGACCCTCTCCACCGCCGTCCCATAACATGCCTAAATGTACTCTCAAAGATAATGGAAAAAGTAGTGGTATAACAGCTGCAACAGCATCTAGATACCCACAACCTACTTGATCCATTTCAATCAGGTTTCCGACCAGGACACGGGATGGAAACAGCATTGCTTAAAATATGGGACGACGCTCTCGAGGCCGCAGACGAAGGAGAATCTTGTCTTCTGGTTCTGTTGGACCTAAGCGCAGCTTTTGACACAGTAGACCACAAACTATTATTGTCACGGCTAACTGAAGTAGCCAGAGTTGCAGAAGGCGATTTATCTTGGTTCTCCTCTTTTTTGGAAAACCGATCTCAAACAGTGAAGTTAGGACCCTTCACTTCTGAGAAACGCACAGTATCATGTGGAGTCCCTCAAGGATCGCCTCTGTCGCCGGTGTTATTCAACATCTATCTTCGTCCTCTTTTTTAAATCATCAGCAGCCAAAAAATGCTTTATCACTCATATGCAGATGACACGCAACTGTATTTCCGCATTTGCAATAGAAAGGATCACCACCTCAATCTAGACACATGCCTCTCTTTGATAGAGAACTGGATGACTAAGAGTTACCTTAAACTCAACGGAGCGAAAACAGAACTTCTCCTGTTTCACGCCAAACAGAGGAATCAACATGCAACACCGTGGATACCCCCGCCCATTCTGGGCAAATTCATCTCCCCTAGCGCTAAAGTCAAAAGTCTCGGGGTCATCTTCGACTCCAACATGACAATGGACGCACAAATAGGGTCGGTAGTCAGCGGTTCTCACCATCTGCTGCTCCTACTACGCAGAATGACTCCTTTTATTCCCAAAGAAGACATAGCGGTCGTTGTGGGATCAATTGTGAACTCTAGACTGGACTATGCAAATGCCCTTTACCTCGGACTCCCAAAGTACCAAATCGCTCGTCTGCAAGTCGTTCAAAATACGGCCGCCAGACTAGTGACCGGGAAAAAGCCCTGGGAATCAATCTCACCTTCATTGAGAACCCTTCATTGGTTACCAGTAAAAGACAGAATTGCTTTTAAAGCACTCTGTCTAACCCATAGATGTATTCATGGGAATGCTCCCCATTATCTATGCAAAAAAATAAAAGCCCATAATCCCAATCGCATTCTGCGATCCACCAATCAAATCTTTTTCAGATACCGAAAGCCAACTACAAAACCAAAGGAGATAGAAGATTTGCGGTCCAAGGTCCCAGACTATGGAACGCTTTACCAACCAGCATTCGGTTGGAGGAGAACCACTTAGCCTTCAGGAAAAAGATCAAAACTCATCTCTTTTGATATCAAAAGAGTCAGGTACATCAAGCGCCCAGAGGCGATTAAGTTTGCATGTGTCGCGCTATATAAGTTTCTCATTCATTCATTCATTCATTCAATTCTAAGTATTTTACTTATTTCACCAGAGCTGTCATATTATTCCCCCTCATGCGCCACGAGGGGTATTTGAGCCCACGCCTGGTCCATGAACCTTTTTAGGTGAGCAATGTACATTCCTTTGACACTTGACTGTTCTATAATGACAAAACAATACTATCCTATGTTTATTATGTTTTATAAAATATTGCTTGTTTTTGTATATTATATCACATGTTCTATAGACCCTCCTGAAAAAGCGGTATTCCGCGAAACCGGTCGAGGTTGTGACCTGTTTCAACCCAACAAGATATTTAACAGTTTTTTGTTACCAACATTGCTGTTTTATATTGTGGGGCTCGTCCCAAATGTTTTTTTTAAATTGTATAGTTTTTTATGTTAATAAATATTTTTTATAATATTATTTGTCTGTTATCAGTGCCTAGAAAAAATCCTAGTCAAACCCCTTGACCAGTGACTATTGATGGGTTAGTTAGGTTTGAGCAGCCTCTACCCTATATTCACCTGGTCCCACTTCCTATATGTAACGCAAATTATAAATATCACATAACTTCCTGTATCTGACTGCACAAAAACTAAATTTGATTTAATTTTATTCAATATGTACAGACTCGGTGCTTAAGGCTGGGGACTTCTGCTCTTCTCACAGTTGAGCCACATTTTGTATATGTTATGCTTTTTTTTATATACTTACCTTTTTTTATCAATACATGTATTATTTGGGTTTAGGAGTAAACAGATAAAAAAAAAGGGAAAGTGCAGTGCAAGGCAATACAGTATCTGAATAAATAAAGTAAAAGTACAAGGCCTACAATATGCAGTTTGCCATTAATATGCAGATCATAAAATACCCTCAGGATACCTACTTATAATATAAGGTGTCTTTCCTCATAGCTAAAAAAAATCATAAATGTAATAGGACTTAACCATCTCGACATCTTAACAGTTTGGAAAAAAAACATTGCAACTAATCTATTCCTGTGTCTTTTTTAATAGTAAGTCTTACCACTAGAAGAATGTGGGTAGCCACAGTGTGAAAAGCTAAAGAAAAATGGTTTTGGTGATGGAAACCTTCCAGTAATTTCTGAAATGATTTGAAAAATTGTCAGCTAGAAACTGCAGAGACCTTTACCTGAACATAGAATGTGCATTAACTTACCGATGACTCCACAATCTCTTCAAGAAGAGAAGAATGAGAAAGAAAGAAACCTTCCCACGTTGCACTCACATTTTGCAAAACAAATAAATTAGTTTTGATATACTTCACTATCGGAGCCATTTTTACTTTAACATGTGGAGCAACTTCTGATTTATGGGAACACTGGTGGAATTAATTATTTTGTTTGGAGATTTATTCAGCTATATTGCCAAGCATGCGAATGCAAGGCATATTTTATTGGTAGGCGCAATTCCTTTGGGTGTGGAGTCACTGAGCACTATGGTGTGGTGGAAGGTTTCAAGCAAGATTGTTTAAGAAGATTTTTTTGGACACTTTGGGCCAGATCCAGAAAGAAATACATTGGCGCAGCGTATCAGAAATACACTACGCCGCCGTAACTTACCTGGCGCATTTTCGAATCCTCAGTGAGTTCGCGCCGTAAGTTACGGTGGCGTAGTGTATTTCTGGCGGTGTATTTCAAATTGGGCGGGTTGGGGGCGGGTTTTATTTAAATGAAGCGCGTCCCCGCGCAGAATGAAATGCGCATGCGTCGTTCCTAAATTTCCTGCCGTGCATTGCGCTAAATGACGTCGCAACGATGTCATTTTTTTTAACTTAGACGTGAGTTACGTCCATCCCTATTCACGGACGACTTACGCAAAAAAAATAAAAATTTCGATGTGGGAACGACGGCCATACTTAACATGGCAATTCTATCTATACGCCGCAAAATACCAGCTTTAACTATACGCCAGCCGCGCGTACGTTCGTGGATCATCGTAAATCGCTAATTTGCATACCCGATGCGGAAAATGCCACCCAGTGGACGCCGAAGTATTGCATCTTAGATCCGAAGGCGTACGAAGACGTACACCTGTTGGATCTAACCCAGAAGCCGTCATATCTTGTTTTGAGGATTCAAAACAACGATACGACGCGGGAAATTTGAAAGTACGCTGGCGTATCAGTAGATACGCCGGCGTACTTCGTCTGTGGATCTAGCCCTAAGTTTAATCACTTGGAATTTAATCACTTATGGACTTGGCTTGTTAAATGTATTCTTTTTATCACTGGATGAACGTTTTTTTCTTGGAACATTTTATTATGTATATATTGCTTTTTTCATCATTATTTTTTCACTTCTCACATATATCTATTATGGTTTAATATGTGTATATTTTGTCACAGATTTATTTTCACATTTATTCAGGATTTTTCAAAATAATTTTTGCACATAGCGCTACTATTTTGTTCATTCAGAATCTTTCACATATCATTCACATTTTTTAAGTAGCTGTTATTCTTTGGGTTTTTACATTGTTTGGCGCAGTGGGGTGGAAGAAGGTTGAAGGGCACATATAAATTCCTTTTTTCACTATTTGTTTAATGTTTTATGTAACTGAATAAAAAGTGATAGGTGGAGTTCAAATTTAATTTGTTAGCCACTTACCGTACTTTCCGGCGTATAAGACGACTTTCTGGATGCAAAAAAATGCATCCAAAGTCGGGGGTCATCTTATACGCCGGGTACGGTCTCCGTGCTGCGAGCATCAATGATTTAAAAGACACTCCTTCTCTTCAGAGTGTTCTGTGATAGGCGGAACACAAATCTTCCCAGCAGAGCCTCTGTTCTGTGTTCCTCCTATCACAGATGCCTTCTCATCCTCTGACGAGATGAGAAAATGTCTGTGATAGGCGGAACACAGAACAGAGGCGCTGCTGGGAAAATTTGTGTTCCGCCTATCATAGAACACTCTGAAGAGAAGGCGCGGCTTTCAAATCATTGACGCGCGCAGCACGGAGACTGTCACCGCCTGTCTATTCACACAAAAAAGTGAATGATTGCACTGTCTGTTTGCGGTGATTGCACTGGGGGGCAAGTGATGGCACAGAGAGGGGCAAGTGATGGCACAGAGAGGGGCAAGTGATGGCACAGAGAGGGGCAAGTGATGGTACAGTGAGGGGCAAGTGATGGTACATTGAGGGGCAAGTGATGGTACAGTGAGGGGCAAGTGATGGTACAGTGAGGGGCAAGTGATGGCACAGTGGGGGCATGTAATGTAATGGCACAGTGAGGAATGTAATGTAATGGCACAGTGAGATTTGAAAAAGCCTGTTTCTGTCAGCGGTTCTGGCTCCCCCTCAGCTTCCAGAAAGACTAGTAAGAAGGGGTAGTCTTATACAGTGAGTATATCCCAAAACCAAAATTTTTCCTGGAAAATTAGGGGGTCTTCTTATACGCCCAGTCATCTTATACGCCGGAAAATACGGTATGTACTGTAAAGTCAATGTAAATCTTACATATTCTGCTGTATCTAACAACACACTCTCCAGATAGTGCTGCTGTCCAAGGGTGTCTTCGTTGCTCCTCCATAGATAGAATTTTGATCCATCTATAGCCATTACGGTATAAGAGGAGTCAACATAGTGATAAACTTCTCTTGAACGGGAATGTTGGAAATTTGTGTTTGATCAGTGCATACAGCCAAACAGCTGCAGCACTGATCAGTGTATTCTAGCAGTGGAGGGGTCTCCACTGTCAGAATACATTAGCGCAGTGATTCCTTCATGCACCTCCAATGTGTGGATAGGAGATTATTTTGTGCTATTTAGTGCCTCTTTTGTGAGCCATTAAGATTGATCTATCCACAGTGATTACTGTTACAGAGGTTAGCAAGGCTTATTTTTTTCACCTCCTTCATTGCTACTTAAAGCGGAGGTTCACCCGAAATTTTGACTTTTGCTCAAGTCAACTAGCAGGCAGAGACAATAACTAATCCGTTGTTGTTTTTTTTTTAATGCCGATCCTTACCTTAGTACTGCAGCAGTTTCTCCCCTGTCCATCACTATTCCCCGTGGGAGTGGGCGTTCCTAATCACAGGCTGTGATTAATGTGCTTCTGACCGGCACATACTGCGCGACACGAGTTGCCGAAAGAAGCCAAACGTCGGTGCGGCTCTATATGGCGCATGCGCACCGACGTTGGGATTCTTTCCAAACTTGTGACGTGCAGTATGTGCTGGTCAGAAGCACGTTAATCACAGCCTGTGATTAGGAATGCCCACTCCCGAGGGAAAGCCGGGGGATGAAAATAGCCCTATAATGGTATGTACGGAAAAAAAAAAACACAAACAACAGCATACTGACGGTCTCCTAGGTCGGTCCATGTATTATTAGAATTTTTTTAGGGTGAACCCCCGCTTAAAGGATATGTAAATAATTTCCACAGTCCCTAGTGTATTTTAAGATAGATAAATTCAACAGTATAGTCTAAAAAAATATAATAATAATAACCCATTGATTCAACCCATGATATAATGTTAAAAGTAAAAAGTATAATCAGCGCAATAAGACACACATAAAACAGCAAGCAGCTGAACACTAGGATTCAATTGATAACAGTCCTGAAAGTAAATATAAGTAGATAGTGCAGCAGCTATGATATAATGTTCTTTAGGTAAAACAATATAAATGTTAATAATAGTTTTGCTTTTTAGCCAATTTGTATTTAAAATTATTTAAATAGATACATTCAAAACTAACCACTTGCACAAATTATTTTGTATAAAAAAATACATTCTAAAATAAATGATTGAACATTTACTGATTTTGTTCCTTAGATCAATTGTTACTAGCTTTCAAAAGAACAGTTTCCTATCATTATTATCAAGGGGAAATAACTGTCAGGTACGGACATTACATTTAATACTCACTAAAATGGTAGACATTTCCCTAATGTAGAGAAAATTTGATAAATTCAATCTTAAAAGAGGTGTTTAAATTCAAAAGGTATGCAGACAGCGTTGCAAATCTCAAAGCTTATTAAATATATATTGTAATTTGTAATGAAAGGCTAATTCAAAATTAAAGGAATGTAGTCATTTAATAAAAAAAATAAGAAAAGCAGATTTACAAATATCATACTGTATTTCTTAGTACCATACAACTTTAGATTCTGAAATTAGAAATAATACATATCTATAATGGAACACTCAGAGTTTTCTGCCTTTAGTCTTAGTGCATTAATTTTCATCACCAGTAGCTACAGATGGAAATCTGTCAAAACAAAAAAAATGCATTTTACATTTTTTTTTCTTACTGGTTTTGCTCCTCTGCCAAATGGCTATACTGAAGTTAATTTGGAATTGCATTTTTTTAGTATAGCCTTGTGGGATCCTAAGAAATTAGTAATGTAAAGAAAATAATCAGTTTTGTGCCTTGATTGGATGGCATTTAAAATGCCATCTGCAAATCAGAAAGTATCATTAGTATTGTAATTGGCATCTAGGAAATTTTGGGATCAGTAGAAAACATTTCCAGATGCAACAGGTGCATTTTCTATGTTTAACTTTATTCAGCTCTTTAGAGAAATAACCTGAGAAAATCTATAAGCAGTAAAAGTATGTTAATGAGAGTTGCCAGTAGTAATTATACATTGAAGAACATTGTTTAGTAGTTCAGGATGGGTATTAAAATGGGAAATAATGCTGCTATGCTAGGATAAATAATCCCATTGGCGACATTCAAATAAGAAATGTACAGACATCTACAGGTCTGGCATTTGGGTACAAATGCCAAAAAATACAATTTAAGAGACAGGGGAGTTATGCAAACATACTGTATCATCCAGTGGAAGAAAATCACGAATGGCATTAATCCAGCCCATGTCATTAATTAGGTCCAGATTTACCTCTAGGCACCTGGAAAAAAAAAACATACCCCAAACAATTTGCCCAAAAGACTTTCTTTGGGCAATTTTGTTGTGCGAAATTATTGAATTTTCTATGCAATCTACAAAGGAAAATATGACACTAATTTTGGGATGAAAACTATGCTTTCAATCACCACTTTTACAGAGGGCTAAAATGATAAGTAGGAAAATGCCTCAAACATAGAGGAATTTGTGAACCAGAAAATAAAATGTTTGTACATCTCGTAAAGCCATTTTCTAGAAGAACCCTTTAATAAAAATGGGGCAGTTAGACACCACCCCTTTGCGAATAAGTAAGGGGTATATAGTACTTCTACTCACTCACCCAAAAAGTAAACAGAAAATAAAGACACTTATGCAGCTTTTGACAGGTCTTTTCTTAAAAACAATTGTTCCATGATGTATTCCATTGTCAGTCACATAATCCAACAGTGTAGATCCAAAATACAATGTACGACACCTTTTGAAAGAAAAAAATGATGCCGCCTTATGAACATGTCTGATATGGTTGCAATGCTAACTTACATTGAATGACATCTCCCTGGGGCTCCACTGTCAAAGGTAAACAAGGGGGTGGGTTATATCAGTAAGTAATCACTTAAAAAAAAAATGCATGAATATGACAGCTCGCACAGCAGCAATTCCATATAAACAGAGAGAAGGAAACCCCTAAGCTGAATGGAAATGAAGGATTGTCAGAACATTTGGGGTTAAAAGAATATATCTAAAAAGCCACATATTGTACATTTTATATTAATAAATATTGAACAATACTACAGCCATTTTCTCTCTAAAGTTGAAATTAAGTTCACTGTATCTAAAGAAGAGGTTTTTCTATCTTACAATGAGACTGTGTAAGTTTGTACCATCTCCCAGGTTATAATTCAAAGGTTTAGACACTTGGTAAATAAACAAGATAAGGGGAGATTCTACAGATGAAACATGAGCTGACAGTAGTTTCTTTGCATGAACGGAGCAAGAAGACTCATATATGAAAGAAAAATTATTATTTAAAATACATCATTTAATATATGTTTATAATATATCTGTTGTAAGATTGGGGTGATCAGACTTCAGCATCAGACTTCAGCGGTAGGTGAATTTTAGTGAGTACGCCTGTCCAGAACTGAATTTTTAAGGGCCTGGTAGCCCACTTTTATATAAAAGCACAAAAAGTTCACAAATACATTAGTAGCTTTCACAGGGGGTTCCACCATTACTGTATCTTGCATACGCAATACTTTAACCTCCTGGCTTTCATTCTTGCCATCCAGCTTTTTCAGGCCTTTAGCCTAGGCCTCAGGTCTGCTCCTCAGAACAAACAGAGTTTCCTAGAGTTAAGCTCCCTCCTAGATTACTCCTAATCAGTGCCTTGCTGCTCAATCACCAATGACATCTGCCTCCTGCAGACATACATGCTCTGGCTGCACCTATGCAGCGTCTGACTCCTCTCAGAGGGTTGGGAGTCCACATGACTCCCAGAAACAGACTTCCTGTCTGTTGGGTGGGGCCCTGAGCCATAGTCAGGTGAGAACTAAATAGCCCAACACACAGCTGTACAATTAGCGTACCTTTCTCTCCAAAATCTGGTGTAAACCAACAGTCTTTGAGGTCGCACATGGTCCCACCACCACATATCCTCCCTCCCTGTTTCGAACCGGAGGGAGGAACACATAAACCCGTCACCATGAATGGGACACCTCTGTGCCAGCCAATAGCTGCATAGGCCCATTTCTTTTTCCGGGTATGTTTCCACTAGCACTTCACCTTAGCACCTTTGTGCCAACTATCAGCAGGATGAGTCCTAATCTGCCCAACCTTTTCTCTAAAGGGGCACTCCACCCACATCTTCTTCCGGGTGTGCTTCCACCAGCACTTCTTCCTCAACTGTGGGCTCCCAATAATCTATCCCTTCTGGCCTCAGGATCCTTCTTTTTTCTCCCACAGACCTACTCTCCCGGGACTGTTGGGGACCCACTTCCATGAAATCTGTCAGGGACTGACCACTCTCACTACCTGATGCAACATTAACCAACAACATCCGTTTCTCAGGTTCACTAACCCCGGTGTGGTTACCCTTGGCAACCAAACCATCTGAGATCAACACCATATCCTTCTGTTTAACCTCAATAGCAATGCTCCACAAAGGGTTGTTACAACTCAATATTGTCATTGGGACCTCTTGTCCCCTTGTTTGCTAAGACAGTGTCTATGAAGGGACCACCTACAGGCAAGCAGTTACTCCCTATGGGACAGTCCCTCAGTTTCACATCACACTCCGTTGTCCAACACTCCAATAGCAACTGTCTTACCAACGCACATTTTTCGCCACATTTTTCCACACCAATCTCTTTAACCATTTCTGTGTCCATTGGTACCTCAACCAATAGCTCAGACTTGTCTGACAGTGCTCCACAGTGCTTCTCATACACTTTTTCGTTACAGTTACTATTACTGTTATTTCCTGTCAGAGTGTCTCTGGGTACCTCAAACTGCACCTCTCTGCGAGTGATGGACCAAATTCCCACTACTGCCACGTCTGTTCTGGGCCCTTCCTTCACATGAGGTCTAGCGGGCGAGACAGTACGTGCGCCATGTACCAACCACTGCTCAACCGCACCTCGGACCGCACCAGCAGGAAGGCACCCCATCACATCAGCATACGGAGAGACTTCCACCATGTTTATTATTTCCGATTCCTCTAGCAGTTCCCTTGAGTGCCTTTTGCACATAACTTCCACTGGAAGCACTCTCGAAGAGAACTGTGAGACAACCTTTCACAAAAGTAACCAACAGTGCAGTAAGCAATTTTTATCAACATTGCTTAACATCGCCTGCACCACCTGTGTCCACTGATTGCTACTACGCAGTACCATGTCACCCCTCTGCTGTGGATACATGCAGGTGTACATTGGAAAGATTTTCACCAATTCCAACAACATCTCCATTATTTCTAGACATGCTGCATCTAAACACAGAACTCTAGGGACTTTTACTTTACTAACAATGTGGAGGGGCTCATTTGCTAAGGCATGAGAGGCTGAGACACTTAAATAGACCTCTACCTCAGAGGCGAAAAGAAAACAAAAAGAAAAGCCCCTCTGAGTATTCTGTTTAATAATTTAACACTTAATGTATCCAGCACTGACATCACAGTAAACATGGTGAAGCTTGGGAAGCTGGTGTAATCCTGACTGATAATTGATCCAGAGTCGAGGGATGCATTCTAAGCAGAACCATCTAGTCCAGGCTTCTATAGCCGCTCGGAGCCGGGGAGAGCCAATGGTGTCCGTGATGAAGGGTGGCGGCTAGACTGGAGTCTTGTGTACTGGTGTGTGATGTCAGCTGGATGGTGGCAGAGGGAGACCACGACGTGTTTCAGAGCATGTGCGAGTCGGGGACTAGACATGCACTCTCTTTTCTCAAGTGTGGGGAAGTGGAGAGGAAGAAAGGTTTAAATGCTTGTCATGTGAAGAGACACCAACCAATAGCGATATAAGAAAAACGAGCAAGCATAGCGCGATAACAAATCAACAAAAGATATGTAGATAACAGAAGATAATAATAATTAAGTGAGCCTAATGGGGATGTATGAGTGCGAGTGCAAAATGTGCGTGGAAGCGTGAGCGTGCTATATCGGCAAAAAGCTGAGAACACTGCATAAAGGATACGCGCTACGTGCAATGGAAATAAAAGCTAAATTCAGTAAAAAATGTAAAGAATTTATGATGGGGGAAGGGGGGGAAAGGAGATGGAGTCATGTAATCCACATGTGCATATACTCAATGCACATGTGGAAGTAACAGAATAATTATATATAAGGAGAAATATGAAAATGAATTAAGGGGAATATATACACGTATGTGTCCACGCATATGCACACAGAAGTGCACTGGCGCGCACCCGTGCATATACGTGCACATACACACGAGCACATAGGATAGAACTAAAGTTAAAATAAAACTTAAAATTGAAATGACATTTAATTGATAATAATTACTAAAAATAATAGAAATTGGTGAAAGGGAAGAAAGTAAATGAAGGAGAATCGATCATTGATAATGGATAATCAATCATCAATTAACAATTAAAGGATAGTATTAATATCCAACTGTTAGGACCTGGACTCGAACCTGGGACCTCTGGTGTGTCTGGTGGTGACTCTGCTTGCTGAGCCACCTGGAATACTGGAGAGCTCCTTAGACATTTCCTTGGCTAGTTCCTTGAATGATTTTGTCTTGAATCTTGTTTGCCTTGAACCTTGAACCCTTTGCTCCTCCCATGAACTTCCTATAAAAGCCATGTCCCTGCACTTCCTGGTTGCCAGAATATTGTGCTATCTCCAGCCTGTATCTCGCTCCTGTCTTCCCTGCTGTCATCCATATTTTCTACTGCTCGTTATCGACTCTTGGCTTGTTCATCGACTACGCTTCTGCTTGATCCCAACCTGCAAATACTCATTACCGACCTTTTGGCTTGTTTACCGACCACGCTCCTGTTTGATCCTTACCTGCTCATCCGCTATTGTACCCCGGGTTGCTCACCTCCTGGTGGGGCGATCATGAGGACTGCGACCTGGTGCTAACACGCAGCAAAATCCATCTCCACCATCAGGAGCTCTGGTGAACACTGGTTAGCGCTTAGACTCCGCACCTCAGGTGACCCCGTGTCATCTGCCAGAAGTGACTGTCTGTACACCTGTCATCAACTGCTATAGCCACTGGCCTCTGAGCCTGACTTTAGACCATGACAGAATATTCTGGCCCAAAACATGGAGGCCGTTATAGCAGCTGCTGTAGCTCCTCTCAGGGTGCAAATCACTAAGTTGCAGACCTTTGCTGTTAACTACCAGGAAAAATGTTCTGAGTTACAAATTGAAGTGAAAGCACTACAAGAGGATATCCTTGAGCTGAATAAACAATTACGTGACTTTCATGCCCGAGATACTGCTGCCGTAGATACTAATGCACAAATGCCCCTACCACTTAAGTTTAATGGAGACCACCGCCATTATAGAGGGTTCCTTAATCAATGTTGTATATACTTTCAGATGCAACCTGCTGCATTTACTTCTGAAAGGAAAAAGGTGCTGTTTATTATCAACCTCTTGACTGAAGAAGCTTTAGCCTGGGCCTCCCCTTATGTGGAGAAAGATGATGTCGTCCTGGATGATTTCGATTCTTTTGTGACTGCAATGAACCAAGTTTTCGATGATCCTAACCGCTGCGCTACTGCTGATTAGTGTTGAGCAGAATATGCCATATTCGATTTCGCGATATATCTCGAATATATATTCGAATATTCGAGATATATTCGCTAAATTCGAATATTCGTGATATTTTATCGAAATTAATTGATTGCGATTTTTCGCTATTGCGAATGCGAAAATAATTGCGATTTTTTTTATAACTGCGGTAGGAGCGCTCTGATTGGCTCAGAATATTCGTGATATTTTATCGAAATATCGCAACATGCGAATGCAATATTTATTGCGCAATTTCGAGATATGCTGGAGGAGCGCTCTGATTGGCTCAGAATATTCGTGATATTTTATCGAAATATCGCAACATGCGAATGCGATATTTATTGCGCAATTTCGAGATATGCTGGAGGAGCACTCTGATTGGCTCAGAATATTCGTGATATTTTATCGAAATATCGCAACATGCGAATGCGATATTTATTGCGCAATTTCGAGATATGCTGGAGGAGCGCTCTGATTGGCTCACTCTGAAATCGAATTTTCGAGATATTTTAACGCAATTTCACAAAATGCGAATGCGAAATTGATTGCAGATATTTCGAAAACTGCTGTAGCAGCACTCTGAAATCGAATATGTATGATATTTTAACCAAAAAACATATTGCGATTGCGATTTTTCGATCGCGCATGCGCAATCGCGCGAACAACACGCGACCATTTCCTGGAGCCTTGCCAGTTTCCAACTTATGATCGCAGCGCAATCACACAGCAACATGGTTGGAAGCAATTTCACTAAGTCTGAGGAAAAGTTGCTGATTTGTGTAAGTATTTTGACCACTGTTATTTCATTATCTTCAACTGCATTTTAGTCTAGTTTAAAAGTTAGTATATATGATCAGATATTAGTATTTCACAAAAAAATGTGTCTCCTGCTTTTACAAAACTACAAGTCCCAGCATGCCTGGACAGCTGCAGACACCCTGGTTGGCAAATGTGTATTTAGGCACTTTTCCTTGTTATTTAGCATAATGAATTTAACATTTTTTTGGACATAGGACGTATGCGAACGTCCTGACTTCAGTGTCCTCAAGGCCCAAGGACGTTCGAATACATATTGCCCTTTAGATGTTGCAGAACTACAACTTCCAGCATGCCTGGGAATGCTGGCACTTCTAGTATTGTAAGTTCTGCAGGCCCCCATTTTTCAGGCCTTTATGCACGGGTCTCTAAACTGTGGCACCCTAGATGCAGCAAAAGTAAAATTCTTAGCATGCACTGACAGACCGTGGCTGATGGGAGTAGTAGTTTTGCAACAGCTGGAGGTGGACTGGTCTTGAAACCCAGAGTTAGGTAACAAACCCGTAGTGTTTTGCAACCATTCTGCCTCCAGCTGGTTATTTTCTGTTGAAAAGCCTGTGGCGTGCAAAACACAACCCAAAAACTCCACCCGGTGCAAGGAAAAATTTGCACACACCTAAAGAGTGACATCACAAAAAACTGCGACGGTTGCATACGTCAGTGGTCCTCCGAAAAGGTCCCGTCTCTGACCCCCCGGGGCGTTAGGCTCCTGACAGGGAAAAGAGTTACTGTGGTCCATACAGCCGAAGCCATATGGACCCATCTCGGTCCAAGCAGCGCAATCAACACGCGAACAACACGCGACCATTTCCTGGACCCTTGCCAGTTTCCAACTTTATGATCGCAACGCAATCGCAGAGCAAGATGGTTGGAAGTAATTTCACTGTATCTGAGGAAAAGTTGCTGATTTGTGTAAGTATTTTGACCACTGTTATTTCATTATCTTCAACTGCATTTTAGTCTAGTTTAAAAGTTAGTATATATGATCAGATATTAGTATTTCACAAAAAATGTGTCTCCTGCTTTTACAAAACTACAAGTCCCAGCATGCCTGGACAGCTGCAGACACCCTGGTTGGCAAATGTGTATTTAGGCACTTTTCCTTGTTATTTAGCATAATGAATTTAAAATTTTTTTGGACATAGGACGTATGCGAACGTCCTGACTTCAGTGTCCTCAAGGCCCAAGGACGTTCGAATACATATTGCCCTTTAGATGTTGCAGAACTACAACTTCCAGCATGCCTGGGAATGCTGGCACTTCTAGTATTGTAAGTTCTGCAGGCCCACATTTTTCAGGCCTTTATGCACGGGTCTCTAAACTGTGGCACCCTAGATGCAGCAAAAGTAAAATTCTTAGCATGCACTGACAGACCGTGGCTGATGGGAGTAGTAGTTTTGCAACAGCTGGAGGTGGACTGGTCTTGAAACCCAGAGTTAGGTAACAAACCCGTAGTGTTTTGCAACCATTCTGCCTCCAGCTGGTTATTTTCTGTTGAAAAGCCTGTGGCGTGCAAAACACAACCCAAAAACTCCACCCGGTGCAAGGAAAAATTTGCACACACCTAAAGAGTGACATCACAAAAAACTGCGACGGTTGCATACGTCAGTGGTCCTCCGAAAAGGTCCCGTCTCTGACCCCCCGGGGCGTTAGGCTCCTGACAGGGAAAAGAGTTACTGTGGTCCATACAGCCGAAGCCATATGGACCCATCTCGGTCCAAGCAGCGCAATCAACACGCGAACAACACGCGACCATTTCCTGGACCCTTGCCAGTTTCCAACTTTATGATCGCAACGCAATCGCAGAGCAAGATGGTTGGAAGTAATTTCACTGTATCTGAGGAAAAGTTGCTGATTTGTGTAAGTATTTTGACCACTGTTATTTCATTATCTTCAACTGCATTTTAGTCTAGTTTAAAAGTTAGTATATATGATCAGATATTAGTATTTCACAAAAAATGTGTCTCCTGCTTTTACAAAACTACAAGTCCCAGCATGCCTGGACAGCTGCAGACACCCTGGTTGGCAAATGTGTATTTAGGCACTTTTCCTTGTTATTTAGCATAATGAATTTAACATTTTTTTGGACATAGGACGTATGCGAACGTCCTGACTTCAGTGTCCTCAAGGCCCAAGGACGTTCGAATACATATTGCCCTTTAGATGTTGCAGAACTACAACTTCCAGCATGCCTGGGAATGCTGGCACTTCTAGTATTGTAAGTTCTGCAGGCCCACATTTTTCAGGCCTTTATGCACGGGTCTCTAAACTGTGGCACCCTAGATGCAGCAAAAGTAAAATTCTTAGCATGCACTGACAGACCGTGGCTGATGGGAGTAGTAGTTTTGCAACAGCTGGAGGTGGACTGGTCTTGAAACCCAGAGTTAGGTAACAAACCCGTAGTGTTTTGCAACCATTCTGCCTCCAGCTGGTTATTTTCTGTTGAAAAGCCTGTGGCGTGCAAAACACAACCCAAAAACTCCACCCGGTGCAAGGAAAAATTTGCACACACCTAAAGAGTGACATCACAAAAAACTGCGACGGTTGCATACGTCAGTGGTCCTCCGAAAAGGTCCCGTCTCTGACCACCCGGGGCGTTAGGCTCCTGACAGGGAAAAGAGTTAGCAATGCATATCTCCCCTATACGTGTATCCTGTGTTGTTAATAATATATTCGTAATTATGCAAATGATAATGGCTGCTATATTTATGTAAAAAAGGTGGCGACCGAAATGGCAGGATATAAAATCTGTCATGTTACCCCTGTCATTGATTAATAAGGCGAGAATGCTTCCAATTGTTGAATAGCATACATTTACGTCATATATCCATAAGGCTGTCAACAAAAGTATTACAATATACTTTGTTCTTCATCTTGCAGAAGTTCCTGGAAACAGGATACGATGAGCTGCGGAGGCAGCAAGAAAAACAGGGAGTTATAAGCTCCCTGATTGAGGAACTAGGCGAAGAACACACTCGCATGGCGATCCTCAAAAAGTGGTCCGACCTGAAGAGGCGCCAGATGAACCGGGTCAGGCGTATCCGGAATAAATATCATCCTGGTAAGTTATTGGTCACAGTTATGTTTTTTTTCCCCTAAAGTGTATTTTGTGCGTGTACTCGAGAGAGGAGCCGGACTGCAGGAGTTGGGAGTAGGCAGGCCTCCCCCAGAGGTAATCTGCCACCTTTCTCCATGCCCCGGGTGGCAATGGCGGGTGTGAGGGGGTCCTCCCACACAGACCGTCCTACCTGCTCCGCTTCGAAGCCCAACGGGGCAGAGGGACTCCCTATAAGGGAGTGAGAGGATTTGCCCGCTCAACCAGCCCGTTAGTCCTTCGCCTCTCTTTTTAGAGACCGCATGGTCAGAGTGCGTGCATGTTAACCCAATTGCGAGTGCGTGTGTAAGTGTGGTGGTTTTTGTGGGAGGGAGGTGGGCATACTAAGCGCAGGCTTACCTCGCATAGCACACCCACCGGGGGCCGAGCTGAGACCACCAAACTCAATTCACATGTAGCCGAGAGCGGGATCCGAACCCCTAGCTGCAGAGGTGAATGGCTTGTCAGCACAGTGGCAATCGCGTTGAGCCAGCCCGGGTCCCTTGGGGACAGTTATGTAAGGTCATATGTAATTAATGTAAGGTCAGATGTTGTTAACCAAGACGCCATGTTGTTGTAACATATATCACCACCAGCCAAGGTATTCATAGTACTGTTGGAAAAAAACATGGGACAGCAGACAGGAACACAGAAGTTATGTGGGAACATACTTTTCCCATTGCTTTGCATGGGACTTTAAACAAAAAGCCCGACCCTCACCAATGGGGTTAGTTAAGGGATAAATTAACGATCCTATACTTTAAGTGGACGTATAGATAACATGTGACCAAGTGTTATCGAAATATCTACAGCTGTTATGAAATAACATGTATTTCCCATAGAGTTGAATGGGACTTTAAAGAAAAACCCTGACCAAGGCAAATGGGGGTGGGTAAGGGTTAAACCACCAATCCTATATTTGTGGCTGACATATAAGTAACCTGTGTGCCAAGTTTCATGTAAATATCTTTAGCCGTTTGGACGTGATGGTGGAACATACATACATACATGCACACACACGTTGAGTTTTATATATATAGATTCCCACTAAATTCCTGTGTTAGGCGTGGGGTTGTTATAGTAATCCTGTGTACTCCATCAAGTCCTTTTTTTTAACATGAGATCGTCTGAACAAAACAAAGGAGACAAAAACATCTCAATTTACCATGGTGGCAGCCCAGCTCACGCTCAGTCCCCTGTAGTGCCCACAAGACCCTTTAATATAACATTGTCCCATTGGTTAACTGTCTATATAAATTAATTTGTATTCATATACAATACAGTAGAGTACACAGAATTTGCATACGTCATTAGAAAACATTTTTATAATATATGAACATTGTGTTATTATAGGAGCTCCGCTACCAACTGTGCGCCCCAAGCGCACAAGGCGACAGGCCGCAGAGGAGGAGCAGGAGGAGGATGTGGAAGAGGAGGAGAGGGATGAGGAGGAGCAGCCAGGGCCATCCACATCACCACCCCCAGTTCCTGTGGAGGAGCAAGAGGAGGAGCTGCACCCCCCCCCCCGAAACTTCTGGTGGAGTAGTGGGTGACGAGGAAGAGGAGCAGGATGAGACGGTTAATTTTACCATCAATCAGGAGGGTAAATATGTGCACAGAGATTAATAAAATTTCAACAATAAAATGTAGCTCTAAAAATGGACAGCATTTAAAGCAGGGCTGTGGAGTCGGTAGATAAATTTTTCGACTCCGACTCCTCAGTTTTATGTACTTCAGACTCCGACTCCCCGACTCCCCGACTCCGACTCCTCTGTATTAATATGCGAATGTATTTTATAGATTCCTTGAGGGAAAGAAACGCAAACTACCACAGGACTACTGGCTGGGAAGCTAACAGTCTACTGTATTGCACAGTTTAAGCAAAAGACAAACACAATGAAAACAATCAAGTGACTGGATAGTAGCAGCAGGCTTAAACATCAGGAACATGATCTTTAACAGTTCAAAAATACAGACCACATTATTTGGCTGTTTTAGAACAAAAACAAAGCTTATCTATAATGAACCAAAAAAAAAATATGAAAAACCTAGAAATGGTTTATATTAATCTTGAAATGTAGTTCTAGGCTTAGCAAATGCAAATAAATGCAATGTAGAGTTCTAAGGAAGAGAATTGCCTCTGCCAGATCCTCTTTCATAGAGTCTCTTAAGTCAGACTTTATTATTTTTATGGCTGAAAATAATCTTTCGTAACGGTCTTTGAAATCCAAATGTTTTTTTCTTATATCCTAACAGTTCTAAAAAAGCTAGAGGTGAAACAAGCTGCCATGAAAAACCTGACGCAGAGAGTAATGGCAAATGAGCAGCAGATACTTTTTTTGATGCGCCAAAATCAACAACTGGTGCAACAACTGGCGAAAAACATGGATGAGGTGACAGAGCTTCAGAAGTTAATGTCCTAATTTTTATTTTTATTTTTTTAATAAAAAATGTTATATTTTGCAAAGGTTTCATTTCTTATTGAAATTGTTAGTTTTTTAAACACATCTAACTTCACATCTAACACATCAACATCAACATCAACATCAACACATCTAGCTTAATAATAACCGAAAACATTTTATACTATTACTAGCTGAATACCCGGCGTTGCCCGGTCTTCCTATCTTAACCTTTTGGGGAGGAAAATCATAGTAATATAAATATACCCATCTTTTATATAAGGGTGTTGGTAAGGGTTAATTTAACTGTTATATATTTTTATTTGGCATATAAGTAATATGTATAGCGGGTATTATTGAAATATCTCCAGGCGTACAGAAGTTATGTGGGAACATACATTTTCCATTGATTTGCATGGGACTTTAAAGGAAAACCCCGACCCTCACAAATGGGGGTAGTTAAGGGATAAATTAACTATCAGTGGTATCAGTGAACAGCAGTGGTAATAGGAGTATATATAGAGTGGGAATTAACTTTTTACATAGGTGTCTTGACTGAGCAGCAGCAGCAGTAGTAGTAGTAGTAGATACAGAGTCATATCACTTGGGCAGGAGGTGCCATGATGAACAGCAGTGGTAATAGGAGTATATAGAGTGGGAAATTACTTTTGACATAGTTGTCTTGACTGAGCAGCAGCAGCAGCAGCAGCAGCAGTAGTAGTATTAGCAGTAGTAGTTGATACAGAGTCATATCACTTGGGCAGGAGTTGCCATGATGAACAGCAGTAGGAATAGGAGTATATAGAGTGTGAAATAACTGCTGACATAGGTGTATTGACTGGGCGGCAGCAGCAGCAGAAGCAGCAGTAGTAGTATTAACAGTAGTAGTTGATACAGAGTCATATCACATGGGCAGGAGGTGCCATGATGAACAGCAGTAGGAATAAGAGTATATAGAGTGTGAAACAACTGCTGACATAGGTGTATTGACTGGGCGGCAGCAGCAGCAGAAGCAGCAGTAGTAGTATTAACAGTAGTAGTTGATACAGAGTCATATCACATGGGCAGGAGGTGCCATGATGAACAGCAGTAGGAATAAGAGTATATAGAGTGTGAAACAACTGCTGACATAGGTGTATTGACTGATCCAGAGGAGTCATGGGAGAAAATCATGTGGTCAGATGAGACCATAATATAACTTTTTGATCATAATTTCACTAACCGTGTTCGGAGGAAGAATAATGATGACTACAATGCCAAGAACGCCATCCCTAATGTGAAGCATGGTGGTGGTAGCATCATGCTTTGGTGGTGTTTTTCTGCACATGGGACAGGGTGACTGCACTGTAGTAAGGAGAGGATGACCGTGGCCATGTATTGCGAGATTTTGGGCAACAACCTCCTTCCCTGAGTTAGAGCTTTGAAGATGGGTCGAGGCTGGGTCTTCCAACATGACAATGACCCAAAGCACACAGCCAGGATAACCAAGGATTGGCTCTGTAAGGAGCATATCAAGGTTCTGGCGTGGCCTAGCCAGTCTCCAGACCTAAACCCAATAGAGAATCTTTGGAGGGAGCTCAAACTCCGTGTTTCTCAGCGAGAGCCCAGAAACATGACTGATGTAGAGAAGATCTGTGTGGAGGAGTGGGCCAAAATCCCTCCTCCAGTGTGTGCAAAGCTGGTGTAAAACTACAAGAAAGGTTTGACCGCTGTAATTGCAAAGAAAGCCTACTGTACCAAATATTAACATTGATTTTCTCTGATGTTAAAATAGTTATATTCAGCACTGTAAATACATCAGGTCCGGGGCTTTATCAGGGAATGCATGACAAGGGACCCTTCAGCGCCCTGAACCGACGACGGGTGCCAGAAAGTCACCGCCGATCCAGGACTCATTCATCTTTATGAATGTGAGTCTGTCCACGGAGTCTGTGGACAGACGGGTCCTCTTGTCCGTGACCACCCCACCTGCCGCGCTGAATGTCCGCTCAGATAGTACGCTGGAGGGGGGGCAAGACAATAACTCCAGCGCATACTGAGCGAGCTCGCGGCAGGTGTCCAATCTGGCAACCCAGTACTCCATGGGGTCGTCGGTGCTCATACTGTCAGAAGCACCGACGGACGCCATGTAGTCTGCCACCATGTGGGCCAGCCGCTGGTGGTGACTGCTGCTGCTGCTGGTGCTGGTACTGGGTCGCTCGGTTTGGAAGAACATCCTCATCTCTTCCATTAGGTCCCCTGCTCGGCTGCAGCTGGGTGCAGCCACCTGCTGGGTGAGATGAGGGGGGACAACTGGAGGCCGGGGAGTTGCCTGCTCCAACCGTCTGACAATGCCTGCCTGCAGTTCCTCCATCCGGTGCTGCCTCCGGCTGGCTGGGATGAACTGCTCCAGTTTCCCCTTGCACCTGGGACCCAAAAGGGTGGCCATCCAGAAATCATCCCTCGTCTTGATGGTCTTAACCCGGGGGTCCCTCCTGAGGCATCTCAGCATGTGGGCAGCCATGGGGAAGAGCACAGCCCGCTGTGACTCCTCAATGCTGGCCAGGTGAATGAGGTGCGACTCTTCATCCCTGAGGCGCTGCTGGTCAAACTCAGACATGCCCAACCCCCGGACTATCGGTGCCCCCAACACCGGCTCTCCCTCCTGACCAGGCCCTGACTCCGGGACGACACCAGCAACCACCTCCTCCTCCTCTTTATCATCATCCTCCTCCTCCTCCTCCTCGTCCTGGCCCTGGTCTCGGTGGAGCATTGCTGACTCCTCCTGCTCCACCAAGGCACTCTCCCCAGCCTCGAGCAGGCGATCTAGTGTCCTCTCCAGCATGAACACTATTGGCAGCACGCTATTGAGGCCGATTTGCTCACTGCTGACCATCTTGGTCGCCTGCTCGAAGGAGGACAACACTTGGCAGACCTGGTTTATCTGCCCCCACTCCGCACAGGCGATGAAAGGGAGTTGTGGTGAAGTCCTCTCAGTGCCTAGTTCCATCAGGTACTCCCTCACCGCCCTTTGCTGCTCCCACAACCTCTTCAGCATGTGGAGGGTGGAGTTCCACCGCGTCACACTGTCCACAATCAGCCTGTGAAGGGGCAGATTGTACTCCCGCTGCAACTTGGACAGGGACGCGGTAGCGGTTGGGGAGCGCCTGAAGTGGCTGGCAATCCTACGCGCCTTTGCCACAATGTCACTCAACCCTGGATAAGTGCGCAGGAACTTCTGCACCACCAGGTTGAGGACATGTGCCAGACAGGGCACGTGGGTCAGACTGCCAGCACTAAGGGCGGCGAGTAGGTTGCTGCCGTTATCGCAGACAACCATACCTGCCTGGAGCCTTCGGGGTGTCAGCCACTTCTGGACCTGAGCCTGAAGTGCTTTCAGCACTTCTTCTCCAGTGTGTCTCCGGTCCCCTAAACTAACAAGCTGGAGCACGGCCTGACAGCGCACGTGCCCCACACTTGAGTAGCTACGGGGGCGCTTGCTGGGAGGCTCAGCAGCTGCGGAGACAGTGGCTTGAGGGAGACCAGCAGTTCTCCCCTGGACACCCCGGGGCGGCACCACAAGATCGGTTGCCGCCGATCCCTCACCGACGCCTCGGAGGGAAACCCAATGGGCCGTGAAGCTGATGTAGCGCCCCTGCCCATGCCTGCTGGTCCAGCCATCCATTGTCAGATGAACCCTGTCGCTGACAGCGTGATCCAGCGACAGGGTTACATTCTGCACAATGTGCTGGTGTAGGGCAGGGACACCAGTCCTGGCAAAGAAATGGCGGCTGGGGACACGCCATTGGGGTTGGGCCTGCTCCAACATCTGCCTGAAGGGGTTGCTGTCAACTATGTTGAAGGGCAGCAGATGTTGGGCAATAACCCTTGCCAGGAGCCCATTGAGGGAACGCACACGTCGGTCTCCAGGGGGGAAGGGAGTGGTGCGGTCAAAGGCGTCTGAAATCGACGCCTGGCGCCGGACGGCAGTGCGGGACACAGACGTGGAGGGTGCTGTGGAAGTAGAGGTCTGGCTGCCGGTACCAGTACCTCTACTAGAGGGAGCGGGGGGGCATGATCTGCTGGAAAGAGATGAAGATGTGGCAGGGGCTGCTGTACCCTGCTCACTTGTGGTGGTGGCGCTGCTACCACCACCACGCTTCATCTCGTCATACACCGCCCAGTGGTTTATCCTCAGGTGCTGGTTCAGGGCTGTGGTACCCACCCGAGCCAAACACTTCCCTCTCTTCACCCTCACTTTACAAATCCGGCAGATGGCCACGGTAGGGTTGTCTGCCACCAGGGTAAAGTAATTCCAGACAGGTGACTTCAGCACCGCCCTCCTGTCAGGGGTGACGCTTACTTGCACCTGCTGGGACTCGGTGCGCACAGGTGAAGCTGCCTGCTGCTGCTGCTGCTGCTCCTCCTCCTGACACCTCCTGCTGCCATCACCAGTGGAGACCCTGACGATGGTCTCCCTGGTGGTGACCTGGCGCACCGTTTCACCAGGGTGCCTACCTTCCCCGTCGTCACTGACGTAGTGAGCCGACGCGTCAGATGGCAACCATGATGGGTCACCCTCTTCGCCCCCAGAGATGTCAGACCAAGGGCTGAAATGTGTTGGTCTGAGGGAACCAACTGACATGGAGCCTCTAGCCTGGCTCCGCTGTCCCCTCACCCACGCCTGGGTCTGACTAGGTGCTGCTGTTTCCTGCACCAAAACAGCAGCACCAGTTTGAAGGGATGTCTCTGGGATACTGCCAGCAGGTATCCCATCCTCCTCATCCATCCCTTCAAAAAGGTCCTGACCATCAGGACAGAGCTGGAGGTCTGCCTGATGCATGGCCTCCCCCAAGATATCCCTATCACTGTCGCTGTCGAACAGTAAGATGCTGGACTCTTGGGGGCTGGGGGGGGTAGTACAGGCACCGGAGTAATGGTGGTACTACTGTGAGTCGGGACCGACGACTCAGTGGCACTGCTGTGCCCCATGTAGTCCACCACTACTTCAGCCTGAGATGGCAATATCGGGCGGCTGCCCGATGGGAAGAACTCCCGGATCAGGCGTACTCCCCTTGCACCCGATCCTCTAACACTAGTAGGGGCACGAGAGGTACCCCGTGCTGGCAGCGATCCAGCACTGGGAGTAACTCCCCTACCCCTGCTGCCACGGCCACGGATGCCGCTCATTATTGCTGATATGTGTGTGGGGGGGGGGTAAACTTTATTGGGGGGGGGAATTGTGAACAAAATGTGTTTTTGTGTATTTTTTACAAGACAGGCACGCAGACAAAGACGTACACAGACAGCTACTAAACTATAAGAAAAGTAGTACACCAGACAAGGACTACAAAATTAAAGAAAAAAAAAAAAGCACTAAACAAACACTAACTTTTTTTTTTTTTTTTTTTTAAACACAAAACACAGACACTAAACACACACTAAGCTAAGCTAGATGAAATAAATGTACACTAACACTTACTACACAAAATTTAACTAAACTGAACACAAAACTTAGCTTTTAGAAAAGCTCTTTAGGAAAAACTAAACAAAATGTGAACTGAGATGCCTAGCAAATATCACTGAACAGCGAACCTGCAAGATCTAACAGTAACACAAGATGAACAAAACTTAGCTTTTAGAAAAGCTCTTTTAGAAAGCTCAGCAAAATGTGTTCTGAAATCTCTAGCAAATATCACTGAACAGCGAGGATTGCAGGATCAAACAGTAACACAAATGAACAAAACAGCACAAAACAGCACAAAACGTAGCTTTGAAAAAAGCTCTTGGGTCTATTGCTTTGAAAAAAGCAGTTGATATACTGGAAAAGATCCACTGGAATCACTAAATAGCAATGCTGGTGATGATCTAAATCAATCAGGAACAAAGACACAGGAAAACAGGAACACAGAAACAGCCTCCACACTCTCTAGCCAGCTTCTGAATCTGCAATGAAATGGTGCTGGGAGTGAGCTTATATAATGTCCATGCAGGCAGGTTCCTATTGGTTGCTAACCTCTGACGAGTGTGGAAGGAGAACTCTGATGTAAAAGGGCGGAGCAAATAATCGCGCAATATTCCTATTGCCGAATATTCGCATTGCGAATATTCGGCAATATAAAATGATCGCTTCAGCTACTCGGCCCAAGGTCTCTAATCATACCAGCAATGCTTTTAGACGTCTATGGAGATCACTAGGATGTGATCTGTTTTAAAAATGAAACTGTAAAAATAGCTCTGATGCGGAAGATCGGGGCGAGGAAAATAATCGCGCGATATTGCGTTTGCCGAATAATCGCATTGCGATCTTTCTGGAAAATTCAATGAACGCTTCAGCTACTCGGCCCAGGGTCTCTAATGATACCAGCAATGCTTTTAGACGTCGATGGAGATATCTAGGATGTGATCTGTTTTAAAAAAAAAATTGTAAAAAATCGAATATTCGGAATTGCGAATATTCACCGCGAATTTCGAAATATAGCGCGATTTCTCGAATATGCTATATTCGAGTCGAATATTCGCAATGCGAATATTCGTGAGCAACACTAATAGTGATGTCATAGTGGTATATTGATGACAGTGGTATAGTGATGTCATAGTGGTGTGATGTCATAGTGGTATAGTGATGTCATAGTGGTATAGTGATGTCATAGTGGTGTGATGTCATAGTGGTATAGTGATGTCATAGTGATGTGATGTCATAGTGATATAGTGGTGTGATGTCATAGTGGTAAAGTGATGTCATAGTGGTATAGTGATGTCATAGTGGTATAGTGATGTCATAGTGGTGTCATAGTTGTATAGTGGTGTCATAGTGGTATAGTGATGACATAGTGGTATAGTGATGTCATAGGGGTGTGATGTCATAGTGGTGTGATGTCATAGTGGTATAGTGATGTCATAGTGGTGTGATGTCATAGTGGTATAGTGATGTCATAGTGATGTGATGTCATAGTGGTATAGTGATGTCATAGTGATGTGATGTCATAGTGATATAGTGGTGTGATGTCATAGTGGTATAGTGATGTCATAGTGATATAGTGATGTCATAGTGGTGTGATGTCATAGTGGTATAGTGATGTCATAGTGGTATAATGTCATAGTGGCATAGTGATGTCATAGTGATGTGATGTCATAGTGATATAGTGGTGTGATGTCATAGTGGTATAGTGATGACATAGTGATGTCATAGTGGTGTGATGTCATAGTGGTATAGTGATGTCATAGTGGTGTGATGTCATAGTGGTATAGTGATGTCATAGTGATGTGATGTCATAGTGATATAGTGGTGTGATGTCATAGTGGTATAGTGATGTCATAGTGGTATAGTGATGTCATAGTGGTGTCATAGTTGTATAGTGGTGTGATGTCATAGTGGTATAGTGATGTCATAGTGGTGTCATAGTTGTATAGCGGTGTGATGTCATAGTGGTATAGTGATGTCATAGTGATGTGATGTCATAGTGATATAGTGGTGTGATGTCATAGTGGTGTGATGTCATAGTGATATAGTGATGTCATAGTGGTATAGTGATGTCATAGTGGTGTCATAGTTGTATAGTGGTGTGATGTCATAGTGGTGTCATAGTTGTATAGTGGTGTGATGTCATAGTGGTATAGTGATGTCATGTCATAGTGATATAGTGGTGTGATGTCATAGTGGTATAGTGATGTCATAGTGGTGTGATGGTATAGTGATGTCATAGTGGTATAATGTCATAGTGGTATAGTTATGTCATAGTGATGTGATGTCATAGTGATATAGTGGTATAATGTCATAGTGGTATAGTGATGACATAGTGGTACAGTGATGTCATAGTGGTGTGATGTCATAGTGGTATAGTGATGTCATAGTGGTATAGTGATGTCATAGTGGTATAATGTCATAGTGGTATAGTGATGTCATAGTGATGTGATGTCATAGTGATATAGTGGTGTGATGTCATAGTGGTATAGTGATGACAGTGGTATAGTGATGTCATAGTGGTGTGATGCCATTGTGGTATAGTGATGTCATAGTGGTATAGTGATGTCATAGTGGTATAGTGATGTCATAGTGATGTGATGTCATAGTGATATAGTGGTGTGATGTCATAGTGGTATAGTGATGTCATAGTGGTATAGTGATGTCATGGTGGTGTCATAGTTGTATAGTGGTGTGATGTCATAGTGGTATAGTGATGTCATAGTGGGGTCATAGTTGTATAGTGGTGTGATGTCATAGTGGTATAGTGATGTCATAGTGATGTGATGTCATAGTGATATAGTGGTGTGATGTCATAGTGGTATAGTGATGTCATAGTGGTATAGTCATGTCATAGTGATATAGTGATGTCATAGTGGTATAGTGATGTCATAGTGGTGTCATAGTTGTATAGTGATGTGATGTCATAGTGGTATAGTGATGTCATAGTGGTGTGATGTCATAGTGGTATAGTGATGTGATGTCATAGTGATATAGTGGTATAATGTCATAGTGGTATAGTGATGACATAGTGGTATAGTGATGTCATAGTGGTGTGATGTCATAGTGGTATAGTGATGTCACAGTGGTGTGATGTCACAGTGGTATAGTGATGTCATAGTGGTATAATGTCATAGTGGTATAGTGATGTGATGTCATAGTGATATAGTGGTGTGATGTCATAGTGGTATAGTGATGTCATAGTGATATAGTGATGTCATAGTGGTGTGATGTCATAGTGGTAAAGTGATGTCATAGTGGTATAATGTCATAGTGGTATAGTGATGTCATAGTGATGTGATGTCATAGTGATATAGTGGTATAATGTCATAGTGGTATAGTGATGACATAGTGGTATAGTGATGTCATAGTGGTGTGATGTCATAGTGGTATAGTGATGTCATAGTGGTGTGATGACAGTTGTATAGTGATGACATAGTGGTATAGTGTTGTCATAGTGGTGTGATGTCATAGTGGTGTGATGTCATAGTGGTATAGTGATGTCATAGTGGTATAGTGATGTCATAGTGGTATAATGTCATAGTGGTATAGTGATGTCATAGTGATATAGTGATGTCATAGTGGTGTGATGTCATAGTGGTATAGTGATGTCATAGTGATGTGATGTCATAGTGATATAGTGGTATAGTGATGTCATAGTGGTGTGATGTCATAGTGGTATAGTGATGTCATAGTGGTGTGATGTCATAGTGGTGTGATGTCATAGTGGTATAGTGATGTCATAGTGGTATAATGTCATAGTGGTATAGTGATGTCATAGTGATGTGATGTCATAGTGATATAGTGGTGTGATGTCATAGTGGTATAGTGATGACAGTGGTATAGTGATGTCATAGTGGTGTGATGTCATAGTGGTATAGTGATGTCATAGTGGTGTGATGTCATAGTGGTATAGTGATGTCATAGTGGTATAATGATGTCATAGCGGTATAGTGATGTCATAGTGGTGTCATAGTTGTATAGTGGTGTGATGTCATAGTGGTATAGTGATGTCATAGTGGTGTGATGTCATAGTGGTATAGTGATGTCATAGTGGTGTGATGACATAGTGGTATAGTGATGTCATAGTGGTGTGATGTCATAGTGGTGTGATGTCATAGTGGTATAGTGATGTCATAGTGGTATAGTGATGTCATAGTGATGTGATGTCATAGTGATATAGTGGTGTGATGTCATAGTGGTATAGTGATGTCATATTGGTATAGTGATGTCATAGTGGTATAGTGATGTCATAGTGGTGTCATAGTTGTATAGTGGTGTGATGTCATAGTGGTATAGTGATGTCATAGTGGTGTGATGTCATAGTGGTATAGTGATGTCATAGTGGGGTCATAGTTGTATAATGGTGTGATGTCATAGTGATATAGTGATGTCATAGTGATGTGATGTCATAGTGATATAGTGGTGTGATGTCATAGTGGTATAGTGATGTCATAGTGGTATAGTGATGTCATAGTGGTGTGATGTCATAGTGGTATAGTGATGTGATGTCATGGTGATATAGTGGTATAATGTCATAGTGGTATAGTGATGACATAGTGGTATAGTGATGTCATAGGGGTGTGATGTCATAGTGGTGTGATGTCATAGTGGTATAGTGATGTCATAGTGGTGTGATGTCATAGTGGTATGGTGATGTCATAGTGGTATAATGTCATAGTGGTATAGTGATGTCATAGTGATGTGATGTCATAGTGATATAGTGGTGTGATGTCATAGTGGTATAGTGATGTCATAGTGATATAATGTCATAGTGGTATAGTGATGTCATAGTGATGTGATGTCATAGTGATATAGTGGTGTGATTTCATAGTGGTATCGTGATGTCATAGTGATATAGTGATATCATAGTGGTATAGTGATGTCATAGTGATGTGATGTCATAGTGATATAGTGGTATAATGTCATAGTGGTATAGTGATGACATAGTGGTATAGTGATGTCATAGTGGTGTAATCTCATAGTGGTATATTGATGTCATAGTGGTGTGATGACAGTGGTATAGTGATGACATAGTGGTATAGTTATGTCATAGTGGTGTGATGTCATAGTGGTGTGATGTCATAGTGGTATAGTGATGTCATAGTGATGTGATGATATAGTGGTATAATGTCATAGTGGTATAGTGATGACATAGTGGTATAGTGATGTCATAGTGGTGTGATGTCATAGTGGTGTGATGTCATAGTGATATAGTGGTATAATGTCATAGTGGTATAGTGATGACATAGTGGTATAGTGATGTCATAGTGGTATAGTGATGTCATAGTGGTGTGATGTCCTAGTGGTATAGTGATGTCATAGTGGTATAATGTCATAGTGATATAGTGGTGTGATGTCATAGTGGTATAGTGATGACATAGTGATGTCATAGTGGTGTGATGTCATAGTGGTATAGTGATGTCATAGTGGTGTGATGTCATAGTGGTATAGTGATGTCATAGTGGTATAGTGATGTCATAGTTGTATAGTGGTGTGATGTCATAGTGGTATAGTGATGTCATAGTGGTATAGTGATGTCATAGTGGTGTCATAGTTGTATAGTGGTGTGATGTCATGGTGGTATAGTGATGTCATAGTGATGTGATGTCATAGTGATATAGTGGTGTGATGTCATAGTGGTATAGTGATGTCATAGTGATATAGTGATGTCATAGTGGTATAGTGATGTCATAGTGGTGTCATAGTTGTATAGTGGTGTGATGTCATAGTGGTATAGTGATGTCATAGTGGTGTGATGTCATAGTGGTATAGTGATGACATAGTGGTATAGTGATGTCATAGTGGTGTGATGTCATAGTGGTATAGTGATGTCATAGTGGTGTGATGTCATAGTGGTATAGTGATGTCATAGTGATGTGATGTCATAGTGATATAGTGGTGTGATGTCATAGTGGTATAGTGATGTCATAGTGGTATAGTGATGTCATAGTGGTATAGTGATGTCATAGTGGTGTCTTAGTTGTATAGTGGTGTGATGTCATAGTGGTATAGTGATGTCATAGTGGTGTGATGTCATAGTGGTATAGTGATGTCATAGTGGGGTCATAGTTGTATAGTGGTGTGGTGTCATAGTGATATAGTGATGTGATGTCATAGTGATATAGTGGTGTGATGTCATAGTGGTGTGATGTCATAGTGGTATAGTGATGTCATAGTGGTATAGTGATGTCATAGTGGTATAGTGATGTCATAGTGATGTGATGTCATAGTGATATAGTGGTGTGATGTCATAGTGGTATAGTGATGTCATATTGGTATAGTGATGTCATAGTGGTATAGTGATGTCATAGTGGTGTCATAGTTGTATAGTGGTGTGATGTCATAGTGGTATAGTGATGTCATAGTGGTGTGATGTCATAGTGGTATAGTGATGTCATAGTGGGGTCATAGTTGTATAATGGTGTGATGTCATAGTGATATAGTGATGTCATAGTGATGTGATGTCATAGTGATATAGTGGTGTGATGTCATAGTGGTATAGTGATGTCATAGTGGTATAGTGATGTCATAGTGGTATAGTGATGTCATAGTGGTGTGATGTCATAGTGGTATAGTGATGTGATGTCATGGTGATATAGTGGTATAATGTCATAGTGGTATAGTGATGACATAGTGGTATAGTGATGTCATAGGGGTGTGATGTCATAGTGGTGTGATGTCATAGTGGTATAGTGATGTCATAGTGGTGTTATGTCATAGTGGTATAGTGATGTCATAGTGGTATAATGTCATAGTGGTATAGTGATGTCATAGTGATGTGATGTCATAGTGATATAGTGGTGTGATGTCATAGTGGTATAGTGATGTCATAGTGATATAATGTCATAGTGGTATAGTGATGTCATAGTGATGTGATGTCATAGTGATATAGTGGTGTGATTTCATAGTGGTATAGTGATGTCATAGTGATATAGTGATATCATAGTGGTATAGTGATGACATAGTGGTATAGTGATGTCATAGTGGTGTGATCTCATAGTGGTATATTGATGTCATAGTGGTGTGATGACAGTGGTATAGTAATGACATAGTGGTATAGTTATGTCATAGTGGTGTGATGTCATAGTGGTGTGATGTCATAGTGGTGTGATGTCATAGTGGTATAGTGATGTCATAGTGATGTGATGTCATAGTGATATAGTGGTATAATGTCATAGTGGTATAGTGATGACATAGTGGTATAGTGATGTCATAGTGGTGTGATGTCATAGTGATATAGTGGTATAATGTCATAGTGGTATAGTGATGACATAGTGGTATAGTGATGTCATAGTGGTGTGATGTCATAGTGGTGTGATGTCATAGTGGTATAGTGATGTCATAGTGGTGTGATGTCCTAGTGGTATAGTGATGTCATAGTGGTATAATGTCATAGTGATATAGTGGTGTGATGTCATAGTGGTATAGTGATGACATAGTGATGTCATAGTGGTGTGATGTCATAGTGGTATAGTGATGTCATAGTGGTGTGATGTCATAGTGGTATAGTGATGTCATAGTGGTATAGTGATGTCATAGTTGTATAGTGGTGTGATGTCATAGTGGTATAGTGATGTCATAGTGGTATAGTGATGTCATAGTGGTGTCATAGTTGTATAGTGGTGTGATGTCATGGTGGTATAGTGATGTCATAGTGATGTGATGTCATAGTGATATAGTGGTGTGATGTCATAGTGGTATAGTGATGTCATAGTGATATAGTGATGTCATAGTGGTATAGTGATGTCATAGTGGTGTCATAGTTGTATAGTGGTGTGATGTCATAGTGGTATAGTGATGTCATAGTGGTGTGATGTCATAGTGGTATAGTGATGACATAGTGGTATAGTGATGTCATAGTGGTGTGATGTCATAGTGGTATAGTGATGTCATAGTGGTGTGATGTCATAGTGGTATAGTGATGTCATAGTGGTATAATGTCATAGTGGTATAGTGATGTCATAGTGATGTGATGTCATAGTGATATAGTGGTGTGATGTCATAGTGGTATACTGATGACAGTGGTATAGTGATGTCATAGTGGTGTGATGGCATAGTGGTATAGTGATGTCATAGTGGTATAGTGATGTCATAGTGGTGTGATGTCATAGTGGTATAGTGATGTCATAGTGATGTGATGTCATAGTGATATAGTGGTGTGATGTCATAGTGGTAAAGTGATGTCATAGTGGTATAGTGATGTCATAGTGGTGTCATAGTTGTATAGTGGTGTGATGTCATAGTGGTATAGTGATGTCATAGTGGTATAGTGATGTCATAGTGGTATAGTGATGTCATAGTGGTGTGATGTCATAGTGGTATAGTGATGTGATGTCATCGTGATATAGTGGTATAATGTCATAGTGGTATAGTGATGACATAGTGGTATAGTGATGTCATAGGGGTGTGATGTCATAGTGGTGTGATGTCATAGTGGTATAGTGATGTCATAGTGGTATAGTGATGTCATAGTGGTATAGTGATGTCATAGTGATGTGATGTCATAGTGGTATAGTGATGTCATAGTGATGTGATGTCATAGTGATATAGTGGTGTGATGTCATAGTGGTATAGTGATGTCATAATGATATAGTGATGTCAGAGTGGTGTGATGTCATAGTGGTATAGTGATGTCATAGTGGTATAATATCATAGTGGCATAGTGATGTCATAGTGATGTGATGTCATAGTGATATAGTGGTGTGATGTCATAGTGGTATAGTGATGACATAGTGATGTCATAGTGGTGTGATGTCATAGTGGTATAGTGATGTCATAGTGGTGTGATGTCATAGTGGTATAGTGATGTCATAGTGATGTGATGTCATAGTGATATAGTGGTGTGATGTCATAGTGGTATAGTGATGTCATAGTGGTATAGTGATGTCATAGTGGTGTCATAGTTGTATAGTGGTGTGATGTCATAGTGGTATAGTGATGTCATAGTGGTGTCATAGTTGTATAGTGGTGTGATGTCATAGTGGTATAGTGATGTCATAGTGATGTGATGTCATAGTGATATAGTGGTGTGATGTCATAGTGGTGTGATGTCATAGTGATATAGTGATGTCATAGTGGTATAGTGATGTCATAGTGGTGTCATAGTTGTATAGTGGTGTGATGTCATAGTGGTGTCATAGTTGTATAGTGGTGTGATGTCATAGTGGTATAGTGATGCCATGTCATAGTGATATAGTGGTGTGATGTCATAGTGGTATAGTGATGTCATAGTGATATAGTGATGTCATAGTGGTATAGTGATGTCATAGTGGTGTGATGGTATAGTGATGTCATAGTGGTATAATGTCATAGTGGTATAGTTATGTCATAGTGATGTGATGTCATAGTGATATAGTGGTATAATGTCATAGTGGTATAGTGATGACATAGTGGTACAGTGATGTCATAGTGGTATAGTGATGTCATAGTGGTATAGTGATGTCATAGTGGTGTGATGTCATAGTGGTATAGTGATGTCATAGTGGTATAATGTCATAGTGGTATAGTGATGTCATAGTGATGTGATGTCATAGTGATATAGTGGTGTGATGTCATAGTGGTATAGTGATGACAGTGGTATAGTGATGTCATAGTGGTGTGATGTCATAGTGGTATAGTGATGTCATAGTGGTGTGATGTCATAGTGGTATAGTGATGTCATAGTGGTATAATGATGTCATAGCGGTATAGTGATGTCATAGTGGTGTCATAGTTGTATAGTGGTGTGATGTCATAGTGGTATAGTGATGTCATAGTGGTGTGATGTCATAGTGGTGTGATGTCATAGTGGTATAGTGATGTCATAGTGGTGTGATGACATAGTGGTATAGTGATGTCATAGTGGTGTGATGTCATAGTGGTGTGATGTCATAGTGGTGTGATGTCATAGTGGTATAGTGATGTCATAGTGGTATAGTGATGTCATAGTGGTATAGTGATGTCATAGTGATGTGATGTCATAGTGATATAGTGATGTGATGTCATAGTGGTATAGTGATGTCATAGTGATATAGTGATGTCATAGTGGTGTGATGTCATAGTGGCATAGTGATGTCATAGTGGTATAATGTCATAGTGGTATAGTGATGTCATAGTGATGTTTTTTTCCATTATTTCACTTAATACCCCCACCGAAAACGGAGGTGGAATATATACTGCCACTGTAATATACCTCTGTTGTCCAATCTTATGGAACAGAATGACATATTTTCCATTTATATCTATGAAGGCATTTTCTATTTCTCCAGGGAAGGATTTATTTACCAGGACCAATACTCCATTTGCATAAGAGGAATATGTGGAGTGATATGCTTTTTGTATCCAAGCCTTTTTTTCCCATTAAATGTGTCTCCTGTAATATAATCAATTGGGGGGAATATTTTCTTATATATTCGAACATTAATGCTCGTTTGAATTTTGAGTTTAGTCCCCGGACATTCAAGGATAGTACTGAATAACAATTTTTTTTTTTATCCAACATTATATCTAAAGTCTGGGAGGAGTATATCCCTCCACCATATCCTGTGCGTCCCATTTTTATTGGGGAGAGTCCATAGGGTATTTAAACCACACCATTGAAAATCGCATTTATATTTCCCCCTTCCACTCACTTCACCTCCCTCCACCCATCCCACCCTGTCCCTCTCCACTCCCCTCTCTTGTGTACAAACCCATCCTTTCCTGGATGGGAGTAAAGGAGGACTTCTTCTATCCCCTATTTTACTGACCATGGTATCTGTCCCATACTCATATAGGGTGTCTTCCCCAAAAAAAAAGAAAAAGAAAAAACCCACACATCCCCCCCTTTCCACCTCCACTCCTCATATTTACAAGTCAACTACCCTCTTCCCTTACTTCATGTATTCTATTACCACGTGTCATTTCATAGTGTCTTATCACACATGCCATTATTCTAGTGCTATTAGCATTTATTACCTATTCCCCCTGTGTCTCATCCCCCCCTCATCATTTATGTACATAAAAAATGCCCCTAAAGAATGTATTACATACACTTGCATTATTAAAATATTGTCACTAGGCCCCAATTCGAACAATTCCCCCAACAGTCAAAAACCCAATTACTATACTAAATACATGCATTGTCTTTAACAAGGATACAAATCAGCTAGCTTTTACTAAAATTAAGTCTCAGGGCCAGATTCAGAGAGAACTCACGCCGACGTATCTGTTGATACGCCGCGTAAGTTCTAGGATGCGCCGTCGTATCTATGCGCCGTATTCTTGAAACCAGATACGCCTGAATTCTGGCTCCATCCGACCAACGTAAGTCTCCTACGCCGCCGTATTTTGGGTGCATATTTACGCTGGCCGCTAGGGGCGCTTCCATTGATTTACGCATCGAATATGTAAATGACCTAGATACGCCGATTCACGAACGTACTTGCGCCCGTCGCAGTAAGTTACGCCGTTTACGTAAGGCGTAGGTCCGGCATATAGTTATCCCTCATAAAGCAGGGGTAAGTCATGTTCGGGTATGGACGTCGGAACAGCCATCTTATTTTACATCGTTTGCATAAGTCGTACGCTGGGCATAGGTTACGTTCACGTCGTACGCATTGAGCCGTCGTTTCTTAGGGAGTATATGCGACGTGATTCTGAGCATGCGCGCACATGTGCCGTTTGTTCGGCCATTCATTTACATGGGGTCACGGTTAATTTTAATAAAACACGCCCACTATATTCCAAATTTGAATTAGGCGGGCTTACACCGGCCCATTTACGCTACGCCACCGTAACTTAGGGAGAAAGTGCTTTGTGAATACTACTCTTGCCTCTCAGAGTTACATCGGCATAGCGCATATGAGATGCGCTACGCCCGCTCAACGATACACCAAGCTACCTGAATCTGGCCCTCAGTGTCTTTATTTTACTGACAAAAAGAGCAAACCCAAATGGTTAAGTGCACAGTCTTCATATACTTAAAAAACACTATAACCCCCACCTCCAAATTGGTATGTAACTAACTGTCCCCAAAGTACTGAAAATCTCTCCCTAATCTGTTGTTACAGTGCACAATTCTGTGAGCGTGTATTTGTCTTTTTCTGTTAATGTTTTCATTTTTTACATGCAGGCAATCAGTTGTTGTCTGGCTACTAAAACTCTCTCCCCCCCCCCCACACACACACTTTTTTAGTGGGGAGGGACTAAAGTCGCTAGGCAGCAACTGAGGTTGGTAAGTAACTAACTGTCCCTAAAATACTGAAAATCTCTCCCTGATCTGTTATTACCGTGCAAAATTCAAAGATTCTGTCTTTGACTGTGTGTAGAAATAGACATACATTTTCCCATTTTCTCTGGTTTCTGAAGCCCTGTACACAAGATCGATCCATCCGATGAGAACGGACCGATGGACCGCTTTCATCGGTTAACCGATGAAGCTGACTGATGGTCCGTCGCGCCCACACACCATCGGTTAAATAACCGATCGTGTAAGAACGCTGTGACGTAAAACACAACGACGTGCTGAAAAAAATGAAGTTCAATGCTTCCAAGCGTGCGTCGACTTGATTCTAAAGCATGCGTGGATTTTTAACCGATGGTCATGCCTACTAACGATCGGTTTTGACCTAACGGTTACGAATCCATCAGTTAAATTTAAAGCAAGTTGGCTTTTTTTAACCGATGGTTAAATAACCTATGGGGCCCACACACGATCGGTTTTGACCGATGAAAACGGTCCATCAGACCGTTGTCCTCTGGTTAACCTATCGTGTGTACAAGGCCTGACTGTCCCCGTTAAAATGCCCTCATGTCTTTCTAATATCTGCCAGACACTTGTACAACACAAACTTTGTGTCTGTGACTGCATGTAAACATTTTTTTTTTCTCACAAGTATTGAGCACCAGCAGGTGCATTCTGTGAGCCTCCTTGTCTAATCCATATCTGTTACAGTGCACTTCAAATAAAGGCTCTTTGGACACAAGTTCAGAGGCCAGAAAGTACAATATTTGGCTGAGAACAATAACTATAGTGCACCCTTTTCCTGAAAGGCAGACATGCTAAAATAAACTCAAAGTTTATCCCTACATAATGCAAAGTAGTGACATTTTACATATTTTGACAATATTAGGAAAATATGCACTAAGATGGAAAAATTATTTTTAGGTGAGTTCAATTAAAAAATGTCTCACTTTTAAAAGGGGAGTTTTAATTTCATTTAAAACAAATACATGCTTGTTTCAGGCAATGCCACATTTAAAATGTACTGATTAAAGATTTACATATTTTCAGCTAGCTGTGGTACTTCTCTTTGCAATTTGAAGGTATAGGTAACTATAGCACAATATTTCATTTGTAGTGCCTATTTTCCAGTTATATTCTATTCATTTTTGAGTACCAACATCTCAAATTAACAATAAAGGAAACTAAGATACAATATTCTATGGTATATGGCAGTAGGTGAATTTATTATCAGCAAAATTTACTACATGTAGACAGGCAAATTTGAACTGTTTTATTAAAAGACTACTGATTTAGGTTGACCATCTAATTTCTTGGCTATTACAGTAGTTGTATGTCTATGATCATAATCTCAGAGTTTTAAAGCTTACTCATATATAATAGAATATGGCATATAATTTATATAAACGTGCTATTAATACCAAATGAATTAATTAGCAATAGTTATATTGCATTGACTACTAAATGAATTAATAATATTATAGCAGAACACTTAACCTAAAATGTTTTGGCAAATGTCTGTCACATAAAATTCTAATGGTAACAATTCATGTCAAATTTAGAAAATGTGACTTTTTAAAGCACCAATGAAAATTTTGTTTTAATGTCTTTTTTTTTTTAAAAGAACCATTTTTATAGATGTAGAATTAACTTGGACAAAGAAGGAGTGTATTGCACAATGTTTAAATAAACACATTGCCATAAAATCATTACCACATTTTTAATAATCGTGCTGACCTGAACATTTATGTAAAGCTATCCAGTACTTAACATTTCCAATTATTATACTTATTATAATTAATTAATTATATCTATTACTAATCTACATGCAAAATATTCCAGAATAGGTTACATTTTTCTTTTTCAAAGGGACCTCCCTAAACATACACAGGTTTTGATATGTAGTATCACTACTTTGGACCATGCACCTGTATCCCATGAATTGGATGTCCCTAATGTCGAGTTCAAGCAGTGGTATTGCATAAGTCAGGGATATTATTATACAGGATGTATATAGCTCCAGCAGTTTGCGCAGCACTTAACAAAATGAAGGCAAACATTACAGTTACATTACAATTTTGTACAAGAGGAATCAGAGAGCTTACAATCTAAAAGGGAGGGTCAATTGATACAAAAGGTAATAGCTGAGGGGGGTGAGCTGATGGAGAATGTAAAACAGTGTATTAGTTAGAAGCAGGATAGGCTTCTTTACAGGGAAGGGTTTTCAGGGATTGTCTAAAGATGGATAGATTAGGGGACAGCCGGACAGATTGGGGTAGGGAGTTCCAAAGGATGGGAGAAGCGCCAGGAGAATTCCTGGACGCGAGCATGGGAGGAGATAACAAGGGAGCTAGAGAGCAGGAAGTCTTGGGAGGACCGAAGAGAGCGGTTTGGTTGGTATTTTGAGACTAGGTTAGTGATGTAGCTGAGGCAGAGTTATGGATGTCCTTGTAAATTATTTTTAGTACTTTGAATTTATTCGTTGGGTGAGTGGAAGCCAGTGGAGGGATTGGCAGAGAGGGATGGAGGACACTGAATGGCTGGTAAGGTGGATGAGTCTTGCAGTGGCATTCATTATGGATTGAAGGGGGGATTGTCTATGTAAAGGTTGCCCAATGAGGAGGGGGTTGCAGTAGTCGAGGCAAGAGATAAACAGGTAGTGAATTAGAAGGTTGGTGGTGTCATTAGTTAAAAATGGGCATATTCTAGAAACGTTGTGGAGGCTAAGGAGGCATCATTTGGACAGGGATTGAATGTGGGCCTGAAAGGACAGTTCAGAGTCTAAGGTTATGCCTAGCACCCTGGCATATGGGGACGGACTGATAGATGTGCCATTGATCTTGAAAGAGATGTCAGGGGAAGGGGCACGTGGGAGAGGAATATTAAGTGCTCGGTTTTAGACAGATTCAGTTTGAGGAAGTGGTGTGACATCCAGGCTCATATGTCTAGTAGTAAATCTGTGATGCGTGAGGAGACTGATGGGGTGGGCTGTGGAGCAGAGAGATAGATTTGGATGTCATCAGCATATAAATGGTAGCGGAAGCCAGGAAGGATGTGTAGATTGAGAATAGTAGAGGTTCAAGGACAGAACCTTGGGGAAGCCCAACAGTAAGAAGAGTTGGAGAGGAGGAACTGGAGTTGTAAGTGACACTGAAGGTGCCATAAAATAGATTATATTTGAACCAATGGAAAGCGCAGCCATGGAGACCAAGCAAATCGATTTTTTTGAGAAAAAGGGGGTGGCCAACTATATCAAAGGCAGTGGAAAGTTCCAAGAGTAAAAGTACGGATACTCACCCACTTTCTAATGGTCCAATCTTGCAAGGTCCCTTGCCAGCATTGGCATCTTCTCCCTAACTTGATTGGCTGGTGAAGGATGACATCACTCCTGTACACACACTGGCACTGTGCCAGAAATGTGAACGGAGATGCACAAGAGCAGCTCTGTGTGCATTTTCCACAGGATTGTGAACAGGTAGGCAAGTGTATTTTATTGTAGAAGAGTCATTACATGTCTCTTCTGCCTGTCCACAAGTTTAGCCTTTAGTTCCACCTTAAATTTATCATTATTGACAGATGCTTGTGCCCAACTCAAGATCTCAGCATCTGTGACCATTTTTTTCAAAATCAATGACACATCCAAGGTGTTGCTATTGAGCATGAGAAGCTCACAAGTGGTAAATTAGAGGGGAGTTAAAGCATTTGTTACCCCAAAATGTCATATTCCTGATATGTGCCTGCTGCACCATGTACTTGTATGAGAAAGTACCCTGTTCTCTTTGTATTGCTTTTTTTTGTGTGAAATCCTTTTTTTGTGTGTGAAATCCCTAGTGTTCTGCCAATCCCTCTGCTTTCCTGTTAAAACTGACCACACTAAGCAGGAGAACATACCGTGGTCAGTTCTCTAGCTGTGTTGGGAACTCAGTGTGTTCTCCTCTAATGATCAGACTTGTCCTGACACGCCCCTGCTGCACAGCCATTCACTGAGAAGCTAAGTGTACTGTTGCTTCTCTTCCCCCTAGCTTCGAGAACAGAGGGAATGTGATTAGTGATAGAAAAAAGGAAACCTTTTTTTTATATCTATACAAACACGTTTTGCCATTCATTTCTATTTCAAACTAAATGTATTTTTTTTTTTTTTTTACAAAGTGATTGTTTACAATCACTTTAATCTTGCAAGCTATTCAGCTTAAAAAATAAAAACTCTTATTGACTCTGTATCAAGAAAATAGACACTTTAGAATTACTGTGCAATCAAGCCCTGGAGGCAGCAACCATAACTGAATTAAAGGGGTTGTAAAGGTAAACGTTTTTTTTACCTTAATGCATCCTATGCATTAAGGTAAAAAAACATCTGATAGCACTGCCCCCCCCCCCCGAGCCCCCGTTTTACTTACCTCTCCAATCGAAAGTCCCGTGCGCGTTCTCGTCTTCCTATTCAGTTCCCAGCCTGGCCGTTGATTGATCCTGCTCTCTAGCTCCCTCGTCACCTCCTCCCACACTCGTCTCCAGGACTTTTTCAGTGCCTCTCCAATCCTATGGAATGCCTTACCCCAATCTGTCCAATTATCTCCTTCTCTATTAGCTTTTAGAAGATTCTTAAAAACCCTTCTTGTCAGAGAAGCCTATCCTACCCACACCTAACAACTGTATTTTCATTTTCTCCATCAGCTCATCCCCCACAGTTATTACCTTTTTTCCCTTCTAGATTGTAAGCGCTAATGACCTCTACCCCCCCCCCCCAGCATTGATTTGGATTGTAACTGTACATGTTGTAAAGTGCTGCGCAAACTGTTGGCGCTATATAAATCCTGTATAATAATAATGTAAGAAACCTTCAGCCTTTACCACCACTTTAAGCATTCATCATATTATTTGTAACACTTAAAGAATGCACAGGGTTCCTTCTGTCAAATTATTGGCTATGAATAAATAGAAGTTTACCATGGGTGTACTGATCTACATTTGGACCATTACCATATTTTTGTGTGGAGTGTTTTAAGCAGATGGTGCAAATGGAGGATGATCACAGCTATCTCTGTAAGACAGAAAGAAAATATGATTTTTTTTTCACTTGTTTTTACCCTTTTCTCTTTAGTAAGGAAAATAAAATACTAGGGTTGTCCCGATACCAATGCTAGTTTCGGTATCGGGACCGAGCATTTGAGCGAGTACAGTAGGTGTTTGTGATATTGTGCTTTTAGCACGACAGCGTCGCGCTGATTCTCGGCGACAGGGTGCCGAGATCTCGCCGGCATCTCACACTCACTGGAATAGTGACAGCACATCCCAGCAAGCGCGTCATAGAAGCGACGGGAGATCCGACTTGGATTCCCGCCAATTCTACACGTGCGGCGTTTGTTATGAATCCTGAGGGGGAAGTCCCCGCCGGATTTTAAATAAAAATCCGGCATGGGTCCCCCCTCAGGAGCATACCGGACCCTTAGGTCTGTTATGGGTTGTAAGGAGAGCCCCCCTACGCCGAAAAAAACGGCGTAGGGGGTCCCCCTACAATCCATACCAGACCCGTATCCAAAGCACGCTACCCGGCCAGCCAGGAAGGGAGTGGGGACGAGCGAGCGCCCCCCCCCTCCTGAGCCGTACCAGGCTGCATGCCCTCAACATGGGGGGGTTGGGTGCTCTGGGGCAGGGGGGCGCACTGCGGCCCCCCCACCTCAGAGCACCCTGTCCCCATGTTGATGAGGACAGGGCCCCTTCCCGACAACCCTGGCCGTTGGTTGTCGGGGTATGCGGGCGGGAGGCTTATCGGAATCTGGGAGCCCCCTTTAATAAGGGGGCCCCCAGATACCGGCCCCCCCACCCTAAGTGAATGAGTATGGGGTACATCGTACCCCTACCCATTCACCTGCAAGAAAAGTGGTAAAAACACAAATAAACCACACAGTGTATTAAAATATTTTATTTTTCTGCTCCGGAGGCCGCCCCCTGTCTTCTTTATTAGCTCTTTTACCAGGGGGGGCTTCTTCTTTGACGTCTTCGGGTGGGTGGGGGCCGCCGTCTGGTTCTCTTCCACCGCCGGGGGGGGGTGGCTTTTAAAAAAGCCCCCACCCCCCCGGCGGGTTAACTCCGGCGTCTTCGGCGGGGCTCTTCTTCTTCCGCTATCCCGACGGGTCTTCTCCGCTATCCGGGGGGTCTCGCCGCTCTCCGCTGTTGACTCGTCGCACCCCGGTTCTTCGTCTCGCAGTCCGGTCCCTTCTTCCGTGCTGTACGTCTTCTTCTGTGCTGTGAGTTCTTCTTCCGCGCTGTGACGTCATGTTCTTCACTTCTCTTCTTCTCCCCATGTTGACTCGCCGGTCCTCCTCGCTGAAATGACGGATGCGCGCCTTGCATCGGACCTATATAGGCCTCACAGTCCCATCATGCTCTGTACCTACCCATGTGATACCTACCCACGTGGGTAGGTATCACATGGGTAGGTACAGAGCATGATGGGACTGTGAGGCCTATATAGGTCCGATGCAAGGCGCGCATCCGTCATTTCAGCGAGGAGGACCGGCGAGTCAACATGGGGAGAAGAAGAGAAGTGAAGAACATGACGTCACAGCGCGGAAGAAGAACTCACAGCACAGAAGAAGACGTACAGCACGGAAGAAGGGACCGGACTGCGAGACGAAGAACCGGGGTGCGACGAGTCAACAACGGAGAGCGGCGAAGACAGAAGGAGAACCCCGGAGAGTTGAGAAGACCCGTCGGGATAGCGGAAGAAGAAGAGCCCCGCCGAAGACGCCGGAGGAAACCCGCCGGGGGGTGGGGGCTTTTTTAAAAGCCATCCCCCCCCGGCGGTGGAAGAGAACCAGACGGCGGCCCCCACCCACCCGAAGACGTCAAAGAAGAAGCCCCCCCTGGTAAAAGAGCTAATAAAGAAGACAGGGGGCGGCCTCCGGAGCAGAAAAATAAAATATTTTAATACACTGTGTGGTTTATTTGTGTTTTTACCACTTTTCTTGCAGGTGAATGGGTAGGGGTACGATGTACCCCATACTCATTCACTTAGGGTGGGGGGGCCGGTATCTGGGGGCCCCCTTATTAAAGGGGGCTCCCAGATTCCGATAAGCCTCCCGCCCGCAAACCCCGACAACCAACGGCCAGGGTTGTCGGGAAGGGGCCCTGTCCTCATCAACATGGGGACAGGGTGCTCTGAGGTGGGGGGGCCGCAGTGCGCCCCCCTGCCCCAGAGCACCCAACCCCCCCATGTTGAGGGCATGCAGCCTGGTACGGCTCAGGAGGGGGGGGGGGGCGCTCGCTCGTCCCCACTCCCTTCCTGGCTGGCTGGGTAGCGTGCTTTGGATACGGGTCTGGTATGGATTGTAGGGGGACCCCCTACGCCGTTTTTTTCGGCGTAGGGGGGCTCTCCTTACAACCCATAACAGACCTAAGGGCCCGGTATGCTCCTGAGGGGGGGACCCATGCCGGATTTTTATTTAAAATCCGGCGGGGACTTCCCCCTCAGGATTCATAACAAACGCCGCACACGTGTAGAATTGGCGGGAATCCAAGTCGGATCTCCCGTCGCTTCTATGACGGCTCTCTCTCCATCGCGGCAAGCCAGCTCGGCGCTGGCTCCCGCGATGGGGCTCGTAGGTGCTCAATCTCGCTGAGAAAGAGAGCGAGATTGACACAAAATCGGCTTCACCTACTGTACTTGTACTCGCGCAAATGCTGCCGATGCCCTGTCGAATACTTGTCTATTGACAAGAGAGCGGCGGGCGGAGAGGGGGGCAGAGAGTGGGCGGGAGCGGAGAGCAGAGCGGGTAACAAGCGGCTGTAACAAGTTCTGTTTTCTCTCATGACGTGCTGTTCCCGGTGGCCCCTCCCCTCCTCTCCTCTCCTTGTATGCTTGTGACATCATCTGAGATGGACAAGAGGAGAGGAGGGGCCGCCGGGGAATAGCGCAACATGATAGAGGACAGTAAGAACTTATTACAGATGTGAGCCGCTTCCTGTGCTACTCTGCATTAAAGGAAACTGAAAGGAAAGTGTTCCCTGCTGTGCCCAGTACCCTGTGCCCTGCCATGCCGAGTACCCTGATGTGCCCAGTACCATGTGCCCTGCCCAGTACCCTGATGTGCCCAGTGCCCTGCCGTGTCCAGTACCCTGATGTGTTCAGTACCCTGCGCCCTGCTATGCCTAGTACCCTGATGTGCCCAGTACCCTGTGCCATGCCCAGTACCCTGCCATGTCTAGTACCCTGATGTGCCCAGTACCCTGTGCCCTGCTGTGCCCAGTACCCTGATGTTCCCCTATACCCTGTGCCGAATACCCCGATGTGCCCGGTGACCTGCCGTGCCCAAGTACCCTGATGTGCCCAGTACCTCGCTATGCCCTGATGTGCCCAGCACCCTGATGTGCCCGGTACCCTGTGCCCTGCTGTGCCCAGTACCCTGATGTGCACCATACCCTGTGCCCACTGACCACCAATGTAAGAGACATTCTTAAATTTGAAAACTGTCACATGACATTAAAAAAAAGGATCGGTAATCGGTATCGGAGAGTACATGAAAAAAAGTATCGGCACTTGTACTCGGTCCTAAAAAAGTGGTATCGGGCCAACCCTATAAAATACTCTAGGCTACAATTTTTGTAAGACTGTTTGAGGGAGATTTATTAAACTGGAGCACTCAGAATCTGGTGCAGACATGCATGTTAACCAATCAGCTTCTGTTTTCAGCTTGTTCAATTAAGCTTGGACAATAAAACCTGGAAGCTGATTGGTTTCTATGCATCGCTGCACCAGATCTGGCTCCCTTCAGTTTTAGTAAATCTCCCTCATTATGTCCATTAGTTTATTAGAAACATTTGTCAGTTATTAACTTTATAATTATGAAAGTAAACATAAGAACATCTCATTTTGTTTTCTTAATATGAAATAATATATATCTCTTGTAAAGAAAGGTACATTTGAGCCACAGTAGGATGGATATGATGCAACTGATGTCTCCAAATGTAAAATTACATATTAACATTAAAAAAAACCTGATATGCAGGGCCCCATGGCTCACTTTCTAGTAGTAGTTCCACTACTATGGCTATTACTTGTGGTGTATGCTGCCATAACATTTCAGTATGTGTTTTTTTTAATTTACATTAACCAAAGTAAAATTAGCGTGCATCTACATGCATTGTGTTACTGATGTTGAACATTCAGCAATACATATCTACTATTAACGAAGTAGGACAGGCTTTGCCATAATCGTTTAACATTTTCTTTCCCCTACACTACCTATGATAATTTTAAAAAGCACCAATTTGTAACTCTTAAAGGTATTATTATTTGAATTTGTTGCACATTACTTTTTTATTTTCTTCTTAATGTTTTACCCACATAACAACCGATCATAGGAAATCTGTTAATTTTTCTTATAAACATTTTATTGCGATGGCACAGATACAAGTAATACAGATACATGTAAATTGCAATAAGAAGAATACAGTCAAAACAATAGATTGCCTCTCCCATTGAGAGAGTCATTACATCACTTTAGGAAAAGGGGCTAAAGAGACACCAAGCTAACATTGTCCAAACCAAACTCCAGAGCTCCAATCAAACAGCCACACATAAAAGGTGATAATTCTATGTTGTGGAGCATGAGGTTATCTATCAAATACTATATATATACTGTGAAGGGTTAGCCCGGCAGCGGGTGTGTGTGACCCCCTGGAAGGGTTCAGCACACAAAAAATACTAGGCACAGCAGACAGCGGTAGGGGGAAAACAAAAGTTGCGGTTTTATTTGAACTATACACAAACAAAAATGTGACAGAAAACAAAAGAAATACAAAATAAATCCTGGTCAACTTGACCTGCTCGACACGTTGATGTCCCTAACTAACAACTGTGTACAGCCTTGTGCTGCCCCAGTCCCTGACTCCCTGTTTGTCTAAATCTCTTAGCATTAGCCACACAGGCTTGGTCTCACCGCACAGAGATCACACTCCCCAGACTAATCACACAAATCTGGTTCCAGGATGGAGCAATTTCTCTGTGCATGCTGGGAGCTTTTGTAGAGGACCTAATGAGCTCACCTTAACCAGCTGGGCCCATCAAATCTTCCAGCAGGACGTCCAGCACTCCCCCTAGAGGTATGAATTGGCATAAAGCCTGACCCTAGGGGAAATAAAGACTGCATCCAAGATGCAACCAGGGAACTGGACCTGCCTGCTGCCACAATATATATATATATATTGTGATGTTGGGGGTTATTTAGCGTCTGTGTAGAGCATACCAGTGAGCAGAGTCCACGTCAGTTGTGCTTTTTAAGGGCTTGTTGACCCACTTTTATTAAAAGAAAAAAAAAAACGTCCATCCAGAATTCCCACACAGTAGTTTCAATTTGCTACAGCAATAAAGTAATCAACCGAAAATGCAGAGCCACCTGGCTCTCTTCAGAAATACAGCCGTTTAGGCTTTACACTTCCGCCCTCTTGGCCATGTACCAAAGTTCCTGTACAAATCACTGTACCTTCTCTCAGCTTCTGTGCTGCTCAGTCCACAGGTTTGGGCCCTCTGTCTATACCAAAAAAATGTGTGGGGTTCCCCCAAGGCCATACCAGACCCTTCTGTCTGGTATGTATTTTAAGGGGTACATTTTACTCCTGCTCATTCATCCAAAAAGGCATAAAAAATAAACAAAAATTCAATTGTACACAGGTTTTTGACATAGTACTTTATTAAAACAGATCCAATGTGTCTTCTCCCTCCGGTCTTCTCCCCTCTCTGGTGATGTATTTTTCTTTCTCTGCTTTTTCTCCCTCCTCCCGTGATGTCTTCTCCCCTCTCTGGTTCTTCTCCCTCCTCCCGTGATTTCTTCTCCCCTCTCCGGTTCTTCTCTCTCCTCCACTGATATCTTCTATCTCCGCTGCCTTCTTCTGCTGTCTTCTTCCTCTGGTTCTTCTGCTGCGTTCAGTTCTTCTTCTGATGTCTTCTCCAGATGCTAGCTCCCACTGTTGTGTTGTGCTGTAAATAGCAATGGGGCATGGTCACCTGGTGATGTCATCTGGAGACCCTGCCCCCTTTTGGTGTCACTGCCCGGGAAATGATGGGGAGGTGACATCACCATGGTGTGGGGCCTCAGGATGACATCACCTGGTGGCCATGCCCCATGCCTATATAAGTAATGGCACACAGCGAACCTAGCATTACAGTGGCAGTGGGTGACGGGAGGAGATCAGAGGAAGAACAAGCAGAGGGAGAAGACAGCAGAGAGAGGGGCCTGGAGATTTTGTGTGCCCCAACTGTAAATCTCCTCCCCCTGTGGGACAAGGAAATCATCACTATGCATAGGATACTTATACATTATAGCAGACTTGTATTATAGTGAGTTTGCCTTCCACCAGTGATGAGTCCAGCTCTGCACTCTCCATCATCACTTTATTGCCACTGCTGCTGTCTTCTTCTTTTCTGCTTCCAATATATGGCATCTTCCTTCTTTGAATATTTAGCAGGCAGTGAGGATAAGATCCTTAATGCATGCCTCGAAGGTAAATTATTATGGCACCCAACACCACTTTTGCCATCTGTAAAATGCCTAGACACTGCATGGTTCACACACCCAAGAAAGTGGAAAATGTTGGAAAAAAAAGTCATTTTGGGGCAGAAGAGGCATACAAAGTCTCGTCTACTAAAATAAAAAAATATACCCACTAGCAATTCAGTTTTGTTTAACCAATTCATTAAGAAAAAAAAATTACCGTATTTATCGGCGTATAACACGCACCCTAACTTTAAGAGGGAAGTTTCAGGAAAAAAAACTTCCACAGACCCCTGCGTATAACACGCAGGCACAGTTTACCTTTTATTTTCAGGGTAAAAAAGTGAGTGTTATATGCTATATATATATATATATAGAAAAAAAAAAAAAAAAAAAGAGGCTTGTTGGGAGCAACATTTTAAATCTTTATTCAGACAATCAAATGCTAGAAATAGATTTAAAAATTATTAAGCTGGCAGTTTAAATGTATTTATTGAAAATGTGTTAAAAAGAAAGTATGAAGAATGCAGTAAGGGCTGCAAATGATATATTGTTGAATATTAGTAGATATAATTATTAAAGTTATTATCAAAATGTTTGAAAACTTAAACACTATTGTGATTTTTTGCAGCTATTTTTATTTTAAGCTTGTGCCACTTGAAATTCTTTTTTAGGCAAAACTTTTTTATTATTTCCTTTTTATATTGGAGTTCTTGGCAATTTTGATGAACCACACTACTGAACATGTGGCAATTTACTCCATCAAAATACCTTCTTTCTTTCTGTCATCATGAACTGGATTGGTAACATCTTGACAGGTGACTGACAAAGAATAGATCTTTAAAAAAATAGAAAAGCTAGTAAATGTTCTACCCATAATTCCCCGGGTTAAGCTATATCAGTCAATCTCAGGACTAATTCATGTCAGTGCTTGTTTCCAATCTCCTTGAGTCTCGAGCGGAAGGTTGATAAAATTGAAGTGGAAATGAAGTTGGTTGCACAGGAGGATACATACAACAATAGTCTTGTGAAATGGGTTTGTATCCCTGATGTACTCTGAGGAGCATCAGGGTTCCTTATGACCTTGTTTGTGTCATTGGCAAATATATGTATTTTTTATATTCTACATTGAATTAATCAGTGAGATTCTGTGCATGATTTTTGTATAGATGTAGATACAAATGTTTTTACACTGCAATATATGCATGATCCGTGGAAAGAAAGAGCTCATTCATGAGAATAAATATGTATAGAACCAAGTATAAATGTGTTTTTCGTCATTTTAATCCCAGGTTAAGAACACATTGCAAAATATTTAATCCTAGCTTGTGAAAAATTCAATCTCTGCCGTTGTTGTTAGTTTGAAAATGTCACTTCTCTGCTCATGTCTATTTCATATTCATAAGTTAGGCAGGGAGTGACTGCTGTTTAGAATGAACAGGGAACTGCTGTGAAAGCTGAACCACATTGTATGTGACACAGAATGTTTTAGATTGATATTTATATTATATAATTAAATTGTTATATTATATAATTCAATTGTATTTTCCACAACAAACTTTCCCTTGAGCATATTTGTTACATCTATTATATTGATCATCGTAATTCGTTGTTTCAGCTTATTCAGTTGTGCTTATTTACTTAAAGTACATGGAATTAAATTTGTTAAAACATACATTATTGCAATGTTTTTTAATTAATAAGCCATTTTCATCTTTTTTGTCATTTGTTGTATCAGGTGATTTCCTGATTATGACAACCGTGGCCCATGTCTGTCTAATGTGTGTTTAACCACTTCAATACAGGGCTTTAAAACCCACCTCCATACCGGGCCTATTCTGGCACTTCTCTCCTACATGTACAAATCATCATTCTTTTGCTCGAAAAATTACTCAGAACCCCCAAAAATGATATATGTTTTTTTTAGCAGACACCCTAGGGAATAAAATGGCGGTCATTGCAACTTTTTATCTTGCTAGGTATTTGCGCAATCATTTTTCAAACGCCTTTTTTTTGTAAAAAAAATGGTTTCATGAATTAAAAAATAACAAAACAGTAAAGTTAGCCCAATATTTTTGTAAAATATGAAAGATGATGTTACGCCGAGTAAATAGATACCTAACATGTCATGCTTTAAAATTGCGCACACTCATGGAATGGCGCCAAACTTTGTTACTAAAAAATCTCCATAGGCGACGCTTTAAAATTTTTACAGGTTACCAGTTTAGAGTTACAGAGGAGGTCTAGTGCTAGAATTGTTGCACATGCTCTATCGCACGCGGCGACACCTCACATGTGTGGTTTGAATGACGTTTACATAGGTGGGTGGGACTTACGTGTGCGTTCGCTTCTGAGCGCGAGCTACCGGGGACAGGGGCGTTTTAATTTTTTTTATTTATTTTTTTATTTTACTTATTTATTTATTTTTTACACTTTTTTTTCCCGATCGCTTTTATTCCTATTACAAGGAATGTACACATCCCTTGTAATAGGAATAGTGCGTGACAGGTCCTCTTTAAGGAGAGATGCAGAGTCAATAAGACCCCACATCTCTCCTCCAGGCTGGAAAGAATGAGATTGTGAAAAAAATTCACAGATTTCATTCTTACTAGCCGCAATTGCGGTTTATTTACTTACGGGTACCCAGGTGTGACGTCATCACATCGCGCCCGGGCCTCCGACGGTCATAGAGATGACTGGTAAACATCTGATCACCAGTCATCTCTATGCTGCACATCCGGCGGATGGCGATCATCTCTCCGGGCCCCCGATGGGACGGGAGAGCCCAGAGAAGCACCGGATGGCGGTGGGAGGGGGGGTTGTCCCCTCCCACCGCCTATAAGAACGATCAAGCGGTGGAACCGCTGCTATGATCATTCTTACGATGCGCAGGATCGCCGCCGGAAGAAAATGATATCTGAATGATGCCTCTAGGTGCAGGCATCATTCAGATATCCTCACACAAAGTACAGGACGTCATATGACGTCCACCCGGGATAACAGATCCCCTTTTTGGACGTCATATGACGGCGTGCGGTTTTAAAGTGGTCAAACAAGCTTTTTTTAGTCGCACAGTGATAGAGTGACAACACATGAGCACAATTGGATGTTGTTATCCTATACAGAAAATACCTGAACAGGACCCTTTATGGTAGGATCACCATGTATTTTATTAACCACTTCAATACCAGGCACTTACCCGCCTTCCTGCCGAAGGCAATTTTCAGCTTTCTGCGCTTTGGCTGTTTAAATGACAATTTCGCTGTCATGCTACACTGTACCCAAATATAATTTTTATCATTTTGTTCCCACAAATAGAGCTTTCTTTTGCTGGTATTTGACCTCTGCAGTTTTTATTTTTAGCTAAACAAATAAAAAAAGACCATAAAATTTGAAAAATAAACGTTTTGCTTTTGTTTCTGTTATAAAATGTTGTGAATAAGTATGTTTTCTCCTTCACTGATGGGAACTGATAAGGCAGGACTGACGGGTACTAATAAGGCGGCACGATGAGGTGGCACCAATGAGTGGGCACTGACGATGGGCACTGATGGGCACTGGTAGGCGGCACTGATAAGTGGCACTGATATGCAGCACTGAAGGGCATTGATGAACACTCATGGGCACTGATAGGCAACACTGGTGGGCACTGAAAGGCTGCAAAGATGGATACTTATGGGTGGCACTGATAGATGGCACTGCTGGGCACTGATAGGCAGCACTGCTGGGCACTGATGGGAATTGATACGTGGCACTGATGGGCATTGATACGCGGCACTGATTTGCGGCACTGATAGGCATCCCTGGTGGCACTGGCAGTGGTAGGCATTGTGAGTGGGCACTGATTGGCAGCTTAAAAAAGAAGGGGGGAGAGACTGCGCTAACATATTAGGTGTAAATGACCAAGCTTGACAGGCCACAAAAATTGCTCTAAATAAAATATGAAAATGTAAAAATGAATTGGAAGCAGCAAACCTTCTGTAAAAACAACATGTAGTGAAAAACATGGAAAAAATATGGTCGCACTAAACCTATGTGATTACGAATCTTATATATAACCTTGTGAATACATCAACACTTCAAATGAAACAACATGTGAATGCTCCAATAAACGCACTTGTGAATGGCAGAAAAAATTAAGGATGTGAACCATATATAAATAAATAAATTATCCAAAAGTTGTCTTAAAGAATCATAGTAAAAAATATTCTGTGAATTAAATGCTTAAAAAAGATAAATAATGTCCATACACCTGTGAAGGAAAAAATCCTTAGTGAAATTCATCCATAGGTAAAGACTCCTCAGATGTTCAAAAGAGGCTTGTGTGAGATCCACCACCGAAATGTAAAAAATGCTAGCTTACCAGAGCTCCGTGACCCCCGTTACAGAGGATCCAGAGAAACTTAATATGAAAGACACTCCAGGCTCACCCGAGATTAATTCCAATCTCAGTCAACACACTCAGTGGATGTTCAGTAGATCTCAGACTCATATGTAGTACCATGTAAAAAACATAATGCTTCCATACTGTAAAAAATCTTCAAGATTTTATTAAGTATAAAAAGTAGCACACTTACAATTGATGCAGCGTTAAAAAGCCTTAAGCCTGTTGTGCCGGCCGGACACAAACAGGCAAACCCATCCAACTGGGTACACAAGTGTAGTAGGCGATGATGTAAGCGTGCCGCTTCGCCTTACGTCGTTTCGTATTAAAATACGTCTTTCAGGGGCACGGGCGGTATGTCACCTACCTATATATAAGAACAATGTGGTTAAAACCCACCCAGAACCACAGTGCGCAGGCGTACCCGTCTTGCAGCCAAGCCTCCTTCTGAGCCGCTATCCGCAGACTGATCAAAACAACACTGATGTCACACTCTCGCGGGAGTCAGAGGACATGGTAATCGAATTGTAATGTGGGTAAACACAGAATAACCATGATAGACCTGACAGCACCATGGACCATGCGGACCATAACAATACATATAAAAAGAAAAACTAGGACTAAAAAAAGGGTGAACCTAATCGTTGAATATAATATAAACAAACTAATGGTAAACCGCAGTATGTCAAACATTACCTAAGTGTCCGAGTCGTTGAGGCCCGGGCACAAAAAAAAGACTGCTTAACAAAGACTGCTTAACAAAAACACCACCTCCAGCGTGCACCACAGGAAGTGTGTTTTTTGTCCACACATCTGTCACCTCCACCCAGTGGATAACGGTGAAATAACACTCAAAAGTTTAAAAAAACAATATATATGAATTTGTCTTTTAACAAATTAGAGTCCTCCATCTGGTTTTTCATTTGACTATAGAGATTTAACACCCAACAAAACCATTAGAAATCAATGAAATCTGAATCTGTAAATTGTTTCTCCTCAAGTAATTAAACTGGAAAGGAGGCTCTTTACCGAGATCGGTGTAGCGGTGTGTCAGATTGACACACCGCACCACCGATCGCCGCAATGCGCAGCAAACACGTTATACTTACCTGCTCTATGCAGTGGTTTTGCACAGGGCAGCCCAGGTCCTCCTCTTCTTGGGTCCCTGGTTGGAGCTCCTGGCCCCCCTCCTGCTAGCTATGGGGGCACCCAAGCCGTGCTGCAGCTCCATGTATCCATTCAGACACGGAGCTGTCATTTGGCACCGCCCCCTCCCTCCCCTGATTGACAGCAGCTGGAGCCAATGGCGGTGCTGCTGTGTCTCAGCCAAAGAGGAGAGAGTCTTGATTGGCTGAGGCACTCGTGGACGTCACTGGAGAGATGTCCACGAGTATTAGGGTATCAGGTAAGTATTAGGGAGCTTGAGGGGGACTGCTGCACACAAAGGGCTTTTTATCTTAATGTATAGAATGCATTAACTACTTTCCGACCAGCCACCGTCATTATACTGCGTCAGGTTGGCTCTATTGTGCGAATCGCCGTAGCTGTACATTGGTTTGTGTAATAGATACTGTGGGCATGTGCACGCACGCGCAGCTTGATGCTGATGCGCATGACCAGCAGCCGCGATGTCCACCAGCCACCCACGATCGATCCACAGAGTCAGAACGGGGATCTGTCAATGTAAACACATAGATCCCTGTTCTGACATGGGAGTAGGAAGAGATCGTCTGTTCCTAGTGATCAGGAACAGCGATCTCTCTCCTCCCCCAGTCAGTACACTCCCCCCACAGTTAGAAACACCTCCCAGCAGAGGCGTTGCTAGGGGGGTGCGGGGGGTGCGGCCCGCACATGGTGACACCATCCCGATTTAATTTTTTTTTAGCTGACATGTGCGCATGACATGTGCGCCTGCAGCGATGAGCGCCGTGGAATCGGAGCGCCGAGCGCTGCAGTACAAGAGGAGGGGGGGTTGCAGGGTGACACCGCAGCACCATCCATCCCCTCCTCTCACAGCCACGGGCTGTTAGCAGTGCTCGGCAGTCGGTACACATGTCCATGTGCCGTGGCGCTGCCTGCAATGATCTGAGGTACTGAATGGGGAGGGGGGTGTTTGCACCTGGGGGGATTTCACTGAAGGGGGGGGTGTTTGCACTGAGGGGGGGAGTTGTACTAAGGGGGTGTTTTTACTAAGGGGGTTTTCACTAAGGGGGGTTTGCACTGAGGGGGGGTTGTACTAAGGGGGGCTTTGCACTGGGGGTTGCACCGAGGGGGTTTGCACTGAGGGGGGAGATTTTCACTGAGGGGGGGTTGCACTAGGGGGGGGGTGTCTGCACTGAAGGGGGTCTGTGTAACATGCAGGGGTCCAGAGGTGCAGGTGGCTGTGTAATGTAAAAGGGGTGCAGTGATGCAGGGTGCTGTGTAATGTAAAGGGGTCCAGAGGTGCAGGGGGCTATGTGCTGTAAAGGGGTCCAGTGGTGCAGGGGGCTGTGTAATGTAAAAGGGTCCAGAGGTGCAGGGGGCTATGAGATGTAAAGGGGGCCAGTGATGCAGGATGCTGTGTAATGTAAAGGGGTGCAGAGGGCTGTGTAGTGTAAAAGGGTCCAGAGGTGCAGGGGGCTATGTGATGTGAAGGGGTGCAGAGGTGCAGGCGGCTGTGTAATGTAAAAGGGGTGCAGTGATGCAGGGTGCTGTGTAATGTAAAAGGGTCCAGAGATGCAGGGTGCTATGAGATGTAAAGGGGTCCAGTGATGCAGGGTTCTGTGTAATGTAAAGGGGTCCAGAGGTGCAGGGTGCTGTGTAATCTAAAGGGGTCCAGAGGTGCAGGGTGCTGTCTAATGTAAAGGGGTCCAGAGGTGCAGGTGCTGTCTAATGTAAAGGGGTCCAGAGGTGCATGGTGCTGTGTATTGTAAAGGGGTCCAGAGGTGCAGGGTGATGTGTAATGTAAAGGGATCCAGAGTTGCAGGGTGCTGTGTAATGTAAAGGGGTCCAGAGGTGCAGGGTGCTGTGTAATGTAAAGGGGTCCAGAGGTGCAGGGTGCTGTGTAATGTAAAGGGGTCCAGTGATGCAGGGTGCTGTGTATTGTAAAGGGGTCCAGAGGTGCAGGGGGCTATGTGATGTAAAGTGGTGCAGGTTGCTGTGTAATGTAAAGGGGCCCATAGGTGCAGGGTGATGTGTAATGTAAAAGGGTCCAGAGGTGAAGGGGGCTGTAAGATGTAAAGGGGTCCAGTGATGCAGGGTGCTGTGTAATTTTAAAGGGGTCCAGTGATGCAGGGTACTGTGTAATTTTAAAGGGGTCCAGTGATGCAGGGGGCTGTGTAATGTAAAGAGGTCCAGAGGTGCAGGGTGCTGTGTAATGTAAAGGGGTCCAGTGATGCAGGGTGCTGTGTAATGTAAAGGGGTCCAGAGGTGCAGGGGGCTATGTGATGCAAAGAGGTCCAGAGGTGCAGGGTGCTGTGTAATGTAAAAGGGTCCAGAGGTGAAGGGGGCTGTGAGATGTAAAGGGGTCCAGTGATACGGGGTGCTGTGTAATTTTAAAGGGGTCCAGTGATGCAGGGTAATGTGTAATTTTAAAGGGGTCCAGTGATGCAGGGAGCTGTGTAATGTAAAGGGGTCCAGTGATGCAGGGGGCTGTGTAATGTAAAGGGGTCCAGTGATGCAGGGGGCTGTGTAATGTAAAGGGGTCCAGTGATGCAGGGGGCTGTGTAATGTAAAGGGGTCCAGAGGTGCAGTTGTGGAGAGGGGTACACAGTAGTAACAAAAAGATATTGAAGGATGCAGAAGTATGCAGGGGGCACAGTGGGGTGTTTTTACATTTTAACGTGGGGGGGTGCCAGATATTGATCCGCCCCGGGTGCCAAATGCTCTAGGTACGCCCCTGCCTCCCAGGGAACACATTTAACTCCTTGATCGCCCCCTAGTGTTAGCCCCTTCCATGTCAGTGTAATTTATACAGTAATCAGTGCATTTTATAGCACTGATCACTGTGTAAATGTTGCTGGTCCCAAAAAAGTGTAAAAAGTGTCGGATCTGTCAGCCGCAATGTCGCAGTCCCACTAGAAATCGCTGATCCATTACTAGTAAAAAAATAATAATAATAAAAATGACATAAATCTATCCCCTATTGCAGTGATGGCGAACCTTTTTGAGCCCGAGTGCCCAAACCGCGACGCAAAACCAACTTATTTCTTTCAAAGTGCCAACACAGAATTAAAACTGTAAATTATGCTTTCAGTTACTATACATTACTGCCCACCATTCAGTTGCTATCGGTTACCATACATTACTGCCCACCATTCGGTTACTATACATTACTGCCCACCATTCGGTTGCTATACATAACTGCCCACCATTCGGTTGCTATACATTACTGCCCACCATTCAGTTGCTATACATTACTGCCCACCATTCAGTTGCTATACATTACTGCCCACCATTCAGTTGCTATCGGTTACCATGCATTACTGCCCATCATTCGGTTGCTATACATTACTGCCCACCATTCAGTTGCTATCGGTTACCATACATTACTGCCCATCATTCGGTTACTATACATTACTGCCCACCATTCAGTTGATATCGGTTACCATACATTACTGCCCATCATTCGGTTACTATACATTACTGCCCACCATTCAGTTGCTATACATTACTGCCCACCATTCAGTTGCTATACATTACTGCCCACCATTCAGTTGCTATCGGTTACCATACATTACTGCCCATCATTCGATTGCTATACATTACTGCCCACCATTCAGTTGCTATCGGTTACCATACATTACTGCCCATCATTCGATTGCTATACATTACTGCCCACCATTCAGTTGCTATCGGTTACCATACATTACTGCCCATCATTCGGTTACTATACATTACTGCCCACCATTCAGTTGCTATCGGTTACCATACATTACTGCCCATCATTCAGTTGCTAGAGGTTACTGTCAATGATTACCTGCAATTCAGTCCCCTTCTGCAAACTGCTCAGTCCTGACGTTGCTTTATAAATCACCACCCCCGCTGCTGGCAGAAGGGTGAGGAAGAATGCACACAGCCATGTCTGTGTCTTTGATCTCCCTGCTCGTGCTGCTGACCGGAGAAGGGAAGAGGGGCCTGGGGGGGGACATCACAGAAAGCCTGCTCTGCCTCACAGCAGCTCCGGTCCTGACAGAGGAGAAGAAGGCTCTGGAAGTTGGAACATGGTAAGTGCAGGGAACAGCCGAGCAGAGCACACTCCCGCCCGCCTCAATACAGCTCAGCCACGCATTCATCTCTGCCTGCATCTTCTTGTCAAATGTGGCGGGCTGCAGGAGGAGGGCGGGTTTCAGCGATACTGATTGGCTGAGAGGCGGTGGTGGGCGGAGCAGTTATTAGAAGTGTGGACGAAACTATTCTATGATTGCGCTCGTCACCCCGGGCGCTTATTGTTTGTCACTCCCACTCGGGCACGTCACCGCTAGCCCACAGAGCTATCGGAGATGTAGTTTGCGGTGCGGTGTGGACGATTCGGTGCTTCACTGTGTGATTTCCTCATTTGATGGCGTGCCCACAGAAAGGGCTCGGAGTGCCAGCAGCGGCACGCGTGCCACGGGTTCGCCATCACTGCCCTATTGTGTAGAGGCTATATAGGCTTATTGCAATTTTTTTACCAAAAATACAAAGAAGAATACATATTGGCGTAAACTGAAGAAGAAATTCGCTTTTTTATGTTTTTTGGGGGGGGATATTTATTATAGCTAAAAGGTACAATATATTGCTTCTTTTCAAAATTGACGCTGTATTTTTTTGTTTACAGCGCAAAAAATTAAAACCACAGAGGTGATAAAATACTACCAAAAGAAAGTTCTATTTATGGGGGAAAAAAGGACATCAATTTTGTTTGGGTACAAAATCTTATCTTGTTCATTCAAGTTGGATGAAGTAGGACTGAAGGGGGTTGTAAACCCTCAAGGTTTTTCACCTTAAAGCGTTTCGCTTAAAAAAATGTTTTAATAAAAGTCAGCAACTAGAAATACTGCAGCCACTGACTTTAAAAATAAGGACACTTACCTCTCCAAGGCGCCCGCAATGTCCTTACCCGAAGCCAACCCATCCCTCAGCTCTGGGTGGAGGTGCCGGCATTGCTAGTAAGGGAATCAGGAAGTAAAGCCTTGTGGCTTCACAGCCTGTTTCCATAATGTGCATGTGTGAGTCGCCTTGCGCATTCTGAGTGCTCCCTGCTGTCTTCTGGGACATGTATGTATCCCAGAAGACAGCGGGGGATGGAGAAGGGGCCAGACATGGCGTAGATCTTTCACCAGAAATGGGACCAAATACCTGTATTAGACAGGTATCTGCTCCTCCTCCAACCTGAAAGGTGCCAAATGATCATGCAACTCGTGTGTGCCCCCAGGGGTGGTATAGTGGTGCCACCAGATAGTGGTGAGCTGTGTTCCTGACATAGAGCATCACAGATCAGGATAAAGAGCCAATGACTGTGGCTCTTTACCATGTGATCAGCTGTGTCCAATCATAGCTGATCCCATGTAAACAAATGCTAGTTATTGGCATTTCCTTTCCTCAGCATTGTCAGTGTGTGAGAAAAGGAAAACTGATAGGTGGCTTTCCTTTGACAGGGGACATTTACACTAATAATAACGGCACTGATCATCAGTTCCCTGATGATCAGTAAAGCCCCATCAGTGCAAATAAGTGTTCAACATTGCAGCATATTAGTGCAACATATCAATGCCCATCAGTGCAGCCCATCAGTGTAGCATATCAGTGCCGCCTATCATTGCCCGTCAGTGCTGTCTTATCAGTGTAGCCTCATCAGTGCCACCTCATCATTGACCACCAGTGCCCATTAGTGCTTCCTCATCAGTACCCATCAGTGCATCCTCATCAATGCCCCTTAGTGCAGCTTAATCAGTGCCCATCATTGCAGCCTCATCAGTGCCCAATAATGCAGCCTATCAATGCATGTCAGTGCGGCTTCATCAGCACACATCAGTGAAGGAGAAAAATTACTAATTTGAAAACTTTTAAAGAAACAAAAACATATTTTTTCCCCAATGTTTTGGACTTTTTTCATATGGTTATCAAAACATAAAAAAAAAACACTGGTGGTTAAATACCATGAAAAGAAAGTTCTATCTGTCTAAAAAATTTCAATTATAAAAATTTCATATGGGTACATGATCGCACGAGTGTCATTCAAAGTGTGACAGCACAGAAAGCTGAAAATTGTCCTGGGCAGGAAGGGGCTAAAAGTGCCCAGTAGGTAAGTGGTTAACATTAAAGGAGAAGTACAGCCAAAGCTTGTTTGGCTGTATGTCTCCTGTGAATCACAGAAGTGCAGTTCATTCTGTACTCCTGTGACCCGTTTTCAGCAGACGGAAATTTTCAGCTTTAAGTACTGTTGCACTTTGAATGACAATTGCATGATCAGGCTGACATCACAGAGCAGGTCTAGCCTGGGGCAAGATCATGACAAGACAGATACATTTATTTGTATTAAAGCAGGTTGCTGTTTGCGGCTTATGTGGTCTTAACTTCCAAGAGTAAATGATGGCTACTTAACAGTTTTGGATCATTTTAATGTCTATGTATATAGCCAAATATAGGAGGAAAGCAAACTTAAGTTTAGAGTGGAATGTAAAAGTCCACAGAAGGGGAGAATTTAGCCAGTCATACATGCAGTGAAATGTGGCCGGTTCAGCAAGGAACCAGACGAATTTTGATCCATGTTTTGGCAGCCTGAATGTACAGAAGTCAATCTGCTGATCAACATCTGTACAACCAGCCTGTTGGAAAACCTCCTTACTATCAATGCCACCATCTATGGCCAGCAGCACTGATCAGTTTAGTTTGATGGTGGGGAAGTCTCCCCACCATCAGAACACAATAAATCATCAGGAGTGATTCCCCCATCCACCTCAAGTGTGTGGATGGGGAAACGGATCATTTTTTTCAGTAAACCCATTGGTTGTATAAAAAACAAAAAATAGACTAATGTATGGGCTGCCTTTCTATATACTGTTCCAGTCAATGAATGGTTCAAAAATCTTCCCTTGTTGGGTGTTCAATATAAAATATACTTTTCAGGGCTGGGCTCTCTTTTCTGTGCTCAGGCTGCTCAGCTGTCGAATAATTGTCAGCGCTCATTGATTCCTCTGTGGCTCACCTGGTTATCATTATCTGCTCATCAGTCCTGCCTATGGTCAGCCCCTTCTGGCTATTCAAGCTGCCTTGTTCATTCCTTTCCGGCCTTTGCCTTGTCAACATATCTGGAGTTTCTATGCTGTGTTCCTGTGATAGACTTTGCCCAGCTGACGTCCCTTCTGGTTCCTGATCCTGTTCTTCTGCCAGCCGACTATGGTGATCTCTGGTTTCCTGATCATTGGCTTGTCTGACTATCCACTTTTGGCTTTCCGATCTCTGGTTTATGATTTGACTACATTTTACTGATCTGTACCACTTTTTACCATTACATTAAAAGGTGTGATTTTTACTGTATTTCTGTCTCAGTCTGATTAATGGTTTCTGACAATACTGCTTGAATAAATAGAGTATCAAAAATATCCACATATTCCCTGACGGCAAGACTGCACTGAGTGGACTATATAGACTGTCTTTGCTGACATGCCCTTCAAAAAATACTGATTGTCTGTTAGCCATGCTGATCCAAAGGCTTCAACAATTTTTGAGTGACTGAAATATAGTTAAGAATTTCTAACATACTTCTAAATGACTTCACACGCTGCACTTTTGCGTGTGGAGTTTTTTCTTCTGAGAAATCTTCACTTTCTGTTCTTCTGTCTGTAACTCCACACAGTAATGCAAGGCTTTCTCCTTGGTGTGGAGTGTCGTGCTCGCCCCCTCCCTTGGACTACAGGAGAGTCAGGACACCCACTTAGGCGGCGTACACACGGTCGAACATGTCCGCTGAAACTGGTCCGCGGACCAGTTTCCGCGGACATGTCCGACCGTGTGTACGGCCTAGCGGACAGGTTTCCAGCGGACAAAAGTTTCTTAGCAAGCTAAGAACTTTGTCCGCTGGAAACATGTCCGTCGGACATGTCCGATGGTTAGTACACCTAATCGGACATGTCTGCTGGTTATGACGTGTAACCAGCGTCCGGAAATCCCGCGCATGCGTCAAATTGATTTGACGCATGCGTGGAAGCATTGCACTTCCGTGTTTGAGAACGTAGGTGTCTTCTACGTCACCGCGTTCTCTGTCCACTGGGATTTTGGTCTGATGGTGTGTACACACATCAGACCAAAAGCTCCAAGGAGACATGTCCGATGAAAACGGTCCGCGGACCGTTTTCATCGGACATGTCTACTCGTGTGTACGGGGCCTAACACACAGCTCCTTTCTCTATCTGCAACGTAGAGAGCATCCTGACTCTCCTGTAGTCCAAGGGAGGGGGTGAGCACGACACTCCACACCATGGAGAAAGCCTTGCATTACGGTGTGGAGTTACAGGCAGAAGAACAGGAAGTGAGGATTTCTCAGAAGAAATAAGGACATTTAAAAGCAAAATCGAAGGATGAGGTAAGTGAAGGAGGACTGCACTAAGGTAAAGGAAGCTATTTAGGGGGAAAAAATTGTACCTCAACAACCCCTTTAAAAGGTATGTAAGCCAGAGACCTCCAAAAAACAAGCGGTTTTCAGAAGAAGCTTAGAAGTGGAAGCCTCTGTAACCTCTCAATACCGATATACTTCATTACACCCTCAGCACTTACAATATGATTTAAAATGTAAAGGTAAATGTATTTGAGTGTTAACACAATAAAATGTATTGTAATTTATTTTAAAGTAAAAAAAATCTAAAAACATTTAAATGGCTATTTTTAATTAACTATAGATTAACCGAATGAGAGAGCCTGCCACTATGCCATGGCAATAATATAATTTTTCAAAGGTGTTATGCTTTATAATGAAATTTGAATACAACATTCTTAGCAGATACTCTTTCTGTAAAGCTGCTGTTTTGGATCATGATACAGATAACGTTTTAGTAGCCAGTAAGGAAAACACCACATTTAGCAGGCACAGGTGTTTTATTTGCTTTCATTATATTGGATTTGTGCATTCTGATTAAAAATTGTACCCTATCTGGTCCAGTCATCTCTTATTACAAAGAACTTGAGTTCGCTAATAAGAACCAGCTGTTTTGCTCTACTTGGAGAGCTGTGAGAAACTGATGACAACCTGTTTGAACCTTAACCTTTGAACTTGGCCTCTTGCTAATACCTTCAGCTGCTGATTGTTGTGGAAGTCTGACAGATCCTTTTGTCTTTTTGCAGTTTTGCACTGCAGACAGATAAATCATTTCTGTTTTTCCTTTGGCACAACAGAAGATGTGATCAATACAGCCCAGGAATGATGTCAAGGATTTGACGCTACAGCTTATGAATGAGAAACCTACCCAAAAAAAAACACCTTTTGGGGCAAAAGATGGAAAGGTGTAAAGGCTTATTGATTTTTTTTTCGGTTTCTGAAATAGCAACTGGAGCCACAATAGAAAAAAAAGAATGCTTTGTGTGCTAAGAAGTATAGAAAAGCTTGCTTGCAAACAGTGATTAGATCTAATGCTCCTGCATTTAAGTATTGTGTCGGTCTTGAAAACGTGTGACTGCTCAATTTTTCCCCAGGTTTTTCTGTAATTTTACTTTCTATTTCTGCTTCTCAAAGAAACTTTCTTTCCATTTATGTCCAATAAAACAAAACACATTTTGTTCCATTCATGTGATATGAAACCTTTTGTTTAAAAGAGAAATGTGCTCTATAGAATAGTGTGTACAATAAAAGAACTATAGATCACCTTGCAGCACCATAAATACACATACAATGTCAGTAGAAATATTATGGTGAAAATTTCTATTATTGTGTGAGCACAATTAGTCAAATCTGTCACAGAAAATGGGGAATTGAAATTTCAATAAAATTGTGTTAGAGCTGGAAGACCCCCACTTGGCACTTATAGTTTTCAAAATTAGGTTCTTGTCACTGGCAAACCATGCAAATAGTGTAGCTGACAAGTATTTTAAAATATGCAACCAACAGTTAACCCATTAAGTGAGTTCTTAACATAAAGTCAACCTTTAAAATGCACATATCCCCCCACCCTATTAAAAAATGCAGCTTAAACACTTGCTGTCCGGAGCAATTTTTTTATTTATCTATCACACAAAAATTTAAATCAGCATGTTAGCCAGAAAATTACTTATAAACCCCAAACATTATTAATTTTCCAAACACAGGGGCCTAATGAAATAAAATGATGGCTGTTGCAATTTTTTTTATTTCACACATTATTTATGTGTGCTAAAATGGATCTCAGTGTTCCTTTTCCTGACAATGGCTGCACAATATAGCACTATTTGTTTGTTGCTAAAATATAACAGATGAGTCCACATCGAGTAAATAGATACCAAAAATTTCAAGACTTAAAATGAGGTGCACCCAAGAACCCAACCTATTGACAACAATCTACAGAACCTAAAATGTTTCATAGGCAATGTTTTAAAAGCCTCTACAGGTTATCAGTGTAGAGTTAATTGTGAATGCTGGCTCTATTGCTCTTGCTGTGACATTGACAGCAATACCTTTTATATATATATATATATATATATAGTACATTCGCTGTTTACATATACACATTTTTCTTCATTTAACTGTATTGCTATCACAAAGGGGCTAACAAGCTCCCTATGTGATAGCTTTGGATAGTGACAGGTACTCTTTATGGAGATATTAGAGATCTTTTAGACCCCACAGTGTCTCCCCTGTGCCACAAATCAGCTGATTAAACACAAATCATGTTTGATACGCTGCTTTCTGGCTTTAACAGCCAAAAAATGACAACTCCGAAACTTAAAGCGGTTGTAACCGCGCAAACTTTTTTTTTAAACCTACAAGGCAAAAGGCATAATCAGCTAGTATGCACCGCATACTGGCTGATTATGAAATACTTACCTCGGAACGAGGTGAAGAACACTTACCTGGTCCACGCCGAGCGAGATGTCATCTTGCTCCGACGTGTCTTCCGGGTATCGCCGCTCCAGCGCTGTGATTGGCTGGAGCGGCGATGACGTCACTCCCGTGCTTGCGCGCGGGAGATTTAAATTCGGCAAGGTCCGGCGGCTGCCAGTCCTTTCACCGTGGATCCCCCCTGCACATGCGCCGCTGCAATCAGCGGCGCATTGCGAGGGGAATATCTCCTAAACCGTACAGGTTTAGGAGATATTCTTTATACCTACAGGTAAGCCTTATTATAGGCTTACCTGTAGGTAAAAGTGAAAAAAGTGGGTTTACAACCACTTTAATTTATCACACAGGAAGTCATCTGCAGCTACAGCCATGATCTTGTAATTACCACTTGCTGACAGGGTGTTTTTATATGTATGGTGGTCAGCAAGTGGTTAAAACACTACACAATATATACAGCCTTGGCCAAAAGTTTTGAGAATTACAAAAATATTAATTTTTACAAAGTCTTTTGCTCCAGATTTTATAATGCCAATTTGCATATACTCCAGAATATTTTGAAGAGTGATCAGATGAAATGCAAGTAATTGCAAAGTCCCTCTTTGCCATGAAAATTAACTTAACCCCCCCCCCCTCCCCCAAAAAAATAAAAAATTCCACTGCATTTCAGCCCTGCCACAAAAGGATCAGCTGATTTTCTCATTAACACCAGTGTCAATGTTGAAGAGGACAGGGCTGGAAATCACTCTGTAATGCTGATCGAGTTAGAATAACAGACTGGAAGCTTTAAAAGGAGGGTGGTGCTTGAAATCATTGTTCTTCCTCAGTTAACCATGGTTACCTGCAAGGAAACACGTGCAGTCATCATTGCTTTGTACAAAAAGGGATTCACAGGTTTTTTAGATCATCAAGAACTTCAAGGAGAGAGGTTTAATTGTTGTGCAGAAGACTTCAGAACACCCAAGAAAGAAAGTCCAGCAAGTGCCAGGACCATTTCCTACAGTTGATTCAGCTGTAGGATTAGGGCACCACCTGTGCAGAGCTTGCTCAGGAATGGCAGCAGGCAGGTGTGAGTGCATCTGGACCCACAGTGAGGCAGAGACTTTTGGATGATGGCCTGGAGTCAAGAAGGGCATCAAAGAAACCACATCAGGTACAGACTGATAATCTGCAAAAAGTACAAGGATTTTACTGCTGAGGACTAATTTTCTCTGATGAATCCCCTTTCCAATTGTTTGGGGCATCTGGAACAAACCTTGTCTGGAGAAGAAAAGGTAAGCACTACTATTAGTCCTGTGGCATGCCAACAGTAAAGCATCCTGAGACCATTTATGTGTGGGGTTGCTTTTCAGCCAAAGGAGCGGGCTCACTCCCTTTTCCAACATGATGGAGCACCTTGCCATAAGGCTAAAGTGGCTAAGTGGCTTGGGGAAGAAAACATTGACATTTTTGGTTCATGGCCAGGAAACTCTCCAGACCTTTAACCCCATTGAGAACTTGTGGTTAATCCTAAATAGGCAGGTGAAAAAAAACACAAATTCTGACAAACTCCAAGCATTAATTATGCAAGAATGGGCTGCCATTAGTCAGGATGTGGCCAAGAAGTTGATTGACAGCATGCCAGGGAGACTTGCAGAGTCTTGAAAAAGAAGGGTCAACACTACAAATATTTTATTTTTTATTTTTTGCACATTCTTAATGTAATTGTCAATAAAAGGCTTTGACACTTATGAAATGTGTGTAATTATATTTCAGTATACTATAGAAACATCTGACAAAAAGATCTAAAAACACTGAAACAGCAGACTGTGAAAATTTATATTTGTGTCATTCTCAAAACTTTTAGCCAGGGCTGTACATTACAAGCAGGGTGAGGATGGCATCATGGACCTTCTGACGAAAACCTGGGATAGCTTAAGATCCCAAATCTCATTAACTCCCCTGGCGGTATTCCCAAGTCTGGCTCGGGGTGGAATTTCAGGACCAAAAGCGGTAACCCCGAGCCAGACTCGGGACCACCTCGCAGAGTCCACAGGCACAAGTTACTTACCTTGTCCCTGGATCCTGCGATGCCGACCCGCTGTGTGATCGAGCTGTGTCTCCTCGCTCGATTCACACAGTGCCGAGTGCCGCAGAGCTCCGTTCCCTGTGACATTACGACGCACTGGGGCAGAGATCGGCGCCAAATTTAAAAAAGTAAATAAACACATTACATACAGTATACTGTAATCTTATAGATTACAGTACTGTATGTAAAAAATACACACCCCTTGTCCCTAGTGGTCTGCCCAGTGTCCTACATGCACTTTTATAAAATAAAAACTGTTCTTTCTGCCTGGAAACTGGAGATTGTCCATAGCAACAAAAAAGTTTCCCTTTATGTCAAAAGTGGTTTTAGACCAGCTAGAAAACAACGATAATAAATTAGAATCACTTGCAGAATTGAGCGATAGTGATTTGTGGGGAAATTTGTCATCAAAAAATTAAAAGTAATAATTTGTATTATTATTATTATTATTATTAGTATTATTATTATTATTATATTATTTGTTATTATTTATGGAATTTGGGGGGCCCCCATGAAATTTTTTTAAATTTTGGTTCGGGTTCCCCTTTATATTCATACCAGACCCAAAGGGCCTGGTAATGGACTGGGAGGGGAACACATGCTGCTTTTTTCAATGACTTTTATCTGTATTGCGGGACCCAACAATTCATTACAGCCGCGAGTAGTTTTAAATTACTTTTTTTCCTTTAGAAATGTAATTTTGCTGCAGGGACTTTTCTAAACACAGGAAAAATGTGCCACTTTACAGGCATACTATAGATGCCCCCCAGGTACGAAATTTTAAGGAATATTAATTGTTTCACTTTAAGCATTATTAAAATCACAGCTCCCAAAAAAACGTTAGTTTTTACAACTTTTTTTTGCATTGATACATGTCCCCTGGGGCAGGACCCAGGTCCCCAAATACTTTTTATGACAATAACTTGCATATTAACCTTTAAAATTAGCACTTTTGATTGTTCGCATTCATGTCCCATAGACTTTAATGGTGTTCGCATGTTCGAACAAATGTTTTGCCTGTTCGCAGGTTCTGCTGCGAACCGAACCGGGGGGTGTTCGGATCATCCCTAATACTTACATCTACGTTTCCTGTTCTCCTTCTGTCAATAATTGAAAAGATAATCAGTTTACAAAACCATGTGACATTATGAATTTTGTTTGTAATTATATGTATATTAATATTGTAAATTGTATGTTTACATCTGGAAATCCTCAGCCTATTTTTCCCTGAAGAAGACCTCTACTTCACCCATTGAAATGTGTTGGATTTCTTCTGTATTCCTGACAGTCGATTTGGGCCTCTTCCAGCTGTTTCAGGAACTCTGAAGAAGGGGTGCACCCCCAAAACGCCTTAGCGTGCATATGTGAGGCCGAAGAAACACTTGGATGTTCTACCTCATGTTATTTTCCTATGTGCTTGCTGTATACTGTATACTTATGCCCCTTTGTGAGTATTCATCACCTTAATTGAGCTGGTAATTTGATAAATAGAAACATAGAAAAGTGACCACAGAAAAAATACAGCGTAGTCCATCCAGTCTGCCCATTTGTTTGTTTTTGATTGCTTTTTTTATTTGTTTTGTTTATTTTGTTAGTTTATTTTTTGTCTGAGTATAAATCTATGTTGTCCCAAGCATGTTTGAAGCCATTTACTGTTGACTGTCTAACTACCTCTGCTGGAAGTTTATTCCAAGCATCAACTACCCTTTTAGTTAAATAATACTTTCTAAAATTTGTTTTGAACTTTACTCCAGTTAGTTTGAGGTCATGTCGCCACGTTCATGATTTTGAATTTATATTAAAAAAAACTGCCCTCCTCAACCTTATTCTCCCCCTTGATGTATTTAAAGGTTATAATTATGTCTCCCCTTTCCCTCCAGACTGTACATATTAAGTTCCTGAAATTGCTCTGGATATGTTTTATTCCCCAGACCTTTTATAAGTTTTGCTACCTGTCTCTGGACTCTACATTTATCTTACAAAAAATATTGATAACATAGAGGAATCAAAACCTCCTTACTCCTGCTGGTGATCCCTCTAGTGGTGCATCCTAGAATTCTATTTGCTTTTGCCACTGCCTGGTCACACTGTTTGCACATTTTGCAATCATCTTACACAAGTACCCTCAAATCATTCTTCTGTAGTGCTGGTTAACACTGTACCCACAATGTTGTACTCTTTTAAGAGATTATTTTTTCCTAGGTACCTTATCATTTAGAAATATTAAACTGCAGTCTCCACTGCTTTGATCAATCTTCCAGCAATGCCAAATCATGTTCCGTGTTACAGACACCTCCAGAAATTTCAACCCTATAACAAACCTTTGTGCCATCAGCAAAAAGACATACCTTGCCCAACGAACCTTTAGTTTATATCACTTACATATAGAGTATACAGAACAGGATCTAATACAGAGCCTTGTGGTACACCACTAGTGAATGGTCTCTTTTCCGAGTGAACCCCATTTACAAGCACACTCTGGTATCTATCTTAAATTGCATTAGGTAAGTTTGGGTTGCAAGGAGTGATAAGCAATTAAAGTCTATGTATTTTGCCAGTGCAGGTTTCCTTTAACCACTTAGCATCCGCCCGCCGTCAAATGACGGTGGGCAGAATGCTCTATTGTTCCGACAGGACGTCATATGACGTCCTGTCATTTAAAGCCTCTAGGGTGCGCGCACGCACCCGTCGCGTCACTGGGAACACAGTGCACGTGCCCGGCGGCCACGATGGCCGCTGGGCACCCGCGATTGCCCAGTAACTGAGCAGGGACGTGGAGCTCTGTGTGTAAACACAGAGCTCCACATCCTGTCAAGGAGAGAGGAGACCAATCTGTGTCCCTTGTACATAGAGACACAGATCGGTCATCTCCCCCAGTCACCCCCCTCCCCCCACAGTTAGAACACACCCAGGATACACATTTAACCCCTTCCCCGCCCCCTAGTGGTTAACCCCTTCCCGTCACATTTATACAGTAATCAATGCATATTTATAGCACTGTTCACTGTATAAATGTGAATGGTCCCAAAAATGTGTCAAAAGTGTCTGATGTGTCCGCTATAATGTCGCAGTCCCGAAAAAAACGCAGATCGCCGCCATTCCTAGTAAAAAAAAAAAAAAATCATGATGTCCCCTATTTTGTAGGCAATATAACTTTTGCGCAAACTAGGTTATTGCGATTTTTTTGTTTTACCAAAATATGTAGAAGAATACATATCGGCCTAAACTGAGAAAAAAAAATATATTTTTTAAAAAAATGTGATATTTATTATAGCAAAAAGTAAAACATATTGTGTTTTTTTTCAAAATTGACGCTCTTTTTTTGTTTATAGCCCAAAAAATAAAAACCGCACAGGCGATCAAATACCACCAAATAAAAGCTCTATTTGTGGGGAAAAAAAGTACGTAAATGTTGTTTGGGAGCCACGTCGCAGGACCGCGCAATTGTCAGTTAAAGCGACGCAGTGCCGGAAGCTAAAATCTCATTTGGGCATGAAGGGAGTGTATGTGCACAGTAGGCAAGTGGTTAAAACAGAAAAATAATGTGTGTTCTTAATGCATAGATGTATTATATAGAGACTTAATATTTTTTTTTTAATATGGTCATGAAAAGGGATGAGCCGAGCACCCTTCAGTTCGGTTTGCAGCAGGATATGCGAACAGGCAAAAAAATAATTCAAACACGCGAACACCTTTAAAGTCTATGGGACACGAAAAAGTCTATGGGACACGAAAAATCAAAAGTGCTCATTTTAAAGGTTAATATGCAAGTTATTGTCATAAAAAGTGTTTGGGGACCTGGGTCCTGTCCCAGGGGACATGTATCAATGCAAAAGTTTTAAAAACTTCAGTTTTTTCGGGAGCAGTGATTTTATTAATGCTTAAAGTGAAACAATAAAAGTAAAATATTCCTTTAAATTTCGTACCTGGGGGGTGTCTATAGTACAGTATGCCTGTAAAGTGGCATATTTTTCCCGTGTTTAGAACAGTCCCTGCACAAAATGACATTTCTAAAGGAAAAAAAGCAATTTAAAACTGCTTGCGGCTATAATGAATTGTCGTGTCCAGGCAATACAGATAAAAGTTAAACAAAAAATTGTGTGGGGGTCCCCCCAAATTCAATACCAGGCCCTTCAGGTCTGGTATGGATTTTAAGGGAAACCCTGTGCCAAAATAAAAAAAAATGCGTGGGGTTCCCCCCAAAAATCCATACCAGACCCTTATCTGAGCACACAAGAGAATCCCCCCTCCTGAACTGTACTGTACTGAACTGTACCAGGTCACATACCCTCAACATGGGGAGGATGCTTTGGGGTCCAAAGCACCATGTTCCCATGTTGATGGGGACAAGGGCCTCATCCCCACAACACTTGCTCAGTGGTTGTGGGGGTCTGCGGGCGGGGGACTTATCGGAATCTGGAAGCCCCCTTCAACAAAGGGGACCCCCAGATCCCAGCCACTACCTATGTGAATTGGTAACGGTGTACATTGTACCCCTACCATTTCACAAAAAAAGTGTCAAAATGGTAAAAAACACAGGAGACAGTGTCATGGATCTGCCACTTAAGGGTTAATGGTGCAGACTGATTTCAGTGATTAACAGCAGGCTGGCCTATTTAAACACCTCAGCAGCACAGTGTCTTTGCTGCCTGATCTGCAGTTCTGACGTGGATCCTATCTGAGACCTGTTTGCTATCTGAAACCTGATTTAAACACTGAACTTGGCTTGTTTTGACTACTCTACCTGAAACCTGATTTGAACACCGAACCCGGCTTGTCTGACTCCTCTCATCTCTCCTATCCTGACCCGGCTCCGTTTGACCATCCGCCTGCTTGACTTCACTGCTGCCAAATCCACCTGCTTGTTTACCGACCATTCTTCAGTCATCTTTCTGCACGATCACCTGTTATGACCCGGCTTGTTTGACCCTGCTTTCCCGGTATACCTGAACTATTACTAACTTGTGCCGCTGTAGTCGCAGCTTCTGTGCGGGTCGCTGACCCATCCTACCTGAACTGTTAGTAACTTGTGCCGCTGTAGTCGCAGCTTCTGTGCGGGTCGCTGACCCATCCTCCGCTGTACGTTCAGCATCTACTTGCCAGAGGTATTCGTCCACCTGCTTCTACACATCACCACCCGGCACTCCTACCCCTCTGTGCTCCGAGCCCACTGTCCCATATCCAGTGGCTCGCGAACCAGAGTCGTAAGAGAGGCTACCCTGCATCAGACTCTGGAAACCAGGTACGTAACAGACAGCTTGGGACAAGTCCTTTATTAAAAAAAAGCCTTCCAACCTTTTTAAGGGGGACAGCCGTTGGGGAGGAGGGGGGCACACTCCGCAAATCCATTTCCATATGAGAACCGGCCTTTAGTTCTTGGTTTATCTGGGTGACTAAATGTACTATAGGGTGGCCGTTACTATCCCGGCCCCAGCGAATTGCTGCATTTGGGAAGCCAAGAAGCATATTTTAGGGTGGGGAACTGCCACCCCCCTTTATCCTTCCCGTGCTGTAATAGATACAAACCAATCCAAGCCCTCCCATGTTTCCATATGAAATCACATTGTCTATCTAGCAATGGGCCCAAATTTAGGCAGAGGTAACTAGTAGGGATGGGCGAATGGTTCGGCCAGAGCATAAGTTAGAACCAAACTTTTGCTGTTCGGAGGTTCGTCAAACAGCCAAACAAACGGTGCAACCGACCACAATGCATTGAGGTGCTGAACAGTGTATTGCAAGCCCTAACAGGCTGAAGCAGTGAAAGCTTCAGCCAATCAGGGCACAGAGCACTGTCAGAGTCAAGATTGGACACTGTCATCATGACTTTATCCAATCATGGCCCATTCCCGCCCCACAGTATAAAAGTATTCTTTTCGATGGCAGCCATTTTCAGTGTGATTTTGGCATGGAGAGAGATATAACAGGGCTCTGTTCAGTGCTATTAGTTAGTTAGTGTGCTATACTGTGCTATTTTGCTTAAATTGTCAGTGTAGAATATTAGTTTAGTGTCAGTCTAGGGATAATGTGAGTGTAGTGAGGAGGACCATCATTCAGCTTTGCATAGTGTGCAGCTAGAGTAGGGACAGTGCAGAGTAGTTTCAGTGTAGTGTAGTGAGATTGTGTCATTCCTACATACATTAGTGTAGAGTAGGGACAGCTCAGATAGTTTCAGTGTAGTGTAGTGAGACCATGTCAGTAATCTTGACATTAGTGTATAGCTAGAGTAGGGACAGTTCAGATAGTGTCAGTGTAGTGATGGTTGAACACGTCTATTTGATTGCGTTACTGCCAGTTTAATGCCATTTACTTCTGTGTGCGTTACTGCCAGTTTAATGCCATTTACTTCTATGTGCGTTACTGCCAGTTTAACGCCATATAGTTTTGCGTGCATTTGTGCCAGTTTAACACCATTTGCTTCTGTATGCGTTACTGCCAGTTTAATGATATATCATTTTGGGGGCGTTACTGCCAGTTTAACGCCATCTCGTTCTGCGTGTGTTGCTGCCAGTTTAAAGCCATAAAGTTCTCTGTGCATTACTGCCAGTTTAACGCCATATAGTTGTGTGCGCCACTGTACGTTAGGCGCATTATATTGCAGTATATTATATTGTATCCGTGGAGTGTGTCTGTGTAGTTTGAGTACTCAAATTAAAGAGCACCAAACACCTCTTTACATTGATTAAAGTGCATCTAGGTACAAATTTCAACTTCTTCTTTACATTTGCTTATAAGCACTATATCGTTACAGTGGGAAGGCGCCAACGACACCCAAAGACCAATTTTAACGCAATTTTGAGCTATGACTAAGCATCAATTGATGTGGAAGGCGTTAGATATTCTCCCCTGTTTCTCTATATGATTTGACTGCTGTACACTGGATTTTATTTTATTTTCCACAATAAAGATGCCTTTTTCACGGTGTGCGGCCCTCCAGGATATATTTCCTCGCCAATTTTAACGCACCCGTTACTTCTATCCAAAGTAAAAGGGACACCAGAATGTATCCAAAAAATCTCTAATCTTGTTCCCAGTGCACTACATTGTGGCTTCATTATACACACTGGCTCCCCAGCTGTTGCTGAGCAAAATAAAGGCAGCTTGCAGGAAAAAAAAAATTTTTGGGGGCTTTATAAATTCAATTATTGCTGCAGCAGATTCTATACATGGTACACATTTGCCACTTTACAATTAGACTAAGGGGACCCCCCCAGACACTATATTGGAAGGATTTTTAAATTTTTAGGCTTTCACTTTAAAAAAAAAAAAATCACTGTTCATTTAAAAACTTTTTTTTTATTGACACATGTCCCTGAGGGCAGGACCCGGACATCTATAACCATTGCATGCCCAATTACTTAAATTAAAGCCTTCGAAATGGGCACTTTGGATTTTTGATGTTTTGGTCCCATTGACTTTAATGGGGATCGTTATTCTGGTCCAAACTTTTGCGGTGTTCGGAAGCTCTAGTGCGAACCGAACAGGGGTCCATTCTGCCCATCCCTAGTAACTAGAGGGGTTCAGGGACACTATCACAACCAAATATCTAAAAGAGTTGGCAATGACTATCTGTTCTAAGGGCTTCACTCTTACGTCGACAAAGTTATAACATTAGCCAGAATCAGCTTTAGGTAGAGTTGACCCCAGTGCAGGTTCAAAGGATTGGTGGTCAGACTGTTGTTGAGTATGTTGTAGCGGGACTTTGGAATATTAAATTGTTTTGGATGAACAAAGCTGTTTTTGCTTATCCATTTTTCAAAATAAATAGTTACATAGTTACATAGTTAGTCAAGTCCATCAAGTTCAACCATAAGAAATAAAATAATAATAATAATAATATCATACAATCACATATACCCAATTCTATACCCACAGTTGATCCAGGGGAAGGCAAAAAACCCCCAGCAAATCATGATCCAATTTGCTACAGCAGGGGAAAAAATATCTTCCTGATCCCCCATGAGGCAATCGGATATTCCCCGGATCAACTTTACCTATAAATGTTAGTACCCAGTTATATTATGTACATTTAGGAAAGTATCCAGGCCTTTCTTAAAGCACTTTACTGAGGTGGCCAGAACCACCTCTGCAGGGCGTCTATTCCACATTTTCACAGCTGTTAGACCCCTTTCACATTGAAGAGTTTTTCAGGCGGTACAGCGCTAAAAATAGCGCTGCTATACCGCCTGAAAAACTCCTGCCCAGCTACCTCAATGTGAAAGCCGGAGGGCTTTCACACTGAGGCGATGCGCTGGCGGGAGAGAAAAAAATCTCCTGTCAGCAGCATCTTTGGAGCGGTGAGAGGAGCGGCGTGTATACCGCTCCTTCACCGCTCCTTCCCATTGAAAACAATGGGAAACCGTGGCAATACCGCCCGCAATGCGCCTCTATAGAGGCGCATTGCGGGTGGTATTAACCCTTTATCGGCCGCTAGCAAGGGTTAATACCGCACCGCTATCGGCCGATTCACGCGGCAATCCCGGCGGTATAGCGCCGCTATTTTTAGTGGCGATATACCACCACCACGGCTACAGGTCCAATGTGAAAGGGGCCTTACTGTGAAGAAATCTCTTTTCTTCTAGACTTAAAGAGAGTGCTCCCTTGTCCTCAGTGTTGACCGTAAAGTGAATAACTCAACACCAAGTTCACTATATGGACCCCTTATATATTTGTACATGTTGATTATAACTCCCCTTAATCTCCTCTTCTCCAAAGTGAATAAATTCAGTTCCTCTAATCTTTCCTCATAGCTGAGCTCCTCCAGGCCTCTTATCAGTTTGGTTGCCCTTCTCTGCACTTTTGGTAGCTTTTACCAACCAGCTGGCTGTCATTCCCGAGCTGCCTCAGATCACAATATATACACAATATAGCATTCTTGTCATACAGGCACCCTTGCCAAACTTCACAGTCAGTCTAATCACCACTAACCAACCCAGGCTGTTAGCAGTTTGTCAACCAGGTGAACTTGGAGCATCTTCTTTCCAAAAAAGGATAATTTGTGGGATATTTGCACTGCCCTGGCATTATTATTTTGACAAAAAGTAAGGGGGAAATGTAACAGCAATGGAAAATGGCCTGGTAATACAAGAGTATCACAAACTCGTACTCATGTAGTAAAAGGAAATGTGTGTTATGAATATTGCTCTTTCAGCTGTGGAGCAATTGCTCTTCCAATGTGCAACTTAATTTTTCTAGTGCACAGTCTATTTGTCTTTAAAAAATCAACCCATATGTGCAGGGTTTGGAAATTTCAACATTTCAGGCTAGGTACACTTATCCTCCTGCAAACCAAATACAGGCCAGTTCACTCATTGCTAATGATGTCAGCAGCCCCTGTAGACTCAGCGCTGTCATTTAAGCGACATAGTATTCCTCTTTGCTTCACCCCCAGTAGTTGCATGAAAATCTATGTATGGAGGTGGTTTAGTGCAGACAGTAATTAAACACTTCCAGAAGTAGTCAATTTTTTTTTTTATACTTTTATTGTAATTGTTTGGATAAATAAAAAAATATGTTGACCTATGAACACATCTGAAACCCCAATATTGCTAACTTAGTAGGATTAGATAATTATTCAGGAAATGTTTCATACTTGAGGACATTATGACGTCCATCCCAACAGTAGCTTATGGAAACTGACAGCTGTACATCTACAAGGCACAGTTTATAAATTATGCATGCTATCTACAGTACATAATAAAGAAAACATGTAAGCATGAATGTGAACTAATTACAGTATATTATTATTATTATTTTTTTATTATTATTATTTCTTAATACATTTTACCAACATCATATTATAGATTCAATTTCTATCTGAAATGCAAAATACCATTTTAAAAAGGCTGTATGTATTTTAATAGCTATGTCAACAACAGCCTAATTTGTTAAGCTCATTGCTATAAATATATACTTTCAGAATATCAGCAAGGATTTTCTTCATTCTAGGAAAAAGTAAAAAAAAAAAAATGATAAGCAGCATGTGTTTACTGAGAACCGTGAAGTCACTTTACAAACCTGAATCTACATTTACATTGCATTTTTTATATTCAAAGAAATATTTTTTGCACAGAAATGCTGCCATTCTTCAAAAGAGCTATATAAATGTTTCTTTCACATACCTCAAACAAGCAGAGTGTGTTCTAGAGAAAAACTGTTTTAAATTATAGGGCTCCATAACAGCACTGGAATACTTGTACAGTATACGTTTCAAGCATTAAATAAAAACTGGAATAAGCTACAGGAACATCTTAAGGTGCCCGTACATGTTGCAACTAGAAAAGCAGATCAAGTTATTGTATGCTAAAAAGAAAATCTAGCTCTGTTAAAAAAAAGAAAAAAAGAAAAACTTTTTCTGCAGCCAACTGTATAATCTAAGGAGTTTAAAAAACATGTTCCTGAATGCTTCTGTCCTGGAGGTACTGTCCTGGAGGTACTTTATTTCTCTACACTGGTGAAAATTCCTTATATTAAAAAAAACAAAAAAACATTTTACAATATTCCAGTTTGGAAGTCAGTGCAGAGTTTGATAATCAGTCTAGCAATCGCTGACATTACTAGAACTTTTTTAGAAACTGCTAGATTAGTTGCATGGAAATGGAACCCTGACCAGCTCAAAACCAATTTGGTTTATTAAAGAAAGGTGATTGTTTATGGCATTTAATCAAATAATTTTTATGTCAAGAAGGAAATTATTAATAAATGGAGGGACCATGAAGAAAAACACAATTGTATTATGGTCAGATATATCGATATGAGAGCATTATCAACCGTTTGTCAACTGTTGTCTAAAAAAAAAAAAAAAGATAGATAGATGCAGAACTGGATGTAGGGTTTAAAAAATCCTTATTCCAGATGATTTATTTCTGAAAAAATTCCCCCATAAGATTATATGTGCACGTAACTTAATTTAGCCATGATGTCGGCCTGTGAAAGTCTCTCTTGTGTAGACATTGAAAAGCCATGAGACTCTTCCTGAAGTCATATGTAGAAGCGATAGAAATTCTGCCTTTATATACTGTATGATTTTTGTTTCCCGCCCACCATGGGGCCAAACAGACAAAAATTACTGGTGTTTGTTCAAACAACTGAACAGCCAAAGTTTTCTCTGCACCTAGGTTTGGACTGAACCATTGAACAGTTGGCTTATGCCTAAAATTTACCAAAAAACATATATCCCCCCCACCCTAATCATAAAAAGTGTTCAGAACCACTAATGTAGCTGAAAAATACAGTGCAGTCCAGCTGTTTTGACAAAACGTAACCTCTTGACGACCGAGGACGTCCCTGGGACCTCCTCGGCTTTGTGCGGTGATATCTGAATGATGCCTGCAGCTACAGGCATCATTCAGATATTGCCGTCAAAGGGGCGTTTCCATCGCTTGATCGTTCTTATAGGCAGCGGGAGGGGACGTCCCCCCTCCCGCCACCATCCGGTGCTTCTCCGGACTCTCCCGTGCCATCGGGGGCCCGGAGAGCGAATCGGTCGGCGCTGCTGGAAAGCATAGAGATGACTGGTGACCAGATGGTCAACAGTCATCTCTATGACCGTCGAAGCCCGGGCGCGACGTTATGATGTCACGCCCGGTACCCAGAAGTAAACAAAGCCACAATCGCGGCTGTCGGCATGTGATCAGGAGAGGAGAGTTGTGGGGTCTTATTGACCCCACATCTCTCCATAAAGAGGACATGTCTCACTGATTCCTATTACAAGGGATGTTTACATTCCTTGTAATAGGAATAAAAGTGATAAAAAAAAAAATGAAAAAAAAAGTGTAAAAATAAAAACAATTAAGTAAAATAAAAAAATTAAAATTCAAAACGCCCCTGTCCCTGTTATCTCGTACGCAGAAGCGAACACACATGCAAGTCCCGCCCACATATGTAAACGCTGTTCAAACCACACATGTGAGGTATAATCGCGTGCGTTAAAGTGTGTGCAACAATTCTAGCACTAGACCTCCTCTGTAACTCGAAAATAGTAGCCTTAAAGCGTCACCTATGGAGATTTTTAAGTACCGAAGTGTGCGCAATTTTAAAGCGTGACATGTTAGATATCTATTTACTTGGCGTAACATCATATTTCACATTATACAAAAAAATTGGGCTAACTTTAATGTTTTGTTATTTTTTAATTCATGAAACCGTATTTTTTCCCCAAAAAAAGGCGTTTGAAAAATGATTGCGCAAATCCTGCAAAAAGTTGCAATGACCGCCATTTTATTCCCTAGGGCAGGGATCCTCAAACTATGGCCCTCCAGCTGTTGCAGAACTACTCATCCCATGGGGCATTGTAAAACTCTGACATTCACAGACATGACTAGGCATGATGGGAATTGTAGTTCCTGAACAACTGGAGAGCCATAGTTTGAAGACCCATGCCCTAGGGTGTCTGCTAAAATATATATATATATAATGTTTGGGGGTTCTGATTTTCTAGCAAAAAAAAATTGATTTTTACATGAAGGAGAGAAGTGCCAAAATAGGCCCGGTTGTAAAGTGGTTAAAGTATAACTAAAGGCAAACTTTTCTTTTTAGTTTTGGATAGAGTGGAGAGGAACTAGAACACCTGTCACTTTTTATTGCTGTCTGTGCCGGTAAGGAGATTCACCCTCTCTGTTTGTCCTGTTTACAATTACCATTGACATTTTGAATTGTCCCCAAAAAAGTAATAGAGGGGAAGTCTTCCAATGGGGATGCTAGTTCTGGTGACCTGGGGATCTCCAAAGAATTCCCTTAAGTTTCAGGGATTTTCATCTCACTTCCTGTTTGGCTATGGGGCAGGAAGTGAAGGTATATGTCCTTAATGGAATACAGATAGCAAAACAAAAAAACATTGGACAGGGGTTATAGACCTCCCTTACTCTATCCAAAATTAAAAAAAATGTTTTGCTTAATATTCTGCTTTAAATTGATTATACACTATACAATCTGATAGCGCAAGTTCTTGGGCTGTTTAGGTTTGCCCTCATATTACAAAGTTTTAGTCCTAAATTAGATTTATAGAGATTGTACAATTAGATTGTATAGTATACGGCTAACTTTACAAATCTGTCATTCATTCATCTGACCTCACCTTTGAGAAATGCCAAAGACATATTAAACACTAATCAATTCAGATATGTTAAAGTGATAATAAAGGTTAAATTATTTAAAAAACGAACAGACATCTTATATTTCCCTGCTCTGTGCAATGTTTTTTTGCAGGGGTTCCTCCTCTTCTTGGGTTGGCTGCCGACACTCCTGGCTCCTCCTCTTCTCTGAATGCCCACACAGCAAGCTCTTTGCTATAAGTGCACTTGTGGGTGCTCGCTCCTGAGCCCTGCTCTATGTGTCCATAAGACACATAGACCAACAAATGCTTGGGGGGCACATCCAAAATGCATTAAAGATGACAATGGGGTACTTTGACGCAGTAAATGGGCTTAAAGGGGTTGTAAAGATAAAAAATCCCTAAATAGCTTTCTTTACCTTAGTGCAGTCCTCTTACCTCATCCTTCGATTTTGCTTTTAAATGATCTTATTTCTTCCGAGAAATCCTCACTTCCTGTTCTTCTGTCTGTAACTACACACAGTAATGTCACACTTTCTCCCTGGTGTGGAGAACGCCTCTTGAGGGGGTGAGCAGGAGTGTCAGGATGCCCACTAACACACAGCTCTTTTCTCTATCTGCAAAGTAGAGAGTGTCCTGACCCTCCTGCTCGGCCCCTCCCCCCTCAAGAGGCTTTCTCCACACCAGGGAGAAAGCCTCGCATTACTGTGTGTAGTTACAGACAGAAGAACAGAAAGTGAGGATTTCTCAGAAGAAATAAGGACATTTAAAAGCAAAATCGAAGGATGAGGTAAGTGAAGGAGGACTGCACTAAGGTAAAGAAAGCTATTAAGGGAACATTTTTTTTACCTTTACAACCCCTTTAAGCAGCGTATAGCCATATGGTGTGACTAAATACCCATATTTTTTGAAAATGTCCAGGTGTTTTAAATAGCCTTGCAGGAGTTAAATGTCCTTTTTGTATGTGTGCACTGTAATATGTTGTTCTGTTTGTATGGTCTTACGGCTGCACCATCTTTAACCACTTCCGGACCGCCGCATGTACATTTACGTCGGCAGAATGGCACGGACAGGCACATCAACGTACCTGTACGTGCCTGCCTAGACGTGGGTCGGGGGTCCGATCGGGACCCCCCGTACATGCGGTGGTTCCCGTGGCTTCAGGAGCGATCCGGGACGAGGGCGCGGCTATTGGTTTCTAGCCGCCCCCTCGCGATCGCTCCCCGGAGCTGAAGAATGGGGAGAGCCGTATGTAAACACGGCTTCCCCATGCTTCACTGTGGCGGCTGCATCGATCGAGTGATCCCTTTTATAGGGAGACTCGATCGATGACGTCAGACCTACAGCCACACCCCCCTACAGTTGTAAACACACACTAGGTGAACTCTAACTCCTACAGCGCCCCCTGTGGTTAACTCCCAAACTGCAACTGTCATTTTCACAATAAACAATGCAATTTAAATGCATTTTTTGCTGTGAAAATGACAATGGTCCCAAAAATGTGTCAAAATTGTCCGAAGTGTCCGCCATAATGTCGCAGTCACGAAAAAATCGCTGATCGCCTCCATTAGTAGTAAAAAAAAAAAAAAATAATAAAACTATCCCCTATTTTGTAAACGCTATAAATTTTGCGCAAACCAATCGATAAACGCTTATTGCGATTTTTTTTTTACCAAAAATAGGTAGAAGAATACGTATCGGCCGAAACTGAGGAAATTTTTTTTTTATATATATGTTTTTGGGGGATATTTATTATAGCAAAAAGTAAAAAATATTGAATTTTTTTCAAAATTGTCGCTCTATTTTTGTTTATAGCGCAAAAACTAAAAACCGCAGAGGTGATAAAATACCACCAAAAGAAAGCTCTATTTGTGGGGAAAAAAGGACGCCAATTTTGTTTGGGAGCCACGTCGCACGACCGCGCAATTGTCTGTTAAAGCTACGCAGTGCCGAATTGTAAAAACCCCTTGGGTTATTTAGCAGCATATTGGTCCGGTCCTTAAGTGGTTAATAAATGTTTAAGCGTGTGCCCCCCAAGCATTTGTTTGTCTATTGTACGGATCCTGGCCAGGTCCCTTGGGATGGAGCACTTATTTTTAAAGACATCCTAATGGACCAGGGCAAAACACCTGCATTGCAGTGTGCCAGAACATATGGCAATTCACTTCCTTGCATTGGTGTGCCTTGCGTTCTCCGAAAAGGATCAGGTGTGGCATTGGATAGTGCATTCAAAATGAATAGGCTAGCAAGTAAAATGCAGGTAAATTCTGGCAAAAGTGTGTTCATCTGACAGGTGTAAACCTGGCTTTAAAGCACAGAGGTTCCTTCATCAGATGTACATTATTAACCACTTCCCTACCGCGTCATTGTGAAATGACGGCGGCAGGAACCCCTCCTCGATCCGGGTGGACGTCATGTGACGTCCTGGGATTTGTGGGGGGATATCTGAATGATGCCTGCAGCTAGAGGCATCATTCAGATATCCTTCTCTTGTGCCAGCGATTCTGCACAACGTAAGAATGATCATAGCGGCGATTCCGCCGCTAGATTGTTCTTACAGGCGGCGGGAGGGGACACCCCCCTCCTCCCGCCGCCATCCGGTGCTTCTCCGGGGTCTCCCGTGCCATCGGGGGCCCGGAGAACGAATCGTCCGGCGCTGGCAGGAAGCATAGAGATGACTGGTGAACAGATGGTCACCAGTCATCTCTATGACCGTCGGAGGACCCGGGCGCGATGTGATGACATCACGCCCGGGTCCCCGTAAGTAAACAAAGCCGCAATTGCGGCTGCTAAGCAACAGCAAGCATGAGATTGGTGAATTTTTTTTCACCGATTTCATGCTTTCCAGCCTGGAGGAGAGATGTGGGGTCTTATTGACCCTGCATCTCTCCATAAAGAGTACCTGTCACACACATTCCTATTACAAGGGATGTTTACATATAAAAGTGATAATAAAAAAAATTAAATAAAAAAAAAAAGTGTAAAAAAAGAAATAAATATGTAAAAAAAAAAAAGAAATAAAAAATATTTTTTTAACGCCCCTGTCCCCGGTAGCTCGCGCGCAGAAGCGAACGCACACGCAAGTCCCGCCGACATATGTAAACGCCGTTTAAACCACATATGTGAGGTATCGCCGCGTGCGTTAGAGCGCGTGCAACAATTCTAGCACTAGATCTCCTCTGTAAATCTAAACTGGTAACCTGTAAAAAAATTCAAAGCGTTGCCTATGGAGATTTTTAAGTACCGAAGTTTGGCGCCATTCCATGAGTGTGCGCAATTTTAAAGCGTGACATGTTAGGTATCTATTTACTCGGTGTAACATCATATTTCATATTTTACAAAAAAATTGGGCTAACTTTACTGTTTTGTTATTTTTTTTAATTCATGAAACAATTTTTTTCCAAAAAAAAGGCGTTTGAAAAATTATTGCGCAAATAGCGTGCAAGATAAAACGTTTCAATGACCGTCGTTTTATTCCCTAGGGTGTCTGCTAAAAAAAAGATATAATGTTTTGGGGGTTCTGCGTAATTTTCTAGCAAAAAAATTATGATTTGTACATGTAGGAGAGAAGTGCCAGAATAGGCCTGGTATGGATGTGTGTATAACAGCCCTGTATGGAAGTGGTTAATGAAATGTGATAAATATTTATTTTTCAAACATGGGAAACACCTTTCTTTTCTGCCTGTTAATGAAAAGTTCCTATTATAAGAAGTGGCAGCATTATGCCCCGTACACACGATCAGAATTTCTGTCTGATTTTTTCCATCGGAAATTCCGACCGTGTGTAGCCCCATTAGACTTTTTCATTGGAAATTCCGAGGAATTCCATCGGAGTTTAGATAGAAAACATGTTCTCTTTTACTCCAATGTGATTTTGGCCGGTCAAAAGTCAGACCGTGTGTACGGGGCATTAAGAGATACACATTAGAGGGCACATTGCACAGGCGGCCAACAATGAAAAATATTTTGTCTGAAAGAAAGAAATACCAGAGCATCCCCTGGTCAACCTCCTGTTAAGCAGCTAGGATTGATAATGTTTAGGATAACTTAGTTCAGGACAGCTAAGGAGAGTGGGTCACATTTTTAAAAGTACACCTGTCCTATAAGAGTAAAATATGTAAAGGAGAGGAGCAAAATAGGAATAATTTGAAGTAATAGTCTGTATCATTGTACCAGTCTGATATTTGCTGTTGCAGAATTCTGTCTCCACCAGTAAAGTTTATCTGCAAAAGCATGCTTCACTAGTGGTATTCACACTTCTGCACACATAACCCTATAATAGCTTTAGTATTCTTCCTACATCTCACAAACCTGTATCACCAACCAAACTCTATCTCTTCCTCTTCTTTGCAGTTCCTGTGACCTCGAAACCTTCCCTTTTGTGTGCAGCATCTCTGAACCCTCATCCTCTATTTCAGATCCTCAGGCCTAATTGTAAATTTCTAGATGCATTTTCGACAAGGTGTCCCCAATTCCTGTAAAGAGTGAAGAGTATCATTTAGCTTAACCGCTCTTTTCCTTATACAGTGGAACCTAAGATTGCGAGTAACGCGGTTAACGAGTGTTTCGCAATACGAGAACTGTACAAAACTCAGTTTGCGAGTGTTGTCTCGCAAAACAAGCAGGATTCAGGCCAAAGTGGTGTGCAGTACTGCGTTTGGCCGGAGGAGGGGGGCGTCGGAGCTGAGCATAGCCGAACGGCACCGATCCTAGCAGATAGGCGCTGTTCGGAGCCGCTTGGAAATGCTCGGAAAGACACGGAAATACTCCGTTCTTGAGCCTTTCCGAGGTTTGCCGAGGTCAGCCGAGCTGTCCTCGGGGCCTTTCCGTCTGTTTCCAAGGCTCTCCGGCTCCCCCCACCTCTGGCCGCATGTGGTATTGGATGCCATTGAAGTTAATGCGGAACAAATTATTTTAATTTCCATTGACTTCAATGGGGAAACTCGCTTTGATATGTGAGTGCTTTGGATTACGAGCATTCTCCTGGAACAGATTATGCTCGTAATCTGAGGTTCCACTGTATTTAACCACTTAAGGACCGCCTCCTGCACATTTTCGTTGGCAGAATGGCACGGCATCTGACAGCCCTTGTATGGAATGGTTCCAGTGTTGGCTCTATGTCTACAGGTTCTATTTGGCTTCAAACTATGGCTTTATATGCATAGTTTTAAGTTTTACTATATGACCTTTTGATGATCTTTAATCTCTGCGTGGTAAGTCTGCTTATGATCATTTTTATCTATTATGGTTTTTGTGATCTCTGTATTATTCATGAATATTTGACATTATTCAATTGTTTTTGTCCCCTCTCAATTCTTATGATTGTTTATCATTTATCGTTAAATTTTCTTATTGCTTGTCAGTGTAACACTATTGACACGCCAATTATCCATATAAATATTGATGATGTTGTTTTCTGTTTATCCCTTGTAGCCTTCCCTGTTTATATGCTCCTGATGAAGCTTGTAGCGAAACATGTCGGGCAATTTCTAACAGGTCTGGGCGTTGCTTGTTTTATCCAAGCCGCTATATGACTACAAGGATCAACATTGTTATGTTTCAATCTTGTGAAATTTTGTATTTTCAAATAAATTATATTTTTATTTATATCATTATTCTCTGATTCATCCATAATTTGACACGTATAAAGTCCCCGGGTTTGTTACCCGATCCCCCCATTCAATCCTTTTCTATTTTATTATGGGATGTGGTGTCTTCTGATTTGACTCCCTATGCCTCATTAATCCACATGTACATACAGGTAAGTCCTGTGCTAGTACCCAGCTGTGGGTCGCGGGCTGAAGAACAGGGACAGCTGTGTGTAAACACAGCTTCCCTGTTCTTCACTGTGGGGACGTCATCGATTGTGTGATCCCTTTTATAGGGGGACACAATCGATGACGTCACACCTACGGCCACACCCCCCTACAGTTGTAAACACACTTCAGGTCACACAAAACCCCATCAGCGCCCCCTGTGGTTAACTCCCAAACTGCAATTGTAATTTTCACAATTAACAATGCATTTTAAATGCATTTTTTGCTGTGAAAATGACAATGGTCCCAAAAATGTGTCAAAATGGTCCCAAAAATGTGTCAAAATTGTCCGAAGTGTCCGCCATAATGTCGCAGTCATGAAAAAAATCGCTGATCGCCGCCATTAGTAGTAAAAAAAAAAATAATAAAAATGCAATAAAACTATCCCCTATTTTGTAAACGCTATACATTTTGCACAAACCAACCGATAAACGCTTATTGCGTTTTTTTTTACCAAAAATAGGTAGAAGAATACGTATCCGCCTAAACTGAGGAATTTTTTTTTTTAAATATATATTTTTGGGGGATATTTATTATAGCAAAATTTTTGTTTATAGCGCAAAAAATAAAAACCGCAGAGGTGATCAAATACCACCAAAAGAAAGCTCTATTTGTGGGGAAAAAAGGACGCCAATTTTGTTTGGGAGCCACGTCGCACGACCGCGCAATTTTCTGTTAAAACGACGCAGTGCCGAATCGCAAAACCTGGCCGGGTCCTTTAGCTGCATTTTGGTCCACGTCTTAAGTGGTTAAAGGCTAAGTTCACCTTTTTTTTCTAAATTCTAGCTCTCTTATGTACCAAATATGGCAGCTGGAATTTAGCAAAAAAAAAGAAGAATTAACATAGCTGAACTTATCCGTTAAAAGGCTACTTCAACCCAGTCAGTTCAGACTCGTACCCATGAAAAAGAACACTTGAGTACAAGATCCAGTTCCTATTACAGGAGCCTTTAACCTCCCTGGCGGTATGATTCTGTCTGGAATTACGTACCAAAAGCGGTACAATTATTTTGCAAGGAAATTTGGCGTTTTATACTGTAGGCCTGTAATTCTTAGGCCTCGTACACACGACGGGACATGTCCGATGAAAACGGTCCGCGGACCGTTTTGATCGGACATGTCCGCTGGCGGATTTTGGTCTGATGGCTGTACACACCATCAGACCAAATTTCCCGCAGACAGCAAACGCGGTGACGTGGCCGCGCCGTCGCTGCGACGATGACGCGGCAACGTGCGCGACCCTGGAAGGTCAATGCTTCCACGCATGCGAGGGCTTTCGACCGAGCGGACATGTCCGGTGAGTCGTACAGACGACCGAACATGTCCGACGGACAGGCTTCCAGCGGACATGTTTCTTAGCATGCTAAGAAACATTTGTCTGCTGGAAGCCTGTCCAATCTGCCGGAAAATTGTCTGGTCGGCCGTACAGACGACCGAACATTTCCGCGGAAACTGGTCCGCGGACCAGTTTCAGCAGACCTGTTCGGACGTGTGTACGAGGCCTAAGGAATAACTTATTTAAATCTGACCAAACAAGAGTCTAGTAGGCATCCCGGGTATGAATTTTTTTAAAAAACAAAATCATAAATTATAATATAATAAATAATTATAAATAATTATAACAAATAATAATATAATTATAATAAAAATTATTCAATAATGTAATCAACTCAAAATCACTGAAATTTGCTCAGTTGCAGAATTGTCGCTGTCATTACTTTTATTTTTTTTATGACGAATTTCCCCACAAATCGCTATCGCTAAATTCTACAAGTGATTATAGTTTATTATCGCTGTTTTCTAGCTGCTCTAAACCCATTTTTGACATAAAGGGACAATTTTGGTTGCTATGGACAATCTACAGTTTGCAGTCAGAAAGAACAGTTTTTATTATATAAAAGAACATGTAGGGCACTGGGCAGACCACTAGGGACAAGGGGGGTGTGCATTGTTTACATACAGTACTATAATCTATAAGATTACAGTATGCTGTATGTAATGTGTTTGTTTACTTTTTTGAATTTGGCACCGTTCTCCGCCCCCATGCGTCGTAACGTTGCAGGGAGTGGAGATCGGCGGCACATGGGGACACTGTGAATCGAGCGAGGTTCCGCACGCTCACACAGCGGGGATGCATCGCAGGATCCAGGGACAAGGTGAGTAACTTGTCTGTGGATGCTGCGAAAGGTAAGCCGAGCCGCTGCACGCTCTGCACATCTACCCCGAGCGTGACTCGGGGATACCGATAATAGCATGAAAAAAACACCCCGAGTCACGCTCGGGGATACTGCTAAGCAGGTTAAGCAGATAAGTTTTGGTACTAAAATTGATACCCCTAACTTAGGATCATACTTACACAGGATTTTTTTTCTGGTTTTTGTTTCTGTCCTTAAGTGGCTTGTGATAGTGTATAAATAAGCTTTTGTCAGATTTTTGTACTATTTCAGAAAAGGCCTACTATTTTTACTGGTAATTCTAGCCCTGTTTGGACTTGCAAAGTCAGTAAGAGGTGAACCTTTTGTAATCCTAAGGCTAAGTTTGCACTATAGCTTTACAGCTGCCTGTTGCTGGCTGTGGTAGGGGGCAGTGTTTTGTGCGCGATTCAGCGCATTACAAGGCTCATTTTTTTTGTACAAACTTTATGTGAAGTGAAAAAAACATACACTTCATGTATGGTGCTGTACAGCACCACAATGCTCTGCCGTACAGTGCCATGCAATTCAGCATATATTCATTTTATAAAAGCATGCTGCAGCGCAGCCCTAGGCTGCCTTGCAGTGTGACTGGGACACATAGGAAGCAATAGTTTCCTGTTTGTCCTTGCAGTGACAGATGTTTTACAATGCAGTAAAACATTTGTCACAGCACACTATGTGAATTCAGCCTAAACACTGTGGGGGAATTCAGTAAAGCTGCTGTACCCCTTTTCTGGCATGAATCCCTCCTGTAAATGTTTTGTGCAAAATTCATGAAGCATCTATGACACTTTTGGCAATGACAGTAATTAATTTGGCAAAAGCAAGTAGTTCTAAAATGCACAACTTTTACATGGTGGCGCAATGTCTGCTCCAAATTCCAAATAAATAAAATACTGACAGTTTGTATCTTGCAAAACTGGAGGTACAGAGAGTGACATACAGAGAGAGACCCTATTGTAGACAGATTTTGGGAAGGTATGCATTCTAAAAGTGGCACAGTATGCGCCAAATTCAAGTATGATGCCGCGTACACATGAGCGTTTTTCGCGATGTGAAAAATTAAATTTTTTATAATGTCATTAAAAACGATCGTGTGTGGGCGCCAGAGCATTTTTCGCAACGTTAAAAATGGCCATTAAAAATTTAGAACATGCTCTAAATTTTTGCATCGTTTTTAACGTTGTAAAAAATGGTTGTGTGTGGGCTTTAACATCGTGAAAATAACGCACATGCTCAGAAGCAAGTTATGAGACGGGAGCGATCGTTCTGGTAAAACTAGCATTCGTAATGGAGATGGCACATTCATCACGCTGTAACAGACTGAAAAGCACAAAGACTGAAAAGCGCGAATCAGCAAAAGCAGCCCCAAGGGTGGCACCATCCGAATGGAATGTCCGCTTTATAGTGCCGTTGTACATGTTGTACGTCAACGCGCTTTTTTTTTTTTCCACGATCGTGTGTAGGCAAGGCAGGCTTAACAATAATCAGGTTGAAAAAAAAAAACGTTGTTTTTTTTCTAGACCATTAAAAATGGTCGTGTGTACGTGGCATAAGTTTTAGACAGGTTCATGAATTTGGTGCACGATGCCCCTCTTTTGGGATGCACGTGAGATGCTTTCGCAAAATCTGTCTGCACCAGTCTTAAAGTAGAGGTTCACCCGAAAACTTAATTTTAAACATTAGATTGATGCTCATTTTGTCAAGGGGAATCGGGTCGTTTTTTAAAATCGAAGCAGTACTTACCATTTTAGAGAGCGATCTTCTCCGCCGCTTCCGGGTATGGGCTGCGGGACTGTGCATTCCTATTTGATTGACAGGCTTCTGACAGGCTTCTGACGGTCGCATACATCGCGTCACGATTTTCTGAAAGTAGCCGAACATCGGTGTGCAGGCGCCGTATAGAGCCGCACCGACGTTCGGCTTCTTTCGGCTACTCGTGACGCAATGTATGGGACCGTCGGAAGCCTGACGGAAACCTGTCAATCAAATAGGAACGCCCAGTCCCGAAGACCATACCAGGAAGCGGCGGAGAAGATCGCTCTCTAAAACGGTAAGTACTGCTTCGATTTTAAAAAAACTACCCGATTCCCCTTGACAAAATGAGCATCAATCTAATGTTAAAAAATTTTTTTGGGTGAACTCCCGCTTTAATTAACTTGGTGATGCACCCTGGAATTCATAAAGTATGTAGCACTATGTGTATTTATTTTACTGAAATGTAAACCCAAGCTAGAAAGCATATTGATATTTGTGCTTAACTGAAATCTATGTGCAATACTGCAATTATTCCCAGATTATGCGACCTGTCAGTCCAGGGAAGAGTCCTGGATGGAGTTTACATGCCACCTAGGTTGTGGAGTTTCGTAACATAAATTGCTTGCAGTATTAGGTCTTTAGCAGTATACAGGGGGTTAAGTAAATACTGCCACACCTTTTCCCCCCACTTGGGCCATACGTTTTCTTCACCTGTGATGAACTATGATGGTGTGCTGAAAAAGGCTGCATGAGGGCTGTGAAGGAACATGTCATAACTAGCAAAGAGGGTAAATACATTTCTGTTGTTTATTTAGCTGTGATTACTTACCCCGGTAAGGGAATATCCTTGGTTATGTTTTCTGCAACATTGATGAGCAAGCATGGGTAGGAAGCCCTTAGATACACTTAGGCATTTTGGATTATATCTCTGTGAGCTCTACACTTTAAGCTGTTCACCCCCAAACACCTAAAAAAACATTGTATTTCTGAAGAATCATGCTGCGTACACACGGAAAATCCGACCGTGTGTATGCTCCATCGGACATTTGCTGTCGGAATTTCCGACAACAAATGTTTGAGAGCTGGTTCTCAATTTTTCCAAAAACAAAAGTTCTTGTCGGAATTTCCGATCGTCTGTATGCAATTCCGAACAAAAATCCTATGCATGTTTGGAATCAATTTGACGCATGTTCGGAATCATTGAACTTAGATCTTCTTGGCTCGTTTTAGTATTGTTCGTGACGGTTTTGTTGTCGGAATGTCCAAACATGTGTACGCGGCATTTGATTCATTATTTCTTTTACTGATTTTTGTCCCCACAAAGATTAAACAAGCCCACAATCATTAAACTATGTATAGGCTGAAATGCATAAATTCAATATATGAAAGCCTGGTCCCATATTTATGTTATGTGTACTTTTTAGACACCAATTCATTTCAGTTACATTTTTTTTATATATTTAATATAGTTAAAGTTGAGGGATCAGAGCCTATTTAATTATGTTCATCATCTGTATTCCATATTCTTTTTAATGTCAAATCCTGTACTCATTCTTTTAGATTATTCAGACTCACTTTAAGGTACCAGAGGTTTTGTGCCATGCCTATATGGTCAGTAATATAAATCTAGCCGTCAGCAATGGTTACATTCAGTAACGGGTTGCATTCACTTTAATTAAACTTTCTCCTATTCCTCCTATATCTACTATTTAGAACATTAATATCTCAATGAATTTCTGGAAGATAGAACAAGACATTTCAGTCAAGTACATTACTATGGAAAACTGCCCTTCTCTAAAATGAAAAAATCTGGAATCTGGTCAAAAGCAACCAGTTACCATGTAAGTTTCTTGAAAATACTTTTTATTGTCACTTGCTGTCCTTTTCACATTATTTTGTGCTACTATGAAAAAGATTTGCACAGTCTAGATTATTCTTCAGTGGCTGTGTGCTGGGAATATCAGCTTACTTTAATAATTAAATTTGGAACATCTGCTGCTGCTGGATTTATGTATCATGTTTTAGTTGGACTTTCCCCTTTTACAGCACCCAATTTCAGTGCTTGTGTCAGCTATCATTATGTCCAAAGAATGAAAGCATTTGCCTTAACAATTGTTCAGGGTATTTTGTCTGTGAGAAACGGTCTCAATTAATCTCCTGTGATTATCATAATCAGAAAGACATCTGAAAAAACATAGTTACATCTGAGATGGTAATTCAATAACTAAAAGCACCATTTATGCACAATAATATTACATCTCACAGAATTTCTTACTTGCTTAGCTTTTGACATTAATTTATTGATAATGATAAACATTTAGCCTAAAACTACTACTGCCCAATTCATAGTTTCTTTATATGAACCCCATGAAGTTTTCAGCTTGTTCTTTAAATTGTTTTCTAGGTGTGATTGACACTAGGGATGAGCTTCGTGTTCGAGTCGAACCCATGTTCGAGTCGAACATCGTATGTTCGACCGTTCGTCGAAATACGAACGTTACGGGCCATTCGCGCCAAATTCGAGTGGCACGTCATGGCCCATAATTCACTGCGGCAGTGCATTGCTGGCTGATTGGCCAAGCATGCACTATGACCCGCATGCTTGGCCAATCACAGCACGCAAAAAATGGAGAGACATAATTGGCCAAAGCCAAGGTGGCTTTGGCCAATTATGGCTCAGGGAGTTTAGTACACACTATAAAAGGCCACCTGCAGGTCGGCCTTGTGTAGTGTGTTGAGGCAGTGGTTAAAGACAGACAGAGAGAGAGAGAGAGAGAGAGAGACAGTGTCATTTTTTTCTAGGTAGATAGAGCAGGCAGGCTAGTCAGTTAAAGTTACAGTGTGTAGAGGATATATATGCATCCCAGGTGTTGTACATATATTTATACACTGTATAGTTTAGCTAGATCAGCTATTCCTAATTTACTGGCAGGCAGGTGATTGTGCTAGCTGCAGTATTCTCACGTGGTGCATTGCCTGTGTCCTCTGCAGTGTGCAACATAAAGCTACGTGGTGTGTGTACTGCCTTTGTTCGCTGTAGTTTGAACCTAATGCTACTTGGTGTGTACTGCACGTGTCCAATGTAGTTCGAAACTAAAGCTACTTGGTGTGTACTGCACATGTCCTCTGTAGTTTGCACCTAAAGCTACTTGGTGTCTACTGCACGTGTCCTCTGTAGTTTGCACCTAAAGCTACTTGGTGTGGGCTGCACGTGTCCTCTGTAGTTTGCACCTAAAGCTACTTGGTGTGTACTGCCCGTGTCCTCTGCAGTTTGCACCTAAAGCTACGTAGTGTGTGTGTACTGCCTTTGTCCTCTGTAGTTTGCACCTAAAGCTACTTGGTGTGTACTGCATGTGTCCTCTGTAGTTTGCACCTAAAGTTATTTTTTCTTCCCCTGTTCAACATTGGCATATAATTACAATTCTTGATCTAATATTTCACAGCAGGGCCCATTCCTGTGCCCACCAAGAGTAACTGTGAGGGCTTACAGAGTTGTGGCACCAGCACCACCACCACCACCACCAACAAAGGCCCAATTTTCCTGCCCCTGTTTAACAGGGGCATGTAATTACAATTCTTGATCTATTATTTCACAGCAGGGCCCATTCCTGTGCCCACCAAGAGTAACTGTGAGGGCTTACAGAGTTGTGGCACCAGCGCCAGCACCAAAGGCCCAATTTTTCTACCACTGTTCAACAATGGCATGTAATTACAATTCTTGATATAATAGTTCACACAGCAGGGCGTTCCAGTGCCCACCAAGACTAACTGTGAGGGCTTACAGTGTTGTGGCAACACCAACACCTAGGGCCCAAATTTCTGCAGAGTATATACGGCAGGCCCCTACTTTCAAACATCCAACTTACAAACGACTCCTACTTGCATACGGAAGGAGGCAACAGGAAGTGAGAGGAAATCTACCCCTAGGAAGGGAAATTCTCTTCTGTAAGAGGTGTCTCCTGTCCACTGATGCTTTATCACCAATACTTGTTTCACTAAAAAACCCACATTTTCTAAACATAATTTGTCTTTGGGACAGAAAGTGAATTGCAATCTTCTGAACAGATGCACACAGACAGCAAAACAAATGTTTACAGGGGTGATAACCCTTCTCTATGTTTTCAGAAAAGCGTAAAAATAGATTTTATGGCTGGAGCTACACTTTAAAAAAGTACCAGTTGAAAATTACAAACAGATTCTACTTAACAACAAACCTACAGTGCATGTCTTGTTTGCACCGCCTGTATAATGCTGTTCAAAGTATATAGGGCCAAAAGGGCTTGTAATGACCTGGGGGAGTGGGGGGAAACCCTTGCTATTTTTCTCAATGATTTTCATCCATATTGCAGTTCTCAAACCCGTTTTCCGACAATAACTTGCATATTAGGCTTTAACCACTTAAGACCCGGACCAAAATGCAGCTAAAGGACCTTGCCCCTTTTTGCGATTCGGCACTGCGTCGCTTTAACTGACAATTGCGCGGTCGTGCGACGTGGCTTCCAAACAAAATTGGCGTCCTTTTTTTCCCCCACAGATAGAGCTTTCTTTTGGTGGTATTTGATCACCTCTGCGGTTTTTATTTTTTGCGCTATAAACAAAAATAGAGCTACAATTTTGAAAAAAAATAATTTTTTTTTACTTTTTGCTATAATAAATATCCCCCAAAAAAATATATATATATATATTAAAAAAAAATCCTCAGTTTAGGCCGATACGTATTCTTTTACCTATTTTTGGTAAAAAAATCGCAATAAGCGTTTATCGGTTGGTTTGCGCAAAATTTATAGCGTTTACAAAATAGGGGATAGTTTTATTGCATTTTTATTTTTTTTTATTTTTTTTTACTACTGCGACTGACTGTGACATTATGGCGGACACTTCGGACAATTTTGACACATTTTTGGGACCATTGTCATTTTCACAGCAAAAAAATGCATCTAAAATGCATTGTTTATTGTGAAAATTACAGTTGCGGAGTTAACCACAGGGGGCGCTGTTGGGGTTATGTGTTCCCTGAAGTGTGTTTACAACTGTAGGGGGGTGTGGCTGTAGGTGTGACGTCATCAATTGTGTCCCCCTATAAAAGGGATGACACGATCGATGACGGAGCCACAGTGAACAACGGGGAAGTCGTGTTTACATACGGCTCTCCCCGTTCTTCAGCTCCGGGGACTGATCGCGGGACTCCAGCGGCGATCGGGGCCGCGAGTCCCGCGGATTCGGACTGGGTCGCGCGACCCCAGCCGTGCCATTTTGCTGATGTATATCAGCGTGAAGGGGTCCTTAAGTGGTTAAAATGAGCACTTTTAAATTTGAACGTTCAAGTCCCATTGACGTCAATGGGGTTCTAAATTTTTGCGCCAACGTTTGGTCCGTTTGAAGGTTCTGGTGCGAACCGAACGGGGGGGTGTTCGGCTCATCCCTAATTGACACAAAGTTTGGAGCTAAAAGTAGGGCAAAAAACATCAACTCCATTTTCCTCTTTATTCTTTCCATAAAAATGTAGTTACCGTATATACTCGAGTATAAGCCTAGTTTTTCAGCACATTTTTCCCCAGACGAAGACATGTGATCCCGTGTCGTAACGCGTAGGGATTGGACGGACGTACACCTGGAGTGACGTAAGCTGGCACTGAGGACGCCGCTCGTTTATTTACACCACTGCGCGATTTTAGTCTGTTTGATGTAAGCACAGGTTTTTCTTTAATAAACCACCCCTGAGTCTTACCGTACTTCACTATTGGAGCCCCCTTCTTTTGTTCTATCTCTCTCCACCCGGGTCTGAGTACCGTTTGGATTGGCTGAGGAGATGCTCCAGCAGCTTCAAGGGAGGATTGGCTGAGATCATCCATAGAGGACTGCCAGTAAGGATTCAATTTGATGCCCTTTATTATTGGCCTGGAGGTAAGAGTCCTGTGAGCCCAGTGAGGGACACGATCATTCATCTGTCAATTATCTCTATCTGATTGAGTGGAAATTCAGCAACATCAGCATTCCCATCTGGCAGCTTATTTATTGATTTTTAGGATTTTTTGCACTTCATCTTTTTATTATTCCCATTTGCCATTTTGTCATTATTCATCTATGGGACTTTTTTGCACTGTATTGCTTACCTTATTTACTTTTGTACTTTATAGCAATTGAGCTTGTGAGCTCTCTTATAATTATTATTTCTTCATTCACACAGAGTCATCATTCACCTATCACCTGGAGTTTAGTCCTCTTTATTTAGATTATTTTTGTTTATGTTTACACTTACCATGTTTGCGTGATACGTTGCGCAGAATCCCATTCATTATTGACATTTTTTGTGCTAAAAAAGCCCCCCTTCGGCTTATGCTTGAGTCTCCCTGCCTCACTGTGCCTATCTGCAGCCTAATGCACCTGATCTCCCAGCGCTGTCACAGCCCCAGTTTTCTGGAGATCAGGCACATGAGTTTGCAGATGGACACAGTGAGGCATGCAGATGAGCACAGTGAGACATGCAGATGGGCACGGTGAGGCTGAAAATGGGCACAGTGAAGCTGTAAATGGGCACAATGAGGTTGCAAATGGGCACAGTGAGGCTAAAAATGGGCACAGTGAGGTTGAAAATGGGCACAGGGAGGCTGCAGATGGGCATTCTTGACCTTCTTTTCCCCTTACAGTTGCTGCTGCATTTCTCACCCTAGACTTATACTTGAGTCAATATGTTTTGCCAGTTTTTTGTGGTAAAATTAGGTGGGTCGGCTTATACTCGAGTATATACGGTATAATATATATATTTTTTAACAAAAAAAGTTTTTATTTGACAATTCAGCATTGCATCTTAATCAGGTTACAGAACACAATAATACAAAGGTGCACATCCAGAGTGTCCATGGGTAGGCGGGAGAACCCGCCCATACACCAGTAAAGGATCCAACTTCATCTAGCTTCCAGTATAACATAACAAACCAGACCCATCACCACCCCCAACAATTCTCATAACCCATAAAAAGGCACATCCTGTGAGAGTTCGGGGGCAGGGAGGGGACCCAAAAAGGGAGTGAGCAAGGGGATGGGGGGGGGGGATACAGAAGGAAAAAGGAGGAGGGCACACAGGGGGGTCGGAGGAGGGGAAGGGAACACCACATCACCCACCCACATCTCGTCCTCAGGGCGGCAGGGGATCAGGGACCGCATACGTTTCAGTCCAGGCGGACCATATCTTATCATACTTTCCCGGACACTGTCTGCTTTCATAGGTCAGTCTATATTAAGGGAGCACTGAGGTGACCGACTTCCGCCAGGAGTCATGGGTGGGGGATCCTCTGACTTCCACTTTAGCATAATCTCCCGCCTAGCATAGTACAGGGAGAATGTCAAACACAACTTGCAGTACCTATCCCCCTCCACATCCTCCATATAGCTTAGTAATAAAAGCTTCGGATCAGCCTGTATGATGATCCTGCAAATGTCACTGAGAGTAGAGGCCACAGCCGCCCAATAGGGCTGAAGTTTGGGACAGGACCAGACCATATGCCAGAAAGTTCCTACCTCCTGCTTGCATCTCGCACAGTGGGGGTACACCCGCGCCAGCCGCTGTGGGGTGAAATAGGCTCTATGTAAGAATTTTAGCTGTGCAAACCTATCCCTAGCGGCAATCAAAGAAGGGATATATGTTGAGAGGGAGTCCTCCCACTCCTCCTGCTCCAGAGATGGGATATCTAACTTCCACCTTTCCCAAGTTCTAGTAAGTTTGGTATCATGCCCCACTGTGAGATATAGATACAATGAGGAGAGGGGGCGCCCCATCACATCAGAGATCAGAAGGCACACCACGGAGTCCGACTCCATGGTCAGGGGTTCAGGGAACTGGGCTTGTAAGGCATGTCTCAACTGCCAATACCAAAACTGGAAGCAGGCCGGCAGGGAATAACCGCTGCACAGCTCCCGAAACGTCCGGAGCCTACCATCCCGAACTATGTGTCTAATCTTAACAATCCCCCTTTTCGCCCAAAGAGATGGGTCCGAAAAAGAGTTAAAGTGCGGCAACATAGGGTTGCCCCACAAGGGGGCGTGTGGGGAAATGTGATTCGGCTTCCTATAGATTGCTCTAGCCTCCTGCCATACCTTCACGGTGGTACACATAAGCAACGTCATGGAAGGGCTAGCTCTAAGACCCCTGAATGGTAGGTTGCTAAGCGCTGCATACGAGCCTAAAACGGTCGCCTCCAGCGTCACCGCCGGGTTCTGTTTAGGTTGGGAGAACCACCATCTCACCATGACCAAGACCGCCGCCCAGTAGTAAATACGGAAGTTCAGGAGCGCCAGTTCCCCCCCCAGACATAGGGAGGTATAGAATTTGTCACGCCACCCTGGGGGGCCGTCCGGCCCACACAAAGGATAGCACCACACTCTCCAACCTTCGGAAGAAGGATCCAGGGAGATTAGCAGGTGTGCTTAAAAAAAAATAAAGACATTTTGGTAGGAAAATCATTTTCAAGAGGTTTACTCGTCCTACAGGGATCAGGGGCAGGGACCGCCACACCGCACATTTGGATACTAGTTGCGACATGAGGGGTTGTATATTAGTATTCACGTAGTCCTCTGTCCTACCTGTGATTTTTATACCTAGGTAAGTGAATTCGTCCACCCACCTGAGCGGAGTGCTCAAGGCGGGACGCGGTGACCTGGGGTGCAGTGGGAACAGAACAGATGTGTCTCAGTTTATGCGTATCCCCAAATATCGACCAAATTGGTCAAACATCTCCAGTGCAATTTGCAGCGAGGACGAAGCATCGTCCAAGTAGAGCAGAGTGTCATCTGCGTACAGAAACAGCTTCTCCTCAATCGGGCCTATCTGTATCCCGTGCACCCTCCTCTCCGCCCTGATCTGTATTGCCAACGGTTCCTGCGCAAGGGCAAATAGACCCAGGGAAAGTGGGCACCCCTGTCGCGTGCCGCGACCCAGCGGAAAAGCCTCAGAGAGGCAGCCATTTGTACGAATCCTGGCCACGGGGCCAGCATACAGCATGCGCACCCACTGCAGGAAGCCCGGACCAAATCCGAAGCCCGAGAGGACCCTCCAAAGGTGGCCCCACTCGACAGAGTCAAAGGCCTTCTCCGCGTCGAGCGAGGCCACCACAGCCGCCGAGCCCCCGGCCGCCCAATCTATGTGAGTGAGTAGTCGCCGAATGTTTATGTCCATACCCCTGCCCGAATAGTGGATACAGCAAACCTGGATATGACTCTCCTTGTTCAAAAATAACCCTCCAACAGTAATCATGAAATATATGTCATCCCATGCAGACAAAAGAAAAAAAATAAACCTCATTGCACAGTACATCATAACAGTATTTATTCAGATAAAAACGTATGAAATTGCACTCACATTGCTGACAAACAAAAGCAAGCTCTGTTTGTATGTATACAGCCTCTCCCCACCAGAAAAATGTTCGCTGTGTCCCAGCATGCAGTAGCGTCACGTTGCCGACTCCTCCCTACAGATTTTCCTGAGGGAATCACGTCATCATGCCCCTGACGACGTGGTTCTCTCACAAAACGACGTAGGGAGGAGTCGGCAATGTGACGCTACTGCATGCTGGGACATGGCGGGCATCTTTCTGGTGAGGAGAGGCTGTATACATACAAACAGAGCTTGCTTTTGTTTGTTAGCAATGTGAGTGCAATTTCAACCGTTATCTTGTAATGGGACCTACATGCTCAGACATGATGTTTTTTACTATTAAAATACTTTTAATAATAATACAAATGTAAGGATTTGTCTTACACTCTTTTCTAACCTGTCATTCGTTTAGAATTTTTGCAATCTTGAATTTCATTTACATCTTATGTTCTATTCTTTGTCTTAACTTTTTTTAACATCTTATATGAAATTTGTAGCCATTTAAATATACTGCTACCTATATCACACCTGTGAACACTAAGACTGGGTTCACACTACTGGGAATTGGATCTCTCTATGGAGCCAGTTCACACATCTCTGCAGAAGCGCTGGTGCGAATTGCACAGGAGTCATGTGCGTCTTCTGGTCTGTTTCAGGTCCAAATTCAGCCAAAAATTCTGACTGAAATTTGTACCTGAAATGGTAAACAGGGACGCACCGGACACCTCCTGTGAGCTGTTCCGTGATTCAGTGTCATGTGTACCCAGCCTTAACCAAGCCTCCTTATTAGCAAATTTAAAGAGTACCGTATTTATTCGAGTATAACGCGCAAAATTTTATACCCAAAAAAAAGTTCAAAGTTTGGGTGCGCGTTATACTCGAGGACTTTTTCCCCCCCGCCGCTACCGCCGCCGCACACGCCGCTGCTACCGCCGCCGCACACGCCGCTGCTACCGCCGCCGCCACCGAAGCCACAAACGCCGCTACAACGTTAATCACGCGGCGCGGGGGAACATTAGACAGCTTTCGTTTGAATAGCTGTTTTCCCTGCCGCGCGTAGACACTCCCCCTTGGACGGATCTGTCCAATCGCGAACGAGGGGGAGTGACTATGCGTGGCAGGGAAAACAGCTGTTCAAACGAACGCTGTCTGTAATGTTCCCGCGCGCCGCGTGATTAAAGGTAAGGGGGCACGGCTGGACACATACAGGGGGCACGGCTGGACACATACAGGGGGCACGGCTGGACACATACAGGGGGCACGGCTGGACACATACAGGGGGCACGGCTGGACACATACAGGGGGCACGGCTGGACACACAGGGGGCACGGCTGGACACATACAGGGGGCACGGCTGGACACATACAGGGGGCACGGCTGGACACATACAGGGGGCACGGCTGGACATACAGGGGGCACGGCTGGACATACAGGGGGCACGGCTGGACATACAGGGGGCACGGCTGGACATACAGGGGGCATGGCTGGACATACAGGGGGCATGGCTGGACATAAATGATTTTTGGCAATTACAATGATTTTATACCAATTTTTAATTGAAAATTAGGGGTGCGCGTTATACACGGGTGCGCGTTATACTCGAATAAATACGGTAAGTTCACATTTTGAAATAAAAATAATAAATACACATTTTTTGCAAGTAAATTTTTTTAGAATTTATTATTTTTTTCTAAAGAGCCTGCAGAGCATTGCACCCACAGACCCTCAGAATAACTGTTTGCCTGTACCACCAATACGGGCAGCAGACTTGAGAACAGGAAGATTAATACTACTAGAGCGCTCACCAGTGCCTTCAATGTTGATTGAGAACTACAAGCTATCTGCCACAATGGATGGATAGTACTTGTAGTGTATTCAATCACAGGAAACTGTGAATGCATGATGTGGCCATGTGGGCAGAGCCTTGCACGGCTATGCTGCTTTCAAATTGTTACAACAGATGTTACAACAGATGCGGAGAGAGGATCCCCTGGCCACTGTCAAGGATAGGGGGAGAGGGGGTGAATGCTGAACATGGACCATCTAGGCTTTGAAGAAGGGGGTACACCCCAGAAACGCGTCAGCCGTTTAGATGTCTGAAGTTCTACTGGCAGGTGCTGTGAGGTCCAGTCCAGCTGTCTAAAAAAGCGCTTACTTTCTAAATCTTTTGTGAGTAGGACCATTGCTTTTTATTCTGTTTTTAATTAAAATTTTAAGTGGTAATGCACAAGGTCGGTGCGCCCTCCTTTCTTTTCTTTTATGCTGAACATGCTACATAAATATGGGTGTGGCATGTAACATGTTCATAAAGGTGAACTTAGCCTTTAAAAGGAAGAAAAAAGTTTTTATAGCAAAGACTACAAGAAAAGAGGAAACACTTCAACAAACAGACACTAAGTAGTCAAGATTTCTGAAATAAAAGCATAGGCCAACCATACATGGGTCAAAATTCAACTGGTTCAGCAGGGACCGGCCAAATTCCGATCTGTATATAAGCACTGTGTTTGTACAGAAGTTGGTATACCGATTGACTTCTGTACAACTGCTCTGTCAGATGCTTGATCAGGCTGTAGCCTGCAATGCTGATGTGTATATTTTGAAGACGGAATTCTCCCCACTGTCAGAATACAATGCTTCAGCGGAGAGGATAACCTCATCCACCTCCGATGTGTGGATAGGGGAATTGGGTGACTTTTTTTTTCATCTGACCCGTTGGCAAAAAGGTACTCATCTATGGGCCACCTTAGTTCAAAACCCCACTATGTGCCATGTTTCTGACTGCACTAAAGAGAAATCCAGCTCCAGGCGTTCGTTCCTAGATATCACCTACCCTGACCCGGTATGTAAGATGCACGTGAGCAACTAAAAGGGAACCCGGATAGCCGCACTCCAAAAATATATTTTTATTGAAGACTCAAAAAAAACGGATAAAATACAAAACTGCTGATGCGTTTAACACCACTCTCACTGGTGCTTAATCATAGCTCCAAAATGATTAAGGACTAGTGAGAGTGGTGTGAAATGCGCCAGCAGTTTTGTATTTTATACTGTTTTTGTATGGGCTGAGTATTCAATTAAAATATATTTTTGCGTGCATCCCCCTCTGTTGGAGATCGGAGAATCCCCCGGCTAAGTCCCTGTGGTATGCAAAAGTTAATGAACTCAGAAATATGGAAGATCTCACTGCCACCCTGCATAACAGGGAGGAGGCCTTTCGGGAGACCTGGAGACCTTGGCATCACTTCATATATACAGACGCTTACCTCCAGGAGGTGGCGCAGTCTGTCTGAGCCTGGTAGGCGCTCACCGTCTCCCGGTCGGAGTGTTCTGTTCTATCCTGCCTTCCTCACTTACCTGACCCTGCTGTTCTTGCTCTTCTCCTTTTCCCCTCTCACCCACCCTATTCCCCCTGGGCCCCTTCCCTATGCTTTTCCTCCTCCTCACCCCGCCACATTTGTCCAAACATGGGCGATTTAGTCAGATACGGAGCATATCCTGTTGAGCATTACTTTCTCGGTTGCCCCGTGTTTGGACCCTCTCTGCCACTGGGTTGCCTTGCTTCCCATGCCGCTACAAAATATATAATTACTATCATCTGTGTAGAATATTATGCACTGCAGTTAGCTCTCGGTTATATGTATTATGGTTGAGATACTTATAAAGCTGTACACTTTGCCATTATCTAGGCCCTGAGCCCTTGACCGCTTACCTCCTCGCTGTGCTAGGCCGGTGTATCTACAGCTGTTCTCTCTCTGCTGTAGTCATTTTCCTTTTTTGACCATATGCATTCATGCGATTTGTTCTTTGCAATGTATACCTGCTATATGTGGTGATTGTCAACTGTATTTTGTTTGATAATAAAAGCTTGAATTACAAAAAAATATATATATTTTTGGAGTGCGGCTATCCGGATCCCTTTTCGTTGCTTTCTGACTGCACTGCTTTGTGTGTAACACATTTCCTCATATTGCGCTAATTCATCATAAAGCAGGTGCGATACAGCAATATCATTTTTGTTGGGTGATGATGAGTAAGGAATTAATTCAACTTTTTTTTTTATCTGCTTGTCCTATAAGCTATATCATACTGAAGCCATACATATTTCTGGTTATATTTCTGGAAACATATGATGAAATCCAGTCCTGTTCTGAACAGGTGCAATTTTTTCCTCCACACAAAGCAGAGATTGTTTCTCACGCCTCTCGTTTCTGCTGAAGAAGTGCTACTTATCAGGCTGGAGAGTGGTGGCCATAGCAACCATATTTATTCAGGAGATTCCTTTAATCGGAATTCAAGTTCAGTGGTTTTAAAATATAGGTCTTACTTTTTTGGATATTATTATTATTAGCTTTACGTCCCCTGGTGCCTTGGCACAGCAAATAGTATATGCATGCTTTTTATTTAAATGACAGGGACCATCCCATGCTTGTTCAATAACACCCAAGCTTGTACTTTTACAGCTGTCGGCATATAATACTGTATCATTAAAATTGTGCCTTTCTCTACCTATGATAAAGAAGAAGAAAGCAAACCAAACCGTTGCATTCTGTATCTGAAATTTATAGATGATTTGTGATTCAAATACATACATCAATATATACCTCCAGACAAAATAAAAGCTTGTAAACTTTTGTAAGTGACCCAATATTCAATTAAATAAACTATAACGTTTCTAGTATAAAGTGTATAGTAATTTTTTTTATTTCTGTAATTGATAAATCAATATAAAATGTGTGGACTCATATATAATAAACATTACATTTTATATTACTTGAGTTTTAGCAAAAAAAAAAAAAACAAGCAATTAATAAACAGCTTACATGTGCTTTAAAAATATCAGAAAATAGAATGCTTCTAATATTTTCTGTATTTGAATACACAGGAATCCAAGAGTTGGAGAAGCCCTGAAAAAGATGAAAAATTAAATGTGCTGTAAGAGGAAAATTCATCTTCTGCCTACAACATGGGTGAATACTGCACCCAATAGACTCCAGCTCTATAAGGTATCTATCAAAATATTCCAATAGCTCAAGAGAAACCTCAGAACACAAGCTAATGCTAGCTATTTTTTCTTTCAGCACCTTCAAGAATCCCAGGTTCTCTTCCAAGTACTAGGGTAGAATGAAGAACAGAATGGGATTTAACCATTTCTCTAAACCTTACGTGCAGCCAAACCCATGTGCAACATTATAGTTCATGCTACAAAAATTTTTGCAGGACTTTTATAGACTTAAAGTAAATTATAGAGTATGGCCGCCCTCATGGTCCCTGCAGACACACATTTTAGTATTGCCCTGTTATAGCAATGTTATCTAGCAGTCTCCTGTAATGTGTCTCAAGTCAATTACTGTCTCCAACAACTTCTATATTATGTTCACAGTCTCTGGCAGTCTCCTGCAATATGTGTCCAGTCTCTGAATATCTCTTGTATCGTGCCCATAATCTCTAACAACCTCTTGTATCATGTTTGCAGTATCTGACCATCTCTAGTGGCATACCTGCAGTCTCTAACCACCCCTTGTATCATATCAACCATTACAGACCCCACTCTCCCCTATGGACCAATCGGTCCGTCTGTCAGTTTTTCAGGCAGACCTGATCAATCCCCTATTTATTCTCTATGAAGACATGGATGTAAATGAACATCCGATCCAATCTGCTAAGAACAGACGGATCCATTCCACATCCATCTAGAATCTGGATGAACAGACAGGTGGTCCGTTTACATCTGAACACCCATAGAGGAGAGTGTGTCTGTGTCTGCTCTGGACTTCCAATCTACTTTAGATTGATACAGAACCACATTATTTTACTAATTATTTGCTTTAGATAACTAGTTTTCACCTACCATGCCATGACCCTCTCCTGGGTCACAGCCTCCCTCTTGCTGAGCCACAACTTCCTGTCTGTTCCAATATCTAGACTCTGGCAGAGCAGACAGGAAACCACAGCCTGGAAAGAGAGTGCCCTGTCCAGGGGCGGACTGACCATTGAGTCACTCGGGCACTGCCCAAGGGCCCCATGCCACTAGGGGGCCCCATCAGGGTTGCCAGGCTCAGTAAAACCAGGGACAGTATGTAAAAATCTTTTTTTTTTTACATCTGTCCCTGATATGTCCGAAACCGACATGCTTTTGATGTGAAAATCCCGAGATTTTAGCTGCCCCGCCTCTGCACTGCCTCCTGGCGTGGTGGCCATCTGTAAGCCCAGGGGCCCCATTATCCGCTCTATTGCCCGGGGGCCCCATGAGTTGTCAGTCCGCCCCTGGCCCTGTCCCGCCAGCCCCTGGAATGAGGGGAAAGCTGCCAGCTCCTAAAAATTATGGCAAAGCTGCTAGCTCTTGGAATGAGAGTAAAGTGATGCACACCACGATCCAAATGTTCTACTCGTACAGGGCAGCAGCCAGATCTAGCTCAGAGATTATCCGCTTTGTTCTCATTCTAGGATCTGGCAGGAGCACGGGACATATGTTAAGAGAAGGTACTGCTAATGTCTGCCTGTGCTAGCCTGTCACACTGCCTGTCTCACTGCAATGTGACCAGGCAGTGACACATTTCATCAGTTTGGCATCAGACCAAACTGATGAAAACAGACTGAAGTTCAGTTTCATCGGTTCATAGACTGATGGTCTGATGTGCGTACACACCATCAGTTAAAAAAACGTTTGTGTCAGAACGCGGTCACGTAAAACACAACGACGTGCTGAAAAAAACAAAGTTCAATGCTTCCAAGCATGCGTCGACTTGATTCTGAGCATGCGCGGGTTTTGAACCAATGCTTTTGTGTACTAACCATCGGTTTGGACCAATCGGTCAGCAGTCCATCAGTTAGATTTTAAAGCAAGTTCTAAAACTTTGGACTGAAGGACAAAAGACTGATGGGCCATACACACGGTCGGTTTGGACCGATTAAACTGAACTTCAGTCCGTTTTCATCGGTTTGGACTGATCGTGTGTACAGGGCCTTAGAGTCGAGTCTAACAGCTGACAACTTTATGGGGGGGGGGGACTTGTTGATTAGAACATAATTGCCCCTTAAAGGAGTTGTAAAGAAAAAAATATATTTGCCTAAAATTAATGTCTGCAAGGTAGATAGATAGAATAGTGTAATGATTCTGTTAAAAAACAAGTAAATGCCTATTAAATTCCTTCATCTATATCACCTCCGGCATTCTAGTTTCTGTTCTCTTATTCACTTCCTGGTTTGCATCGCTCGTTTATGTAAGAACTACATTTCCCAGTATGAATTGTGGCACGCACAGTAATTTACACCTCCTTGAAGTCTCTAACATGTAGAGAGTGTCCTGCCATACAGATGTAGTTCCCAGGAGGGGGTGAGCATGTTACTGACCACCGCAGTAAAGCCTCCCTTCACGGTGGTCAGTAAAATCAGACAAGTAGGAAGTGAACAGAGAAGAAATAGAGCAACTTCTAAGCAAAAACGAACAATGAGTAAGTGAAAAGAGGAATGTCTGCATGTAAAGGATGCTGATTATGAAATATTTTTTTTCCTTTACAACCCCTTTAAATACATAGAAGCCTCCTGTGGCCACCAGATGAGCTGCAACACACATGGCGGGTTGGCAGGGAAGAGTGCAATCAAATACTGGGATGTTTTGTGTGTGCAGGGGAAGTTGGGTCATAAACTCTCTTTCATATACTTCTCCTGAATTCTTATCTATTCCTGAAGCTGCATAATGCTTTTCCTTTGCTGTCTGGCAGGCTCAGTGCTGCCCCAGAAATCATTCTTCTTTCATTGATTTCTAGTTTGAAATTGCTCCTTGCAAGTTTGTATGCAATTTGATTGGTTTGTAGACATGTTTAGTTTTGTAATTTCGTTTTCGTCCGAAAAAAAAAAATATTTATTTTGTTACCCCCGAAATTAGTTTTTATTTATTTTGTTTCGTTAAAAAATGTATAAGTCTGAAAATCCCAATTAATTAAGGTTGAATCTGTCATTGAAGGCTTATGGTGTCTGTCGAATGTTCTAAGAAGATTCGACGGAGCAGCTAAACTGTACGACGCCGCAATCGTACATTTCTGTTTGAATATTCCACCTACAAGCTATAGAAGAATTCTAATGTTGTATGACACTAGTAATAATTATATTTATTAAATTATTATTACTGGTCAACCAACATTCAAATTCTTCTATAGCCTATGGGCCGAGCATTTGACCGGAAATGTACGATTAGAGTGTCGTACAGTTTAGCTGCTTGTTGAATCTTCTTAGAACTTTCGACAGACACCATAAGCCTTCAATGACAGATTAGACATTAGTATGTTCTTTGCTGCTTTGTCGAATCTTCGCCGTTCATGTCGAATGGTCTACCCCAACACTGTCTCTATAATGCCAAATCTTTTCGCTATAATGTTGAATCTTTCCTCTCTATGTAGAATAATCTTGGACTAATAGAGTTAAGGTTAGGCACATTCGACCACAGGTTTGATAGACACAGGTTGCTATTGTCAGTGTCATGTCGAATCTTCTATCAATATCGAACTGTTGTAGCAACCTTTTGGATTTTGTATTCTGCGCATTTGTTTTCATTTATTCAAAAGATAACTAAAATACACGAAATTCAGGCGAAAATGCATTCGGACGAAAACGAATGCACATGTCTATTGGTTTGTATGTATGTAATGTGTGTAAGATTCCAAATGCTAACAGTGTGCAAAAATGCACGCTCCTGGGATTTTACATATATTTATATAAAAAATGAAAATTGAAAAAAAGCCGAGACATAAATTTAGGGCCAGATCCACAAAAGGGATACGCAGGCGTATCTACGTATACGCCGTTGTATCACTGTTTCTATCTATGCGACTGATTCACAGAATCAGTTACGCATAGATATTCCTCAGATCTGGCAGGTGTAATCGTTTTACACTGTCGGATCTTAGGATGCAGTACCTCGGCCGCCACTGGGGGCATTTCTCGTCGAAATTCCGCGTCGGGTATGCAAATTAGCACTTACGGAGATCCACAAAGCTTTTTCCCTTCGTTTTTTTTCCGTAAGTGTTAGTTTGCCGTCGCAAAATTAGGGCTGCTTTTACAAAGTGTAAACTTAGTACACCATGTAAAAGTAGACCCTTCTTTCCCGCGTCGCTGTCAAATTTTTTAAAAAATTTTTTTTTTCCCGCCGCAACTCTTTTTTTTTTCTTTTACACCCGTCGCTATTCTCAAAACTCGGCGCAACGTAAAACCGTGCAAAGCACGTCGGGAGCATGCGCAGTACGTCCGGCGCGGGAGCGCGCCTAATTTAAATGGGACTCGCCCCATTAGATTGGGCACGCCTTGCGCCGGACAGATTTAAGTTACACAGCTGCAAATTTCTAGGTAAGTGCTTTGTGGATCGGGCTCTAACTTGGACAATTTGCGGCAGTGTAACTTAAATGGGAAAAGTTAAGTTACGCCCGCTATTTGTGGATCTGGCCCAAAGTTGTTACTAATGGGAACCAATAAGATTTACTGTTTGTTTTGGGAAAACAGAAATACTGATCGGTTGTTGTGGGCAATTGTGTGCTAATTTTCTTCTATTCAGTTTTAATGCATAGCTTCTTATAGTATCAAATTATGGATTTAAAGTGTATCTATAGACACACATTTTGGGTTGTTTTGGATGTGGTAGGGTAGGTTTAGATTAGGGGTTGGCAACAGGTTAACCACAAGGGAATTCGTCACTTCCGGGTCCCATGTGATGTTTAGCCAAACCCTGCTTTGAGAACAAGGTATTGGGAGCATGCCAGAACTACACTATTATACTTAATTCACACATGCTGTAGATCCCAAATGCCGAGGTCGGCACTGCTATATATGAGTGCAACAAAGTTGTTTATTAAATTTGAAAACAAGTTAAAAACATACTACCCTAAAATCCTTCTCTCTGTCCCTGGTGAAGTACTTATCTCCATAGCGTAACCTGAGAGACCGCTGGAGGAGTATGATGGAAGTCTTACAATCCATGTTTTTTCATCAAGCTCTATTTAACACCCTGTAATAAGGAGTCAAACATCTCTGGTGAGTTGCCATCTATCTATAGAGCACTCATGGTGAAGCAATAGAAGACACACATACATGGAACTTCTTTATTAAAGGGGTTGTAAAGGCTCGTTTTTTATTTTCTAAATAGGTTACTTTAAGCTAGTGCATTATTCGTTCACTTACCTTTTCCTTCAATTTCCCTTCTAAATGTTTTTTTTCTTTGATTTCTGTGTCTGAATTTCTTCCCGTTTCTCCTCAGTAAGGTGTTCAGTAAGCTGTTCTAAATGACTTTCCACCGCTCGGATGATGGTGGAAAGCTTACTGAGGAGAAACAGGAAGTGAGAAATTCAGACAAAGAAAAAAAACATTTAGAAGGGAAATGGAAGGAAAAGGTAAGTGAACCAACAATGCACTAGCTTAAAGGAACCAATTTAGAAAAAAAAAACGAACCTTTACAACCCCTTTATTGGTGTTGGGCTCAGTTACATTGGACTATTAATTTGCATTCTTTCATGTTTTTTTCAAAATTTTCATATATATTGTACATGTATTGCACCAGTTTCAGAGTTTTAGAATATCAATCCCAATTTAGTACAGTGAAACACCATTACGGTTACAAGAAAAAAAAAATCACTATTCAAACAGTGTTATTCATCACACTTTTTTAAAGCGGCAGCTACTCACTTTTTGATGTTCATTCAGGACACCTTCACTTGTTTGTTTTATCACCAATGAATCATTGCCATATTTGGGGCATAGAAGGCTGTGAAAATCTTCTACCAGGACCTGGTCTCAGGGAGATTGATAAGCACTGGTTTATGTATACTTTAGTTCATTAAACTAATACAATGACATTTTTTACCTGAGTAATATTTCTATTTCTCATTATACCTCTAAATTCTGATTATACCTCATCAAAAAAATAAGATGATTTGGGAAATCTTACAATGGAGTACGAATATTCATAAAAGCGTTTTTTTTTTTTCCATTGCCAGTCATGGGTTACTGAACTTTACTTCCCTTCATACTGTACTAACCCATTGTGTATATGCTGAATTACATTTGTTACATTCATAGTGCAGATCTTGCAAATAAACAAATATTATAGTGTCATTCTCTCCAGTTGTGGTAGTTACACAAAAAAATTTTGAATAATAATCCATTCTACTCATATACTAATGTCAATCTATAGCTCGCCTTCCACCAACAGCATTCAGTGATAAATCCTAGTAAAGGCAAATCCACTTTGCACTACAAGTGCAAAGTGCACTTGAAAGTGCAGTCACTGTAGATCCGAGACGGACATGCAAGTAAAATAAAAACAGCATTTTAGCTTGCACATGATTGGATAATAAAATCAGCAGAGCTTCCCCTCATTTCAGATCTACCCTTCAGATTTACAGCAACTGCATTTCCAAGTGCACTTTCAGTGCAATTTCAAGTGTACTTTGCAGTGCAAAGTGGATTTGCCTTTCGTAAATAACCCCCTTTGTGTTGCATGTGCTCCCAACACCAGGTGAAAAACCTGCTCACCTCAAAATAGAAATAATCAGGCCCATCATCAAATATCACTCCTGGGGAGAACTGCTTTCTTTCCTGTTGAGTCTTGGTTATCTCTCACCCTTGTATTCACATTCCACAACCGGACCATAGGAAACAAAGAGGCAGATACATATTGTTTTCCCATTTGACTATTTATTAAAACCCCAATGGAATACACTTACAAGATAAAACAATAAGGCCTCGTACACACGGCCGAGGAACTCGACGTGCCAAACACATCGAGTTCCTCGGCCAGTTCAGCCCTGAAGCCGCCGAGGAGCTCGGCGGGCCGAGAGCTCCCATAGAACATAGAACAACGAGAAAATAGAGAACATGTTCTCTATTTTCTCGACGAGTTCCTCGGCGGCTCCATCGGCCGAAAGTGTACACACGACAGAGTTTCTCGTCAGAATCAGGCTCTGACCGAGTTTCTCGCCGAATTCTGCCGAGAAACTCTGTCGTGTGTACGAGGCCTCACAGTAAAAAGTGCTTGTTGCAAATCTACATCTGATGGCTCACCACTCTTCTCATACATAGCAGTGGCAGTGTGATGTCACATGCTCGGCTCCTCCCTCCTAGATGTGTAGTGCCCTCCAATAGGCTTCCTCGGTACAACACATATACAACACAGCTGCGGCCACCAGATAACCTCATGTTAACACATCTGCTTCCATCTGACTACGGAAACAATTAATTAACTCACATCCTCTATCTGCAGTGTATTCCCACAAAATACTATGTATATTTTTGTGCTTTATAAAGATCAGGTACATTCCAGGGACCACTCACTGCTTTCAGAACATATTTATCAAAATAAGACATACATAATAATCCTTATCTAATAAACTGTACACTCACTGCTCTACTTTAGGGGTCTCCAAACATTCTAAACAAAGGGCCGGTTTATTGTCCTTCAGACTATTGGAGGGCAGGACTTTGGCCAGCGGGAGTAGAAATTTTCCTGGCATCATTGTTAGCTAACATCTGGTATTAGGGGGAGGAACAGTGCCCCATTGCTGGTATCATAGGGAGTAATAGTGCTCTATTAGTTGTGTCAGTGGGAGAAATGGTGCTCCATTGTCGGTGTCAGATGGCAGAATAGTGTCTGGTATCAGTGGAAGGGATAGTGCCCCAAGGGCCGGATAAAGGCAAGCAAAGGGCCGCATCCGGCCCTCGGGCCGAAGTTTGGAGACCACTGCTCTACATTATAGCAAAGGGTAATTTCTTCAGTGTTGTCACATGAAAAGATATAATAAAATATTTTCAAAAATGTGAGGGGTGTACTAACATTTGTGAGATACAGTATATAGTTTTTTAGGTGCACATATATTGAGATATTTTTGATTGCGCTGATTGTCAATATATACTAGATTATTCTGAATTAAAGATGAACTTCAGGGAAAAAAATAAACAGTTTAAAACCTAATATGGGAGCTTCTTTACCTGTCACAAGATTTTTAATTCTGCCTTTATAGTGAGGTTAAAGGGTCACTAAAGGAATTTTTTTTTTTTTTTTTTTGCTGAAATGACTGTTTACAGGGTATAGAGACATAAAAGTTAACTGATTCCTTTTAAAAATGATTAAAAAATTAATTTAATCTATCATATAATGTGCCTCTAGTTTCACTTTCGGTTTTAAAGGTACATACATGAAGTTCCGGGTGAGAGGTGAGTCGGGAAGACTCACAGAACAAAAACAAACAAATCCAGGGCAGTGTTTTGTTTTTAAAATGAATCTGATTGGTTCTGAGGAGTTTTAGACACACAGTAATGACAGCTTAGACCACCGTGAAAATCTCCCAGTACCATGGTTATAAGGAAACAGGCAACCAGGAAGTGTGGAGATCACAGCAGAATTACAGCTACGTCAAAGCAAAAACGAACAATGAGGACATGAAACCAGTACTGCAGTAAGGTAAAGGAAGCTATTTAGCTAAAAAAAAAATTCCTTTAGTGACCCTTTAAGTCAGGCTTGCAGACAAGCAAGGTGAGGTTGGTAACTTTTTTGTTGCAGTTAAGCATTACAGCTAAACTCTGAACTCCAACCTGTGATTTAACAATAAAGGAACAGAATACTGAATAGGTAATCCCTCTGCTCTCTCTATCAAGGAGCATGTTGTTTGTTAACACATATGCACACAGCACAGCTGATTGGCTCCTAATGCTGACTTTCCCACTACCATTTAGACCATTTACTGTATAGGAGATTACAAGAAGCTAAAATCAGGATAGGTTCAGAAACTTACATTATATGCATTTTGAAGCCCTGAACAGACTAGTTGTGCTATAAAAATCATGTATTATAATAATCAGAATTTGCATTTAAATATGCATATAATTATTTCTCATAATTATAATGAAACTGTGTGATTTATTATGCTGCCTGGAATTCAGATTTAACTATCTGCCATTAAAGTACCGTATTTATCGGCATATAACACGCACCCCAATTTTAAGAGGGAAGTTTCAGGAAAAAACATATTTTTAAATCAAACAACTTTGAAGCAAATTAAGGGACAGTGACCATCAATGTCCATCTGCAGCCCAAATAAAGTCCTCAATGCAGCCTGATCAATGCAGAACAAATAAAGTCCTCAATGCAGCACAAATAAAGTCCTCATTGCAGCCTGATTATTGTCATTAATGCTTTTTTGAACTAATATCATTTGCAGTCTCACCATCTCCCACACCAGCAGCCTGAATCAGGAAATCACTGAATCGTCATCTCCTCTGCACTCGGCTCTCACGTTACACACACAGTCCCGCCTCCGCCATAGGCATTGGACCAGCTACTGTGATAGGCAGAACACTGGTCCAATGGCGGTGGCGGAGGCGGGACTGTGTGTGAATAGTGAAAGCAAAGGAGCCAAACAGAGAGTAGATGACAGCTCTGAGGTACGCTATCGGCATATAACACGCACCCCTGCGTCTTCAGGGGGGAAAAGTGTGTGTTATACGCCGATAAATACGGTAGTTATTTTTGTTTTATACATTAATTGTTTATTATTTAGTAAAGTTGTTCTCATTATCTTTCCAATTGTACTGTGAAAAACATGTATTAATTACTTTCCTGGCTACTTTAGGGTGATTGCATTGCCTGTCCACTAGGATTCTATAATATGGCAAGGGCAGTTTATATCTCACCACCTCATATGGCTACTTCTATTTGTTGTTTTATGTGCTTCTTTTTGTAGTAGCAACATTCCCCTTATTATGTCCACAAAGTGGTTTCTGTATGCCAGCACTTAAGAGCCAGTTCACACTGGGGCGACTCGTCAGGGGCTCAGCCTCCTGACGAGTCGCTTCCCATTCTATGCAATAGAACCGTTCTAATAGAAGCGGCACAAGTCGCTCCTACTTAGAAAAAAGGTTTGTGTACGACTTCGGGGGCGGCTCGGGGCGATTTACATTGAGTTCTATACAGAAGTCATTTTGCTAATCTCCTCTGAAGCCGTCTTTAGGACGACTTGCAGAGTCGCCCCCAAAGTCGTGCTGCCACAGTGTGAACCGGCTCTTAGTTTCTTTACTTTTTTCTGCTGCATAACATTCTTAGCAAAACACAGCAGCAGAGATCTTGTATGCATAGAGGATTGTTACTTTATTTCTGTTATCCTAACATTAAATAGAACACTGATAATGTAATGTTTTGTTTTTAAATGCCAATGTAGAAAATTATAAATGTTTTTCATTTTTTTTTTTACAAACAAATGTCTGAAAGGTGTGGCATGCATTTGTATTCAGCCCCGCTTTACCTTGATACCCCTAGCTAAAATTTAGTGGAACCAATTGCCTTCAGAAGTCATCTAATTAGTAAATAGTCCACCTGTGTGTAATTGTATTAAAGTATAAATACAGCTGTTCTGTGATGCCCTCAGAGGTTTGTTAGAGAACCTTGGTGAACAAATAGTTTTATGAAGGTCAAGGAACACACCAGACAGGTCAGGGATAAAGTGGTGGAGAAGTTTTAAGCAGGGTTAGGCTATAGAAAAATATCCCAAGCATTGAACATCTGACGGAGCACTGTTCAATTCATTATCCGAAAATGGAAAGTGTATGGCACAGCAACTACCAAGACTTGTCTGTCCACCTAAACTAACAGGCAAAGAGAGCATAAATCAGAGAAGCAGCCAAGAGGCCCATGGTAACCCTGAAATGAGCTACAGAGGTCCACAGCTTAGGTGGGAGAATCTGTCCACAGGAAAACTATTAATTGTGCACTCCACAAATCTGGCCTTTATGGAAGAGAGGCAAGACAAAACCTATTGTTGAAAGAAAGCCATAAGAAGTCCTGCTTGCAGTTTATGAGAAGCCATGTGGAGGAAATAGCAAACATGTGTCAGAAGATGCTCTGGTTAGATGAGACCAAAGTTTTACTTTTTTGTCTAAAAGCAAAACGTTATGTGTGGTGGCAAACTAACACTGCACATCACCCAGAACACACCATCCCAACTGTAAAACATGGTGGTGGCAGCATCATGTTGTGGGGTGCTTTTTTTCAGCTGGGACAGGGACGCTGGTCAGAGTTGATGGGAAGATGGATGGAGCCAATAACAGGGCAATTTTAGAAGAAAACCTGTTAGAGTCTGCAAAAGACCTGAAATTGGGGTCGAGGTTCACCTTCCAGTAGGACAACAACCTTAAACATACTGTACATTCAGAGCTACAATGGATTGGTTTAGATCAAAGCATATTCATGAATTAGAATGGCCCAGTCAAAGTCCAGACCTAAATCCAATTGAGAATCTGTGGCAAGACTTGAAAATTGCTGTTCACAGACGCTCTCCATCCAACCTGACAGAGCTTGAGCTATTTTGCACAGAAGAATGGGCAAAAATGTCACTCTCTACATGTGCAAAGCTGGTAGAGACATACCCAGAAACACTGGCAGCTATAATTGCAGGGAATGGTGATTCTACAAAGTTTTGAGGGGGGCTGCATTCAAATGCACATCACATTTTTCACCTTTTTATTTGTAAAAAATATTGAAAACCATTTATCATTTTCCTTCCACTCCACAATTGTGTGCCACTTTGTGTTGGTCTATCACATAAAATCCCAATAAAATACATTTACATTTTTGGTTTTAACATGACAAAATGTGGAAATGTCAAGGGGTATAAATACTGGCACCGTTAAAAGCGTGACAGGTTTTGTATCTATTTACTCGTTGTAAAGTCATCTTTTATATTTTACCAAAATATTAGGTATTATATTGTGTTTTTGTGCATTAAAATTTATTAAAGTGTATATTTTACAAAACATTTGTGTTTGAATAACCGCCACGCAAATAGCGTGTGGCATAAAAATATGCAACACCCACCATTTTATTCCCTATGGCCATTGCCTAAAAAAAATATAATGTTTGGGGCTTCTATTTAGTATTATCGCAAAAAAATGATGTAGGAGAGGAATTGGCCCAAACTGGAAGTGGTCAAAAGAATTGGGCATTCTTTGTTTCACGTTAAGCATTTAAAACAACCGCTCCTGGCAAATAGTTTTTTTTTGCATTGGTACACGTTCCCCCAGAGCTGAACTCTCCCCCTCCCATGCTATTTTTGACACCCCCTTACTTAATAGCACAAAAAATTTACATTTTTAATTTGACAGATTTGTCTTCCATTGATTTCAGGGGTGTTCTGGTTCAGAATCTGAACTTTTCTGAAGTTTGCTGAACCAAGGGCAGTTCAGCTCATCTATAGTATGTAGCATTGTTTTTAAGACTGTAGTCAGTGTTGCCAAAGTACTGCCGGGTGACCTTTACTTTTAAAAGGAAGAGATAATGGTTTTAGGTAAACTTTGTTATTAGTTGCTTCTTGTTACTTACCTTACCTTACTCTTCATTTTAAAGGAAAAGAGTAGAATTATTAAATAAATAAAAAAATACATACTTGCATACATACCTAAAAAAGTTAAAATAATATTTGCAGCACTAATAATATTCATGAAGTGTTTGCAAAAGTGAACCAAAACAAAAAATGTGACCAAAAAGTGCAATTATAATACATACAGTAGTAACAATAGTCCCAGTCTGGTAATGTGTACTCCACCATGTGACGATGATATGATTTTACTAGGATTCCAGATTCACCACGTGGTCCACCAAAATATCCTTACCAAAACCAGCAGACTCTTTTAAGGTGCATATGACTCTGTAATAGAGTACCATGTCTCGATATACTGGACTCATACAATTTAATTAGGTTCTCTTGGAATCACAGATTCTCCGGTAACATCTAATCTACACATGACAGTAATGACAATGCAGAAAATCACCATAGAATCAAGATGAAAGAAATTCACATAGTGTGAATCCATATTAAACTTTTTAAATGAATGGTTAAAACTACTCGCATATAACTTTTTAGGAACAGCACTGTATGCATATAGAGCTCAGAATCAAAATAGAGAAGACATCCAGGTAGTACAAACAGAGCAACGAGGCGTGGTGACATCACATGTGTTGGCTTATACCAATGCATTTCGTCACAACTGATGTCATCAGGGCATAGATGCACCATGCCATATTTTTATATAATATATATATATATATATATATATATATATATATATATATATATATATCTGTATATCCAGTAGGGGAGGTGTCACCCTTAATTGACAATCAATCTTCCAATCTGTCCCCCAAAGATGGCTACTAAGACAAACCAAGCCTTGCCTGGATTCCTAGTAAAATCATATCCTCCATCACTTGGTGGTGTATACATTACTGGCTTGCTACTATTGTTACTACTATATGTATTATAATTGGACTTTTTAGTTTAGTTTTCAAATTTTCTGTTTTGGTTCACTTTTGCATACACTAAGGCCCCTTTCACACTGAAGCGTTTTCACAGCGTTTTAGCGGTAAAAATAGCGCTATTAACCGCTTCCATACCGGGCACTTACGCACCTTCCTGCCCAAGCCAATTTTCAGCTTTCAGCACTGTCGTACTTTGAATGACAATTGCGCGGTCGTGCTACACTGTACCCAAACAATTTTTTTATCATTTTGTTCCCACAAAGAGCTTTCTTTTGGTGGTATTTGATCACCTCTGCAGTTTTTTTTTATTGCGCTATAAACAAAAGAAGAGCGACAATTTAAAAAAAAAACACAATATTTTTTACTTTTTTATTTAATAAATGTCACAATTTAAAAAAAATAAATAAATGTTCCTCAGTTTAGGCCGATACGTATTCTTCTACATATTTTTGGTAAAAAAAAATTGCAATAATCATATATTGATTGGTTTGCGCAAAAGTTATAGCGTCTACAAAATAGGTGATAGATTTATGGCATTTTTATTTTATTAATTTTTTTACTAGTATTGCGGCGATTTGTGATTTTTTTACTGTCACAGTGACCATCGCCGCGGGCGCGAGCGCGCCCTAGATCGCCGGGAACGCAGGACGTCATATGATGTCCACCCGGATGGAGGAGGGGTTCCTGCCGCCGTCATTTCACAATGAGGCGGTAGGGAAGTGGTTAAAACGCTCATAAAACGCTCTCCATGCATCTCAATGGACCCTTTCACACTGAGTCCTGCAGTGAGAGGCTGAGCCAGCTACCTGTCAGGGATCTGAGTGGATCCTGACATCCCAAGCAGATCTGTAAAGCTGACTGACAGTGAACTTAAGCCTGCTATCAACTGATTCTGGGTCAAGGAAGTGAAAATCCAAATGCACTCCTGTAACCCACATAAGAAGTATGGTCAAATAAGTTTGGCTATACGTCTCTTTGATCAATCAACAATTAACACAAGACAAGGGATTCCCAAATGTCTGTGGTTTAGCTAAGAAACAGCACAGCAGGCGAAGCCTGCTCTGCAGCTTTCCACACATACCACATCCAACCAATATCTTAAAATATTGCAGTTCTTTTTGTCTAATTAAAACCTCTCACTGCGGTGACTGATAAGGAATGCTTTGTAAGGGAGCTCTGATAAGGGAGCTCTGTAAACTGCAAGATATTTTCAGCACAACTGAATGCTGAATATGATAAAAAGAAAGCTATATTCCTGTATGTTGACTTGATATTTATATTAGTATATAATATTTGCTTAAGTTAAAAGATGATTTAAAGTGGAGTTCCACCCTCTTTGACAACTATGCTGCATCCCCTGTAGTTATGTCCCCTTATATCGTTTTGGCATATAATAATTTTTTTTAAAAAAAGCTCACTGCTATATCTGGATGTGTTTTTCTTTCCCGCCGCGGCGGTGGAGCTTCAGCTCATCATCTATGTACCGCTATGCCTCCTGGGAGATGTTTGTCATCAATCCCTGGAGGCCCGCGCCGGCGCCATTTTAAATAAGGGCAACAGGTGTGTTTTGCCATTACACTAAAAGTTTCACACACTGAGCGGCTCTGTGCTCAGTGTGTGAAACTGATTTGCAACTGAAGACATCGGGTGGCTATTGACTTACTGTGAGAGTGTCCCGGGCTGTGTGACACTTCCAGCACAGCTGCAACATTCTCACTTTGCACTCGTGGTTTACTGACAGCCTGAGAAGGGAGATCACTGATTCTCCTCCTGGCCCCGCCCATATCATAGTCGGGAAGAACTTTCTCACACTGAGCTCCTGAGCAGGTCAGTGCAGACTGAGGGGGAAAACTCTGTACTACACCAGCCTGTCTCCTCTGTATACCATTACCCAGCACCTCCCCCTCTCTCTGTATACCATTACCCAGCACCTCCCCTCTCTGTATACCCAGCATCTCTCCCTCTCTGTATACCCAGCACCTCCCCCTCTCTCTGTATACCCAGCCATCATCTGCCCCTCTCTGTATACCCATCATCTCCCCCTCTCTGTATACCCAGCATCTCCCCCTCTCTGTATACTCATCATCTGCCCCTCTCTGTATACCCATCATCTCCCCCTCTCTGTATACCCATCATCTCCCCCTCTCTCTGTATACCCATCATCTGCCCCTCTCTGTATACCCATCTTCTGCCCCTCTCTGTATACCCAGCATCTCCCCCTCTCTGTGTACCCATCATCTGCCCCTCTCTGTATACCCATCATCTCCCCCTCTCTGTATACCCATCATCTCCCCCTCTCTGTATACCCATCATCTGCCCCTCTCTGTATACCCAGCATCTCCCCCTCTCTGTATACCCATCATCTCCCCCTCTCTGTATACCCATCATCTGCCCCTCTCTGTATACCCATCATCTGCCCCTCTCTGTATACCCAGCATCTCCCCCTCTCTGTATACCCATCACCTCCCCCTCTCTGTATACCCATCATCTGCCCCTCTCTGTATACCCATCATCTGCCCCTCTCTGTATACCCAGCCATCATCTCCCCCTCTCTGTATACCCATCATCTCTCCCTCTCTGTATACCCATCATCTCTCCCTCTCTGTATACCCATCATCTCTCCCTCTCTGTATACCCAGCATGTCCCCCCCTCTCTGTATACCCAGCATGTCCCCCCTCTCTGTATACCCAGCATGTCCCCCCCTCTCTGTATACCCAGCATGTCCCCCCTCTCTGTATACCCAGAATGTCCCCCCTCTCTGTACACCTCGCATTTCTCCCCTCTCTATACCCAGCTGGTCTCTGAATTCAGTTACATATAGTGTTACTGAAACAGGCAAATCGGCTCAGTGTGAAACTGCCAGTGCCAACTTCCAGTGTCAACCAGTGCTACTTGCCAGTGCCAACCAGTGTCACCAGTGGGGATGTGCTGATGCGATTCGATGCAATGTGATTGGGCGATGCGATTTGGTGGGGGGTGATGCAATGTGCTGGTGCAATACGATTTGGTGGCGGGCGATGTCATGTGCTGGTGCGATATGATGCGATTTGGCGGGGGACAATACAATGTGCTTGGGCGATGCGATTTGGTGGGGGAGGGGATGCAATCTGCTGACGTGATGCGATTTGGCTGGAGCAATGCAATGTGCTAGGGCGATGCGATTTGGTGGCGGGGTGATGCAATGTGATGGTGCGATGTGATGCTTTTTGGCGGGGGCAATTCAATATGCTTGTGCGATGCAATTTGGTGGGGGGGTGATGCAATGTGCTGATGTGATGCGATTTGGTGACGGCGTGATGTAATGTGATGGTGCGATGTGATGCGATTTGGCGGGGGGCAATGCAATGTGATTGGACGATGCGATTTTGTGGGGGGGGGTGATGCAATGTGCTGATGTCATGCAAATTGGCGGGGGCCAATGCGATGTGCTGGGGCAATGCGATTTGGTGGCGGGGTGATGCGATTTGGCGGGGGAAATGCAATGTGCTGGGACGATGCGATTTGGTGACGGGGTGATGCAATGTGATGGTGCGATGTGATGCAATTTGGCGGGGGGCAATGCAATGTGGTGGAGGGGTGATGCAATATGTTGGAGCAATGCAATTTGCCAGGGGGGGGTGGTGATACTATGTGATGGGGGAATATTTACTCAATTTTAACGATTATCTATATAACATAGACAAAGTTGTTTGTCCAAATAGTTGTAAATAAGCAGTTTTAAAATCCTCCCACCATCCCATATGACACCAGAACACAAGCCCCATTTTTTACCATTGAACATCACAAAGTTGTCTTCAATACATCTAGATGCATAAATAAATGTTGTTGCTGAGATTATTATTTTTTTAAATGAAAAGCTGTACAGAAAAAAGTAGCCGCTGTGTGTGTGTGTGTGTGTGTGTGTGTGTGTGTGTGTATATATATATATATATATATATATATATATATATATTATATATACACACACACAAGATATATATACATATACATTTTTTTTTAATAATATTGCTTGTTTTACATGAGGGAGGAGGGGGAGGAGAGGTCTGCAACTTCCTCTGACACTGCTGTTGCTCTGGAAACCTGACCAGAAACCTATTACACTGCTTGTGCAAGATCTGCAAAGCTAAAATCCAGGAAGTAATACAGCCTGGCTTCAGATGCCCACACTTAAGATGGCCATGGTCTAATGCTAGTTGATAAACTTTTAAAATGCTGTAATAACCTAACAAAACGGACCTTAGCTTACAGACTAACTTTACTAGAATACATTAAGCTTGTGTATTATAGGGGTATTTTTATTTAAAAAGTGTAATTTTGGCCGGAACTCCGCTTTAAATATTATTTTTTTTACTTAGGTTCTGACCACAATACATTACAGTACAAGTATAATATGTACACAACCACTATACATTTCTTTTAAGAGAGACTCTGTTGACAAAACTATTCATATTGATAGTTGTGTGTGTGTGTGTGCTAATCAGTAGAAAATATATCATGTATATGAAACCAGAACATTTAGTTTCAATATTATTCAATGTTACATATTTTATCTTTATCTATCATTTAAAACTAAGGGGTTTGTTTGTTAACCACCTCAATACAGGGAACTTAAACCCCTTTCCTGCCAAAGCCATTTTTCAGCTTTCAGCGTTGTCACACTTTGAATGACAATTGTGCCGTCGTGCTACACTGTAACATGTGAAATTGTTATACATTTCTTCACGCAAATAGAGATTTCTTTTGGTGGTATTCACTCCTAGGTTTTTTACTTTTTTCACCCAAAATTTTGTAAAAAAATTTAATTTTTGCAAATAAGTAATTTTTCTCCTTCACTGATGGGCGCTGATGAGGCGGCACTGATGATGTGGCACTTATGGGCACTGATGAGGCGGCACTTATGGGCACTAATTAGGTGGCACTGATGAGGAGGCAAGAATATTCCGCACATAAGGGCACTGATAGGTGGCACTGATATGTCGCGCTGAAAGGCGGCACTAATGGGTGGCATTGGTGGGCACTGGGCACAGGTAGACAGCACTGGTGGACACAGATAGGCGGCATGGATAGGCAGCACTGATGGGCATTGATGAACAGCAGTGATGGGTATTGATGGGCAGCACTAGTAGCTAGCACTGACTGCCATCACTTGTGGGCACTGGTTGCTGGCACTTTTGGGCACAGATTGGTGGCAATTGTGGGCACTGATTGCTGGTAGTGGTGGGCAATCATTGCCGGCACTGGTGGGCACTTAATTGTAATCAGGGCACTGGTGATCCTAGCTGTCCCCAGTGAGGAGATGCCGTGGATCGGCTCTCTTCTCCTCAAACCTTGTCGATTTACATGTGACCGGCTGTGATTGGTCACAGCCGATCACATGGTTAAAGAGCCATGACCACGGCTCTTTACACAGATCGGTGGTCGTGCTGTGTCCTAGCAACATGGCGTGCCCATGATCGCCACAATGCGCGCCGCCGGGGGCACGCATCATATGACATCCTCCCAGAACGAAAGGTGGACGGGCAGCAAGTGGTTAAAGTGAATGTACAGTTGGCAAAGTAAAAAAATGCTCATGCAATTTACTCAATGAAGAAAAGCTGTGTTTGCTTTCAAATAAAGGAAATAAACAAAATCCTTGCATATGACTGAAGATAAGTGAATATTCTTTACATCTTTAATAAATAAGCCCAATGAATAGCAATCATTTTAGTTGGAAGTATGATTTGAGTGAAACTTTTTAATTTCTTTAAAAAAAATGCTTTTACAAAGTAGGAAACAATTAGTACCCAGAAATGCTATTCTGCTGAGTGCGTGAATTGGACCAGGTCTAATGTCAGAGGACAAAGTCTACTATGATTTCAAAATATATATATTTTTTATTTGGGCGATAAAATATTGTTTGTTTTTGTTTTGCGTTCATTTACAATCCTAACACAAATTTAGAAACATTAAAACAGAAATTAAGGTATGCAAAATGATCACTTTTATTCTGTGATTGATGGAACAGAAAAAACACAGAAAAATATCAATAGAGAAATATTGAAACCTGGCATTGTTCCTGGAAATCAGGGATCAGATTGCAAATATGCCTTGAGGCATAACTAGGCTTTGTATCCTCCCTTCTACAATTCATTAACACATTTTACATGTTTTACTTCAAACACAAAGCTATTCATAAACTACATTAATAAAATGGTCAACGTCTCAAGTCATAGACTGCAGCAATAATTTAAACTAAATCAATATCCTCTGGTGCACCACTGAGAAAATAATTCACTGCACAGTATTAGGTTAGGATGATCAATTAAACAGACTCTAGTAAAAATTAATTTACTTTTACCTTCTCATTTTTTTCTTTTTCATCATGTGTGTTACATGAATTATTGGCATTTTTTACATTTTGCATACTTCTAAATTATTTATATACAACACCACTTCAATTCTATAAAATTAGAGATATGCAGTTGTTCATGGAAAAAAATGTACTTGATATGTTCCATAATATTTTTGTAGAGAGATAGAATATGTTGATTTTTTTTATTATTGTCTTTAAGACATAACTTTTACCAATGGTAAATGCAGCAATAAAATTCCATCCCTAATATTGTCTTGATGTTTTTTTTTTACCTGCAGAAAATGCCACAAATTTTTCAGTTGGAAACTTGTTTGGACTCTTGAATTGAAAACACACACATTTTCCCATCCACAATTGTTATTAGTGGCCTCCAAATAATTATACTACTTCCGTATTCTATTTGCTTCAATAATATTATGTGGTACACTTTATCTCTGGCAATGATCATATGCATACCTCAAACTTAGTGAAACAAGCCTTCATAGGACTTATGTTATCTATTTGGTCAAAATCAATATTTGCATCTTTTTTATTCTGAATATATTCACATTGTTATGGCATTTTTAATCTAACAAAAAGTAAGGTAAATGTGTTTTTGTGGTTAAAATTAAAAACTTCAGTAGCTACTGTATCTAAACCCTTTTCCTTTCCAGGCCATTTTTCAGTTTTCAGAATTGGGATAATTTGACTAAGAATTATTTGGTATTATATAGGTATACTACACTTGTGAGCCTTTTTTTGCTGCTTAGATGAGTAGTGGGAAAAGGGATATCCTATTGTACTGGCAGTATGAAGTCCGTCCCCATCTATGCCGATCTTCGTGGGTTCTGGTGCCTTTGCCGAGAAGGCCGAGATGCTGAGAGGGCTCCCCTTGCGGCCGAGCGCAGCACATCACTGAAGGTGGAACAGCAGTTGTGGTGCCCACAGAAGCACAGGTGCCTGGTAGCTGGAGACAGGCATGCTTGGAGGTCCAGGAAACAGAAACTAGGGAAGTAACTTAATAGCTGATCTGGGGTCATACACAGAGAGACAGTCCGGGATCAGAATGACCAAGGTCAGCTGAGTCTTTAATACAGGGAGCAGGATAAACACAGTCCAATAGCCGGGCCGGGGGCGGATGCAGGGAGCAAGGCAGAAGGAGGTCAGGTGCAAGCCAAAAAGGTCAAACCAGAGGATCAGGAAAAGCAGGTCAAGACAAGCCAGGTCGGTTCACAGGAGATCAGATACAGACAATACAGGGCACAGCATCACAGGAGAAGCTGAAGATAAACCAGAAATGCATGGATGTGAGCAGTGGGCTTAAATAGGCATTGGCGCCCAGATTACGGCGAGCAAGCGCCGTTGGGCATGCGCGTTCACCTGGTCATGTCGCCGGGTGTCCCTGTGCGTGGATGCACGCCAACGTGCCTTTGCCAGTGCTGATTTGCCATCCCTGCACTATCCCCTGTGCTGAGATATTCTAAGTTCTTATGATCTGTAAAGACTAAGATGGGATGAACAGCACCTTCCAGGAGATATCTCCATTCCTTCAGAGAGGTCTTAAAGCGGAGGTTCACCCTAAAAAACATGTATATACCATTCCATCCAGCATACTGCCGACATGTACAGTATGCTGTTTTTTTTTTTTTTTCGCTGTACATACCGTTGTATAGCTATTTTCCCCCTGGCTTCCGGGTAGTGGGCGTTCCTAGTCAGAGACTAAGTGATTGACGTGATGACAAAAGCTTCCCCCCGGCGCATAATGTGCGTCACCAGTTTCCGAAAGAAGCCGAACGTCGGTGCGCAGGCGCCGTATAGCCCTGTATAGAGCCGGCTCGCAGTTCGGCTTCTTCCAGAAACTGGTGACGCGCATTATGTGCCGTGGGAAAGCTTTTGTCATCATGTCAATCACTTAGTCTCTGAATAGGAACGCCCACTCCCGCGGGAGGCACTACCCGGAAGCCGGGGGGGGGGGGGAATAGGGTATGTACAGCGGAAAAAAAAACAGCATACTGTACATTTTGGCAGTATGCTGGATGGAATGGTATATACATGTTTTAGGGTGAACCTCCACTTTAATTGCCAAGAGCTCCCGATCCCCCACATCATAATTTTTTTCTCTGGTTGACTCATCTTCTGTGAAGAGAAGGCCAGGGTGTAAAGTAGGGCTTTGGGCCCCAGATGTTGGGAAAGAACTGCCCCCGTGACAACTTCCAGGACATAGGGCAGGGTAGCGTCTGGATGCTGTAAGATAGGTACAGAGGTAAAGAGGAGCTTTAGTTGATCAAAGGCCATTTGTGCTGCTACGGACCACTGGAATCTGGTGTGTTGGTGGGTTAACTGGGTGATAGGTGCTACAATGTTAGAGAATATTTTTATAAATCTCCTGTAGAAATTTGCAAAGCCGATGAACCTCAAGGATGACGTTCACCTTTTGGGGATCCATGGCTACCCCATTAGTGTTAATGATAAGTCCGAGGAATTGGATTGACGTCTTCTCAAAGTCGCATTTTACATACAGTCCGTGGGCCGGATTCAGATAGGAGATACAACGGCTTATCTTCTGATACGCCGTCGTATCTCTGAGTGCCGTCCGTCGTATCTATGCGCGTGATTCAGAGAATCAGTTACGCATAGATATCCCTAAGATCCGACTGGTGTAAGTGTCTTACACCATCGTATCTTAGGCTGCATAATCCCGCTGGCCGCTAGGTGGCGCTTCCGTATAGTTACGCAAGGAATATGCAAATTAGTATTTACGCCGATTCAGAAACGAACGACCGCCCGGCGCTTTTTTTTTACATCGTTTGCGTTCGGCTTTTTCCGGCGTAAAGTTACCCCTGCTATATGAGGGGTATGTGCGGCGTATCCTATCGTTCGCGAATAGGGCTGGACATAATTTACGTTCACGTCGAAAGCAATGACGTTTTGCGGCAGATTTTCGAGCATGCGCACTGGGATTTTTTCACGAACGGCGCATGCGCCATTCACAAAAAACGTCAAATACGCTGGGTCAAGTCAAATTTAAATAAAACACGCCCCCAACATCCCCATTTGAATTAGACGGGCTTACGCTGGCCCACATACGTTACGCCACCGTAACTTAGGGTGCAAGTTCTTTCTGAATATGGAACTTGCGCCCAAAGTTACAGCGGCGTAACGTATCTAAGATACGTTACGCCGGGCGGATAGATACACCATTGTATCTGAATCCGGCCCCATGTGTTCTGAGGATGCCCAGTACTTTTTCTACATGTGTTCTGTATAGTGCTGTCGTACATGTTGTACGTCACCGCTTTTTTGCTAGAGCATTTTTAAAAAACGATGGTGTGTGGGCAACGTCGTATTAATGATGAAGTTGGAAAAACATTGTTTTTTTTTCATACCAAAAAACGATCGTGTGTACGCGGCATAAGACTGGAAGAGAATATTGGCATCAATGGGCACAGAACAGAAATGGGAATTCTTCAAAAAGACTGTTTGGGAACTCACAGCAACGTATATTCCCATGGGCAATATGTTTAAAAGGCTAAAAATAAAAAATGTGGCTCACTGCCAAAGTTAAAAAAGCTATAAACTATAAAAAAAAACCTTTAAAAAATATAAAAATTAAGGAACACTAGTGTCGTTTAAATGTTACAAAGAATATAACAGGATATGTAAAAAGGAAATCAAGGATGCAACAACTCAAAACGAAAGACAGATTGAAAAGATAGTAGGACAAATCCCAAAAAATTCCTCAAACATATTAATAGTAAAAAGGTCAAGTCTGAGCATGTAGGCCCTTTACAAAATAATCTAGAGTGGGTGACTGGGGACAAACAGAAAGGCTAATTTATTTTGTACTCAGAGTCTCAGGTAACGCGCTAGGGAGAGGTCTGAGGGGAAACAGGGAAATTGACCTGAGGTGGGAAAGTGATCCAAGGTAGGAAAGTGACCTGAGGTGTGCCGGGGTCACATGGTCAGTATGCCTAAAAGGGGGCATACCCAAGTAGAAGTAAAAGAAGAAATAGCAAGAAAAAGGTGATGGGTGGGTGGGACACCAGAAAAACCGTCGCCCAGAAGGAGGAAGGAGGGCGGGTTTAAATACCTCCTGACTCCTCCTACAAACACAGGCTGACCTGCGGTCATCATTTCACTTGTACTCAGAGTCTCAGGTAACGTGCTAGGGAGAGGTCTGAGGGGAAACAGGGAAATTGACCTGAGGTGGGAAAGTGACCCAAGGTGGGAAAGTGACCTGAGGTGTGCCGGGGTCACGTGGTCAGTATGCCTAAAAGGGGGCAAAAAACAAAACAGTAGGAACAGGTATCTGAAAGATGAAATGAAAGTAACTGTATGTAACCACAAGCCCCCAATGCCAGAATGCCTGTGACAGACATGTGGAACTGGGATATGTCCAGAAAAGAAAGCCGACTACCGCTAATCTAACTCCTCAGCAACGAGAATACAGACACCCTTCGATGAATGGCAGCAGAAACAGCACCTGTATTGAAAGCACGGCTCGGAGTGAATATGAAAGTGCTACCCTAGTTAGGCAGCAGGGAATGGCTACGTATCATGCCCTGTGCAAGCAGAGAAAGGAGTACTAGGGAAAGGAAAGTGGCCCATCTCTAAATACATCCGCAAAATTCTGGTGCCCAGACTGTACTAGGCACCAGCTTGAAGCCCGTTTGAGCTGAAAGTGTCAAAAGACAACAAAAATGCAAGTAGGTGCTGAATGTTTGTGAGAAAAGAACCCAGGATACCAAAATAGGAAAACCTGGAAGAAATGCCAGGCGAGTCAAGGGCTTCCTAGGCTGAATTGAAAAAAGGACATGAAGATCCAGTTTTGTCTGAAACAAAAGAGAAGGCCATATCGGGAAGTTCAAGGAGGGCGTGCCACCGTGTATAGAACCCGTAACCGGAGAAGGACGGATGGCAGCAAAACTTCAATATCTGCTGCCCATGACATGAAATCTGCAAACAAGAACAACATCGTTAAAAACAAAACATGACCAACAAGCCCCAACTTACCTTAGGAAAAGGAAAAATCCCTACCTTCCCTAACCCCTACCTACGCAGGTGTCCGTGATTGACACACTCAGTAACGTAGAGCAGGAACGAATACGTAGTACAAGACTGAAAACGTGTTGGTCTCAAGAAACTAGCAAGGCTGAGCAACCTGAGGCAAATCAGGCCAATTAAACGTAACACTCAAGCCTATGAACCTGAAGATGTGTCAGACAAGTGATGTAAGTAGTAAGATGACATGACATATGAAATGTAATGAAAACTGTGAGAAGCGGATGAGGGGACTTGCCACCGCACAAGTCAATTAGAAACGAACATCTCAATCCGACGGTACCCGTGAACGTGACAGGTAACCAGCAGTGGAGAGTGGCCATGAACTAACGTGAGGATATGAACGGGACTATGAAAATAAAACATAGGTAAGTGTAGGACTAGTGCAGCTGGACTGACGATGTGACAACCCATGAATGCAAAGGCTGAGCAACCTGAGGCGTAGCAGGCAAATTAAAAACGTACACTCAGGCCTGATGAACCTGAAGACGTGTCAGGTCGTTATGTGAGAAATGAAATGTCAAGATGCATGAAACGTATGAGAAACGGATGAGGAAACTTGCCACCGTACAAGCCGATTAAAAAAACGCTCATCTCAATCCGTAAGCACCCATAGACGTGATGGGTGACCCCCCCCCCAGCGGTGGAACGCCATGAAACCAGATGAACATACCAATGCTACCAACTAGAAACATCCCAACTGAAACCTGCATGAGAAACGTGAGTTGCATGAAACGTACACACCCGAGGACATGAATAGTATGAGAAAAAAAAACATGAGAAACATAAATACCTGAGAACATAAATAAACCCTGAGAACGTAAACGTATGAAAACACGTAATCGCGTGAGAATCGTAATAGCATTACGACTGAAACCTGTATGAGAAACGTAAACCCCTGAGAACATGAAGAGCGTGAGAAACATGACATGAACGGAAAGTAGAAACGTAACATTGCATGAGAAACGGAAAACATGAGAACATAAATAGCCTGAGCAACGTGAGCACCGAGAACATGAGTAGCAAGAGAAATGTGTACACGCAAAACATGCAAGAACATGACTAGCATAAGCCACGCGATTGCACGAGAACCTGAAACCATGAGAAACGTAAACGCATGAAGACCTACCATGCGAAAGCGCAATTGCATGAGAAAAATACCATGAGCAACGTAATCGCATGAGAACCTACCATGAGAAACGTAATCGCATGAGAACCTACCATGAGAAACAAAATCGAATGAGAATTTACCATGTGAAACGTAATCGCATGAGGACCTACCATGCGAAAACGCAATTGCATGAGAAAAATACCATGAGCAGCGTAATCGCATGGGAAACTACCATGAGAAACGTAATCACATGAGAAACTACCATGAGAAACGTAATCACATGAGAACTACCATGAGAACCGTAAACCCATGAGAAACGTAATCGCATGAACTACCATGTGAAACGTAATCGCACGAGAACTACCATGTAAAACGTAATCGCATGAGAAACGTAATCGCATGAGAAACGTAATCGCATGAGGACATGACTCGCATGACGACATGACTCGCATGAGAACTACCATGTGAAACATAATCGCATGAGAAACGTAACCACATGAGGAAATAACTTGCATGAGAAACGTGAACGTGTGAGAACTACCATGCAAAATGTAGTCGTATGAGAACCACCATGCGAAATGTAACCGCATGAAACTACCATGGGCAACGTGATCGCATGAGAACTACCATGTAAAAAGTAATCGCCTGAGAAAAGTAATCACATGAGAAACGTAAACACATGAGGACATGACTCGCATGAGAAACGTGATCGCATGAGGATATGACTTGCATGAGAAACGTGATCGCATGAGAACTACCACGCGAAACGTATCGCATGAGAACTACCATGAGAAACGTGATCGCATGAGAAACGTGATCGCATGAGAAAACGTGATCGCATGAGAACAACCATGAAACTTAGTCGCATGAGAACAACCATGTGAAACGTGAACGCAAGAGAAACGTGAACGCAAGAGAAACGTGATCGCAAGAGAACAAGCATGTGAAACGTGATCGCATGAGAGACGTGATCGCATGAGAAAACGTGATTGCATGAGAAAACGTGATTGCATGAGAAACGTGGTCGCATGAGAAACGTGGTCGCAAGAGAAACATGGTCGCAAGAGAAACGTGATCGCATGAGAAACGTGGTCGCAAGAGAAACGTGGTCGCAAGAGAAACGTGATCGCATGTGAGACGTGATGGCATGAGAGACGTGATGGCATGAGAAAACGTGATCGCAAGAGAAACGTGATCGCAAGAGAAACGTGATCGCATGAGAGACGTGATCGCATGAGAAAACGTGATTGCATGAGAAAACGTGATTGCATGAGAAACGTGGTCACATGAGAAACGTGGTCGCAAGAGAAACGTGGTCGCAAGAGAAACGTGGTCGCAAGAGAAACGTGGTCGCAAGAGAAACGTGGTCGCAAGAGAAACGTGGTCGCAAGAGAAACGTGATTGCATGAGAGACGTGATTGCATGAGAGACGTGATTGCATGAGAGACGTGATCGCATGAGAGACGTGATCGCATGAGAAAACGTGATTGCATGAGAAAACGTGATCGCATGAGAAAACGTGATTGCATGAGAAAACGTGATTGCATGAGAAACGTGGTCGCAAGAGAAACGTGGTCGCAAGAGAAACATGGTCGCAAGAGAAACATGGTCGCAAGAGAAACGTGATTGCATGAGAGACGTGATCGCATGAGAGACGTGATCGCATGAGAAAACGTGATTGCATGAGAAAACGTGATTGCATGAGAAACGTGGTCGCATGAGAAACGTGGTCACATGAGAAACGTGGTCGCAAGAGAAACGTGGTCGCAAGAGAAACGTGGTCGCAAGAGAAACGTGGTCGCAAGAGAAACGTGGTCGCAAGAGAAACGTGATTGCATGAGAGACGTGATTGCATGAGAGACGTGATTGCATGAGAGACGTGATTGCATGAGAGACGTGATCGCATGAGAGACGTGATCGCATGAGAAAACGTGATTGCATGAGAAAACGTGATTGCATGAGAAACGTGGTCGCATGAGAAAGGTGGTCGCAAGAGAAACGTGGTCGCAAGAGAAACATGGTCGCAAGAGAAACATGGTCGCAAGAGAAACGTGATTGCATGAGAGACGTGATCGCATGAGAGACGTGATCGCATGAGAAAACGTGATTGCATGAGAAAACGTGATTGCATGAGAAACGTGGTCGCATGAGAAACGTGGTCGCAAGAGAAACGTGGTCGCAAGAGAAACGTGATTGCATGAGAGACGTGATCGCATGAGAGATGTGATCGCATGAGAAAACGTGATCGCATGAGAAACGTGATCGCATGAGAAACGTGATCGCATGAGAACCGTGATCGCATGAGAAAACGTGATCGCATGAGAGACGTGATCGCATGAGAAACGTGATCGCATGAGAAACGTGAACGCATGAGAACAACCATGTGAAAAACGAGGTCGCATGAGAAACGTGATCGCCTAAGGACATGACTAGCGCGAAAACCGTGACCGTATGAGGACATAACTAGCATGAGAAACAATCGCATGATGAACGTAATACATGGAGTCATAACTGAGAATAGGATTAGCAGCATAAAAACATAGTCGCATGATAACATACCTGGCACGAGAAACATGATGGCACGAGAAACAAACCCACGAAAAAAAAAAAACATGAGACACAACACAGCATGAGAACGTGAAATGAATAGCATACCGTAACTGACTGCAAACGCATACTCACTGAGCTCACGACCTGAGCACACCCCCCCCCAACCAACAAACCTAGGACAGGGGGAGATTGCACATGGAAGCCCAGTGGTGTGAAGAAGAACAGTTGCGGGGGGGGGGGGCGGCTGAGCACAAACATTACCCCATGAAGATACCCGATTACTATGGGGTGCCGAGAGCGGGTGACGTCATTGCAGTGCGACTCAACTCATAGGCTGCCGGTTCCATCTAATCGGAGATTTACATGGCGGCGCCGCTGTGAGGCTCTGAGGACTGTACACAGCAAGAACAGAGATGCAGGTATTAACCAATTCAACTCTTCCCCTCCTAGGCTTGCCCTTCCCAGCACGGTCCTCATTGCCAGGTCCAGTACTGTACCCTCGTCAGCCATTAATGAAACCTCCCTCTGCTTTCCTAGGGGACCAAACATGTAGTGAAACCGAGCAGGTGGGGGTAGTTGGCCACCCGTCGACCTCCCCCAGACCAAACCTGTACCCCGCACGAGAAAGCGGGGAGACTCGGAGCCCCCCTAAGCGCCGTCCGTTCTTCCTGGCCGAGACGAAAACCCGGAAGTGACGTCAGACGGGTCGCACCGGAAATGACAACACGGCTGCAGCAAAGCTGACACCAGAAAAAACGTCGCCCAGAAGGAGGAAGGAGGGCGGGTTTAAATACCTCCCGACTCCTCCTACAAACACAGGCTGACCTGCGGTCAGCCTTTCACAAATACTTTCTTCAGCTCTGGGTATACAAAGTAGCATGGGGGAGCTCATGTCCATAATGGGGGTGCTATTGACACAGCCCCAAATGATCCACAAGGGCTCAAAAGTGATATGGTCCAGAAATGTAAAGTTATGCACTTGGGGACTAAGAAAATGCATGCATCATACATACTAGGGGAGTACAACTGGGGGAATCTGTAGTGGAGAAGGATCTGGGGGTTTTGGTAGATCATAAGCTCAATAATGGCATGCAATGCCAAGCTGCGGTTTCCAAAGCAAGCAAAGTCCTTTCTTGTATTAAGAGAGGTATGGACTCCAGAGAGAGGGATATCATTTTGCCCCTGTACAAATCATTAGTAGGACCTCATCTGGAATATGCAGTTCAGTTTTGGGCCCCAGTTCTCAAAAAGGATATTGGGGAATTGGAGAAAGTGCAGAGAAGGGCAACCAAACTGATAAGAGGCATGGAGAAGCTCGGCTATGAGGAAAGATTAGAGGAACTGAATTTATTCACTCTTGAGAAGAGGAGATTAAGGGGGATATGATCAACATGTACAAATATATAAGGGGTCTATATAGTGAACTTGGTGTTGAGTTATTCACTTTACGGTCAACACAAAGGACAAGGGGGCACTCTTTACGTCTAGAGGAAAGGAGATTTCACCTCCAAATACATAAAGGTTTCTTTACAGTGTAACGGATCATGGACTATTCTGCCTGGACATCGATAATAACTGCAGGACTTGTTGGATGTACCACAGTGTATTCTGAGCTCAAAGGGTTAATTGGACAAGTCTCTTTCATTGCTGAATGCTAATGTTCCCTTCGCATAGCTAATGAACTCTCTCTTGTGTAGGTAACAGCCCCCCTGTGAGGTGTATGCTGATGGGGATTATGTGTGAGTGATAATTGTTTTAAAGGTTAATTGAATTATATTGAGAAAGGAATGTGCCTGGCCAGAAAATGTTAAGTGGTTTGTGGTGCCGAATAGTGTTGCTCACGAATATTCGCATTGCGAATATTCGACTCGAATATAGCATATTCGAGAAATCGCGCTATATTTCGAAATTCGCGGTGAATATTCGCAATTCCGAATATTCGATTTTTTACAATTTTTTTTTTAAAACAGATCACATCCTAGATATCTCCATCGACGTCTAAAAGCATTGCTGGTATCATTAGAGACCCTGGGCCGAGTAGCTGAAGCGTTCATTGAATTTTCCAGAAAGATCGCAATGCGATTATTCGGCAAACGCAATATCGCGCGATTACTTTCCTCGCCCCGATCTTCCGCATCAGAGCGATTTTTACAGTTTCATTTTTAAAACAGATCACATCCTAGTGATCTCCATAGACGTCTAAAAGCATTGCTGGTATGATTAGAGACCTTGGGCCGAGTAGCTGAAGCGATCATTTTATATTGCCGAATATTCGCAATGCGAATATTCGGCAATAGGAATATTGCGCGATTATTTGCTCCGCCCTTTTGCATCAGAGCCAATCAGAGTTCTCCTTCCACACTCGTCAGAGGTTAGCAACCAATAGGAACCTGCCTGCATGGACATTATATAAGCTCACTCCCAGCACCATTTCATTGCAGATTCAGAAGCTGGCTATAGAGTGTGGAGGCTGTTTCTGTGTTCCTGTGTCTTTGTTCCTGATTGATTTAGATCATCACCAGCATTGCTATTTAGTGATTCCAGTGGATCTTTTCCAGTATATCAACTGCTTTTTTCAAAGCAATAGACCCAAGAGCTTTTTTCAAAGCTACGTTTTGTGCTGTTTTGTGCTGTTTTGTTCATTTGTGTTACTGTTTGATCCTGCAATCCTCGCTGTTCAGTGATATTTGCTAGAGATTTCAGAACACATTTTGCTGAGATTTCTAAAAGAGCTTTTCTAAAAGCTAAGTTTTGTTCATCTTGTGTTACTGTTAGATCTTGCAGGTTCGCTGTTCAGTGATATTTGCTAGGCATCTCAGTTCACATTTTGTTTAGTTTTTCCTAAAGAGCTTTTCTAAAAGCTAAGTTTTGTGTTCAGTTTAGTTAAATTTTGTGTAGTAAGTGTACACACTGTTAGTGTACATTTATTTCATCTAGCTTAGCTTAGTGTGTGTTTAGTGTCTGTGTTTTGTGTTTAAAAAAAAAAAAAAAAAAAAAAAAACAAGTTAGTGTTTGTTTAGTGCTTTTTTTTTTTTCTTTAATTTTGTAGTCCTTGTCTTTGGTGTACTACTTTTCTTATAGTTTAGTAGCTGTCTGTGTACGTCTTTGTCTGCGTGCCTGTCTTGTAAAAAATACACAAAAACACATTTTGTTCACATTTCCCCCCCCCAATAAAGTTTACCCCCCCCACACACATATCAGCAATAATGAGCGGCATCCGTGGCCGTGGCAGCAGGGGTAGGGGAGTTACTCCCAGTGCTGGATCGCTGCCAGCACGGGGTACCTCTCGTGCCCCTACTAGTGTTAGAGGATCGGGTGCAAGGGGAGTACGCCTGATCCGGGAGTTCTTCCCATCGGGCAGCCGCCCGATATTGCCATCTCAGGCTGAAGTAGTGGTGGACTACATGGGGCACAGCAGTGCCACTGAGTCGTCGGTCCCGACTCACAGTAGTACCACCATTACTCCGGTGCCTGTAGTACCCCCCCCCCAGCCCCCAAGAGTCCAGCATCTTACTGTTCGACAGCGACAGTGATAGGGATATCTTGGGGGAGGCCATGCATCAGGCAGACCTCCAGCTCTGTCCTGATGGTCAGGACCTTTTTGAAGGGATGGATGAGGAGGATGGGATACCTGCTGGCAGTATCCCAGAGACATCCCTTCAAACTGGTGCTGCTGTTTTGGTGCAGGAAACAGCAGCACCTAGTCAGACCCAGGCGTGGGTGAGGGGACAGCGGAGCCAGGCTAGAGGCTCCATGTCAGTTGGTTCCCTCAGACCAACACATTTCAGCCCTTGGTCTGACATCTCTGGGGGCGAAGAGGGTGACCCATCATGGTTGCCATCTGACGCGTCGGCTCACTACGTCAGTGACGACGGGGAAGGTAGGCACCCTGGTGAAACGGTGCGCCAGGTCACCACCAGGGAGACCATCGTCAGGGTCTCCACTGGTGATGGCAGCAGGAGGTGTCAGGAGGAGGAGCAGCAGCAGCAGCAGCAGCAGCAGGCAGCTCCACCTGTGCGCACCGAGTCCCAGCAGGTGCAAGTAAGCGTCACCCCATCTGACAGGAGGGCGGTGCTGAAGTCACCTGTCTGGAATTACTTTACCCTGGTGGCAGACAACCCTACCGTGGCCATCTGCCGGATTTGTAAAGTGAGGGTGAAGAGAGGGAAGTGTTTGGCTCGGGTGGGTACCACAGCCCTGAACCAGCACCTGAGGATAAACCACTGGGCGGTGTATGACGAGATGAAGCGTGGTGGTGGTAGCAGCGCCACCACCACAAGTGAGCAGGGTACAGCAGCCCCTGCCACATCTTCATCTCTTTCCAGCAGGTCATGCCCCCCCGCTCCCTCTAGTAGAGGTACTGGTACCGGCAGCCAGACCTCTACTTCCACAGCACCCTCCGCGTCTGTGTCCCGCACTGCCGTCCGGCGCCAGGCGTCGATTTCAGACGCCTTTGACCGCACCACTCCCTTCCCCCCTGGAGACCGACGTGTGCGTTCCCTCAATGGGCTCCTGGCAAGGGTTATTGCCCAACATCTGCTGCCCTTCAACATAGTTGACAGCAACCCCTTCAGGCAGATGTTGGAGCAGGCCCAACCCCAATGGCGTGTCCCCAGCCGCCATTTCTTTGCCAGGACTGGTGTCCCTGCCCTACACCAGCACATTGTGCAGAATGTAACCCTGTCGCTGGATCACGCTGTCAGCGACAGGGTTCATCTGACAATGGATGGCTGGACCAGCAGGCATGGGCAGGGGCGCTACATCAGCTTCACGGCCCATTGGGTTTCCCTCCGAGGCGTCGGTGAGGGATCGGCGGCAACCGATCTTGTGGTGCCGCCCCGGGGTGTCCAGGGGAGAACTGCTGGTCTCCCTCAAGCCACTGTCTCCGCAGCTGCTGAGCCTCCCAGCAAGCGCCCCCGTAGCTACTCAAGTGTGGGGCACGTGCGCTGTCAGGCCGTGCTCCAGCTTGTTAGTTTAGGGGACCGGAGACACACTGGAGAAGAAGTGCTGAAAGCACTTCAGGCTCAGGTCCAGAAGTGGCTGACACCCCGAAGGCTCCAGGCAGGTATGGTTGTCTGCGATAACGGCAGCAACCTACTCGCCGCCCTTAGTGCTGGCAGTCTGACCCACGTGCCCTGTCTGGCACATGTCCTCAACCTGGTGGTGCAGAAGTTCCTGCGCACTTATCCAGGGTTGAGTGACATTGTGGCAAAGGCGCGTAGGATTGCCAGCCACTTCAGGCGCTCCCCAACCGCTACCGCGTCCCTGTCCAAGTTGCAGCGGGAGTACAATCTGCCCCTTCACAGGCTGATTGTGGACAGTGTGACGCGGTGGAACTCCACCCTCCACATGCTGAAGAGGTTGTGGGAGCAGCAAAGGGCGGTGAGGGAGTACCTGATGGAACTAGGCACTGAGAGGACTTCACCACAACTCCCTTTCATCGCCTTTGCGGAGTGGGGGCAGATAAACCAGGTCTGCCAAGTGTTGTCCTCCTTCGAGCAGGCGACCAAGATGGTCAGCAGTGAGCAAATCGGCCTCAATAGCGTGCTGCCAATAGTGTTCATGCTGGAGAGGACACTAGATCGCCTGCTCGAGGCTGGGGAGAGTGCCTTGGTGGAGCAGGAGGAGTCAGCAATGCTCCACCGAGACCAGGGCCAGGACCAGGAGGAGGAGGAGGAGGATGATGATGAAGAGGAGGAGGAGGTGGTTGCTGGTGTCGTCCCGGAGTCAGGGCCTGGTCAGGAGGGAGAGCCGGTGTTGGGGGCACCGATAGTCCGGGGGTTGGGCATGTCTGAGTTTGACCAGCAGCGCCTCAGGGATGAAGAGTCGCACCTCATTCACCTGGCCAGCATTGAGGAGTCACAGCGGGCTGTGCTCTTCCCCATGGCTGCCCACATGCTGAGATGCCTCAGGAGGGACCCCCGGGTTAAGACCATCAAGACGAGGGATGATTTCTGGATGGCCACCCTTTTGGATCCCAGGTGCAAGGGGAAACTGGAGCAGTTCATCCCAGCCAGCCGGAGGCAGCACCGGATGGAGGAACTGCAGGCAGGCATTGTCAGACGGTTGGAGCAGGCAACTCCCCGGCCTCCAGTTGTCCCCCCTCATCTCACCCAGCAGGTGGCTGCACCCAGCAGCAGCCGAGCAGGGGACCTAATGGAAGAGATGAGGATGTTCTTCCAAACCGAGCGACCCAGTACCAGCACCAGCAGCAGCAGCAGTCACCACCAGCGGCTGGCCCACATGGTGGCAGACTACATGGCGTCCGTCGGTGCTTCTGACAGTATGAGCACCGACGACCCCATGGAGTACTGGGTTGCCAGATTGGACACCTGCCGCGAGCTCGCTCAGTATGCGCTGGAGTTATTGTCTTGCCCCCCCTCCAGCGTACTATCTGAGCGGACATTCAGCGCGGCAGGTGGGGTGGTCACGGACAAGAGGACCCGTCTGTCCACAGACTCCGTGGACAGACTCACATTCATAAAGATGAATGAGTCCTGGATCGGCGGTGACTTTCTGGCACCCGTCGTCGGTTCAGGGCGCTGAAGGGTCCCTTGCCATGCATTCCCTGATGAAGCCCCGGACCTGATGTATTTACAGTGCTGAATATAACTATTTTAACATCAGAGAAAATCAATGTTAATATTTGGTACAGTAGGCTTTCTTTGCAATTACAGCGGTCAAACCTTTCTTGTAGTTTTTCACCAGCTTTGCACACACTGGAGGAGGGATTTTGGCCCACTCCTCCACACAGATCTTCTCTACATCAGTCATGTTTCTGGGCTCTCGCTGAGAAACACGGAGTTTGAGCTCCCTCCAAAGATTCTCTATTGGGTTTAGGTCTGGAGACTGGCTAGGCCACGCCAGAACCTTGATATGCTCCTTACAGAGCCAATCATTGGTTATCCTGGCTGTGTGCTTTGGGTCATTGTCATGTTGGAAGACCCAGCCTCGACCCATCTTCAAAGCTCTAACTCAGGGAAGGAGGTTGTTGCCCAAAATCTCGCAATACATGGCCACGGTCATCCTCTCCTTAATACAGTGCAGTCACCCTGTCCCATGTGCAGAAAAACACCACCAAAGCATGATGCTACCACCCCCATGCTTCACATTAGGGATGGCGTTCTTGGCATGGTACTCATCATTATTCTTCCTCCGAACACGGTTAGTGAAATTATGATCAAAAAGTTATATTATAGTCTCATCTGACCACATGATTTTCTCCCATGACTCCTCTGGATCAGTCAAGACACCTATGTCAGCAGTTATTTCACACCCTATATACTCTTATTAATACTGCTGTTCATCATGGCACCTCCTGCCCATGTGATATGACTCTGTATCAACTACTAATGTTAATACTACTACTGCTGCTTCTGCTGCTGCTGCTGCCCAGTCAAGACACCTATGTCAGCAGTTATTTGACACTCTATATACTCCTATTCCTACTGCTGTTCATCATGGCACCTCCTGCCCATGTGATATGACTCTGTATCAACTACTACTGTTAATACTACTACTGCTGCTTCTGCTGCCCAGTCAAGACACCTATGTCAGCAGTTATTTCACACCCTATATACTCTTATTAATACTGCTGTTCATCATGGCACCTCCTGCCCAAGTGATATGACTCTGTGTCAACTACTACTGTTAATACTACTACTGCTGCTTCTGCTGCTGCTGCCGCCCAGTCAAGACACCTATGTCAGCAGTTATTTGACACTCTATATACTCCTATTCCTACTGCTGTTCATCATGGCACCTCCTGCCCATGTGATATGACTCTGTATCAACTACTACTGTTAATACTACTACTGCTGCTTCTGCTGCTGCTGCTGCCCACTCAAGACACCTATGTCAGCAGTTATTTGACACTCTATATACTCCTATTCCTACTGCTGTTCATCATGGCACCTCCTGCCCATGTGATATGACTCTGTATCAACTACTACTGTTAATACTACTACTGCTGCTTCTGCTGCTGCTGCTGCCCAGTCAAGACACCTATGTCAGCAGTTATTTGACACTCTATATACTCCTATTCCTACTGCTGTTCATCATGGCACCTCCTGCCCATGTGATATGACTCTGTATCAACTACTACTGTTAATACTACTACTGCTGCTTCTGCTGCTGCTGCTGCCCAGTCAAGACACCTATGTCAGCAGTTATTTGACACTCTATATACTCCTATTCCTACTGCTGTTCATCATGGCACCTCCTGCCCATGTGATATGACTCTGTATCAACTACTACTGTTAATACTACTACTGCTGCTTCTGCTGCTGCTGCTGCCCAGTCAAGACACCTATGTCAGCAGTTATTTGACACTCTATATACTCCTATTCCTACTGCTGTTCATCATGGCACCTCCTGCCCATGTGATATGACTCTGTATCAACTACTACTGTTAATACTACTACTGCTGCTTCTGCTGCCCAGTCAAGACACCTATGTCAGCAATTATTTCACACCCTATATACTCTTATTAAGACTGCTGTTCATCATGGCACCTCTTGCCCGAGTGATTTGACACTGTATTGTCAATGTCTACTACTACTATTACAGCTCAGTCAAGACACCTGTGTCCCAATTTTTTGGTACACTATTGACTACTATGACCACTACTGATGCTGTAAAGTATTCCCCAAGTGTTTTTATGCTATGTATTACTATTACCACTACTGCTTGTAAATCATGCCTGTGTGATACTTAGTGGGAATGCTTTAATAAGCATTCCCAGTATGGATACCCGTAAATGTATTAATCTTAATTAGTGTGAATGCTTTAATAAACATTTCCAGTATTGATATACGTAAATTTAGTAATCTTATTATTCCTTACGTTTTTTTGGTTCTGCGTAACTTCGGCATACTTTCAGCTATTGAGACCATTCAACTGTAAAAATGTTCGTCTCGTTCAGCTAATGATGGGACTTCTTCAAGTTTTTTTCTACTTTTTACACTTTTATAAATTTTAAGCTTTTAGACCCTTTTTTTAACATTGAAGTCAATGAGAACATCCTTTTCCCCTTTGAATTCACATGCCCTGCCAAAAGTTTCAGCTACTTCATACTTTCACTTACAGACACTGAAAAAACTTTAAAGCGGTCACAAAATATTTAGCTATCCGGCTATGACTTTTCAGATCGTTATCGTTTACAATTTTTTGGTGAAAACGCAATTTACGTTTTGCGAATTTTTCACAAAAATGCAATAGGTTATAATGTAATCCTATGGAGGGGATTTAGAGTCTGTCATGTGACCTTAACATTGGAGATCTTTGTAATTAAAAATATCTTTACAAAAAGGGGAAACAAATTGGTCTCACGCCCACAAGATCTACTTTTCATACACAATTTTTATATCAAAACGTAGCTATGCTTGTCTGGTTTATGGCAATGTGACCAATTCTGCGATACGTATTTTAGTTTTAGTTATTGGAGCAACAGCCAGAAATTATGTCTCATAGACTCTCATGTGAAATTATCTAAAAAATGTTGCTGCAGAACTCACAAAGACGCTCTTTTCTAAATCGCAGACATGGCCACATTTTTAAGTTTATCTACATAAATTTCATATCGATGCGTTTACAAGGGCCGTGTATTTCAAACGGTGTAGTCGTTGTATCAATTGCATGTACGTTTGAGGATTTATTAAGCTTTGTTTGGAGGCTTAAATCATGTATTAGATCTGTGAATTAAAAGCGTTTGTAATGTTATTTCTTTCCATAAATAACTTTCCTGACCTCAGTGCAATATTCCTCCTCACTGACCTGGGGGGGAGGGGAAACCTATTGAGGGGGGAGGGGCGACCAGGAAGTCAGCATACTCTATACTTTGCAGATAGAGAAAGAAGCTGTGTGTCCTAAAGATAGTGTAGTGGTTATGGTGAATGTCTTTGGCAAGGGGCTCACCAATTAAGCTATTCAGCATTCCCACTCGCATTTTCCTCAGGAAATGCATTGTCTAGTTATATTATATTTTAATACTCCTGCTGCTGCCTCCATGCTGAGTAAAGCTTCATGACCTCTCTGGCACAGCGGATCCACCAACAGCCTCCGCTACAAGCTACCAGACCGGATCTAAACAGCAAGTGTAACTATAACAATGAACCTTATGTTAAACCCTGTTTTGCGGCATTTATACTGCAACCATTGGGCTGTCTGCAAGAGCTCATCTGCATTCTCTCTCTTTCTTGCTCTCCCTCTCTCTATCTTTGTATATATATATATATTGTTGCTTTTGTTATGTTCATTTTTCAACAGTTTATTTTGTGTTCGTCGTGTCTGTGTCGTGTGCTTTAGTTTGTCCTAGGTTAATGTTAAATAAAATAATAGTATAAAATGTTTTTGCTTATTATGAAGTTAAATGTGTTGATGTTGATTTGTTTGATGTGAAGTTAGATGTGTTGAAAAACCTACAACTCTATCTCAAAAAGAAATGAAACATTTCCAAAAAATAAGATTTTTTAATACAAAAATAAATTTAAATATAGCTATCAATGCGTTTCTGAATGCGGTGCAGTTCCGCAATATGACCCGATAGCTGCTGCTCTAGCAGAGCATTTTGTTGGGTGAGGTAGCTCATCTTCCGCTGGTTTTGCAGGATCCTATGGTGGGTCTTTTCGATGAGTCTGTTCTGCCTCCTCAGATCTCTTGATGCTTTTAGGATATAATAAAAAAAGATTTGGATTTCAAATAACGTTACCAAATAAATAAAATATTTTTTTTTGCTTATTAATCAATCATTATCATGTGTATACACTTGTTATGTGTCTAACACATCCCAGGAGTGCAGAATTATTAGGCAAATGAGTATTTGGACCACATCATCCTCTTTATGCATGTTGTCTTACTCCAAGCTGTATAGGCTCGAAAGCCTACTACAGATTAGGCATATTAGGTAATGTACATCTCTGTAATGAGAAGGTGTGTGGTCTAATGACATCAACACTCTATATCAGGTGTGCATAATTATTAGTCAATTTCCTTTTCTTTGGCAAAATGGGCCAAAAGAAGGATTTGACAGACTCTGAAAAGTCCAAAATAGAGAGATATCTAGCAGAGGGATGCAGCACTCTTAAAGTTGCAAAGCTTCTGAAGCGTGATCATCAAACAAAATAAGCGTGTGGAAAAACAAAGGTGCAAAATAACTGCCCATGAACTGAGAAAAGTTAAGCGTGCAGCTGCCAAGATGCCACTTGCCACAAGATTGGCCATATTTCAGAGCCGCAACATCACTGGGGTGCCCAAAAGCACAAGGAGTGCAATACCCAGAGACATGGCCAAGGTAAGAAAGGCTGAAAGACGATGACCACTGAACAAGACACACAAGCTGCAACGTCAAGACTGTGCCAATAAATATCTCAAGAAAGATTTTTCTAAGGTTTTATGGACTGCTGAAATGAGAGTGAGTCTTGATGGGCCAGATGGAAGAGCCCGTGGCTGAATTGGTAAAGGGCAGGGAGCTCCAGTCCGACTCAGACGCCAGCAAGGTGGTGGTGGAGTACTGGTTTGGGCTGGTATCATCAAAGATGAGCTTGTGGGGCCTTTTCGGATTGAGGATGGAGTCAAGCTCAACTCCCAGTCCTACTGCCAGATTATGGAAGAGACCTTCTTCAAGCAGTGGTACAGGAAAAAGTCACCATCCTTCAAGAAAAACATGATTTTCATGCAGGACAATGCTCCATCACACGTGTCAAAGTACTCCACAGCGTGGCTGGCAAGAAAGGGTATTAAATAAAAAAAAGTAATGACATGGCCTCCTTGTTCACCTGATCTGAACCCCATTGAGAACCTGTGGTCCATCATCAAATGTGGGATTTACAAGGAGGGAAAACAGTACACCTCTCTGAACAGTGTCTGGGAGGCTGTGGTTGCTGCTGCACGCAATGTTGATGGTGAACAGATCAAAACACTGACAGAATCCATGGATGTCAGGCTTTTGAGTGTCCTTGCAAAGAAAGGTGGCTATATTGGTCACTGATTTGTTTTTGTTTTGTTTTTAAATGTCAGAAATGTGTATTTGTGAATGTTGAGATGTTATATTGGTTTCACTGTTAAAAATAAATCATTGAAATGGGTATCTATTTATTTTTTGGTTAAGTTGCCTAATAATTCTGCACAGTAATAGTAGTCACCTGCACACACAGATATCCCCCGAAAATAAATAACACTAAAAACAAACTAAAAACTACTTCCAAAAAAATTCAGCTTTGATATTAATGAGTTTTTGGGGTTCATTGAGAACATGGTTGTTGTTCAATAATAAAATGAATCCTCAAAAATACAACTTGCCTAATAATTATGCACTACCTGTATACTTCTAGCATCAATACCATATTATGGTTCTACAATCTGACAGGTGCGCTTTATATGTTGTCCATTTTTATATCTACATTTTATTGTTGAAATGTTATTAATCATTGTGCACATATTTACCTTCCTGAACGAGGCTCACAGGACCGCTCTCTTCCTCCTGCTCTTCTGCTTGAGAAGTTGGGGTGGTGGGGGGGGGGAAGCTCCTCAGCTTGCTCCTCAACAGGAGCTGGGGTTGGGGAGTGGGAGGGCCCTGGCTGCTCCTCCTCATCCATCTCCTCCTCTGCCGCATCCTCCTCTGCCGCATCCTCCTCCTCCTCCTCATCGGCCTGGCGCCTTCTGCGCTTGGCGCGCACAACTGGCATTGGAGCTCCTATAATAACACAATGTTCATATATTATAAAAATGTTTTCTAATGATGTATGCAAATTCTGTGTACTCTGCTGTATTGTATATGAATACAAATTGATTTATATAGACAGTTAACCAATGGGACAATGTTATATTAAAGGGTCTTGTGGGCACTACAGGGGACTGAGCGTGAGCTGGGATGCCACCATGTTAAAATGAGCTGTTTTTGTCTCCTTTGTTTTGTTCAGACGATCTCATGTTAAAAAAAGGGCCTGATGGAGCACACGGGATTACTATAACAACCCCACTCCTAACACAGGAATTTAGTGGTAATCTATATATATAAAACTCAACGTGTGTGTGCATAAATGTATGTATGTATGTATGTATGTATGTATGTTCCAGCACAAACGGCTAAAGATATTTATATGAAACTTGGCACACAGGTTACTTATATGTCAGCCACAAACATAGGATAGGTGGTTTAAACCTTACCCACCCCCATTTGCCATGGTCGGGGTTTTTCTTTAAAGTCCCATGCAAAGCAATAGGAAAAGTATGTTCCCACATAACTTCTGTGTTCCTGTCTGCTGTCCCATGTCTTTTTTCAACAGTACTATGAATACCTTGGCTGGTGGTGATATATGTTAGCACAACATGGCATCTTGGTTAACAACATCTGACCTTACATGAATTACATATGACCTTACATAACTGTCACCAAAGGAGCTGCGTTGGCTCCACGCGATTGCCACTGCACTGACAAGTGATTCACCTCTGCAGCTAGGGGTTCGGATCCCGCTCTCGGCTACCTGTGAATTGAGTTTGGTGGTCTCAGCCCCGCCCCTGGTGGGTGTGCTATGCGAGGTTGGGTTGGGAGGACCCCCTCACACCCGCCATTGCCAACCGGGGCATGGAGAAAGGTGGCAGATTGCCTCTGGGGGAGGCCTCCCAACTCCTGCAGGCCGACTCCTCTCTCTTTCGAGTTCACGCACAAAATACACTTTTGAAAAAAAAACATAACTGTCAACAATAACTTACCTGGATGATATTTAGCCCGAAGACGTCTGACCTGATCCATTTGGCGCCTCTTCAGGTCAGACCACTTCTTCACAATCGCATTGTGGTCGTGTTGGCCGCCAAAGTCAGCGATTAGGGCGCTGACCACAGCCCTTTTCTCTGGCTGCCTCCGCAGCTTATCATATCCTGTTTCCAGGAACTTCTGCAAGATGAAGAACAAAGTATATTGTAATACTTCTGTTGACAGCCTTATGGATATATGACGTAAATGTATGCTATTCAACAATTGGAAGCATTCTCGCCTTATTAATCAATGACAGGGGTAACATGACAGATTTTATATCCTGCCATTTCGGTCGCCACCTTTTTTGCATAAATATAGCAGGCATTATCATTTGCATAATTATGAATATATTATTAACAACACAGGATACACGTATAGGGGAGATATGCGTTGCTAACTCTTTTCCCTGTCAGGAGCCTAACGCCCCGGGGGGTCAGAGACGGGACCTTTTCGGAGGACCACTGACGTATGTACCCGTCGCAGTTTTTTGTGATGTCACTCTTTAGGTGTGTGCACATTTTTCACTGCATCCGGGTGGAGTTTTTGGGTTGTGTTTTGCACGCCACAGGCTTTTCAACAGGAAAAAAAACAGCTGGAGGCAGAATGGTTGCAAAACACTACGGGTTTGTTACCTAACTCTGGGTTTCAAGACCAGTCCACCTCCAGCTGTTGCAAAACTACTACTCCCATCAGCCACGGTCTGTCAGTGCATGCTAAGAATTTTACTTTTGCTGCATCTAGGGTGCCACAGTTTAGAGACCCGTGCATAAAGGCCTGAAAAATGGGGGCCTGCAGAACTTACAATACTAGAAGTGCCAGCATTCCCAGGCATGCTGGAAGTTGTAGTTCTGCAACATCTAAAGGGCAATATGTATTCGAACGTCCTTGGGCCTTGAGGACACTGAAGTCAGGACGTTCTCATACGTCCTATGTCCAAAAAAATGTTAAATTCATTATGCTAAATAACAAGGAAAAGTGCCTAAATACACATTTGCCAACCAGGGTGTCTGCAGCTGTCCAGGCATGCTGGGACTTGTAGTTTTGTAAAAGCAGGAGACACATTTTTTGTGAAATACTAATATCTGATCATATATACTAACTTTTAAACTAGACTAAAATGCAGTTGAAGATAATGAAATAACAGTGGTCGAAATACTTACACAAATCAGCAAATTTTCCTCAGATACAGTGAAATTACTTCCAACCATCTTGCTCTGCGATTGCGTTGCGATCAAAAAGTTGGAAACTGGCAAGGGTCCAGGAAATGGTCGCGTGTTGTTCGCGTGTTGATTGCGCTGCTTGGACCGAGATGGGTCCATATGGCTTCGGCTGTATGGACCACAGTAACTCTTTTCCCTGTCAGGAGCCTAACGCCCCGGGGGGTCAGAGACGGGACCTTTTCGGAGGACCACTGACGTATGCAACCGTCGCAGTTTTTTGTGATGTCACTCTTTAGGTGTGTGCAAATTTTTCCTTGCACCGGGTGGAGTTTTTGGGTTGTGTTTTGCACGCCACAGGCTTTTCAACAGGAAAAAAACAGCTGGAGGCAGAATGGTTGCAAAACACTACGGGTTTGTTACCTAACTCTGGGTTTCAAGACCAGTCCACCTACAGCTGTTGCAAAACTACTACTCCCATCAGCCACGGTCTGTCAGTGCATGCTAAGAATTTTACTTTTGCTGCATCTAGGGTGCCACAGTTTAGAGACCCATGCATAAAGGCCTGAAAAATGGGGGCCTGCAGAACTTACAATACTAGAAGTGCCAGCATTCCCAGGCATGCTGGAAGTTGTAGTTCTGCAACATCTAAAGGGCAATATGTATTCGAACGTCCTTGGGCCTTGAGGACACTGAAGTCAGGACGTTCGCATACGTCCTATGTCCAAAAAAATTTTAAATTCATTATGCTAAATAACAAGGAAAAGTGCCTAAATACACATTTGCCAACCAGGGTGTCTGCAGCTGTCCAGGCATGCTGGGACTTGTAGTTTTGTAAAAGCAGGAGACACATTTTTTGTGAAATACTAATATCTGATCATATATACTAACTTTTAAACTAGACTAAAATGCAGTTGAAGATGATGAAATAACAGTGGTCGAAATACTTACACAAATCAGCAACTTTTCCTCAGACTTAGTGAAATTGCTTCCAACCATGTTGCTGTGTGATTGCGCTGCGATCATAAGTTGGAAACTGGCAAGGCTCCAGGAAATGGTCGCGTGTTGTTCGCGCAATTGCGCATGCGCGATCGAAAAATCGCAATCGCAATATGTTTTTTGGTTAAAATATCATACATATTCGATTTCAGAGTGCTGCTACAGCAGTTTTCGAAATATCTGCAATCAATTTCGCATTCGCATTTTGTGAAATTGCGTTAAAATATCTCGAATATTCGATTTCAGAGTGAGCCAATCAGAGCGCTCCTCCAGCATTTCTCGAAATTGCGCAATAAATATTGCATTCGCATGTTGCGATATTTCGATAAAATATCAGGAATATTCTGAGCCAATCAGAGCGCTCCTCCAGCATATCTCGAAATTCCGCAATAAATATCGCATTCGCATGTTGCGATATTTCGATAAAATATCACAAATATTCTGAGCCAATCAGAGCGCTCCTCCAGCATATCTCGAAATTCCGCAATAAATATCGCATTCGCATGTTGCGATATTTCGATAAAATATCACGAATATTCTGAGCCAATCAGAGCGCTCCTCCAGCATATCTCGAAATTCCGCAATAAATATCGCATTCGCATGTTGCGATATTTCGATAAAATATCACGAATATTCTAAGCCAATCAGAGCGCTCCTACCGCAGTTATCAAAAAATCGCAATTATTTTCGCATTCGCAATAGCGAAAAATCGCAATCAATTAATTTCGATAAAATATCACGAATATTCGAATTTAGCGAATATATCTCGAATATTCGAATATATATTCGAGATATATCGCGAAATCGAATATGGCATATTCTGCTCAACACTAGTGCCGAAGCGTCTAGAGACTGGTCAAGTGATTAATTCAAGGAGATGTCATTGTTTCAGGGGGTCTGTGTTGAAGCCCCCTACTGGGTGAAGGGGGGGCGGAAACTGTCATTGTTCTTGTAACAGTTGTAAGCAGATATAAGCAGGTGAAATATGCCAAATAAAGTCAGTCTGCTTGACCCTTCAAACGTAGCCCGTCTCGTTTCTTGGAAGGGCGTTCGATGGGATATACTGGTGGTACCTACATATCATAACTTGTCAGCAAAAAGGACGTCTCCAACGGCTGATACCCCTCACTACCAGTTTGTAGCCGTTACATACAGTAAGAGCTGTGAAAATGTAAAATAGACTCCCTCCAGAGGTGGTTCAGGCCAGCTCAGTAGTTGGTTTAAGATAGGCCTGGATTTGTTCCTAAGACCCCTTTCACACTGAAGCGTTTTTACAGCGTTTTAGCATTAAAAATAGCGCTATTGAGGGTGCGCATGCGTGGGAGCACCAAGATGGACGTTTGAGCCAGGAGCTCCGCAGCATCCCGGACCCTCGATCCTCCTAACGGGCACTGTAACGCAGCTCGGGATTCGACTCCCGGACACCCCGATAGCGGACACCTCAGGGACTTTAGGTGGATGTCTATCACGGCCGCCCGACGTGATCTAGGGCCGGAATTTAACAAATCCGGCGGGGACGGCGAATCCAAGATGGCCGCGGCTCAGGCCGCAACACACGCACACGCGGCAGCTGGAGGGAAGACGGAGGTCAGGCAAGTGATAGCCCCTGCTACCCTCACCTATTCTCAGGCCATCCAGAGCAAACAGCACCAAATACAACTCCCCTCACCAGCTTCCACTGAATCCCTCCTGGGCCGCACATTGGAGGACTATGCCCTGTCTCCAGCAGGGCCTGACTTTCCCCTTCACCTCACAACTCCCTCACCATCCCAGCAGGGAGGGGATCAATACTCCCCCCAGGGGGATCTATTTGTGAAGCTATCTACTCTGCTGGAAAGGGGTCTAGCTAATACAGCAGCACAGATCACCAGAGACATGAAATCTGATTTTGCCAATCTGGGTTCTAGAATGGAGGCTATAGAGAGCAAATTGGACATTACAGTTTCTTGTACCAATCAAAACGCAGCTCATATCCAGACCCTACAAGATCAACTAGATATAGCTTTGTGTAAAATTTACGAACTTGAAAACAGAACAAGGAGATATAATTTTAGGGTCAGAGGTCTCCCAGAGACTATTACTGATGTTGCGGAAGCAGTACAAGACCTGATAAAAGAACTCATACCCTCTATTAAGCCCTATTGTTTGGAATTAGACAGAGCCCACAGAACATTGGGCCCGCCCAGGAAGGATGGTCTCCCGAGGGACATTGTGGTTAAGCCACATTTCTTTGCAACCAAAGAGGAGGTCATGAAACAGGCCAGAATTCACCAACAACTATCTTGTAGGGGACATCAGATCCAAATTTTTGCAGACCTCTCTCCCACAACCATCCAAAAGAGGAGAGCTCTCAAACCCATCCTTAATGTTCTCTCTACAAGGGATATTAAATATCGCTGGAACTTTCCCTTCGCTGTCAAATTCTCTTTCCAGGGCAAGACCTATGTCTTTTCTAGCTTATCGGAGGGAGAGAAATTATTGCTTCGTCTCAAGCTAATTTCCCAGGAAGCTCCTATGGACACCTCAGCAGCCGCTACAACATCCGCTAAGCGCCCATCGCCTTCCAGCCCAATATCCCCGATGTGGAATGTTGGCAAGCCTAAGAAATCCAAAGAAGGTGGAAATGGGTGAAAAGGAGGGGGAAGAAACATTCTCTCTTAATTAGTCCAATGGCCGTAAGGTTCCCTCCATGGGGGGATATAGTTGGCTTGTTTTGACTTTCTCCATGTTGTGTTTGTGTCTACTCCCTCCTGGGGTGGGAATTTTCAGTAATTTTTTTATTATTTTTACTTTTATTTTGATGTTTTTGAATCTCTATCTGCCCAGGGGTTAATTTTAATATTCCTGTTGTCGGGCAGAGTTCGGGGGTTTAGGTGACCCTAAAGACCCTAGTACTGATTACTAGGCTCTACAGCTACTGTTTTGGGGCCTGGAGATCCTCCCTGACGAGGGGTACCTCTGGACCTCAAAATTCTCACGAGTTGAGTTGTCCTATTTTTACAGTTTTTGTTATAATTTATAATTTATAATTTTTATTTCTTATTTCCAGTTCTCATCAGAGGGTCCTGAGGGTCTAACATAATTTTTTTGTGCCTAATATTTAATATTTTATTTTATAGTTCAATTGGGTCTGGGATGACTCACATGCACCTCCCCCATCCTTCAAGGGCGAGATTCGCTTCGGATGGGTAGTCAGACCTCCTTAAGGGGTCTGCAACTTTTTTTGTGTAAATCCATGGCTGGTTATTCCACAGCCATGGACTTAGACTGTACTTTGGAATATATGCTACAATTTTTTTTTTTTTTTATATTTCTGTCCTCTTCTTGTTTCTTTTCTCTTTCTTTTTCATCTCTCTCTCATTACCGAGTCACCTGGGGATTCCTCCTAACCTTTGAAATTTGGTCCTGGTTTCTGGCCTCCGTTTCTCCGCATGTGGCTCCAGGGTTGAGAAGACACCAATGGGTAAGTCCTCTATTTTCTAGCGACACATCCCACTATCACGTAGATGTCTGACCCAATTCAGTTAAATAGGGAACTTAGGGTTGCTACGCATAACGTGCAGGGCCTGAACTCCCCCAGGAAACGGAGGATAGCCTTCGATCACTACAGAGCTTCCAGGTTTGATGTTGTAATGCTCCAGGAAACTCATTTTCCAGCTCGGTATTGTCCAAAGTTCATACACTCACACTATCCCACCTTTTTTTTAGCAAACGCAGAAAACAAGACACGGGGAGTAGCGCTGTTCCTTTCTAAAAATTGTCCTTTTAGCCATATATCCACGCACAGAGACCCGGAGGGCAGATATCTACTTGTTAAGGGCTCAATTGAAGGGGTCATTTACTCCTTTATTTCTTACTACGCACCAAATAAAGGTCAGCCCACCTTCTTTCAGGATCTTCTTAAGGCTCTGCTACCTTTTACAGAGGGCAAGATTATTTTTGGAGGCGACTCGAATGTCGCCTTCGACCAAGGCCTAGATAGATCTAAACCGCACAAATCACAGCTTTTGCGTCCCACTAGAGCTAGTTTGAATATTGCTCGCACCCTCCATAACCAAGGATTGATAGATATTTGGAGGGAGTTGAATCCAAGTAAGAAAGACTTCACTCATTATTCCGCCCCTCATAAAATCTACGCTAGGATCTACCACATTTTGGTTCCTCCTAATCTCATCCCCTACACCTCTAAGGCCACTATTACTGACATACCCTGGTCGGACCATTCTCTTGTCTGCTTATCTGTAAGGAATGCTCTTTCTAGTTCTACGAGCTCTAACTGGCGTCTAAACGAATCCTTGTTAAGTGACCCTGTTATACTCAAGGAGATAGAAAATTCCTTAAAGGAATACTTTACTTTGAACAATGTAGGGGAAATTTCCCCTGAAGTCCTATGGGCGGCTCATAAAGTAGCCATTAGAGGGAAAATAATTAGCTTAGCCTCACGATTTAAAAAAGAAAGACTTATGGATATTAAAAAGCTCAAAGACAAATTCTCAGCCTTCAAATCCCAACATAAGAAGTCACCCACCAAGGAATTGGCCGCTCAGATAGACGCCATCAGGTTAGAGCTTAATCTATTGCTAACTGTCAAAGCAGAAAAGGCCATACGCTGGAGTGGGGCTAAGTTCTACCATCAGAAAGATAAAATAGGGTCTATGTTAGCTTCTAGGTTAACTCCACGAATCCGAACCGTATCCTTCCCTAAGATTAGAGGCAAGGATCCAAAATCTTACGACTAACCCCAATAAAGTTCTCCAAACATTTAGAGAGTTTTATTCCAAACTCTACAGTACGTCACAAGTTATGGGGGACCAAGGGATCTCGAGATTTCTCCAAGAACTACCTATTCCAGAGCTTTCTTCGACTCATAAAGACATTTTAGAAGCTACATTCTCTGTTGAAGAGGTTGTGGAGGTCATTAAGAATCTGAAAACGGGTTCAGCCCCGGGTCCAGATGGACTGTCGACACCATATTATAAAGCTTTCTTGGACACTCTTGCACCCTTTATGGCTAGTTTCTTTAATGCAAAGACTAAGGGCTCCCCTCTAGATCCCCACCTCAATACCGCTTTTATAACCGTAATCCCGAAACCTAATAAAAACCCAGAGGAGGTTGAAAACTACAGGCCTATTTCACTCATCAATAATGACCTGAAAATCCTAACGAAAATTCTGGCCAACCGTCTCTCCTCCTTCATAAGAAGATACATTCATAAAGACCAGGTAGGTTTCATCCCAGGAAGACAAGGACCAGACCAAATAAGGAGGGCAGTAGACGTAGTCTCTATATTGCAATCCAATTGGGAGGGGGGTCCCAAACAGAGGGGAATGCTTTTATCCCTAGATTTACACAAAGCCTTTGACTCCATTGAGTGGCCCTATTTATTTCTTCTATTGGAACGTTGGGGGTTTGGTCATAAATTTTTAGGCATACTCAGGTCCTTATATTCTAACCCAAAAGCATTGATACGCCTCTTAGGACATTGTTCATCTCCTTTCAGTATAGCAAGGGGGACTAGACAGGGGTGTCCCCTTTCACCCTTAGTGTTTGCCATTGCCATCGAAACATTAGCAATTGCTATCCGCTCTAACCCTAATGTGTTAGGAGTCTCCTGTGGTACTCAAACACATAAATGTGGCTTGTTCGCGGATGACATGTTACTTTTTATTACCTCCCCAGTTACTTCTCTTCCGATTTTATGTAACATTTTGAGGGATTTCTCCAGGGTCTCTGGCCTACAGGTGAACTACAAAAAATCTTTTGCTTTAAATGTTTCCTTACTGCCTGGTACGGTCGAGGCTTTGAAGACCTCCTTTGACTTCAAATGGAAAGATGACTTCTTAGAATATCTGGGTATTAACCTTCCCCCCAAAATTGAGTTATTGTATTCGGTTAATTTTCCGCCTACATACTAGAAACTTGAATTAGATCTAAAAACCTGGGCTAAAAGTGGTCTATCTTGGCTAGGCAGGATTCATTCTATTAAAATGAACCTTCTTCCTCGTTTATTATACCTCTTTAGGGCCATCCCAATCACAGTAAGAAAGGATCATCTCCAAACTCTGCAGAGGAAAATTATTCAGTTTGTTTGGGGGGGATCCGGTCATAGATTACCCCGTAGTACCCTTCTTAGACCTAAGAAATATGGGGGATTAGGTCTTCCAAATCTAGTCTGGTATTACCAAGCAGCGAGGCTCGCTCAACTTTCGATGATTTACTCATGGTATGAGAAGCCAGACTGGATCCGTATAGAAAGACAAGCCACCCCATCGTACACACTAGACTTGTTATTATGGGTTCCTCCTAGAGACAGACCAGCCGTTCTATCACCGGTAATATCTCACTCCCTTACACTTTGGGACAGGATGCGAACTGTTCCAACGCTAATCTTGGGTTGTAAACCACTTTCCCACATTTTTAACAACCCAGACTTTATCCCGGGCTTGGATATTAGCTTATTTAAGTGGTGGTTAGATAAAGGACTATACCGAATTGGACAATTTTTTTCCGCTTCTGGACCCTTAACTCTTATTCACTGTAAGAGGCAACTTAAGCTCCCGAACTCGGAAATCTTCAGATTCGGGCAGATACAGCATTTCCTACATAAGATTTGGAAGGAAAAACCACTTCCGCCGTGCTTCACAGCGTATGAAATATGGTGCGGAAGTGCAGAGGAGCAGAGGGGTGGCATCTCTATTATCTACCAATGTTTAGCTTTCCAAGATAGTAAGACCCCTTACATGTCAGCATGGGAAAGGGACCTAAAGTTGGATTGGGATTTAGACTTATGATCTCAAAATTTTTCGAGGGCTTATAAAGGCATCCTGAATGTGGCTCTAATAGAGGCCAATCTCAAAGTTATATCTAGGTGGTATCTCACCCCTGCCAAATTATCAATAATGTACCCATCCTCTGAGGCTATTTGCTTCAGGGGATGCGGTTTGTTTGGATCCATGGCCCACATATGGTGGGAATGCCCTAGAATTAGACGTTACTGGTCTAAAATCTTTAATCTCATTTATAAGGTCACAGGCTTCCAAATACCTAAATCCCCGGAAGTCGCTCTCTTAAACACTATTGATCCCAAGATCCCAAAATTTTCACGGAACCTGATCCATTTTATTTTGCTGGGGGCTAAATCTAATTTGGCCAGGGCCTGGAAACAACCTAAGGTTTCCTTTTTGGCCGCCAAGCGCAAAATCTCATGGATTATGGCCCAGGAAAAATTGGCTAGTATCTTACTAGATTCGAAGGACAGGTTCGAGACTATATGGGAACCGTGGGCTCATCATGCGGGTATATCATTAAGGCCAGGAGATCACACTTAGCCTAATTAGGGTTACTGTAGATTGTGATCCGTAAACTGACTCGGTAATTTTTGGTCATGTTCTTCTTTTCTTTTCTATACTTTTTTTTCACTCTCTTTTATTTTCTCTACTTCCAGGGATTGTGTGATTTCCCACCACAATATTCCTCTAGTATTTTTTTTTATCTTAATATCTGTCTATCTGGGTTTTGCTGATCTAGACATACGTGTTGTCTTCCTTTTAACATTTCTACCTATAATACAGCCTCTAGTATATTGTTAATTATATTTTACAAATTTAATATACTTGAAATCTTATATGACGAGAAAGTTTTTTAGGAATTTCAGTACATTATGGTTCACATTTGAAGTTTTTGGTCCTGACATAATTTAATAGCCTCATTGTCAGCTAGTCCCGGAACAGTGTGCGCCCATATGGGGTGCCGGTACAGGCTGAAAATAAGCCAATCATTCACTGCACTTAATAATTAAGTTCCTGATGGGTTATTCTGCTCCGGTAATTCTCCCTCTTCCAACTATGGAATTTCTCCAGATCTCAGTAAACTGTTTAGCTAGTCTGTATGATTACGATACTAGTACTAAAGTATGTAACTAGTTGACTACATTTTATTTTTGGAGAACACGGGGTATAATTTTGTTATGTTTTTTCAGGTTTTTATTTTTTGTTCAGGTGTTTTCACTCAATATTTTCTCCTCATGTCTACTGCTGTAGTAAGATGGATGAATAATACTTTGTCTTATATGCCACATTCTCTTTTTGATGTCACATTGTATTTTATTTCTTGTGAAAATAAAAATCTTTGAAAGTAAAAATAGCGCTATTAAAATGCTCATAAAATGCTCTCCATGCATCTCAATGGACCCTGTCACACTGAGTCCTGCAAGCAGCATCTTTGGAGCAGCTTTTGGGCGCTGAAAAAAAACGCTCCAAAAACGCCCCTCTCCATTGTAATGAATTGAAAGTGATGTAAACACGCCTTACCCTTTCACACTGAGGCACTGCAAAAACTCCCTAAACCGTTAGGGTCTTAGCGGTGCTTTACCAGCACATTGGGATTGCAGATGAGGCTTCGCTCGAATAACGCTCAAAAAATGCTCTAATAACCCTTGAATACCGCTCTAAAAACGCTTGAATAATGCTCGAATAACGCTTGAAAAATGCCCCAGTGTGAAAGGGGCCTAAATGTACATAATATAACTGGGTACTGACATTTATAGGTAAAGTTGATCCGGGGAATATCCAATTGCCTCTCGGGGGATCAGGAAGGAATTTTTTTCCCCTGCTGTAGCAAATTGGATCGTGCTCTGATGGGGTTTTTCACCATCCTCTGAATCAACTGTGGGTATAGAATTTGGTATATGGGATTGTCTGATATTATATCATCAAGGGCTGAAGCACCCCATCCAATGAAAACAACCCCAGCCTCAATGAGGATGCCTGAAGGTAGTATCCCAGCATTTCCCCTGGTTTCATCCTCTTATTCAGAGCAACCAATTAGCATGTTGCAAGTGAATGGAATGGAAGTACCATTCCTCCTCAACTCGGGGGCCACAAAGAGCACACTGAGCGAGGATTTTTATTGAGGTGAAACCACAAATGCTGAGCCTTCAATGGGAATTATTGGGATACTTACCAAAACCTGAAAAACACCCAGTTTATTTGTCATAGACCCCTTCTTTGATGATCAGCCTGTACTTAAACACTCCTTCAGAATCATACCAAATTGCCCTGTCAATCTTTTGGGAAGGGATCTTTTGGGCAAACTTGTAATGACTATGAGAATGACAGAGTAAAGAGGAATTATAGTACATTCTAAAAAGATTTCCATTCAAAGGCAATTTCGCTTTATGGAACCAGATAATAGTAACTTACCGGGCCATACACACAAAGTTTGGTCCTCAAACAGTTTAGATGTTGGGCTCATTATATGCACCCCCTACAAAGCCACATTAAAACCCAGAGCCCAACCTAAAGAAAAGGAAGAGGGGATTGTGCCTATGATTGTAAATTTCTTGAAACAAGGCATAGTGAGAGATATCTCTGGAAACAAATGGAATACACCAATTAACCCTGTAAAGAAGCCTGATGGTTCTTAAAGATTTGTGCAAGAACTTAGATCTGTAAATAATTTAATCCCCATAGCTCCTATAGTGCCTGATGTGCCATCCCTCCTTACTTCCATGCGATCCGATGCTGAATATTTTTCTGTTATAGATTTGACAAATGCATTTTTTTCCGTTCCTGTGGACGAAGAGACACAGCCCATTCTTTCTTTCTGTTTTTGAAATCGCCAAATGACATTGTGTAGAATGATAGATGACGTCTTCAGTGGCGAAACACGTATGGAGGAGTTTCAGTACGTTTTGCATCACTTACGGTGGACGCCGAAAAAAATCGGTGTTGCGCGCAATTTTTTTTGTTATTTGGAAACTAAGGGGTTACACTGCAGCTGATGGGAAATCCATTTACCACTCTACACTTGTTTCTAGCCTCCTAGAAGCCATTCAGCTGCCCAGATCTATTGAAATCTTACACTGTAAGGCAATGCACTTGCATATAAGGTAGCAAAAAAAGCAATTTCCAAACAAGAGGTCACTGTGTAGATGCCTTCTTTAGCCCCTGAAATACCCCTACTTGACCAAACACTGTCAGATTTACAGACATATGCTACTCAAACCGACATAAAACAATGGAATATTGCAGGTGTGCAGAAAAATCCAGAACCTAGGCTTGTCTGCCAAGAGGGGAGACCATGTATTTCTTGTAGCTAGTGCCCCATTGTTCATTTCACAGTACCATGGGGTGGGACACAGAGGATGGCAAATGACATGTGAATTATTGGACAAATATTTTTTCATCCCAGGTCTTCCCTCCTTCTCGAAATAATCCAAGGAACACACAAAACAAAACCTGAATACCTGATATACCCATCTACACCATTCACTCATTTACAAATTAATTTTACCCACATGCCAAAATTGGGTAAAAGACAGGAATATTTACTCATGATAGTGGATATGTTCTCGAGATGGGTAGAGACATTTGTAACTACAAAAGAAGATGGTCAAACAGTGTTGAAAATTCTCACTCAGGAAATCATTCTGAGATGGGGATGCCCACTACAGATCATCTAAGATAATAGCCCAACTTTCATAGCTAAGGTCTGCCAAGATCTGGTTAAAACAGATTGGAAGTTCCACATTCCTTATCACCCTCAAAGTTCAGGAATTGTAGAAAGAATAAATGGAACTATAAAAGATAAAATCAGGAAGGCTACAGTAGGAACAAATTGGAAAAAGTGCTACCTGCAATTCTAGCAGAGGCAAGACAACCCCAAATGATAAGACAGGGTATTCTCTCTTTGAAATCCTTATGGGAAGGCCATTTCCCACCCCCTAGGCTAGACAACCCCTAATGTTAGAAAGAGGGGATCACATCATGGCGTGTGCGTGCACGTGAGGACGCGTTGCGCTCTTGGGTGGGGGAGTGAAGAGCTATGGGATTGACAGGAGGAAGGACGGACCGCGGCGAATGAGGGAGAGAGACGGCAGCCCACATACAGCACGCTGCACACTTCGCTTACCGGCTCTCCATGGAGCCGTTGGAACCACCCGTATCCCGCCACGCTAAGGGCTGCAGATAGTGAAGAATCGTCCCGCTCCGCTGTCCATGCAAGTAAGCTAGAGAGGGCATAGGAAGCAGTGTAAGTAGCGGGAGGACGACACCTGCCACTCACATCGACTCCCGTCAGGTCATTAACCCACACAGACGTGAGTATGTTGAGTCAGCGGACACGCTGAGCTCAGATGGATTTCTCCTGCACCCTTTCTCCCAGCGGATCCAGAAGGAGAGGTACACTCTGTATTGTGATTAAATATTGTTGAAGGAGACCCAGAAGGTCTGTAAACAGCAACTTATGTGAACTCATTGTGAAGGGAGATATATTTTGCATTTTTGGAAAATTTAGTATATGATATGCTGCTTCTATCAAGTGCCAGGAATGTTGATATAAGTTACATAAGGGTAATGAGCTCTGCAATGTTTGGTATGACACAGAATAATTTACCACACGAGAAAGGAGGATTAATAGTGGAGGAAATTGGGAACCTAAAGACAATCAGCTGTTTGTTCTAAAATGACCCTCAATAAAAGGGGTGGACAAGGACATATTAACTGACCGAATGGGACTACATACAGTATACCGTAACTGAAAAAGTTAGAACAGGCAAAATTGGCACAAATATATATATGTATATTTTTTTTACCTCCGTGTACTACTCTAAGGGCGGGCCCATCCCCCTGTATCTTTAAGGCTGCTGACCGCAGGATAACTATATGTCAATTCTCCCTTGGGGAATTCTTAGGCACCCCCCGGTCCTGGTTTTCCTCCCTTTCTTTAGGGAGCCCCCCCCTTTCTCCCAGGACGTCTAATAACAGGAAAAGGACTGAAAAGGGAAGGAAACCTGAAGTTAACCTGTCCCCCCTCTTTAATGACCTAATATTGAATGGTAAACAGGTGAACCACGTTTAACCAGTTGGTAACCGCCCTATAGCCAAAATACGGCTACAGAGCGGTTCCTGTACTCTAGGAGGGCGTCAATGTACGTCCTCCCAGAGACTGCGTTGTGCGCGCCCGAGCGGGCGCGCACACGCGATCGCCGGTGCTCGCCGGGTCTACGGGACCCGCAGCAACAGCACTCGCGGTAAGGAGCCAATGGAAGCGGCTCCTTACCACGTGATCGCGCCGTCCAATGACGGCGCGATCACTTGTAAACAAACCGGCGTCATGTAATGACGCCGGTTCCTCCCTCTCCTCTCTGTACCGTTCGGTACAGTGTGAGAGGAGAGGGAGGGGGGGGGATCGGGCGGCAGCAGCAGCCGCCGCACTGTGGGCTGGATCTGTGACAATTGCAGTCACAGATCCAGCCATCCCTGCGCAATACTCTGCAGTAAAAAAAAAATAATGATGAGTGCAATACCCCACCCCATACTCTGCAATACCCCACCCCATACTCTGCAATACCCACCCTGGGGGGGTGGGTATTGCAGAGTATGGGGTGGGGTATTGCAGAGTATGGGGTGGGGTATTGCAGAGTATGGGGTGGGGTATTGCAGAGTATTGCACTCATCATTTTTTTTATTTTACTCTGCAATACCCACCCACCCATACTCTGCAATACCCACCCACCCATACTCTGCAATACCCACCCCCCCATACTCTGCAATACCCCCCCCCCCATACTCTGCAATACCCCCCCCCATACTCTGCAATACCCCCCCCATACTCTGCAATACCCCCCCCATACTCTGCAATACCCCCCCCCATACTCTGCAATACCCCCCCCATACTCTGCAATACCCCCCCATACTCTGCAATACCCCCCCCCATACTCTGCAATACCCCCCCCCATAATCTGCAATACCCCCCCATACTCTGCAATACCCCCCCAATACTCCGCAATACCCTCAATACTCCAATACCTTGCAATACGTCGCCTATGGGGATTTTTAAGTAGCAACGTTTGGCGCAATTTCACGAGCGTGTGCAATTTTGAAGGGTGACATGTTGGGTATCTATTTACTCGGCGTAACTTCATCTTTCATATTATGCAAAAACATTGGGCTAACTTTACTGTTTTTTTTTTTTTTTAAGCACAAAACTGTTTTTTTTTTTAAAAACACGCGTTCAAAAAATTGCTGCGAAAATACCGTGCAAGATAAAAAGTTGCAACAACCGCCATTGTATTCTCTAGGGTCTTTGAAAAAAAAGCATATATAATGTTTTGGGTTTCTATGTAATTTTTTTAGCAAATAAATGATGATTTTTACATGTAGGAGAGAAATGTCAGAATTGGCCTGGGTGCTCCAGAACGCCTGATGGTGCTCCCTGCATGTTGGGCCTCTCTATGTGGCCACGCTGTGTAAAAGTCGCAAACATGTGGTATCGCTATACTCGGGAGGAATAGCAGAATGTGTTTTGGGGTGTAATTTGTAGTATGCATATGCTGTGTGTGAGAAATAACCTGCTAATATGACAGAAACTAGATTTTTTTTTTTTTTTTTACAGAATTTTCAGTCTTTTTTCTTTTATAGCGCAAAAAATAAAAACCGCAGAGGTGATCAAATACCACCAAAAGAAAGCTCTATTTGTGGGAAAAAAAGGACAAAAATTTCAGATGGGTACAATGTTGTATGACTGAGTAATTGTCATTCAAATTGTGAGAGCACCGAAAGCTGAAAATTGGTCTGGTGATTAAGGGGGTTTTCGTGCCCAGTGGTCAAGTGGTTAATCATACCCCTTTCAGATACAGATACTACATTTCTGTATCTGACTGGGCAACTTTTTAAAATCGTTGATAAGTATATAAATAGGGGAAAGGTCCTATAAAAAAAAAAAAAGGGGGGGGGAACAACGATTTCCCTTTAAATAAAAGAAGACGGGGGAGAAATAAATCCCTTGGATATTTTGTGCAGGAACATAGTATTAAATAAAGGGGACCTTAAAAAAAATCTGGGAAATCTGGAGAAAAAAAAAAAAAAAACACCCCGAAACCTCCTGTCCCACCCCGTCCGGCACTCCACACCGGTTACTTCCTCTATACTGAGTCTTGTATTAAATTGTTGGAAACAAGAGGTCAAGCTGGGGAAGAGAATCAGAAGGAGGGAGACTAACATGAGCAGAATGGCGAGTAGATCAACAAAAGGGGGACCTCCAACTACTCCAAGTAATATAACAGCAACAAGCTCAATAAGGCCATTTGTGACCAGAGGGGAAAGCCCGCGTGCCCCTGGTACCCAGGGAATAACAAAGCAACAACAAGTGAATAAAGTAAAAAAGACCGAAAATAAGAAACCCCAGAGTGATATTTCCAGAGAAACATCCATAGAGGAAGGACTTACAGGGAGTGGACTGGAAAGCAGCAGGATGGATGATCGAAGCGCAGACACTCAATCCCCCTCCAAAGGAAAAATGGCAGAGATGCTGTTAAGACTGGAAAATGCGATAAAAGGCGAAATACAGAACTTACGGACCGATTTTGGCCATATGCTCTCCAGAATAGAAACAGCAGAGGAACAAATAGAGAAACAAGTACAGGAAGCAAATACATTAAAAGCCCAGATTGACCAGATTCAACTACAACAAAGACATATTCTCTATAAATTAGAGGATCAGGAAAACAGAAATCGGAGACAAAACTTGAGGATAAGGTCCATACCAGAGAAAAGGGGTGAGGACCTCAGGATAATAACGCAGATGATATTTAATCCAATACTGGAAATAACTGCAGATAACCCAATCAGGATTTAAAGGGTTCATCGAGTAGGAAATCCGAAAAGAGTGACCTCTGAGCGATCAAGAGATGTCATAATAAGGTTCCGATTCTATGAAGAAAAAGAAGCAATCTGGAAGAAGCTCAGGGGACAACCCCCGATAGTGTTTGAAGGGATGGATTTGCAGATATTCACCGATGTGGCCCCAGAAACTTTGGCAAGGAGATGGTTGTTAAAACCGCTCCTAAAACAGATGTTGGATCTGAATATTAAGTATAATTGGGGTTTCCCTGCCTGCTTAATTGGAACAAAAGAAGGGAGATCTGCGACACTGAGATTCCCTGAGGACTTGAATGAATTCTGTAGGAAATTAGAAATTCAGGTCCCTGACATACCGGGTTGGGGGTAGGGGAGGGAGTGAGGGGAGGGAGTGGGGGTAGGGGAGGGAGTGGAGAATGGAAACTCCCCCCCCCTTTTTTCCCTCTCTTTCTCTTTTTTTCTAGCTGCCCCCTTGTGGGCCCCTCTTGAGGCCCCCGGTTTCTCCTTATATTTTTTTATTTTTTGTTTGTTTTTTCTTCTGGCCTCTTTTTTGGCCTCCCTTCTGTTTCCTGGCTGGGCCCGGGAGAGGGAGAGGCAATCTCAGACCCCACCCAGAGCAATCTGAACCAAGACATGGAAAATGGTTCAGAGGTCTTAAATAGGCCAAATTGGGAGGGTGGGAGGGAGGGAGGAGGGAGGGAGGGGAGAGGAGAGGGGAGGGAGGGGGAGGGAGGGGAGAGAGGGGGGGTGGGGGGGGAAGAAGGGAGGGGGGGGTGGGGGAGGGAAGATACCTTATCTCATCAAAACAATCAGAAGAAAGCGTAACCTGAAGAAAAGAAAAATGTTAGACCTAGACTTAGGGAAGAAGGCAAAGAAGAAAAGGATAAAAGAACACCAAAGATGCCAGTATTTAAATGTCTATCATACAATGTAAAAGGCCTCAATAGCCCATTTAAGAGACATAAGGTGTTAAAGGAGCTGAAGAGGTACAGGACAGACATCGCCTTCCTACAAGAAACCCATCTTACACTAGGATCAAACATTAGGCTATACTCCCCCGACTTTCCCGTATGGTACTATGGAGATACTATCTCCAATAGGGCCAGAGGGGTAGCAATTGGAATAGCGAAGGGGACTCGGTTTGTTCTAACAGACAGATTGACAGACCCAGAAGGGAGATTCCTCTTTTTAAGAGGAAAACTGGAAGAGGCGGAATATACTCTCGTAAATATATATGCGCCAAACACCTCCCCGATGAAATACCTTCTGGGAATATTAGGGAAATTAAAAGATTTCAGGAGGGGAAGATAATACTGGGAGGGGATTTAAACTTCTGTATGGACCCAAAAGTTGATAAGACACACCAGACATCCGAAACCCAAGATAAACAACTAAGAAAAGTAAAAGCCTACATAGAAGCCAACTAGTAGACACATGGAGGATCTTTAACCCAAGCCAACGAGATTTTACATTTTATTCCCATGTTCATGGGAGCTACTCTTGGATCGACCACATTCTTGTCGAATACAGAATGTTGGAAATGGTGGTAGAGACGAGAATAGAGACCATGACGATATCCGACCACGCACCTATTAGTATATCCATAAATATTTCAGGTAATCAAAGACCCTATCAAAATTGGAGACTAAACGAGGAATTACTGATTGAAGAGAAAAGTTTATTGAGGGTTAAAAAAGAATTAGAAGAGTATTTTAAGACAAATGAGACAGACGAAATTTCGGCAGCAACATTATGGGACGCCCATAAGGCGGTGATAAGAGGGGTTCTGATCTCTGAAGGAGCAAGAAGGAAAAAAGAAGAGAATAGAAAAAGGGAAAAACTAATAGAGGAGATCTTCAACCTAGAACAACAACGTAAGAAAATGGGAAAGCAACGAGATTTATATTTGAATCTAGTTGATAAGCGGAACACACTTAAAGAACTAATGGACCAGGAAACAAGAAGGGAATTTAATTCAATAGCAAGGGAAAGATATAAATGGGGAAATAAAACAAGCAAACATCTGGCTCGGATGGTACAAAAAAAGAAATCAAGGAACCATATAGATAAAATCAAAAATGGGAAAGGAGAGGTCTTATACACAACAAAAGATATCGCAGAAACATTTCGACTATACTACGAAAAACTTTATTCGGTAGAACAAAAGAACTGGCAAAAAGGTGAGAAAGAAAAAAAGATCATAGCATTCTTAGAAGAATCAGGTTTATCAAAAATCAGTCAAATAGACGCAGAAGGGATGGATAGGCCAATTACGGAAAATTAAATTAAATTAGCACTAACAAGCTCAGCCTCAGGTAAAAGCCCGGGCCCAGATGGCTTTACAGTAATGTATTACAAAAAATGCAAGGAGATACTCTTACCAAGACTATGTCAGTATTTTAATGGTCTTGGAAAGGAGTATAAAGTAAAGAGGCATCAGAGGCAACTATCACTATTATTCCAAAGGAGGGCAAGGATACGGGAAGCTGCTCAGGCTACCGGCCGATATCTCTGCTAAATACAGATTTAAAACTGTTTTCAAAGGTACTGGCTGGGAGAGTTAGACAAGAAATGACAAAACTGGTGTACCCGGATCAGACAGGGTTCATCCAAGGAAGAGAGGGGAGAGACAACTGAGTAAGAACACTCCTGATACTTCAGAGAATGAAGGCAATGGGGTCCCCAGGTCTACTCCTGTCGATAGACGCAGAAAAAGCGTTTGACAGGGTAGACTGGGGACTTACTGCTCACTCTGAAGGGAATGGGGTTTGGACAGAGGATGATGGATTGGATTACCACCCTCTACAGGTCCCGCACGGCCAAAATAAAAATAAATGGCAGCCTCTCTCAAACCTTTCTAATGAAAAATGGAACAAGACAGGGGTGCCCTCTGTCGCCACTCTTGTTTGTGCTATCATTGGAACCCCTGCTGGCCAGGATTCGTAACTGTCAAAAAATAAAGGGGGTCAAAATAGGAGAGGAGGAACACAAACTCGCTGCTTTTGCAGACGACGTCCTCTTCTATTTAGAGGAACCTAAAACATCAATGCCAAACCTATTAAACTTATGCAGCGACAATGGAGAAATTTCAAACTTTAAATTAAACATCACTAAAACGGAGATCATGAGTATAAACATAAGTAAGATAGATGAGCAACTCCTGAAAGCGAAGTACCAGTTTGCTTGGGTTAAAGAACTCAAATACCTAGGGATATTGTTAACCAAATCAATTAGGAAAACCTATGTGAGAAACTTCATTCCCTTACTAAATTAAATTAAGACAGAAATAAAAAGGGTGGAAAATAGAGCAATATCATGGATAGGACGAATTAATTACTGTAAAATGGTTATTTTACCAAAAATTTTATATAAATTTCAGATGATCCCTATAGCCCTCCCAAGAACACTGTTCTCTGCCCTTAGAAAAGTAATTATGAATTACATATGGAGAAATAAGAAACATAGGATATCACTCCAGACGTTAAAACAACCAAAAAAAAAGGGGGGACTTGCGGTTCTGGACATTAAGGGATATTATGACGCCGTTGTATTAACAAGAGTGGTGGAGTGGGCCAGAGTCAACAAAGAAAAAAGGTGGGTAAGATTAGAAAATGAATTGTCACAGGTGAGGTTGGATAAGATAATTTGGAACCCTCCCCAATTTAGGACACTAGATAAAAACTTACACAAGATAACAAAAAATGCACTTAAAATATGGGACACTGTTTACAGGAAAACTGAGAAGGTATATAACTCACCCCTTATAGCACTGAAAAATAATGACTATTTTGCACCAGGTAAAACACAAGTAGGGGGAAACTGGATTAAAAAGGACACTGCACAATTAAGGGACATAATGAATGAAGGCCACATTAGAACACTACAGGAGTTAAGACTTAAAAATAATTTAATGGAAATTAATGAATGGAGGTACCGGCAGCTAAACCATTTTATCCAAGAACTTCCACACCCATTGAGGTCAGGAGATCAGCTATCAGAACTGGAAAAAATATGTACCATGGAAAGTTCTAAAGGAACCACCTCAAAGTTGTACGGGATTCTACTGAAGACGGAGGAGCAGAGTATACCTCCATTCATTAAAAAATGGGAAAGGGAACTTGGGACACAGCGGGATAAGGCCACAATAGAGAAAATGTTGACTCTGACACACTCCTCTGCGGTAGACAGCCGCACTGTGGAGATGTGCTTTAAATGCATAACCGGGTGGTACATGACACCAGATAAATTAAGAAAATTTAAAGAAGGGCAAACAGGTGATTGTTGGAGGGGCTGTGGATCACTAGGAAATATGGCCCACCTTTGGTGGGGATGCCCTAAGGTAAAGAGGTACTGGGAAAAAATACTGTCCTGTGTGGAAGAGATCACAAAGAAAAAGATTAAGATGGACCCATGGGTTGTCTTATTCCACGGAGGGCAAGAAGGTATAAACAATTATAGGAATACCCTTGTACCGCACCTATTGAACGCCGCAAAGAGATTAATTCCAAGGGGGTGGCAAGAGATGGAGTGCCCCCCAATCTGGGAATGGATCGATGCGGTTGAAGAAACCTATAAAATGGAAGAACTGAAAGAGGGAATAGAGGGCAACAACATTTTACAAATTACGAAATGGGACAACTGGAGAACCTTTAAGAAATCATGGAGTTACGCGGAAAAGTTAAGGGAAGACATTTAAAAGTTATCCCAGAACAAGTCAGAGAGAACTAGAGATACAAGAGATTGTTTAAGGTGAGATAGGGGGGTGAGGGGGGGGGAAGGGGAGAATAAGGGGATGAAATTGTAACGGTATATTTTTTGTCTTTTTCTTTCTTTGCCTCTTTTTAAAGTTAAGGGAGCAAAAGGATTGGAATAACAATATAAAAAAAAAAAAGAAACAACCCACATAAGAAGAAGCGACACTAATGATGCAAAACCAAAATAGATATGCAATGGGCTGGCACGCAGAACATGAGCATATAATGCACACTCTATGAGGTAGAGTCTGAAGTGAAAAAAAAAAAAAAAAGAAAGAGGGGATCAAACAAAAAAGCAGGAATATCCTTTTGAACCTCCAACTATTGTGATTGCAGTTACCAGAACAGCTATCCTCGTGAAAGGACAACAGTCTTGGATCCATGCCAGCCGAGTAAAAAAAGGTGAACCAAACACCTAAGAAGCAAGCCAGAGACAAAGAGGTGGTGAAGGAGGTGAGGGAAGTAGTAAAAACCCTTAAGTAGTGAGTGAAGAAGGTGGTCAAGTCTCTGAAAAAGATGACCTTGCTTATTTCACCACAGACTTCTGGGACGCATTCTGCCTCCTGTTCTCGATCACTCTGATTGTGTTCCTACCCACTTGGATCATAGCTAACTGTATATATCATCCGGAAGACTTGGGAGCATTAAAAGTCATATGTGTGTCACCCCAGAACCATACACATATTAGACACAAAAAAGATACACAAGCTGAAAGAAACAAGGAGGATAGTCTTACTTAAAAAATGCTAATGAAATTTAAACACTGCTATGCCCAGAAGTCTGGATGTGAAAAACGTTGGATATGTAGTAAACTCCACTCTAGCACAGCTAGTATTCCCCTTATGGCAGTACCTCTGAACTTTACTCCCTTCTTTAATAGCACACCCCCTATCATTCTTACTTATGTCCCAAGAACACTTTTAAATGATACCCTTACCTTTCAAATTATTGGTAGAAGTCAACCCCCAGACTGGTGTTTTAGGTTGGGAAACTCCTCCAAGGAATCTGAAGTGTGCCATCAAGCTAAAATTAACTTTTCAATGATATCAACTTCTTTCACACTTCAGACCCTACCCTAAACACCACTTTAATAGACTTCCTAAACTTGTTGTCAAGTTTAAACTTTTCCAGTCTTTCTGACGAAATTATGAAAATATTTAACCAACGACCACTAGCTCTAGGAAACAGGTTTTTCCACAACAGATATAAATACTATCACCCTTATGTCCTCACTGAAACCCCAAGAATGGTGCTATCTTGCATCCTTAGTCCCCATTATGGGCATTGTAGGAAACAATAAGAGGGGGGGGGCATCTCCTTGAAGCTAGTATACATCTCAGATATCCCCTCAAGCACCAAAATAAAAGAGAGTTATTTTTTGAAGAAGATATGGCTTGGGCTTCGTTTCCTTCAGGGACCGGGTGGGGAATAGACATGATGAAAAGGTTAAATAATTACTCTCAAATCCTTGATGAAATCCTAGATCAAAACTCAGGAGACATTACAAAATTAAATGAAGAAATGAGGGCAATTAAGAAACAACTTCAGCTCCATAATCTAGCTATTGAAAGCATGAGTGCTGCTCTTACTGGATTATGTGAGGTTACAGAGGATTAGGAGTGCTGCACATGGATACACAACACATCTGTAGAAACACCCGACTATAATGATATTATTGCACAACACCAAAAGGAAGTAGGAAAGCTACAGCAAGAAGCTAGGGACATTGCTAAAATATGGAGCCCTTTTGTGGCAATTTGGGATTTGGGAGACTATTTTCATGGATAAAAGACATAGCTATGATTCTGATTCTCATTGTATTCTTTGTTCTATTTCTGTATTTGGTTTATAAACTCATTATGTGTTATAATAAGGAAGCTACCTATGTTACAATGAATGGAAAATGAGCCATTTGAAGATTATGGCTTAAAGAGGGGATTGTAGTAATATAAATTAACTGTAGTTACTCCATCTTAAGATGCCCCCACCATTCTAGATAAGCTACTATCTTATATCTTTAGGCAAAACATGTTTTAGCAGCTTACATAGACTACATCCTTGTGACTCATATTTTGTGACTTACGTCTAAGCTTATTCTCTAAATAAACATCCTGTTCTAACTGGAAACCGGAAACATGCGTTATCAGGGTGGAAACAGATGTCTTGCTAACAATATCTTGTGTCTTTTTCGTGATAACATATATGATATGTACACATTTTTACTAACCCCCTCATAACCCTCCACCTTTAGAATTGCATATATACTCTGTACTTGTGCCCAATAAACCAGACATCTTTTGATACACTTAGCAACTGTTTTGTGTCTATTCATTGGGTGTCTCTCAGATCTGAGGGTCCCTGAAGGTCTTCCTGCATTACTAAAGTACACCTGGGTGGTCGTATTACCTGTTCCTCTTCACTGTCATTAGCAGTTCTGGACACCTGTGGATTCTTGCATTGCCAGCAATTTTTTTTTTTTTAAATATCAGTAAAATGCCACTGCTTTTGTAAATCAACTCCAATGGATTTTCACATGCACATGCATTTTTCCTGTTTTGTAAAATGTAGGAAAATAAATCACAACACATTAGGTGTGAATGAGCACTTAATTTTCTTGATTAAGTAAAGAGAAAAAAACAAGAGCAGAAACTTGTATTGTGGGATGACATGAAAACACATGTATACCCTTGCATAAGGACTTTGATCCTTGAACAAATAATTAAACAAATGTTAAATGGATACAGTGCAATCCCAGCTTGCAGTGGACATATAAATAAGGTTACATTTCTGCCCTCTGTTCTGATAAGTTGTGCTAAGGAATATGTATTTCAATGTTTGTATTTAAAAAAAATTAAGCACCTGGGAAAATTCTCAAAAATGGTAAATAGGTGGTATTTAATACCCTATAGATTATCTAAGATGTTCCTTACTTGTGATTACACATGTTGGAGATGTGAATGCCAATTAGGAACCTTACATCATATTTTTTTGGAGTTGTAAAAATATTCAGAGTTTTTGGAATTCTGTATCATCATTTAGAGCGTCCCTCACAGCACTTACACCAGCAATGGCACTCATAAGCTTAAATCTAGACTTAGAACTATTGTTATAGAAGTACTTATTGCTGCTAGACTTACAATCCTGAGTCTGTGGAAATCTAACGTTAAACCCAATCTATCCAAGGTTATAGATAGATTGAATACTCAGGGTAACCTTGAACTCATGCTTGCATATAATAATTATAAACGTAATTAATATGGCAAGTATTGATCTCTCATCTCAAAGCTTTTAACCACTTGTCGACCAGTCACCATCATTATACTGCGGCAGGTCAGCTCGTTCCCGCAGACCGTTGTAGCTGTACGTCGGTCCCTTTAAGTGAGATAGCATGCGCGCATGCCCTCTGCACAGCGGGGGGTGCTGATGCTCGTGACTGGTGGTCATGATGACCGATGACCACGAGCAATCGCAGGCACAAGAAGAAGAACAGTGACATGTGTGTGTATAAACACACACACATTGCTGTTCTGAGAGGAGAGGAGATGCAGATTGTGAGTTCCTAAAAACTGATAACCACGATCTGTCAGCTCCTGTAGTGAGTCCCATCCTCCTTCAGTTAGAACACGCATTAGGGACTGTTAACCCCTTGATCGCCCCAAATGTTAACTCCAGTGACTTTTTGTCAGGGCTGGGTTTAGCCCTTCCTTCTCTGAACTGGCCGCTCAGCTGTCGGGTAATTGCTAGCTCCTTTCTCTAAACAGTGAATCACCTGTTGATGATCTGCTCGTTAGTCCTGCCTACTTAAAGCCTTTTAGCTCACTTCATCTCTGCCTTCGCCTTTGTCAACATCACAGAGACTTTCTCCTGCATTCCTGTTGTGGACTTGCTCGGCTGGCGTTCGTTCTGGCTCCTGATCCTGCTTGTTGGACTACTAATTATATCTCTGGCTCTCTGACATTGGCTTGGCTGACTACCCTATCTGGTTACTGAACTCTGGCTTGTTTGATTATGCTTACTCTGTTTACCTTTTTATTATTATTATTATTAATAAACAAGTGTAATTTAACTGTACTTCTGTCTCGGTCTGATTCATGGTTTCTGACACATTTACACAGTAATCAGTGCATTTTTATAGCACCAATCACTGTATAAATGGCAATGGTCCCAAAAATGTGTCAAAAGTGTTCCGATATGTCCGCCATAATGTCGCAGTCCTGATAAAAATCGCAGATCACCACCAGTACTACTAAAAAAAATGAAAATAATAAAAATCCCATAAATCTATTCCCTATTTGTAGACGCTATAACTTTTGCGCAAACCAATCAATATGCGCTTTTTGTGATTTTTATTACCAAAAATATTAGTAGTTTTTTAAAAAAGAAATTGTGGCTATTTATTGCAGCAAAAAGTACAAAATATTGTGTTTTTTTTCAAAATTGTCTCTCTTTTTTTTTATAGCGCAAACAAATTCAAACCGCAGAGGTGATCAATTAACACCAAAAGGAAGCTCTATTTGTGGTGGGAAAAAGAATGTCAATTTTGTTTGGGTACAACATCGCACGACCGCGAATTGTCAGTTAAAGCAAAGCAGTGCCGAATCACAAAAAATGCACTGGTCATTGAGCAGCCAATTCTTCCGGGGCTGAAGTGGTTAAACAACTTAGAGAGCTTGGCAAAACTTGATACAATGTCCCTTTTCATCTTTGTTTTTTTTGTTTTTTTTCAACTATAAATTTTTATTATATTGAATAAAATAGTACAATCATATAGAAAAAGCATAAAGGACAGAGTTGCAGTACAAACAAAACAGCAAAGATATAATAAGTGTAACAGTTATAATAACTGTAAAGGCAACTTTGTTTTATTTTTGATGAGGAATCTTTTACCAATTAGGATACTTTCCTTAATAAGTGTGACGTTACTTGTTAATTTAATGTATATTTCTTAACGTGAATATACCTGAAACAGGTATTCATAGTACATTACATGATCGTTCTTTATTGAAACTATCATGACACTTATGACTATTATTGTCTTGGAATATAGAAAAATTTATGTTAGCACTTAAGGGCATATAAAGCTGCTAGCAATAAGTGCAGATATACAAACACTTGTGTAAACAGTGACAAAGAAAAATTGCAGTGCTAAATAACAATATCAAAAGAAACTCAGTGTTATACTTGTGTGTCCATGAAGTGAGAATATATTCAAATGATCAACGTAAGAAAAAGTTCAAATAAACTCTCATGAAGAAATATCAGGTGATGTATTACAAGTGATCTCTCTCCTTCAGTGTGACAAATACCCTGATCCATATACCCTGATGCATTCTGAAAGAAGGTCCTATAATTTGGATAAGAGTGAAAAGTGGGAGTTGATGTTGACTACCTACCTCTGAGGTCCTGGGTCTTATCACATGTATTTTTTCTGTTCTAATTCTAGACAGTTTTTCTGGCATTGGTGGAAGTTGTACTAGGTGTTTGTCACACTAAGGGCGTTTTGCAGGTGCTATAGCGTTAAAAATAGCGCCTGCAATCCGCCCTTAAACAGCTGCTTTATGGATTCCAGTGTGAAAGCCTGAGGGCTTTTACACTGGAAAGGTGCACTGGCAAGGCGTCAGAAAAGTCCTGCCAGCAGCTTCTTTGGCACGCATTAGGAGCGGTGAACTCACTGCTCCTAATGCGGGGGGAGTTAAAAGCGCCCCGCTAGCGGCCAAAATGCCCTGCAAATCCGACAGTAAAATAGCAGTGCTTTTTAATGCTATTTTACCGCCGACAATTGGGACGGCATAGTGTGAAAGCAGCCTGAAGGAGAAAGATCAATTGTAATACATCACCTGATCTTTCTTCATGAACTTTTTCTTATGTTGATTATTTGAATATATTCTCACTTCATGGACACACAAGTATAACAGTTTAAGTGTTCTGAGTTTCTTTTGATATTGTTATTTGGCGCTGCAATTTTTCTTTGTCATGATTATATTGGAATGTGTGTTATTACCTTATTGTTTGTTATGAAAACTTTCAATAAAACTGTATTTAAAAAAATAAATAAATGAAGCACCAACAAAAATAGCTGAAGAGGAAGAGGTACTCATGGATCCAGTGACTGTAGTATTGGCCACATCCCTGGGCAACATATAACAAAAGAAAGTATTCCCCCTGGGTGGGACTTTACAGGCCAAACACAGTGTTGATTTGAAACAAGATCTTTGATGGGTCAAGACATACACAACTTGGCACTTGATAAAAGCACACAATGCGCAATAAAGTGCATATAAAAGCAACAAATGTACAAAATACAAAAACAATTCCACCAAAACAATACTTGTGCCAAAGATGGCGAGAAAAAAGCAAAACAAAAACAAAAAAGCACTCTCCTAGTGGGTGATGTAAGTATGCCTGACGCGTTTCTGGTTAACAACCGTCATCAGGGGTCACGGGAGAAGAGTAGTGCAAGTTGTAGTTCAAAACACGTAGTGGGACTGGGTGTGGATCCCCTTTAATTCGTTTAAGAGTAACGTCCGGGCATTCCCTCATTGCCAGAGAAGTGGAAACAAGAGGGGCCCAGGACCTGCCAGTGTTTAACTAGCCGGATAGCATCCTGCCCAGTTCTGAGAACTCACGCTGCCTAATTCCCCTTTTGGGTCTAAATAGACCTAAAACACTCAGGTGGATCCAGGGGAGAACTATGACGTTATCCCAGCTGTAACATGACAAGCATCACAATTGCCTGCCAAGCAAAGAAACCTGCATATGACAATCGAAGAAGCAGGTCAATAAGACCCAAACACCATGCTGTTGGAGTGTTTACACAAGTATTTATCACTGAAAACCTGTTTAGAGGCAGCAGCATATAAAATGAAACACACATTTGTTGTGACGACAGTTTGCATATCTCTGTATGTGCACTGTAACCCCTGACCTCTGAGCACTATGGATTCTTAATTTATGTTGCTTTGTTACAGTCACCTATGTACAGTTATATTGTTCCTATGTGAGATGAACATGTAAAATATCTACAGGCAGTATACACGTGCATCGTGGACACACAGGGGGAGATTTATGAAAATTGGTGCACACAGAATCTGGTGCAGTTGTACAAAATAGCTAATCAGCTTCTAGGTTTTATTGTCAAAGCTTAAAGGGGTTGTAAAGGTTTGTTTTTTATTTTCTAAATAGGTTCCTTTAAGCTAGTGCATTGTTGGTTCACTTACCCTTTCTTTTGATTTCCCTTCTAAATGATTAGTTTTTTTTTTCTTTGTCTGAATTTCTCACTTCCTGTTCATCCTCAGTAAGCTGTTCAGTAAGCTGTTCTGGCTGACTATCCACCGCTCAGTTGATGGTGGAAAGCTTACTGAGGAGAAACAGGAAGTGAGAAATTCAGACAAAGAAAAAAAACATTTAGAAGGGAAATTGAAGGAAAAGGTAAGTGAACCAACAATGCACTAGCTTAAAGGAACCTATTTAGAAAATAAAAAAACAAACCTTTACAACCCCTTTAATTGAACAAACTGAAGTTAGAAGCTGATTTGTTACTCTGCACAGCTGCACTAGTTTTAGTAAATCTCCCCAATAGTAAAGCTTTAGTAAATAAGGCTTGGTGTGCTTGTTGTGGAACCCAAAATGATTCATCATAAAGAGAGTTTCATTTAACATTTGTAAAACACAAAAGAAAGACTAATCCTTTTCTTTGTGAAACATAAATTGCATTCATTAAAATGTAATTATATGCATGTGTATTAAAATAATTTGAACTGGGTTTGAATTGAATTATAACATATACATATAAAATACTTAATCTCCACCATCTATGCAAATATACATGTATTTATATTATTTACTCACTTACTATTCTCAGAAAATAGACTTTTGTGTAAACATATGCCAGATTTTTAAAGCAACCCATGAAATTTTCTGTTTTCATTTCCATTTTTTGCTGTAATGACACCTTTCGGTGGATTCTCTATGTCAGAATAGCATGATTGTGCATAAGCCCTATGATTTTCTCTAAGACAGGTATTAATAGACAACATCTTCTGATATAATTAGGTAGGTTGTGAACATTTCTATTCTTTAGAACTAATGTTATGCTTTGGTGTTTTGCCTTTTTCCTTTCACATAGCATACAAAAGTAACTTTATTGTGTAAAGATATGGAAAATTATTTAGCATTTATTATGTCTGAGTAATTATGAAACATATAACACTATGCAGACAAAACACATTTTTAAAAGTATTAATGCATTTAGTTGTTGTACTATGCAGAAAAAAAAACAAAGGTAATAAGTGCAACTTAAAAATCCTTTTATACTATAATGCAAATTAACTTTTATAAAACATTTTGCAAGATGCTGTGTTGAAGGATAGTCCTGGAGAGCAGATGGCTTTTCAAACCTTTTTTTTTTCTGTAAGACTTAATCTTACACTAGCTGTAAATGTCACATTTAAATTCATACTTAGTACCACCTTTGATTTCAAAGAGGATTACACCTACTTGCTGAAAGCAAAGCAACACCAACGTTACATGAAATGGAATTACCACTACTTAGGCCTTTTTTCTTGCTCTTTATATTGTTAACTCCTTCCAGTTCATTAAGTCTAATCCTTATTAGTCTAAGTAACACACATATGAATAGACAAGACTGGACACGAGAGCATATGTGCCCATTGTATCACCCCCTGCTTAATTCAGAACCCAGTGTGAGTACAGACACTGTAGTGTATGACTGGCTGGTGCTCTTCACTAGGACTAGCAATGTGCTGCTCTGTGGGACACCTCAGAGGGGTTCTGCGATTAGACAAACAAAATGCATTGCATTGCGCTTCTTTGTTAATCAATCTGTCCTCCATAATATAATGAAAGTCTAGGCCAGTAAACAAAAAAAGCATTTATATTACCTGCTTAAAGTTAAATAAAAATAAGTAGTACATTCATAAATATTTAAGAAGAAACTATAGGCAAAATAAAACAAAAATCATATATGATGATGAAGTCTGCCAAAAGCATTAAGACAGTAGGGTGTTTTTTAGTCCCCCTTGTAAAAGCTTTTGACCCATTGATCCTGCCCTTAAATCCATTGGTTTTGCAATTCCTTTAATGGGCCAAGCTATCAAGCAAAAGTGTCAGTTGGAGGGTTTGAGACAAACCATATTACACTAGCATGGTTGGATAATATCAAACAGAAAGGACTTTTGTCCCATGTAGCTCTTCCTTATTGCCATATGAACCCTGGATGCCAAATGCAAACTGAACCATCTACATCAGTGGTCATCAACCCTGTCCTGCAGGGCCCACTAACAGGCCAGGTTTACAAGATAACTGAAATACATCACAGCTGATATCATTTGCTCCTCAGTGATTGCAGTATTCTAGACTGCATCTAACCAAGGTAATACATAAAACCTGGCCTGTTAGTGGGCCCTGCAGGACAGGGTTGATGACCACTGATCTACACTCACTGACTAGAAACAAAGAGGAAAGCTTCTGCACACCGGATGTATCACAAAAGTTCTCCTTTATTGTTTAAATCATCCACAATTATGGCAATGACAGTCCCACCCCTTTATATCTTTGTGAGTAATCCCTGATTGGGTGAAATGTGTCAGAGGGTGGTCCTGAAGTGAGGCTGCCATTGCCATGTGCCTTGGCTTACCTCTTTTACATTGGCATGGTGCTGAAAATGGTTGGATTTTATTCATATCGTTTAAAGTTTAGTCAAAAGAAAAAAAAGAAAATCAACTTAAATGCTAATACTTACGTTCAAGGTAACGTTTCCCATGTACCTCTGGCTGGTATATTAGTTGAAATGCAAAGTTCTCTGTCCACCCATACCCCCACTAGCCATAATCTTTTGGTTCTGTGGGGGTTAATCAAAGTGCTGGACCTGTAACAGGCACTCATCAAGAGTGCCAACTATGCCTGCCCTTTCTGTCCCCCTCCATCATTCATGGAAGTTTCCATCAATGAAATGCAACCTATGAAGGGAGGACGGGCAGATGAAAAAAAAGTGTTCTCTATTTATAAAACAATTTTCACTAATGGAAGTTATAGTACAGCTTCTATGAATGGAGGTGGAAAGGGAAGGTATATTGGGCGCTCGTGATGGAGTCCAGTGCTCATATGAACCCCATTAGCACAGTAAGATTAAATCTGTGGGTGTATGGTGGGTCAGAGGTCTTCATATTTCAACTAATAAACCAGTCAGAAACACATGGGACACTTTGCATTGAATGTTAGCATTGTCCCTTGTGCTGATTTTTAAGTTCATGTTGACTAAATCTTGGCTTTAAATCTTAAAGAGAGAAAAAAATGGTTGCTGTGGTCCTTTAACCTCCCTGGTGGTATTCCCCAGTAGGGCTCAGAGTTCATTTTCAGTACCAATAGCGGTAACCCCAGAGCCACACTCGGGATTGCATCGCAGTATCCAGGCACAGGTACTTACCTTGTGCCTAGGATCCCTCAATGTACTCCAGCTGTGTCCCCCGGCTGGATCCCCTGCCCGATGCAACACTGTTCCAGGTTCCCTTCCCTGGGAGCGTTGCGACACATGGGGGTAGAATATGCGGCAAATTCAAAAAGTACAAAACACACACTCAGTACATTGTAATCTGTTAGATTACATTGCTGTATCAAATCATTTGACATCAGTTTTGTCCCTAGTGCTTTGTCCACTGCCCTGCCTGTACTATTACCATTCTTTCTGCCTGGAAACTTGAGAACATCCATGGTATCCAAAAAGCATCCCTCTATGTCAAGTGGTTTTAGACCAGCTTGAAAACAGCGATAGTGAATTAGAATCACTTGTAGAACAGAGCGATAGTGATTTGTGGGGAAATTCGTCTTCCGACACTGAAACTGGAACCGTTATGCTGCAATGGCGTGACAAGAAAGATGTGTGCCTAATGAGTCCAATTCATAATACCTCCACTGTTATTGTACACACGAAAGGTGGGAAAGAAATCATGAAGACACAAGTAGAGATAGACTACAAAAACACCATGGGAGGTGTTGACAGAGCTGACCAAGCCATAACATTCTACCCAGCAATGAGGAAACAGCAATAGAAGTACTACAAGAAGATCTTCAGGCATCTTCTTGAGCAATGCTTATGGAATGCCTAAATTCTGCTCTAAAAAAAGAGTGCAAGCTTGTGATTCATTCTGACTACATTTGGAAAGTTGTCAAACGAATCCTTGTGAACCACCAAACACTGTGAATGGCTGTGAATAGAGCTGGACGTAGTGCTGTTGGCGTTGTCAACCCGGAACGCCTGATTGTTCATCACTTCATGGACTACATCCCACCAAGTGAGAAAAAGTATGCACCTACAAGGATTTTTTGCTCGAAACGAGATGACAGTGGAAAGAGAATCCAAAAGTAAACCAGGTTCCATTGTCCTGATTGTGAAGTCAGACTTTGTGCAGGCCGATGTTTCAAAATGTATCATACCTGGATTTTTACTAAACCAATATGCAGTGACTAGTATAATTGCAACCTTGTTTGGACACATTTAAGTTTTTTTTATTTGATTGCATTATTGAATAAAATGTATTATTATTATATTATTATTTGTTATAATTATTTATAGTTATTTATTATATAATAATTTATGATTTTGGGTTTCAAACCTTATCATACTTGGGATGTCTACTAGACTCTTGTTTAGACAGATTTAAGTGAGTTATTCCTAGGGCCTACAATTTGACATGCAAAAATCAGACATAATCATACCAGCAGGGAGGTTAAACAAGTGTTAGTTGAAGTTGGGCTTTAACTTGTAGGTCTCTTATTTAAAGTATTTTTAAAACGGTATGTTCATCTTAGATTGTCCCACAAAGAGCACAACACTGATGTACTATTTCAATGCATTGTTGTCATCCTCTTAACCACTTCAATACCGCACATCGTCATATGACGTCCACAAAGGGGATCTCCCATCCCGGTTGGACGTCATATGACGTCCTGGACTTTGTGCAGTGATATCTGAATAATGCCTGTAGCTAGAGGCATCATTCAGATATCAGAACAGTTTTTATTATACAAAAGTACATGCAGGACACTGGGCACTGACCACTAGGGACAAAGGGGGTGTGTATTTTTTACATACAGTATACTGTAATCTTACAGATTACAGTATACTGTATGTATTGTGTTTATGTACTTTTTTGAATTTGGCGCAGTTCTCCGCCCTGTGCGTCGTAAAACATGGCAGGGAAGGGAACATCCGGCCGCCGTGCACTGCGGAAATACATCTCTGTATCCTAGGGAAAGGGTAAGTAACCTTTTCCAGCATCCAGCGAGGCAATCCCGAGTGTGGCTCGGGGTTAACGATAGTAGCACAAGAATCTCACCCCGAGCCACACTCAGGAATACCGCTAGGCAGGTTAAACAATTTTGCTACTTTTTTAAAAATAGTACCTATAAAGTCAATTTTTTTCTCCACAAATTTAAACCAAGACATGTTGCACCTAGTATTTATTTGCTTATTTTTGTGATAAAACCAATACATCAACTTTTTGAGAGTGAGACCCACAGTCTTTTTAAACTGAATCTTCTTGAAAACATTATCCCAACGTTGAAAAAAAGGAGAGCTGGAAAACTTGCTTTTTGCCCTCCTGTTAACAGTATACCAACCCATATACCAATATTTCTATTTTGTAGGGCACTATAGTATTTGACTATGATTAACTAAAGTACTTAAGAATGTTTACTTTGTGTGAATATTCACTTTAATTATTTTCAGATGAAATAAGTAAACTGGAATTTTCTTTTAATATGTTTAGATAATTGCAGTGACTATTTATTGAGTGAACATCATCAAATCAGCCTATTTCAGTTAGGGCCCATGAGAAATATTGGATATAATGGACTGGGTTCAGGCACAGTAAGGTCCCAGTATCAAAGTAAAACTAAACCAAAGAGTGACAGAGAAGTGGTTTTTTTTAGGCTTTAAAAAAAAAACAGACTTAGTTCGTAACCTGCCTAGCGGTATTCCCGAGTCAGGCTTGGGGTGAAATTTCAGTACTATTAGCGCTAACCCTGGGCCAGACTCGGAATCGCATTGCAGGATCCAGGCAAGGTTACTTACCTTGTCCCCTGGATCCTGCAATGTCTCCCCGCTGTGTGAGCGAGCTGTCTCCTTGCCCGATTCACACAGTGCCCGAGTGCCGCCGAGCTCCGTTCCCTGCGATGTTACGACACACAATACATATACAGTATACTGTAATCTTACAGATTACAGTACTGTATCAAATAATTACACATCCCCTTTGTCCCTAGTGGTTTGTCCAGTGTCCTGTATACAAGTAAAAATGCTTAAGGACTAAATACAGAGATTCCTCGGTAATATAGAAATAAAAGATGGTAATGGTAAAATAATAATAGTGTACAGAAGATTGTACAGTATAAAAGAGTCCAAGCTCAGGGAGGTACAAATGGGAGAAAGTCCAGGGATGGATGAAGAAATATTGTTGCAGGGGTCACAAATACAAACTCAGGGCTGCCATCATAGAGAAACAGAAACCATTTTCCAGTACTGTGAACAAAAAATCAAGGGAAGAGGCGCCTCTAAGTGTAGATGTTTAAAACAATTTTAATGGGTAGATAAGTACAGGCAACTCACATTTGGTAGAGTTCAAATAGGCATTGTACAAAAATCCTTAGAAGAAGTCATCAGGTCAGTCACTTTATTCCTTTTCCTGCTGGGGCGCTGTGCTGTGTGAAGACATCCTTTACCGCTGTGAGGTGTTGATGCCGGCGTCGGTGGGGGAGCTTCAAAGCAAGGCTGAAGGATTAGAAATTTAAGCAGTCCGAGGGCGGTGACGTCACTGACGTGCAACGCGTTTCCTGAGCGGGCGTACTGCGATGACGCGGCAGTCGCGCTCCTTTGTCAAGCTGACTTGTGTGGGGAATGGAGCTGAGTTGTATAGAAAGAAGGGGCGGTGGCGGTGGGCGTGAACCAAGGCGGAACAAGAGCGGCGGTGGGCGTGTAGGGGCGTAAACCAAGGCGGAACAGGGGCGGCACTGTAGCATAAACACACATGACAGTGCCGTCCCTGTTCCGCCTTGGTTCATGCCCCTTACAGATTCTAGTACTGTATCAAATAATTACACATCTCCTTTGTCCCTAGTGGTCTGTCCAGTGTCCTGCATGCAGTTGTATATTATAAAAACTGTTCTTTCTGCCTGGAAACTGGAGATTGTCTATAGCAACCAAAAAGTGTCCCTTTATGTCAAAAGTGGTTTTAGACCAGCTAGAAAACAGCGATAATAAAATAGAATCACTTGCAGAATTGAGCGATAGCGATTTGTGTGGAAATTCATCATCAAACACTGAAAGTAATGACAATTCTGCAACTGAGCAAATTTCAGTGTTTTTTTAATTGATTACATTATTGAATATTTTTTATTATAATTATATTATTATTTGTTATAATTATTTATAGTTATTTATTATATTATAATTTATGATTTTGTGTTTCAAACGTTAAAAACGGGATGTCTACTAGACTCTTGTTTGGACAGATTTAAGTGAGTTATTTCTAAGAATTACAGGCGTACTATATAGAACGCCAAATTTCCATGCAAAATAATGGTACTGCTTTCAGCATCAAGAATCTGAAATAATCATCCCGCCAGGGAAGTTAAAGAAAAATGTTGACATTCTACGATCAATTCATAAATGCAATTAATTTTTAAATTTTTGCTTATATTTCATATTTACAAAACTTGCTGTAATTTACAGAAATACATGGTCTACTATAGTATTACAAGAAATTATACACAAACTGGTGGATAAATCCATCTTGTCAGCAATTTTTTTTTTTTTTTTGGTGCTTCCAAAGCAGAGTATCCAATTTTTCATCATGAGCCCTTTAAATAGAAGGAAATTAGATTATTTTGGAAAATGTATTTCCTAAATTAGTAAGTATCAGTAATAGTAAAATAGTATTAAAAAAACTGTTTGACAGCATGCTATTCCAAGTAATAGGAAGTATTATAATGATCATATCCTTGCTCTGCCATTGTTCAGTAGCATTCCACAATAAATGTATTTTTCATTTACTATTGTAGAAGTGCAAAAAAAATTGTGATCTGACCCTATACTACCAAAGCAACAAAAGTTAAAAGGTTATAAGAATTTTTTTTCTACCTTTACACAGACTGTTGGCTGCATTCTACTATAATTTCACAATTACTTCAAAAGGGTCCCCTGTTTCTCTGCTAAATTAATAAATAGTTGTGATAATTGGCTTACAGGCTGCTTATCTCAGTCAGTCATAAAAAAAATAATTGCCCCCACTTCCACCACCACCCTGAACTGGGCCAATGCCAGTCACTGCTTCTGCCTGCTCTTTGTCCATAGACTTTTCCCTTACCCTGGACATCTTGCTGTTCCCTGAGTTGCCCATTGATTCCTACTGCTCTCACCCTGCCTGTACTGGCAGAGACAGTAGGTTGTGGAGTGTGGACACACATTGGGAGACACATCTAAAACGGTGAGTTAACCTCCCTGGCGGTATGATTCTGTCTGGAATTACGTACCAAAAGCGGTACATTTATTTTGCAAGGAAATTGGCGTTTTATACTGTAGGCCTGTAATTTTTAGAAATAACTCACTTAAATCTGACCAAGCAAGAGTCTTGTAGGCATCCCGGGTATGATTTTTTTTTTAAAACAAAATTATAAATTATAATATAATAAATAATTATAAATAATTATAACAAATAATAATATAATTATAATAAAAATTATTCAATAATGTAATCAACTCAAAATCACTGAAATTTGCAGTTGCAGAATTGTCGCTGTCATTATTTTATTATTTTTATGATGAATTTCCCCGCAAATCGCTATCGCACATTTCTGCAAGTGATTATAATTTATTATCGCTGTTTTCTAGCTGATCTAAAACCATTTTTGACATAAAGGGGACACTTTTGGACAATCTACAGTTTTTAGGCAGAAATGACATTTTTTATTATATAAAAGTACATGTAGGACACTGGGCAGACCACTAGGGACAAGGGGGGTGTGTATTTTTTACATACAGTACTGTAATCTATAAGATTACAGTATACTGTATGTAATGTGTTTGTTTACTTTTTGAATTTGGCGCCGTTCTCCGTCCCCGTGCGTCGTAACGTCGCAGGGAACGGAGATCGGCGGCACACAGACACTGTGAATCGAGCGAGGAGGTCCCGCTCGCTCACACAGCGGGTGGCATCGCTGGATCCAGGGACAAGGTGAGTAAACCAAGCCTGTGGATCCAGCGAAAGGTAAGCCCGTCCAGCCCGAGCGTGACTCGGGTTTGCCGATCCTAACATGTAAAACCAACCCCGAGTCACGCTCGTGTTTACCGTCAGGGGGGTTAAGAATTGGTGAACATGTCTAAGGCCCCGTACACACGGCCGAGGAACTCGACGTGCTTGGCACGTCGAGTACCTCGTCGAGTTTTGGGATGAAGCCGCCTTCTCCCATAGAACAACGAGAAAATAGAGAACATGTTCTCTATTTTCTCGTCGAGTTCCTCGGCGGCTCCATCGAGCCAAAACTGTACAGACGACAGAGTTTCTCGGCAGAATCCGGGTTTTGACCGAGTTTCTCGGTGAATTCTGCCGAGAAACTCTGTCGTGTGTACGGGGCCTTATGCTTACCGAACCCTTCACTTTTCCTAAATGAACACAGAAGTGTTCAGTACTGTTCACTTCTGTCTTCAGTAGTAAGTGCTGGGTGGTGGAGGGGAATGAGCTTGAGGACTCTGATATTTCCTCAAGGCCACCTTTTGGCAAGCAAAATATATCCACACATAAATTACACAAAAGAAAAAGTCACCTAATATTATATAAGCAGATATAAAGGATGTGTCATCTAATGTTTGTGACACAATATGGTATGAAACACTGAATGCACAGGGATCCAGGGGAGTCCAGAACCCACAGCAAGTGAGGAGGATAGAGTCTGTGGTGCTATGGTAGGACAGGCGAATTACATGTTTATCTTGAAACCTGATGCTGTGTGCACTTTCTTAATGTAAGCATATCGTGAATATTTTTAGATGTGGAATATTTCTTAATAATATGGTAATACACATGAAATTGCTTTCTGCATTATATGTACTTTTACCACTGTGAGAAATGTACGGGTATGGAGTGATCTTTAAAGGAAATCCTATACATGTTATTTAGAGCTTAATTATTTGGAAGTCTATATATGTAACTGATATAAAAACCGTTAACATTCATTCTTTGACCCATTCTGAGCTCCATCTCTTTTGGTGAGTCTGCCTTTTTGATGTTGGTGGCACCTTTTTTGGAATTGTAAACCAAAGAATACGTGGTGGAGTCACCTCTAGGAAATTTTCCTTTTTGAGTGAAGCAAAATACTGTCTGTTGGACTAGGCTGCATTATAAATATTTATTCATGTAACCTTTATAAAATTATTAATTTACTTTTTTTTGTTTCACACTATTTACATGTGGATACAAATATGGTTAAACATGAATAAAGTAAAAGTAATGGATAAATAAACAGAAATGCCCCCCCCCTCCCAATACACATACAAACACACACATAAATGTGTGCTCTACACTCATTGGGGGGGTTACCAAAACTGGTGCACACAGAATCGGGTGCAGCTGTGTATAGTGACCAATTGGCTTCTAAGTTCAGCTTGTTCAAATATGCTTTGGCAGTAAAACCTAGGAGCTGGTTGCTATGCATAGCTGGACCAGATTCTGTGTGCATCGGTTTTAGTAAATCTCCCCCACTGTGGTAATGCACTGTATACATGTGCTTTTGCTTTGCTTTGGACCAGCACTCTAATGTCGCGTACACACGATCGGAATTTCCAACAACAAAACCGTGGATTTTTTTTTCCAACAGAATGTTGGCTCAAACTTGTGTTGCATACACACGGTCACACAAATGTTAACGGAAATTTTGAAAGTCAAGAACGTGGTCACGTACAACACTGCGTCGAGCCGATAAAATGAAGTTCAATGATTCCAAGCATGCGTCAAACTAAATCCGTGCATCGGAATTGCATACAGATGATCGGAATTTCCGACAGAAAATGTCCGATGGGGCCTACACATGGTCAGAATTTCCGACCAAAAGCTCACATCAAACTTTTCTTGTCGGAAATTCCTGACCGTGTGTATGCGCATAAGAGCCCATTCACACCAGAAGATGTGTGTGATGTTGTGCATAACACCCCACACTAGTATACGTTGTGAATATGTGCTGCAGTGCATTAGTAAAGCATATTACAGTGCTTGATTTGTTTAAAACTTTTTTTAATTGCTTTAATTGATTTAACTTTTAGTGGGGCAGTGTGTTACTGCATGTTGTTACATGCTGCATTACAATAAAATGAATGCCTGCATCGGGTCTTACCTGGATGCAAAGGTGTAAAGCCAAACTCTAGATTTTTACCATATTGCAAAATTGGTATATTTGGCAAATTGTATATTTATTACTTCATTATCATTTTATCTTTTAGATTTGAAAGGACTTTTGTAATGTATGTTTTGTTTGTGAGCACTAATATTGATTTCAGTGTATTTTATAGAAAATATTGTTTTGACATTTGCACAACTGTTGTATTTTTTTTAAAACTTTCAAAGCTGTAAGTAAAAATTTGTAAAACATGATAAAAAGTATAAAATAGAGAAATGGCCTTTCAATCTCAACATAAAAATGTCAGGTCATGGCAGTGAAAGGGTTAAATCAGCATGGTGGCCTGGCAGCTTATATATTTCTCTCATGGCAATTTTCCTTTAAAGTGAATTTGATCTGGCCCAAAAAGTACATAATATAGCGTCATTGCTGAAGTGCAAGCCTAGACCTAGACCATGCTTCCTTTTATAGAAGTATCTATGAATGAGCGCTGCATCTCTGGTGGCAAGTAGCAAGCTGCATCTAGTGACAAGTGAGCACTGCATCTCTGGTGACAAGTGAACCCTGCATCTCTGGTGACAAGTGAGCACTGTATCTCTGGTGGCAAGTAGCAAGCTGCATCTAGTGACAAGTGAGCGCTGCATCTCTGGTGGCAAGTAGCAAGTTACATCTTTATTTCTCTCTCCCTCACTTTCTCCCTCCATCCCTCTCTTCCTTCTCCCTCCATCCCTCTTCCTTCTCAGACTCTAACCACACCCCCTTTAAGGAATGAACAATATTTTGTTTAAACCAAGCCCACGCTTCACACGCCACATTTTCCCCCGCCCTATACCATGCCTACAGATGAAGGACACCCCCTAATTATAAAAGGACTCCTCCTACAGACAAAAAAGTGTCACTATGGGTGTCGTGATTTTTTTTTTAAAGTGGCAGCTTTCTCCCAGACACACATAACCCATGGTGGAGCAGAAAGCACCTGGATATGTGGATAGATATGTTTTCAACAGAACCACAAGCACACAGGAATGGATTTACAAACGATGCATAGTCTGTTCATTTTGCAAATTCATTTTCTCTCAGCTTAACAAATGAGGGAAAGCTCTAATGAGTTTCATCCTCCACTCCTGTGCAAGGGAAATACCGTTTTTTTTTTTCTTAACATGATTGGGTATTCTTTGAAACATGATTTTTCATTACATGCACTATACTAATGGAAATGCAATTCCTAAGTGAAAATTCCCATGCTAAGGAACAACCTATTTACCTTAGTAAATAAAACCCATTGTCTCTTTCCCTTCTAGAAAGGGGCTTTATGTGTAGCTGCAGTAGGACAGACTAGGATTTATTACTGGGTGCTTTTATTATTGTGGACAAGCTGCCTTTGCTCATGTATACTGGAAATACTGTTAATGCTTTTTCTAAATCTAAAAATATAAAAATTCTGGCTGTGATCAGTCTAAAATTTGAATTGTTTTGTGGATTCTACATATGTGTGTAAAAATGCCAATTTAGGCCACCTATCTCAAGTGATTTCAAAGTCAGGGTTGCTGGTATTACAATATATTTAGTAAAGATTTACAATAGTTGTCAGTAATTGCATAATAGTGTTCATGCATTCACTTGAATTTATATTTGCAAGATAATGTGTTTTTACAAATGCAATGGTAGTTAATACTAATGACTGAAGACCTTATAGTAATAATGTGTGCAAAGGAAATACATGTGCAAATATCCAGGTGCACTAATAAATATGATTTTTACTCTTTTTCCGTTCAAAAACAATTCACAGTTAAATTTAACAAAACCAATGAAATGTACAGACTTAAGCACATCAAGATAAGAAACAAAGGCAGAAAAATAAAAATTATGCCAAAAAAGAAACTGGCAATTTAACGTAGCTTGAGACTGTCCTCACATAGAAATAGAGTGTTTAACCTTTTATTTGTATCATGTACCAAATTGTTGCTTGATATGAAAGAAGGTCAACATGAGGTCACGTTCGCAACCACAGCCAATCACTCTAAATCATCCAGACTGTGATTAGGCTCTGACCAGAAAGGTACAAGATCTGATTTCACAAAGCTCACTTTCAGTGCTGTTAATGGTGTTGGAATGATGATCAAGCAAGAAGAGTATGCTTACCCCAAGTACTTCAAGGAAAAATTGGAATAATCAGAAAGGAAGAAAAATCTTTCTTACCATGTTGGTAGTTTATATATCGACAGCAATTTTACAGGTTGTTTTACTTATCATCAGGTATCATCAGGGTAAATAAAAATAAATGGTGTGTACATAGGGAAGGGGGAATACACAAAATAAACCAAATACCATTAGAAAAAAAAAAGCATTTCTTAATAAAGAAGTTTATGAAAAATTAGAAATCTTCTAGCCCAGGGGTTTCCAACTTCAGTCTTTGAGAGCCAGGACCCAAGCAAATTTTTAGTACAGATACTCCTTACTTAACGACCAGGTTCTGTTCCCATGACCAGATCGTTAAACAAATTGGTGATTAAACGAGGAGCCACATGTAATTAATATTTTAAGCATTCCTAACTACTGTACTGTACTGTACTGTATTATGAAAAAAGGTCTAAACACGAAACTCCAGCTCAATAAAGTTGTTTTAATTAGCATAAGTACTGAACACAAACAAAAATTCTGTACTGTACAATACAATTATGTATAGTGCGTAGTTCGGGTGGGGAGAGCTAGTCGTAAGTCTGAGTGGTCGTTAAACAGAGTATCTGTATTTCTCTAACAGACAGCAGTACATTTAGTAAGGTATGGCTTACAAAGAATAAAAAAACTCCAAATCAAGGAGCGGAGTTGGACACCCCTTCTCTAGTCTGTCGATAAAATGGTGACATTGTTGGGGTTAATTTGTTAAGGCAAATAGACTGCACTTTGCAAGTGCAGTTGCACTTATTTTACCCAGAGCATAGCGAATGGGGTGAGGTTCTGCTGTTTTCCATTATCCAATCATGTGCAATCAAAATTGCTGTTTTTCAGTTTGTTTTTTTATTTCCCCTTGCACCTGATTTGGGTATTATTTACAAAGTGAAGCTTCACTACATTCACTAAGCTCTGGGGAAAATAAGTGCAAAGTGCACAATTTATTTGTAAATCAACCCTTTTCCACAGCATCTCCTAGTAGACGAAACAGAATTTTGATCCCAAATGTGCTTTCATTGTTTTCAATGAGTACACAGGAGGATTTTCTCACTAAAGGGCAGGGGGGCTTGCTGAGGATTAAAATAATAGAGATGGGATAGGTGCTGTTGTCAGAGGCTGGATAGGGGTCTGTTCTGGTGGCTGTAAATTACTGAATGGGAGGCATATATTGCTAATTATGGGAATATATGCGAGGTAGGTGATTTTAGAGAAGACGATTTCTATTGCGGGTAGGGAAAATAGAGGTGACAGACATGTGTTATGATGTTGGTTGATTTATGTATATCAAATCTCTTTGGCTGGATTGGCATATAGTTTTAAAAATGCTGTGTTTCTTTCAGCACTTTACTGTGTGTTGCATGCTATCCTCTGTGTTTTAGTGATTAGCAAAACATGCAATAAAATGAAGAAATGCACAATAAAACATTACAGCACTTTAAAAATAATGCTACAAAAAAACAGGCACACCTACGTGTGGTGATAAACAGAATTCAGTGCCATAGATTTTGTGGACTGATACACCAGCCTTCCAATAATGGTATCTAGAAGTCATTATAATGCCACGTACACACGATCGGAATTGTTCCAACAACAAATGTTCGATGTGAGCTTTTGGTCGGATATTCCGACCGTGTGTAATGCTCCATCGGACATTTGCTGTCGGAATTTTCGACAACAAATGTTTGAGAGCTGGTTCACAATTTTTCCAACAACAAAAGTTCTTGTCAGAAATTCTGTTCGTCTGTATGCAATTCTGACGCACGGAATCAATTTGACGCATGCTCGGAATCATTGCACTTAATTTTTCTCGGCTCTTACGTAGTGTTGTACGTGACCACATCCCTAATGTTCAGAATTTCTAAACAACATTTGTGTGACCGTGTGTATGCAACACAAGTTTGTGCCAACATTCCGTCAGAAAAAATCCACGGTTTTGTTGTTGGAATGTCCGAATTGTGTGTACGCTGGCATTAGGCAGGCAATACAATATGAACAAGTTGGTAGTAGAAAGGGGGCCGTCTGTTTGAACCACCCCCACTGCGCCTCAGCTGGAAATTAATAAATTATATTAAAGTGATCTGTAGCTGCTGCTATTAAAAAAATATAGATTGAGTGAATAAATACGTGTAGTGACACCTAATTGTGAACAATGTATCAGTAACTGTATGAAGCAGCGCTCACATAAATAAATAAATAAACATATAATTTAATAAATAAGAAATGAGTGAATGACCACCCTATATGTGAATTTAAATAAAACAGTGCAAAAAATATGCAAACATATGGCAGTAATGATCTATAATCCGTGAACTTGATGAGTATTATAGTGAAACTAAAGTTCATAAGTGATGATTTCTTTAAAGGGTCTTCAGATGTTTCTTTCCACCACCCCAAAGTGTTAAAGTGATTCCACCACCCTTCAGAAATGCGGCACTCACCACAACAATAGGCCTCACACTCTCGTGTTTTGGCAAATAAGCTTAAAGTTGCTTTACAGTATTACACTATTGTGCACTTTTTCCTTCATTATTTATGTGGCAACCCTCTTGGATTACACTGCTTTGGAACGGATTCCTACCTATTGATCTGAAAGATCCTGTTTAAGCTTATTTGCCAAAAAACGAGAGTGTGAGGCCTATTGTTGTGGTGAGTGCGCATTTCTGAATGGTGGTGGAATCACTTAAACACTTTGGGGTGGTGGAAGAACATCTGAAGTCCTTTAAATAAATCATCACTTATGAACTTTAGTTTCACTATATACTCATCAAGTTCACGGATTATAGACATACTGCCATATTTTTGCATATTTTTTGCACTGTTTTATTTAAATTCACATATAGGGTGGTCATTCACTAATGTATTTATTTATTTAAATTATATGTTTATTTTTTTTTTATTTTTAAGCGCTGCTTCATACAGTTACTGATACATTGTTCACAATTAGGTGTCACTACACGTATTTATTCAGGCAATACAATATGCAATTTTCTTTCCTTTAACCCCAGGTTGAAGGAAAGAAAATTGCTTTATTTTCCCATCAACAAAGTCAGTGTTGATGGTGGAATTCCTCCCGCAAAGCTATTGTGTTCTGCCGATTGGGCCTTTCCCAATGGCAGAAAACAATGATCACTACTGGTGGCTATAGCTGTAGGCAGTGATCATGCAAAAAAAATATATCAAAATTCATCAGGTTCCTGCTGAACCAGCTAAATTTTGGTCCATCTATGGACAGTTTTAGTCATGACAATCCCATTAATCTGGTAGACAACAGCAATATAAACTCCCCTACTTCCCTGATAGCTACACCCCACTATCTCTTTTGGACTATTTGCTAGTCACTACCCCCTTAGACTAATAGATATTAGCTTTAAAAACAAGCCAATAATCCAGGAAAGACCCCACAGTAAGGCCCCGTACACACGACCAGTTTCCTTGGCAGAATTCAGCTTCCGACCGAGTTTCTGGCTGAATTCTGCCGAGAAACCCGGCCGTGTGTACACTTTCGGCCGAGGAAGCCGACGAGGAGCTCGGCGAGGAAATAGAGAACATGTTCTCTATTTCCTCGTTGTTCTATGGGAGCTCTCGGCCCGCCGAGCTCCTCGGCGGCTTCAGGGCTGAACTGGCCGAGGAACTCGATGTGTTTGGCACGTCGAGTTCCTCGGCCGTGTGTACGGGGCCTCACACATACACCCTTGTCTCTATAGACTTATGGGGTTTGATTTAGTTAAGGCAAATACTCTGTTCATTGTTAAATGAAATTCCACTCTGCAAGGGAATATTCCCAAGAGATTAGTGAATACTATACGTAAACACATCACTTTTTAACCACTTAAAGCGGGAGTTCACCCATAAGACATTTTTTTCAAAAAATCCCCTTAGATGGATGCTCGTTTTGTCTAGGGGAATCGGCTAGTTGTTTTAAAATATGAGCTGTACTTACGGTTTTCGAGATGCATCTTCTCCGTCGCTTCCGGGTATGGGTCTTCGGGAGCGGGCGTTCCTTCTTGATTGACAGTCTTCCGAGAGGCTTCCGACGGTCGCATCCATCGCGTCTCTAGTAGCCGAAAGAAGCCGAACGACGGTGCGGCTCTATACTGCGCCTGCGCAACGACGTTCGGCTTCTTTCGGAAAATCGTGACGCGATGGATGCGACCGTCGGAAGCCTCTCAGAAGACTGTCAATCAAAATAGGAACGCTCCAGTCCCGCAGCCCATACCCGGAAGCGGCGGAGAAGATGCATCTCGTAAACGGTAAGTACAGCTCATATTTTAAAACAACTAGCCGATTCCCCTAGACAAAATGAGCATCCATCTAAGGGGAAAAAGTTTTATGTACGGTGAACCCCCACTTTAAAGCCCCGGACCTTTAGGGCAGGTAAATGCCCAGGCCAGGTTTGCGATTCGGCACTGCGTCGCTTTAACAGACAATTGCGCGGTTCCGTGCGACGTGGCTCCCAAACAAAATTGGCGTCCTTTTTACCCACAAATAGAGCTTTCTTTTGGTGGTATTTAATCACCTCTGCAGTTTTTATTTTTTGCGCTATAAACAAAAAATAGAGCGACAATTTTGAAAAAAAATCAATATTTTTTACTTTTTGCTATAATAAATATCCCCCAAAAACATATATACAATTTTTTTTTCCTCAGTTTAGCCGATACGTATTCTTCTACCTATTTTTGGTAAAAAAAAAACGCAATAAGCGTTTATCGATTGGTTTACCCACAAATATGTATAGCGTTTACAAAATAGGGGATAGTTTTATTGCATTTTTATTATTTTATTTTTTTTACTACTAATGGCGGCGATCAGCGATTTTTTTTTCGTGACTGCGACATTATGGCGGACACTTTGGACAATTTTGACACATTTTTGGGACCATTGCATTTTCACAGCAAAAAATGCATTTAAATTGCATTGTTTATTGTGAAAATGACAGTTGCAGTTTGGGAGTTAACCACAGGTGGCGCTGTAGGAGTTAGTGTTCACCTAGTGTGTGTTTACAACTGTAGGGGGGTGTGGCTGTAGGACTGACGTCATCGATCGAGTCTCCCTATAAAAAGGATGACTCGATCGATGCAGCCGCCACAGTGAAGCACGGGGAAGCCGTGTTTACATACGGCTCTCCCCGTTCTTCAGCTCCGGGGAGCGATCGCAACGGAGCGGCTATAAACGAATAGCCGCGCCGTCGTCCCGGATCGCTCCCCGCGGGTATCCGACCGCCGCATGTAGCGGGGGGGGGGTCCCGATCGGACCCCCGACCCGCGGAAAGGCGGGGACGTACATGTACGCCCATCTGCCTGTACGTGCCATTCTGTGGACGTACATGTACATGCGGCGGTCGGGAAGTGGTTTTAAAGAACACCCAATCATGTACATGGCAAACCAAAAAAGCAGTGTGTTTTCTTGCACATGATTGGATGATGGAAGTCAGCAGAGCTTCACTTTATTCACTAAGCTCTGAGAATAATCCCCTTGCCGAGTGCAACTGGACTGGAAGGTGAACAGTCTATTTGCCTTTAGTAAACCCCATGGTGACATCCTGCACCCCCTGTATAAGGCATTTTTATAAAATTGGCATATCATTCAAGAAATATATTTGTAAAAATTATATTAATAGATTAACACACAAATATTTTTAACACATATTTATTCTTTCTTCTTTTATTTTTCTTTATGCATTTACCATTCAATGAACAGATACACTTTTGCTAGTCATTTTTATAAATGTGAGCAAAGGCATTTATTAAGCAATGAAAGATGGCTTTACAAAACACACACACAAACAGGACTGAATTTTATTTTCTATGTGCTCTTACTTGATGGTGTTGTCGGAGATATATTCATTATATTTGGCTAGATAATTATAGCATAAAATAATTTTAGCATGTTGACAGTTTGATAGAGTGTCATTAAAGGGAATGAAACATACTGTTTGTGCTAACAAAGAAAACACTTGTTTAGATTCATTTGAAAACACAGCTCCAAAACTGAATATGCATATTTTATGTTGCTGTTTCCCGCACCTACAATAATTTGTATGGTAGCAAAGGAAGCTAATCCTGAATCTGAAAAAAAAAACTATGTGATGGAGGATTTACAGTATTAGAAGGCAAACAGTGACAGGAGTAATTAGAAGAAGAATTTGTCATGCTCTTGACTCTGGTAGAGAATGAAAGGTCTGCAATAGCAATCTCCCAAGTGTTTACTCTATGTGAGCACACAGAAGATGGAAAGCACATTTCCGACCACGGACAGATTAATATTTGATGCCAGAAAGAAAAATGCATGCTGTACATGTTTATTTAGGATATTGTGAAATACAGTGAAATTTGCAATTTTATTGGATTTGCAGTTCCTTGTTTTTGCAAAGAGCTAAGCAATGTGATATAAGATGCACGCTGGTACAGTAAATGTTGATACTTGCTTGCTCCACATACCACATAAGTTTCCTTCAATTTAAATTAAAGAGCAGCAGGTGGATATTGTATAACCATAAAGATAGATGTCTGCATCTCTAAACACTAATTTTTGTGGCATTTGCGTGACAAAAGAAAACAAATCAGTTAATCAATGTTATACTGTCAATCAACAAAATTTTGGAGCTGTGGGTGCATTTTGATGGATTAAGCTGACATGCCTATTAAAATATGATATTCTCCTCTGCACAACAATGTCATTTATTTCATTTTAAGCATACTGTCACCAGCTGAATCTGCATTTTCCTAGCAAAGTTTTAAAACCTGTTCAATGAGATGTACTGCTATATCACTATGCCCAAATAAATAATCCATCATATTACTGCTACTCAACAGTGATGTATGACTGAGGATACTTGTCTGCCTTGTTATGCAGGTAAGTGCTGATAATAAAAACAAAAACTGTTCACAATGAAAAGCTGTGTCACAAATACCAACAGAGTATTTTAGAGTTTTAAATAAACATATATGTATAAAAAAGTGTAAGCTTCCACTACAGTCTTTCTATTAAAAGTCCAAACTCCAATGAAGATTTAACTTTAAGGGAGAACATTGGCAAGTCCACCAAAGCTGAGGAACTCTTGAGAAGATTGATAGCCAGGAACAGTGATATCACAGGCCTCACATGCAGCACAGCAGTAAGAGAGTCAGGCCTCGTACACACGACCGAGTTTCTCGGCAAAAACCAGCAAGAACCTTGCTGGGAGATATTTTTTTGCCGAGGAAACCGGTCGTGTGTACATTTTCATCGAGGAAACTTAAGTGAAGTGAACTCCTGCGCTGTCTAGAGTGAGGGGACAAGTGAAAAGTGGGGATACTGCTGCAAATAAAAAAAGAGGTCTACCTCGATAGACAAAAAGTGATAATTGTAACAAGTGAAATATTTGCGCTGTAAAGTGTTATACAAATTAATGTGTGTGTGCATATAACCACATACATATACAAGTACAAAAAATGGGTGGGGAAAGTCCAAAAAAGGGGGAGTGACACTAATATACCAGTAAACAATATTGTTGAATAGTCATTAATCGAGGGCACAGTGCTGAAGAGGTCCAGGTACAACAAAATCCAACCATGTAGGGGTGCAGTTCATCAATACTTTATCCAATCAATAACGTTGTGAAGTGAAAAATGTTGAAAAACACAACAATAAAAATAAAAATATAAAAATAGAAATAAAAATAAATATAAAAATAAAAATAAAAATAAGAATAAGGGTCAAAGTATTTCAGAAGAAGGAGGCCTTGTATCCAAAAAGGGTGAAAGATAGAGAGTGAGCCGTAACCAAGATCTCATATATGCACCTCTAGTGATCCCAGCAGCTCACCTCTAATCTGGCAAGCTGGATTAAATCAGCCTGATCCTGATGGGTGTGGTCCGTTGTTGAATATCACATACAGGTCTCCATAAAGTGTATTACATGAAAAAGTAAAAGGAGTAGAAACCAAATGGTGTGATAACGTCACAGAGAGAGATAGCAATGTCTTCTGATTTAAAACAGTGGAGATGCACTCACATGTGGGTGAAAAAACTGGGGCTCTTATCCACGAACGCCGAGCTCGTCAGTCCCTCCTTCCTCTCCCTTACTGATTCTCCAGGGTTAGGAGTCCCGTGTCCCCAATGGTTCACGAGTCGGCTCTTGTTATGTATGAGGATCTCGGTGGTGTATGTGGGGTAAGAGAGAAGGACAAGCCTGATCGTGTGATATCATCAACAATAAACAAAAACCCCCCAGGAATGCCCAGGTAGTAATGCACTCACATGAACAATATAACATAAAAGACCTTCCTCCACGAGTGCGGACTCGCAATAAATCTGTGCCTCCAACACTTCCCCTCTATCTGTGGCTCAGTCCGGACACTCAGATGTGGCAGTCATACATGGGGGGAAGTGGAATAAACAACCACAGCGTAGCCCAGTCAGACGTGAAAAGTTTATTTTAAAAGCACTTAAAAACTCACATTTAAAATCGAAATTGCTGCATCAATCCGACGAGTGGCGAACTCGTATATCCAGTGGTCAGATGCTGGAGTGTGTCAAGCCCTCCAATCCTGACGCGTATCGTCAACATGTGACTTCATCAGGAAACTGTCGAGAAACTCGACGAGCCAAAAAGAGAGCAAGTTCTCTATTTCCTCGACGGGAATGGAGAAACTTGCCTTGTCAAGTTCCTCGACAGCCTAACAAGGAACTCGACGAGGAAAACAATGTGTTTCGCCCGTCGAGTTCCTCGGTCGCGTGTACGAGGCTTCAGTTAGGTAACTTAAATGGAACAGCAAAAAGTTGGTGCCTGGAATGTTCTAAATGTCCATCTCCAGGCATGACAATCCCCTCTCCCATCTCGCTTCGCTCCCCCCCACCTCTCACCTATTCTCTGGCTTTAAATAATAATAAAAAAACAAATACCTTCTGTGTGTCCTATAAGACTCAACCAAGTTCACTGTTTACGTCCCCTACTGGAGATGCTTCTGAAAGTCACAACAAGGGATCCAGCCCTTCAGTCTAGTCACTTGTTCCTGATGTTATCTTTCAACTGCATCCTGAGAGAACCCTGCCCTGTATGGCCAATAGAAAGTGTCACAGACATCAGAAAATTGACCCTACAAAGAAGGACCCTGCAAGATGAGAGAAAACTCGGAACCCAAAGTGTCACTTGACTGCAGAATTGGATATTTTTTGTGACATTTAGATTAGGTTGACACAGCAATTCGATTTTGGAGGTGGGTCAAGGGATGGATGGAGGAGGGGTGGACATAGTTTACCTTTAAAAATTTGACAAGAATCCCAAGCAAGTTCCTAGTGAGAAGTGGCATCATAATGATAGAATAGGCATCTGTTGCCACAAGTATACTATCTTCATTTGGTTTGTATTTTCTCACCTTTATGCATTTGTTTCCCCTGACCATCTAAAGAGTTAAACACAATGATATAGTACTTGTAGTGCAAGCTACCCTGGGGTCGAAATAAGTGTATTTAATTCAGTGCAAAAAGCTTAGGTATTTGTTGGCTTTATGTATATGAGTAAAATGAATAATGTGTTTTTTTTAAAGAAAAAAACTGCATGGACTTTGATATGGACCCAAACCATTGTTTTATACATTACACTCACCTCAAGCATCTATGGAACGGTAGAGTGTATTCTTGTCAATGCTACTTGAAATTAAAGTATTTTAATTCCTTTTTTTGCCAATGGTGCAAACGTGTAAAGATTGACCATTCATTTCACTGTATGTTCTCCTCAAATTTTCTGTTTTTGAAAGAGTATTCCAATATTACTATTGTTGCAGAATTTACGTTTCACTAGAAAAATAAATGTTCTCTCTAAAACAATGTGTGCTTAAAATTCATAATAGTAAATATGGTGAACCCGTATTCAGTTTTAATACCCAACTCACGCAGTTACTATGGGGCCTGGAAGTGGGAGGGGACCTCATTAAGGAGGTTATCGAGAGAAAATCTAAAGGATAAAAGTAATCAGGATTGTTGATAGTTACAAACCACTTTTCTTATCATGCATAGTTAGTAGGATTTGTTTTGCTGTCTTTCCAGTGCTAATTTATTGCCCTCAAAGCTGCTAATACAGTCTAGACACTCTGAAATTAACCCTGTATTCCTAAAGCAGTCTTCTATGTGAAACTCAATGCTTTGTAGTAGTGATATACAGGTAGTTACTTACATGAATGGGATTTCACCCTGCATACGTACAGAAGATTATTATTTTGATAACTTACTAAGATACTGATTTATCAGCTGGTCAAATACTATTGTTTTCCTCATTCTCCACATATACAGTATCTCACAAAAGTGAGTACACCCCTCACAAATATTTTATTATTTCTTCAGTGTTGTCACATGAAAAGATATTACACTTTTCTACAATGTAAAGCAGTGAGTGTACAGATTGAGGGGACAGCAAATGTACACTGTTATACAAACTAACTCAACATACAGCCATTCATGTCTAAATCGCCGGCAACAATAGTGAGTACACCCCAGAAGTAAAAATGGCCAAACTGGGACCAATTAGCCATTTTCCCTCCCCAGGGTCATGTGACTTGCTAGTGTTAAAAGGTGTCAGGTGTGAATGGGGAGGAGGTGTGTTAAATGTGGTGTTATCGCTCTCACTCTCTCATACTGGTCACTGAAATTTTAAAATGGCACCTTATGGCAACGAACTCTCTGAGGATCTGAAAATAACAATTGTTGCTGTACATAAAGATGGCCTAAGCTATAAGAAGATCGCCAAGACTGCAGCATGGTGGCAAAGCCCATACAGCAGGTTTAAAAGGACAGGCTCCACTCAGAACAGGCCTTACCATGATCAACCAAAGAAGTTGAGTGCACATGCTCAGCATCATATCCAGAGGTTGTCTTTGGGAAATAGACGTATGAGTGCTGCCAGCGGTGGGGGGGGGGGGGCAGCCTGTCAATGCTCAGACCTTACACTGCACACTGCATCAAATTGGTCTGCATGGCTGTTGTCCCAGAAGGAAGCCTCTTCTAAAGATGATACACAAGGAAGCCTGCAAACAGTTTGCTGAAGACAAGCAGACTAAGGACATGGATTGAACCTGTATCCAGAGGTAGTTACCTCCTGTGTAGTGGTCACTGCTATCTGTCTGTTTCATCCCATGCAGTACTTCACCAACTCCTTTCCCTAGCCCTGCATATTGAGACACATAACAAAAGTTCCTCACCCATATGTGTGGCAGTTGCTATATAAGGATTATTCACTGGCAAATGTATTCTGTGTTTGTACTGTTTATGTGTATACAGATGCATACATATCATATGTATAGATGTTGGACATACACTTACAGTATCTCACAAAAGTCAGTACACATTTCACATTTTTATAAATATTTTATTATATCTTTTCATATGACAACACTAAAAAAATTACAATTTACTACAATATAAAGCATTGAGTGCACAGCTTGTATAAAAGTGTAAATTTACTGTCCCCTCAAAATAACTCAACACACGGCCATTAACCTCCCTGGCGGTATGATTATGTCTGGAATTTTGTACCAAAAGTGGTACAATTTTTTGCATGGAAATTTGGCGTTTTATACTGTAAGCCTGCAATTCTTAGGAATAACTCACTTAAAGGGTCACTAAAGGAAAAAAAAATGTTTTTGCTGAAATGACTGTTTACAGGGTATAGAGACATAAAAGTTAACTGATTCCTTTTAAAAATGATTAAAAATAGATTAAATTCAATCATATAATGTGCCTCTAGTTTCACTTTTGTTTTTAAACTGGTTTCATGTTTCTGTGAAGTAAAGAGATCCACAGAACAAAAACAAACAAATCCAGAGCAGTGTTTTGTTTTTAAAATGAATCTGGTTCTGAGGAGTTTTAGACACACAGCTTGGACCACAGTGAAAAGCTGCCATGAGATTTTTCATAAGGAGCCGGACAAGCAGGAAGTGTGGAGATCATAGCAGAATTACAGCAACTTCAAAGCAAAAACGAACAATGAGGACATGAAACCAGTACTGCAGTAAGGTAAAGGAAGCTATTTAGCTAAAAAAAAAATCCTTTAGTGATCCTTTAAATCTGTCCGAACAAGAGTCTAGTAGACATCCCGGGTATGATAAAGTTTGAAACACTGGCCCGGATTCAAAGAGATCTGTGCATTATTTACGGAGGCGCAGGGCAACGATTTTGCCCTGCGCCCCCGCAAATTTGCTCTGCTGCCCTTGATTCACGGAGCAGAAGCTCCGTGAATTGCGCGGGCGCGCCGGCAAAATTGCCCGGCGCTAGAGCACGCAATTTAAATGATCCCGTAGGGGGTGGGAATCATTTAAATTAGGCGCGCTCCAGCGCCGAGCGTAGAGCGCATGCTCCGTCGGGAAACTTTCCCGACGTGCATTGCGGCAAATGACGTCGCAAGGACGTCATTTGCTTCCAAGTGAACGTGAATGGCGTCCAGCGCCATTCACGAATCACTTACGCAAACGACGTGAAATTCCAATTTCGCGATGCGGGAACGACGGGTATACTTTAGCATTGGCTGCCCCTACTATTAGAAGGGGCAGCCTTACGCTAAACACGCCGTATGGATACGACGTAACTTGCGTACGCAGGGCTCGCGCAACATTGTGAATCGGTGTTAGTATGCAATTTGCATACTATACACTGAGCACAATGGGAGCGCCCCCTAGCGGTCATCTCAAGAATGCAGCCTAAAATATGCGTGGCATAAGAGCCTTATACCACGCAGATTTTAGGCTGCAGTCGGCGTTACGATGTTCCTGAATCAGGAGCATTCGTAACGCCGGAGCAAGTAAGCAATTGCGCTGTGTAACCTATGGTTACACAGGCGCAATTGCTTCTTGAATCTGGGCCACTGTTATCGCTGTTTTCTAGCTGGTCTGAAACCACTTTTGACATAAAGGGACACTTTTTGGTTGCTATGGACAGGCAGAGAGGCAGAAAGAACAGTTTTTATAATATAAAAGTGCAGAACACTGGGCACACCACTAGGGACAAAGGGGGTGTGTATTTATTTCATACAGTACTGTAATCTATAAGATTACAGTATACTGTATGTGTATTGTGTTTTTCACTTTTTGAATTTGGCGCCAAACTCTGTCCCCCGTGCGTCGTAACATCACAGGGAACGGAGCTCGGCGGGACTGTGAATCGAGCGAAGAGACACAGCGGAGGAGCCCGCGCACACAGCGGGGACACATCGCAGGATCCAGGGACAAGGTAAGTAACTTCCCCCTGTCTCCTGCAATGCGATCCCGAGTCTGGCTCGGGTGAATTTTTTATACCAAAAGCGGTATCCCCGAGCCAGACTCGGGATCGCATTGCAGGATACAGGGGGAAGTTACTTACCTCGGGATTACCACTAAGGAGGTTAATGTCTAAACCGCTGGCAACAAAAGTGAGTACATCCCTAAGTGAAAATGTCCAAATTGGGCCCAAAGTGTAAATTTTTTGTGTGGTCACCATTTTGTCCAGAGGTTCTCTTTGGGAAATAGACGTATGAGTGCTGCCAGCATTGCTGTAGAGGTTGAAGGGGTGGGGGGGGGGGGGGTCAGTCTGTCAGTACTCAGACCATACACTGCACACTGCATCAAATTTTGTACTCCTCACCTGGTTGCCGCCACACACGCTTGACACCATCTGAACCTATTAAGTTTATCTTTGTCTCATCAGACCACAGTCTGATGAGACCTAGATAAACTTATTAGGTCAGATGGTGTCAAGCGTGGTGTGGCGGCAACCAGGTGAGGAGTACATAAGCAAGTGTATCTTGCCTACAGTCAAGCATGATGGTGGGAGTGTCATGATCTTGGGCTGCATGATTCACATCCTTTTGGAGACTGGGGTTGTTATTATTTGGAATACTGCAATGTGGCCCAAACACACCTCCACTGCCTTGCTAAAGAAGCTGAGGGTAAAGGTTTGAACTGGCCAAGCATGTCTCCAGACCTAAACCCTGTTGAGCATCTGTGTGGAACCTCAAACTGAACGTGGAAGAGCGCAAGGTTTCTAACATCCACCAGCTCCATGATGTCATCATGAAGAGGTCAAAGAGGACTCCAGTGGCAACCTGTGATGCTCTGGTGATCTCCATGCCCAAGAGTTTTAAGGCAGTGCTGGAAAAAATGTGGTCACACAAAACATTTACACTTTGGGCCCAGTTTTGGATATTTTCACTTAGGGGTTTACTCACTTTTTTTGCCAGTGGATTTAAACATTAATGGCTGTGTGTTGAGTTATTTTGAGGGGACACGCGAATTTACACGTTTATACAAGCTGTACACTCACTACTTTACAAATGTAGTAAATTGTCATTTTTAGTGTTGTCATATGAAAAGATATTTCTAAAATATTTATAAAAATGTGATGGTGTACTCACTTTTGTGAGATACTGTAAGTGTAATTTCCAACATCTATACATATGATATGTATGCTTCTGTTACACATAAACAGTACAAACACAGGGCCGGATTCCGATATCATTGGAGTTATTTTTCCGGGTGCATAACGTATCTCAGTACGGTACGCCCGCCGTAAATTTGGGCGCAAGTTCCATATGCAGAAAGAACTTGCACCCTTAGTTACGTTGGCGTAACGTATGTGTGTTGGCGTAAGCCCGCCTAATTCAAATGGGATGATGTGGGCGTGTTTTATTTAAATGAATGGTGACCCCGCATATTTTACGTTTTTACGAATGGCGCATGCTCGAAATTATGCCGAAAATCGTCATTGCTTTAGAAAGTGGACCTAACTTACGTACAGCCCTATTCGCGAATGACTTACGCAAACGACGTAAAATTTTAAATTTGACGTCCATACTTGACATTAGCTAACGCCTCATATAGCAGGGGTAACTTTACGCCAGAAAAAGCCTAACGTAAACGATGTAAAAAATGCGCCGGTCGGACGTACGTTTCTGAATCGGCGTATCTACCTAATTAGCATATTCATCGCGTAACTATACGGAAAGGCGCCACCTAGCAGCCAGCGTAAATATGCAGCCTAAGATACGACGGTTTAAGACACTTACGCCGGTCGGATCTTAGGAAATCTATGCGTAACTGATTCTCTGAATCAGTCGCATAGTTACGACCACTCACACTCAGAGATACGACGGCGTATCCAGAGATACGCCGTCGTATCTCCTTTCTGAATCCGGGCCACAGAATACATTTGCCAGTAAATAATCGTTATATAGCAACTGCCACACATATGGGTGGCTTGTCACTTTTTGAAAGTGAGGAACTTTTGTTATGTGTCTCAATATGCAGGGCTAAGGAAAAGAGTTGGAGAAGTACTGCATAGGATGAAACAGCCACGTAGCAGTGACCACTACACTGGAGGTAACTACCTCTGGATACAGGGACCATAGCTAGAAAAGAGATCACTGCTATATATAATAACTACCACAGCTAAGGTGTTTAATGGTCTGTACTTTTGCCCGGCTGTGCTAGAAAACGAAATCCTTGAAGTTTGTATGGTCTTCCTCTAATTGTGTGGATTCCATTAGGTACACTAAACTTTTATTCTATTCAGATTTGGGTATGTAAATTGGCTTTCATCCCTACTGGCCTTAGAACACATGTCTATGACTCAGGCCTCGTACACACGGCCGAGGAACTCGACGTGCCAAACACATCGAGTTCCTCGGCCAGTTCAGCACTGAAGCCGCCGAGGAGCTCGGCGGGGCGAGAGCTCCCATAGAACAACGAGGAAATAGAGAACATGTTCTCTATTTCCTCGCCGAGCTCCTCGTCGGCTTCCTCGGCCGAAAGTGTACACACGGCCGGGTTTCTCGGCAGAATTCAGCCAGAAACTCGGTCGGAAGCTGAATTCTGCCGAGGAAACTGGTCGTGTGTATGGGGCCTGAGGTATACACTTTAGAATGTAAGTTCTTTTAGGGCTATATGAATGAACAAAAACTATATATAAACATTATATATATGAAGGACAATTTTTTTTTCTTTGTGATGTGGTACCTTATGTATGCTTTGTCGTTTAAGATATAAAATATAAATAAACGTTTAAACAAAACACATAAATATATAGTTCAAATTACTTTTTTTTGTGGGGCACTAATGTTAAAAATGCTTTTCGTTTATAGAAAGGCTATAGCTTCTACTTTCTGCTCCAATCTCCTGCATTGTGGTGTTGTTCTGGATGAGAATCATATACTATTAACAATTTAAGACATAATTTAAAACAGATAATAATAAAATAAAAATACCTCCTGAAATAAGTGCAACATTGATATAAACATTGGGTTCTTTAAAATAGGTTAATTACTACATTTGAAGGTGACCTTTGCTATAGTCTCAAGAGCTGATTTTTATACCCCGCGAATTGCCTTGGTTAATAAATATCACCAGAGTATAAGTATTGATCTGGAATATAGATTTATATAAAGTAATCATATCTGCTCTTAGGTGTTCCAGTTCTATTACAAACAAATCCAACTGGGACTTTAGTTTCATATACATATAACATTAGACTCTTTTCATTAATCTGCTTATCAGTCTCTGAACTTTGCCCTCTTCAGCACTGTACAATTGTATATATTTTGTGATTGATAAATCACCATTTTCAAGTTATGTTTGCAAGGATTAACCATATTTCCAAACCAATAATCAGCATGCCACAATTTAAAAAGCTCAGTTAAATAATGAATGTTAAAGATATTTGCATGTAAAAATAAACTATATTTCCCTCTTTTTACTACGTATAACCAATTTCAGGGTTGATTATTCAAGTGAAACATTCTCTAAAGTTATTAAAGCATGTTCTTTATAAATATGTATAAAAAAAAGGTTATGTTATATAAGACTGCATGGTAAATGTAACACTGCTATCAACTGATACTAAATATATCAACCAACGTCTAAATATTAAAACATCTCAGAGGAGGATATCTTTAACTACTTGCCGACCAGCCGCCACAGTTATACGGCGGCAGGTCAGCTCCCCTGCGCGAGAGCCCGTAGCTATACGTCGGGCTCTCGAAGCGGCCACTAGGGGCGCGTGCGCACCGCCGGAGGCGCGTGCACCCCCGCTCGTCCCTGATTCATGTGCGCATGCCCGGCAGGCGCGATCGCCGCCGGGCACCAGCGATTGCTCATTACAGAGTGAGGATCGGGAGCTGTGTGTGTAAACACACAGCTCCCGGTCCTGTCAGGGGAGAAATGCCTGACCGTCTGTTCATACAATGTATGAACAGCGATCAGTCATTTCCCCTAGTGAGGCCACCCCCCTACAGTTAGAACACACCCAGGGAACATACTTAACCCCTTCCCCACCTCCTAGTGTTAACCCCTTCCCTGCCAGTGGCATTTTTATAGTAATCCAATGCATTTTTATATCGCCAAAAATGTGTCAAAAGTGTCCGAAGTGTCCGCCATAATGTCGCAGTACCGAAAAAAAATCGCTGATCGCCGCCATTACTAGTAAAAAAAATTTTTTTTATAAAAATGCCATAAAACTACCCCCTATTTTGTAAACGCTATAACTTTTGCGCAAACCAATCAATAAACGTTTATTGCGATTTTTACGAAAAATATGTAGAAGAATACGTATCGGCCTAAACTGAGGATTTTTTATTTATATATATATATATATATATATATATATATATATATATATATATATATATATATATTTGGGGGATATTTTATTATAGCAAAAAGTAAAACATATAATTTTTTTTCAAAATTGTCGCTCTATTTTTGTTTATAGCGCAACAACTGAAAACCGCGGTGATCAAATATCTCCAAAAGAAAGCTCTATTTGTGGGAAAAAAAGGACGCCAGTTTTGTTTGGGAGCCACCTTGCATGACCGCGCAATTGTCAGTTAAAGCGACGCAGTGCCGAATCGCAAAAAGTGCTCTGGTCTTTGACCAGCAATATGGTCCGGGGGTTAAGTGGTTAAACCCTGGTCCAGATAATTCAAACAATGGAAAGCTTTGGCTGACCTTACCTCTATTAAAGCAAAATCATATTTATTTTTTATTTTTATTAAGCTGTACCTATATATTGCCTAAGAATAGAACATTAATAGCTACATATGACACAGCTGGGATGTTTGTCCTATAAAACATACTTGCTTTCTACCATTAGAATCATACAGCAGGACAAACATACAGAATATATATATATATATATATATATATATATATATATATATATATATATATACTAGCTGAATACCCGGCGTTGCCCGGTCTTCCTATCTTAACCTTTTGGAGAGGAAAATCATAGTAATATAAATATACCCATATTTTATATAAGGGTGTAGGTAAGGGTTAATTTAACTGTCATATATTTTTATTTGGCATATAAGTAATATGTATACCAGGTGATATTGAAATATCTCCAGGTGTACAAAAGTTATGTGGGAACATACATTTCCCATTGATTTGCATGGGACTTTAAACAAAAACCCCGACCCTCACAAATGGGGGTAGTTAAGGGATAAATTAACTATCCTATAGTTTAAGTGGACATATAAGTAACATGTGACCAAGTGTTATCGAAATATCTACAGCCGTTTGGAAGTTATGAAGTAACATGTATTTCCCATAGAGTTGAATGGGACTTTAAAGGAAAACCCCGACCATGGCAAACGGGGGTGGGTAAGGGTTAAACCACCTATCCTATGTTTGTTGCTGACATATAAGTAACATGTGTGCCAAGTTTCATGTTAATATCTTTAGCCGTTTGGACGTGATGCTGGAACATGAAGTGACATGTATTTCCCATAGAGTTGAATGGGACTTTAAAGAAAAACCCCGACCATGGCAAATGGGGGTGGGTAAGGGTTAAACCACCTATCCTATGTTTGTTGCTGACATATAAGTAACATGTGTGCCAAGTTTCATGTTAATATCTTTAGCCGTTTGGACGTGATGCTGGAACATACATACATACATACATACACACACACACACGTTGAGTTTTATATATATATATATATATATATATATATATATATATAGTGAAAAAAATATGCAGCGCTAAAAATTCTTACAAAGATACAAAACATGCGTCAATGTGATAGGATCACAGTAACCTGTGAATGAGTGTCCATTTGAAATGAAAAACACAAAAAAACACAAAACAAAAAGTCCATCAATAGGGGGTGTATGACCACATCCTCATCATAGGAAAAACTTTCTGCACGATAAAAACAGGAGTAGATGGAATACTCTTACCAGATGACGTGGATCTGCTTGTCAGCGACAACAGATCATAAACGCATGGAAGGACTCCACATGAATCTGCTCGGCTGGACGATGGCACAATAGTAGACTCACCACGGGATATCCTAATGGAAGGCTGTAAGCCTGGACTGGAACCTCACCGTAGGTGTACTTGCTCCAACTCCGATTCGTAGACAGGAACAGAAGGTCAGCTTGTTTCAAGTGACAAACGATGATGTAAACAGTGGTGTCCACTGATGAAAGGTGCACACAGACATGGAGTATAAAAAACTTTGTATCCAAGCAGGTCATGCAGGGGAAAGAAAGAAAACAATGCTCCGGATGGTGCAGGTAAAAGAGGATAGGTTTTATTGTAATAAAACCAAATAACATAAAAGTGATCACTTCAGTATAAAAAAGAATAAAAGCAATATGGGGTGCAGGTATAGCAAGCCCGACACGTTTCGTCCAAGTGGACTTCAACTGGGGCATCTACCTTCACCCCCATATTGCCACATATATATAGTAAAAGTGCTTAATCAAACTGAGTAGGCGGACCAATCAAGCAAGCTCAGTGATTAATCAATGTGATTGGATGCAACAGGTCACATGATGCATGTGGCCTGTGACCCTTCTATATAGCCAATCGGATCAGGCAGTACTCCTGACCCAAATGGCTACCAATCATCAATCGGTTTTTAAAAAAGACAGGAAATGGATCATGTATCAACAAAACCATATCGCAAAACATAACAATAAAAGGAAAAAAAGAGAAACATTCCACCATTCCTAGTGTATGACCTATATCATTCCTATGTTATATAGATTGCCTTAAGCATAAACAGGAGGAGGGGGGGTAGAGAGTGAAGAGGGGTGTTGACCACTTGCATTGAAACTGTCCTCAGTGATCGCCACCCATTTGTTACATCCACCTAGGTTTATCTATATTGGCTCTCCACTTGAAGCCAGGCTGGCCTACAGGGATACAGGAAACATCCAAAAATGTTCCGTCTGGGGACACCAGCCAGAACGCCGCTCGATCCTCCATGCAGCGCAAGCCTAGCGTCCCCAGACGTCCAGAAACCACCCTGGAACGCAACGCCACTGTGCAAGTCGCGCCGCGCATGACGTCATCGCGCAACGCGAAAGCACATGACGCTTGATGGCCAATAGGAGCGCGGCCTGTCCGGCGTGCGGATCTAACTCTAAAATGCCGCACGTCCGCGTTAGATCCGCACGCCGGACAGGCCGCGCTCCTATTGGCCATCAAGCGTCATGTGCTTTCGCGTCGCACGATGACGTCATGCGCGGCGCGACTTGCACAGTGGCGTTGCGTTCCAGGGTGGTTTCTGGATGTCTGGGGACGCTAGGCTTGCGCTGCATGGAGGATCGAGCGGCGTTCTGGCTGGTGTCCCCAGACGGAACATTTTTGGATGTTTCCTGTATCCCTGTAGGCCAGCCTGGCTTCAAGTGGAGAGCCAATATAGATAAACCTAGGTGGATGTAACAAATGGGTGGCGATCACTGAGGACAGTTTCAATGCAAGTGGTCAACACCCCTCTTCACTCTCTACCCCCCCTCCTCCTGTTTATGCTTAAGGCAATCTATATAACATAGGAATGATATAGGTCATACACTAGGAATGGTGGAATGTTTCTCTTTTTTTCCTTTTATTGTTATGTTTTGCGATATGGTTTTGTTGATACATGATCCATTTCCTGTCTTTTTTAAAAACCGATTGATGATTGGTAGCCATTTGGGTCAGGAGTACTGCCTGATCCGATTGGCTATATAGAAGGGTCACAGGCCACATGCATCATGTGACCTGTTGCATCCAATCACATTGATTAATCACTGAGCTTGCTTGATTGGTCCGCCTACTCAGTTTGATTAAGCACTTTTACTATATATATGTGGCAATATGGGGGTTAAGGTAGATGCCCCAGTTGAAGTCCACTTGGACGAAACGCGTCGGTCTTGCTATACCTGCACCCCATATTGCTTTTATTCTTTTTTATACTGAAGTGATCACTTTTATGTTATTTGGTTTTATTACAATAAAACCTATCCTCTTTTACCTGCACCATCCGGAGCACTGTTTTCTTTCTTTCCTCTGCATGACCTGCTTGGATACAAAGTTTTTTATACTCCATGTCTGTGTGCACCTTTCATCAGTGGACACCACTGTTTACATCATCGTTTGTTGCTTGAAACAAGCTGACCTTCTGTTCCTGTCCACGAATCGGAGTTAGAGCAAGTACACCTACGGTGAGGTTCCAGTCCAGGCTTACAGCCATCCATTAGGATATCCTGTGGTGAGTCTACTATTGTGCCATCGTCCAGCCGAGCAGATTCGAGTGGAGTCCTTCCATGCGTTTATGATCTGTTGTCGCTGACAAGCAGATCCACGTCATCTGGTAAGAGTATTCCATCTACTCCTGTTTTTATCGTGCAGAAAGTTTTTCCTATGATGAGGATGTGGTCATACACCCCCTATTGATGGACTTTTTGTTTTGTGTTTTTTTTGTGTTTTTCATTTCAAATGGACACTCATGCGTCAATGTGATAGGATCACAGTAACCTGTGAATGTTTTGTATCTTTGTAAGAATTTTTAGCGCTGCATATTTTTTTCACTGTTTCTATTTCAATTTTTGTCATATTGCTTGTGTAGCTGCTCACTTTATATTTCCAGATTAGCGCAGTTTTTTCCCTTTTTTACACATATATATATATATATATATATATATATACACACACAATACACTGAAACATTCTCTGCATTTATCCCTATATTTTAAATAAGAGAATGTGAATCTATCCACTTAATGGATCCTAGAATCCTATCTGTCTCACTTCTGCTGAACAGATACTATCAGGTAGGACCTATATGCCACAAATATTCTATCCCAAAACTTAATAACATAGATCAAATTTCACTGGTCAACAAGGACTCTACACATTTACATATGATTCCCTCCCTGTACATTCATTTCTTTTTTACATTTCTCTTTTCTAAGTGTTGATCCAGGACTGATATGTTAATAAAACTACCCTTTCTAACAGTGGCGGCTGATGCTCAAAATTTTTGGGGGGGCGCAAAAAAAAAAAAGACAATTGCAGCCTCACTGTGCCCATCAAAGGCAGTCAATGTGCCCATCAAAGGCAGCCACTGTGCCATGCCATCAATTGTCGCCACTGTGCCATCAATTGTCGCCACTGTGCCATGCCAAACGCAGCCACTGTGCCATCAAACGCAGCCACTGTGCCATCAAACGCAGTCACTGTGCCATCAATTATCACTACTGTGCCCATCAATTGCCACCACTGTGCCCATCAATTGTCACCACTGTGCCATGCCAAACGCAGCCACTGTGCCATCAAACGCAGCCACTGTGCCATGCCATCAATTGTTACCACTGTGCCCACATCAATTGTCGCCACTGTGCCCACATCAATTGTCCCCACTGTGCCCACATCAATTGTCCCCACTGTGCCCACATCAATTGTCCCCACATCAATTGTCCCCACATCAATTGTCCCCACTGTGCCCTGTAAAATGCTGCCACTCTCAATTGCCTAAAAGGGTATTTATGGAACAGGCATGAGGTTTTAGCTGCTACCATGGGTTTGAGATTTGTGTCTCTCATAATTTATGAGCAGATTGACCCGGGAGACATTTATTAACCACTTAAGGACCGGACCAATATGCTGCCTAAAGACCCAAGGTGTTTTTACAATTCGGCACTGCGTCGCTTTAACAGACAATTGCGCGGTCGTGCAATGTGGCTCCCAAACAAAATTGGCGTCCTTTTTTCCCCCCAAATAGAGCTTTCTTTTGGTGGTATTTGATCACCTCTGCGGTTTTTATTTTTTGCGCTATAAACAAAAATAGAGAGACAATTTTTAAAAAAATGCAATATTTTTAACTTTTTGCTATAATAAATATCCCCCAAAAACATATATACATTTTTTTTCCCTCAGTTTAGGCCGATACGTATTCTTCTACCTATTTTTGGTAAAAAAAAATCGCAATAATCGTTTATCGGTTGGTTTGCGCAAAATTTATAGCGTTTACAAAATAGGGGATAGTTTTATTGCATTTTTATTATTTTTATTTTTTTTACTACTAATAGCGGCGATCAGTGATTTTTTTCATGACTGCGACATTATGGCGGACACTTCGGACAATTTTGACACATTTTTGGGACCATTGTCATTTTCACAGCAAAAAATGCATTTAAATTGCATTGTTTATTGTGAAAATGACAGTTGCAGTTTGGGAGTTAACCACAGGGGGCGCTGTAGGATTTAATGTTCACCTAGTGTGTGTTTACAACTGTAGGGGGGTGTGGCTGTAGGACTGACATCATCGATCGAGTCTCCCTTATATAAGGGATCACTCGATCGATACGCCGCCACAGTGAAGCACGGGGAAGCCGTGTTTACATACGGCTCTCCTCGTTCTTCAGCTCCGGGGAGCGATCGCGATGGAGCGGCTATAAACTAATAGCCGCGCCGTCGTCCCGGATCGCTCCCCGCGGGAACCCAACCGCCGCATGTCGCGGGGGGGTCCCGATCGGACCCCCGACCCGCGGAAAGGCAAGGACGTACAGGTACGCCAATGTGCCTGTACGTGCCATTCTGCCGATGTAAATGTACATGCGGCGGTCGGGAAGGGGTTAAACTACATTACACTTCATAGGAGCAGCATATTTCTTTGCATATTCCATAGTTGTCTTATATTCTTCTGCATGTTAGATGGGAGAAGCATGTTTCTCTGCATGTGACCCGGGAGTTACGTTTTCCTCTATAGGTTTCATGGCTGTCTCCTGTTCCTCTGCATGTAACATACATGAGAAACATAGTCTCTGCATACTAGGCTATTCAACTATGGCCAGCAGGCTTAGAAGGGACAGTTAGGGGGATTTGGTACCCCCCCGCCCGGGACTTACCTTTCTGGGGTTCCCCATCCTCCTTCCACATTCCCTTGATGTCTTCTGCTGCCCTCGATGACGCTTCAGCCAATCAGGTTACTGATAACCAGAATCAGTGAACCTGATTGGCTGAGACAGCCGCCAGTCTTATCCAAGGGACGTAGCCCACTACGTTCCGAGAATAAGACATCCAGGAGCTGAAGGGCTGTACTAGGAAAGCCTATCAGAGCCGCTGGCTTTGATAGGCACTTCCGCACAGCCAACCAGCTGTCCTTATTCAGATAACCAACTCCCAATGTCCGGTTAGCTGACTAGGCTGCTGCAGAACTCATTTTTAAAAGCCTTAAAGGGCCCGTTTTTTTTATGACTACAGGAGGGGCTGGGGCGGCGCCCGGGCGCCCCCTATGGACGGGCCACCACTGCTTTCTAAGTGCAGCATAGAAGAGTGGCTTTATAAAGCAGACTCAAGGCTCAAAGATTCTGATCAAGAATTGTTTTATCTGGGGTGGATTGGAACAATTGCAAGCTCAGGAATGTACTCATAAGAATTAACTGCTTGCACTCATCTCCGTGGCATCTCTTAATCTGTTGTACCATTGGTCAGATTCTACACCATGGTTCAATGCTTCAATTCTGGAGATATTGTTTTAACCCCCTAATGCTGCCTCCAAGCTACCCTTTAAGTGGGCTTTAATACCCAGGCTTCTGTTATATCAGAAGCCTTGATTGAGAGATGTCCGTGACTGTTGGTCGGTGTCTGTGCTTGGAGCCTGCAGCGAGCACATTCATAGCACACAACTCCTTTCTGCTATGGACACATATATGCAGTGGCAGGGCATTTCATGGTCAGCAAGAGATTAAGAGCCGGTTTACACAGGGGCGACCTGTCAGGCAACTCAGCCACCTGACAAGTCACGGTCCGCTGTATTCAATGGAACCATTCTAATAGGAGCGACGCAAGTCGCTCCGACTTAGAAAAAGGTTCCTGTACGACTTTGGGGGTGACTCTGGGCAACTTGCATTGACTTCAATACAGAAGTCATTTTGCAAGTTGCCTCTCAAGTCGCCTTGAGATTGCCTTGCTGAGTCGCCCCCAAAGTCGTGCCGCCTGTGTGTGAACCGGCTCTAAAGGAAACATGAAACAAAACCAAAAAATCTAGATTTTACTATTACCAGTTTTAAAGCAACCACAATTTTTGTAGCTATAATTTTTTTTTCTGTTTGTTGTTTGTTGTTTTTTTTTATGTATTATTTACAAACAAATATAGAAATGTGGAACCTTATTTTTTTAAATATCAATTTGTAATGCAAATTGCAATGTAAGTACAACATATGTACCTGTACATTTCAAAGATGTTTGTATACTAATGGTATAACATTATTTTAAAACTGCAGAAAAACTCGCTAACAGAGGGGTATATTTGGGTTAATTAGAAGTTATATAAAAATATAATGATAACACAAAACAACTCTGTGATCTGCACAGAGTTACTACAGTTTAACTATTCAACAATTTTACAAAGTTACAAATTAGTATTGCAATTTACTATTATAAATGGCACACAAATATATGGGCACGTTAGGAGCACAAACAAGGGAGTAGTGATCTTCTAACTTACAGTTGTGCTTAAAAGTTTTCATACTCAACAACTGACAATAATCGTGAAATGTTGGCATTGATATTGAAAATAGGACTGATCGTGCCAACAAAAAAATATTTTATTTAAGGATACAGACTTCTCTGGAAAAAGACGTTGTGATTGTTTTTAAGGAGGACAACACTTGAACAAAAATGAGCAATTGGCACAGTAAAGGCTTCTTTCTGTCAACTTGACCATACAGCTCATTTTTTGTTCAAGTATTGTCACATTGTGTTCCTAAAAAAACAACCACATTGTCTTTTTCCAAAGCAGCTTGTTTTTCTCCTGAGGTTACCTGTGGGTTTTCCTTTGTATCCTGAACAATTCCTCTGGCAGTTGTGGCTGCAAACTTTCCTGGTCTACCTGACCTTGGCATGGTATCAAGAGATCCCTGAATTTTACAATTCCTAATAAGTGATTGAACAGTAACCAATGGCATTTTCTTATATCTTATATCTTTTTATATCCTTTTTCGTCTTTATAGAATTCCATTAACTTGTTATGCAGATCTTGTGACATTTTTTTCAGTATCTAGCCTGCTCAGTGCATGCACTTGAGATCTAACAAACTCATTGACTATTTATGCACAGACACTAATTGCAATTTAAAAAGCCACAGATGTGGGAAATTAACCTTTAATTGACATTTTAACACGTGTGTGTGTCACCTTGTGACCATGGCCAAACATTATAAACATTGTAAACTTTGGACCAGGGCCTTTTGGGTGATTTCTGTTATCATTATGATTTAAAGAGGAGCAAAACAGCTATTTGATAATAAATGACTACATACAGCATGATCACCATCCTTAAATAAAAGACAGATTTTTGACATGATCAGTAGAGCCGGTTCACACTGGGGCGACCTGCGATCCGACTTCAGGTCGCCTCAAGTCGACCCAAGTCGCGCTGTCCAGAAAATCAATGGAAGTGAATGGGAGCCGTCTTAATGTACACTACTGCAGTCGCTCCGACTTCAGAAAAGGTTCCTGTACTACTTCAATCAGACTTCTAGGCGACCTGTACCCATTGATTTCAATGCAAGTCGTCTCCAAGTCTGATCCCTGTACATAATGAGGCAACTTAGAGGCAACTTTTCAGGAAGTAGAGAGGAATTTACCCAGAAGCACCCAGGTACTCCCCTGTCCCCAGGCAGCCCCCACCTTCCTAGACACCGATTACTTTCAGTTTAGACGATGTCTCTGTATTCCTCTATACACCATGTCTACCAGAGCCAGGGAAGGGAATAGAAGAGAGGCTGAGGATAATGAGTCCCTTATAAGGTTCATCAAGGAGAGACCATGTCTGTATGACAAGACAGACATTACAAGGACCAACTGAAGAGGGACAATGCCTGGCTGGATATCTGTCGCCTATCCTTTGAGGATTGGGATGTATTGTCCCAGACCGACCGCACTGACAAATGTAAGTGTAACCTTTATTATATGTTTGTTTTCCTTGACTATGCATGATGGTTGTAGTTCCATACAGGCCACTTGTTTTCACAGAGAATGGGTGCATGAACTCCCCCTTGTCTACATCCCTACCCAGCTTTGAGCACCATGCCTTGTTTCCAACCCCTACTCACCTCCAAAGACTACCCCTTCTGGCGATTTGTGGTACTAACAGTTTTGTATAGAACTTTTTACCAAGACAAGCAGTATAATAGATACCTGGCAGACAGCAACAATAGAACACACCAGCAACAATAGATCCCCTGCCAGCAACAGTAGATCCCCTGCCAGCAATAGTAGATCCCTGCCAGGAACAATAGATCCCTGACAAAAGTAGATCCCTGGCGGGAACAATGTATCCCCATACAACAGTAGATCCCTAACAAGAACACTAGTTCACATGACAACAACAATAGATCATTGACAACAGCATATCCCTACCAGGATCAATAGATCCCCTTACAACATCAGTAGATTCCTGATAGGAACAATAGATCCCTGACAACAGTAGATCTCTGACAACAACAAGAGATCCCCTTAGAACAACAGTAGATCCCTAACAGGAACACTAGTTCCCCTGACAACAGTAGATCCATGACAGGAACAACAGATCCCCCTTCCAACATCAGTATATCCCTGACTGGAAAAATAGATCCACTGACAACTAAAATAGATCACTGAAAACAGTAGATCTCTGACAGCAACAATACATCCCTTTACAACAACAGTAGATCCCTAACAGGAACACTAGTTCCCCTTACAACAACAATAGATTCCTGACAAGAGTATATCCCTGACAGGAACAATAGATCCACTTACAACAGTAGATACCTAACAGGAACACTAGTTTCCCTGACAACAACAGTAGATCCCTAACAGGAACACTAGTTCCCCTGACAACAACAATAGATCCCTGACAACAGTAGATCCCTGACAGGAACACTAGTTCCCCTGACAACAACAATAGATCCCTAAAAACAGTATATCCCTGGCAGGATCAATAGATCCCCTGACAACAATAGTTCCCTGTTAGGAACAATAGATCCCCTGACAACAGTAGATCCCTTACAGGAACAATAGATCCCCTGTCAACAATAGATCGCTGACAGTAACAATAGATCGCCTTTTAACAACAGTAGAAAACAGGGAAGAGGAAATGAAACAGGAAGAAGAATGATGTCAAAAGAGCTTAGAAGCTCTGATTGGCCACTTCTAACATTCCCTGTCCTGGAGGCGACTTCAAGTCGTGTTGTAAATCGCCCCAGATCGCACCAAGTCGCCTTGAGTTGCCCCAGGTCGCCCTGTGGTTCATGCTGAAGTCGTGTTGGAGTTGCCTCTGAAAGTCGTGCTGGAAGTCGTGTCGCCCCAGTGTGAACCGACTCTGTAATTTTAAATATCAATGCCAAAATGTCATGGTTTCTGCAAACTTTTGAGAACAACTGTATACAAGCATCTTTGAGACATAAAAGTCATATGGTATATTTATATATGTATAATATATATTTATATATTCATAGTAATTTTAAACTTTAAAATAATTTGCTTTAAAAATAAAGCCTAATCTATGTTTTGTATTAATATTGATTAATTTGCATGTACACTATATCAGTTTCTTGTTTACACATCCAGATATATAATGTTTTTCATTCATCACATTTTTGTTGGGTGTTCACAACTTCGGAATGTTGTTGCATTGACCAGCGAAGAAGAAGAAGAAGAAGAAGAAGAAGAAGAAGAAGAAGAAGAAGAAGAAGAAGAAGAAGAAGAAGAAGAAGAAGAAGAAGAAGAAGAAGAAGAAGAAGAAGAAGAAGAAGAAGAAGAAGAAGAAGAAGAAGAAGAAGAAGAAGAAGAAGAAGAAGAAGAAGAAGAAGAAGAAGAAGAAGAAGAAGAAGAAGAAGAAGAAGAAGAAGAAGAAGAGAAGAAGAAGAAGAAGAAGAAGAAGAAGAAGAAGAAGAAGAAGCAGAAGAAGAAGAAGAAGAAGAAGAAGAAGAAGAAGAAGAAGAAGAAGAAGAAGAAGAAGAAGAAGAAGAAGAAGAAGAAGAAGAAGAAGAAGAAGAAGAAGAAGAAGAAGAAGAAGAAGAAGAAGAAGAAGAAGAAGAAGAAGAAGAAGAAGAAGAAGAAGAAAAGAAGAAGAAGAAGAAGAAGAAGAAGAAGAAGAAGAAGAAGAAGAAGAAGAAGAAGAAGAAGAAGAAGAAGAAGAAGAAGAAGAAGAAGAAGAAGAAGAAGAAGAAGAAGAAGAAGAAGAAGAAGAAGAAGAAGAAGAAGAAGAAGAAGAAGAAGAAGAAGAAGAAGAAGAAGAAGAAGAAGAAGAAGAAGAAGAAGAAGAAGAAGAAGAAGAAGAAGAAGAAGAAGAAGAAGAAGAAGAAGAAGAAGAAGAAGAAGAAGAAGAAGAAGAAGAAGAAGAAGAAGAAGAAGAAGAAGAAGAAGAAGAAGAAGAAGAAGAAGAAGAAGAAGAAGAAGAAGAAGAAGAAGAAGAAGAAGAAGAAGAAGAAGAAGAAGAAGAAGAAGAAGAAGAAGAAGAAGAAGAAGAAGAAGAAGAAGAAGAAGAAGAAGAAGAAGAAGAAGAAGAAGAAGAAGAAGAAGAAGAAGAAGAAGAAGAAGAAGAAGAAGAAGAAGAAGAAGAAGAAGAAGAAGAAGAAGAAGAAGAAGAAGAAGAAGAAGAAGAAGAAGAAGAAGAAGAAGAAGAAGAAGAAGAAAGAAGAAGAAGAAGAAGAAGAAGAAGAAGAAGAAGAAGAAGAAGAAGAAGAAGAAGAAGAAGAAGAAGAAGAAGAAGAAGAAGAAGAAGAGAAGAAGAAGAAGAAGAAGAAGAAGAAGAAGAAGAAGAAGAAGAAGAAGAAGAAGAAGAAGAAGAAGAAGAAGAAGAAGAAGAAGAAGAAGAAGAAGAAGAAGAAGAAGAAGAAGAAGAAGAAGAAGAAGAAGAAGAAGAAGAAGAAGAAGAAGAAGAAGAAGAAGAAGAAGAAGAAGAAGAAGAAGAAGAAGAAGAAGAAGAAGAAGAAGAAGAAGAAGAAGAAGAAGAAGAAGAAGAAGAAGAAGAAGAAGAAGAAGAAGAAGAAGAAGAAGAAGAAGAAGAAGAAGAAGAAGAAGAAGAAGAAGAAGAAGAAGAAGAAGAAGAAGAAGAAGAAGAAGAAGAAGAAGAAGAAGAAGAAGAAGAAGAAGAAGAAGAAGAAGAAGAAGAAGAAGAAGAAGAAGAAGAAGAAGAAGAAGAAGAAGAAGAAGAAGAAGAAGAAGAAGAAGAAGAAGAAGAAGAAGAAGAAGAAGAAGAGAAGAAGAAGAAGAAGAAGAAGAAGAAGAAGAAGAAGAAGAAGAAGAAGAAGAAGAAGAAGAAGAAGAAGAAGAAGAAGAAGAAGAAGAAGAAGAAGAAGAAGAAGAAGAAGAAGAAGAAGAAGAAGAAGAAGAAGAAGAAGAAGAAGAAGAAGAAGAAGAAGAAGAAGAAGAAGAAGAAGAAGAAGAAGAAGAAGAAGAAGAAGAAGAAGAAGAAGAAGAAGAAGAAGAAGAAGAAGAAGAAGAAGAAGAAGAAGAAGAAGAAGAAGAAGAAGAAGAAGAAGAAGAAGAAGAAGAAGAAGAAGAAGAAGAAGAAGAAGAAGAAGAAGAAGAAGAAGAAGAAGAAGAAGAAGAAGAAGAAGAAGAAGAAGAAGAAGAAGAAGAAGAAGAAGAAGAAGAAGAAGAAGAAGAAGAAGAAGAAGAAGAAGAAGAAGAAGAAGAAGAAGAAGAAGAAGAAGAAGAAGAAGAAGAAGAAGAAGAAGAAGAAGAAGAAGAAGAAGAAGAAGAAGAAGAAGAAGAAGAAGAAGAAGAAGAAGAAGAAGAAGAAGAAGAAGAAGAAGAAGAAGAAGAAGAAGAAGAAGAAGAAGAAGAAGAAGAAGAAGAAGAAGAAGAAGAAGAAGAAGAAGAAGAAGAAGAAGAAGAAGAAGAAGAAGAAGAAGAAGAAGAAGAAGAAGAAGAAGAAGAAGAAGAAGAAGAAGAAGAAGAAGAAGAAGAAGAAGAAGAAGAAGAAGAAGAAGAAGAAGAAGAAGAAGAAGAAGAAGAAGAAGAAGAAGAAGAAGAAGAAGAAGAAGAAGAAGAAGAAGAAGAAGAAGAAGAAGAAGAAGATTTTTCGGACGAAAAACACGTTCGTGTGCATGCTAAGAAACCCGCGCATGCTCAGAATAAAGTATGAGATGGGAGGGCACCTTCGAAAAAGTAGCGTTTGTAATGGAGATAGCACATTTGTCACGCTGTAACAGTCTGAAAAGTGCAAATTGTCTCTTATCAAACTTTTACTTAACACACAGTAACATGAGATTAGCAAAAGCAGCCCCAAGGGTTGTGCCAGTGGAATCAAACTTCCCCTGCCACTGTATGTGTTGTACGTCACTGCGGCGTTTGAGAACGAGGAGATTTGGTCTTGACAGTGTGTACGCAAAGAAAGCTTGTCACATTTCTCCACAAGCCTGACAAGGAACTCGTCGAGGAAAACAATGTTTTATTTACGACGAGTTCCTCGGTCGTGTGTACGAGGCCTCACACACAAAATATGCAGCTGAAATTTCTCAGTCATGTGTTGCTGAAATTGACAAAAGTGGCACAGAATGTTCCCAATTGATATGGCTCTATGGTAAAAGCAGCAGCTAACATTGTTTTGTAAGCAGCATTCTGTTGATGGAATACACTTTAGGGGGGATAACACTTTTGTTTTCTAAAAAAGAAACCAGCACCACAGCTACAATGCACTTCCATAGATAAATAAATAAAAAAGAAAAATTGAGACAATGACGGTTATTTTTCAGAGCGATTTTTCAAAACGTTCTCTACACACACTATAGAATCCAATCAATTTAATGGTGGCAGACAATGGAATATATTTACCAGTATATTAGTATTAGCAAATTAAAATCTAACATATATGGTTTTAAATGTAACTGTAAACATTTTAGACAATGTTTGAAATTATTTTTACCATCTTCTCCCCTCATATCATATATCAAGTTTTATTTCAGAAATTGAGGTAACTTGTAACAAAATGGAAATGGCAGCTCACATGAGCTGCAATCATTTTTCCTTAATGATAAAAAACAACATTAGTTGAGCTGATTTGCAATTGTAATGGCAATCTACAAATTGGTATGAAATTGAAGCTGTCAAAGCTCAATGTAAAAATGCACTTGTCAACGAAATGTTCCCACAGTCACCTCAGGCAAACCTCTGCCCAACCCTTTTCAAGTGACCTCCACATATTAGCTACATTATTAGCAGGCTAAAAATGTTCAAGTGATTTTCATTCAAAGAATGAATTAAGTAGAACTTAGAGATGATAATCCATTTGAAACATTTCCCCATTCCAAATACAACACTCCGTCAGTCATTTTTTCTTGCACCAAACATAACAAATAAACTAAACCTAACTTCTAAATAAATTTACAAGTATAGTTTTTGTTTTGGAGGATTAGCCATATTTTGTAACCAATAATCATCAGCTAGCCACAATTTAAAAAATCTGATCTTTATTCTTCAAATGAGCTTGTAATGTAAAAATACATTTCCCTCTTGTTACCATATATACCCAATTTCAGGGTTGATTATCTGGGTGAAGCATTTTCTGGAGTCATTGAAGCATATGGATGACTTTTATAAAAAAAAAATGTGCATTAAATAAGTTCTATGTTACACTGTAAGCCTGCAATAAACAATAAATATGACTAATGTATGGGAATCCAGCATGCTTTCTCAGAGATAATAAAAAATGTAAAAACACAATGTATGATGGAGAAGATGTTGGCATTCAAAAACAACGCCTATAACAAATTTGTAATTGCTTGAAATGTATGGTTATGCCATGTTCACTGTATAATTCAATAATTACAAGGTTCTCCTATGAAGAAGACTGGATTCAACTTAGTTGGTCATAGATATATTGCCTAGAAAGGGCATTTCTATTATGCTCACAGGCATATAGCAATATATGTACAGTACATCTTGCTAGTGATATTGAAAGTAATTAAAGGTTTTCCATAACTGCCAACTCTTAACTGTTTATGAAAACAACTTGAACTGAGAAAATTGCCATATTATGCCATCACTGAAGTTGTCCCATGGGTATTCTATCTAATTTATTATACTACATTTTTTGTTTTTATTTTTTTATTTTTTGTAGTCCGACACTTATATGCCGCGTACAGACGGTCATTTTTTGTGATGAAAAAAAACGACATTTTTGAAACTTCATTTTCAAAAACGATGTAGCATACACACTATCGTTTTTTCACAATGCTCTAGCAAAGCGAGGTTACGTTTCACCACTTTTTTCCATTGAAGCTCGCTTCATAACTAGCTTCTGGGCATGCGCGGGTTGAAAAATGTCATTTTAAACGACGTTTTTTGCTACACACGGTCAATTTCTGTGAAGTAAAAAATGACATTTGAAAAACTACACAAAAAATTCAAGCATGTTCGAATTTTTTTTGGTCGTTTTTTTGAAGACATAAAACGACGTTTTTGCCCACACATGATCATTTTAAATGACGTTTTTTAAAATGTCGTTTTTTTTCATCACAAAAAACGACCGTCTGTATGCAGCAATAGAATCACCCATATAGTAAGGCACCTAATCCCAAGTATTAATCAAAATGTTGGAAAATGGAGGGAAAGGGGATAAATTGCGGTGCATATATGTAGGTGGGAGTGATGAGAAAGAACAGTGTCTTATGTAAAAATGTACAGAATAATTTTATTCAATACATAGGAATATACAAAAATACAAAATATATATATATATATATATATATATATATTAAAATCTATGATTCGATTGATTTCATGGATACCAAATGGTCATCAACAAGCAGGATTGTAGTTAGCTTGAGAGAACAAGATGATCGTATATCCTCAGGGGAAAACGACATCCATTTTTTTAATTTATAACTAAATAAGAAACATACATATATTAGCCATATAGAATAACATATTTACACCATATGGACACAATATTGGATAAATATAACATTATTGATGTAAAACATTTGAAAAAAGGTAAAAAAGACAGTAGCAAATGGTCCGAGTGTTCAACAAAAAATCAGCAAAAACATGCTTACCTACAGGCATCTGCAAAAATCAACGCTCTGGGGCGTGGACTGGCTGGCGTGAACCCTTAAGTGTTTTCAAAGGAAATTTCAAGGAAGGTCCCAACAGGACACTCTATAAGGGTTAAATGCATGAGGTGACGGATTAGGAGAGTAGAATCAAATACATAGATTCTGACCAGAAAAACAAGATAAGTATAAAAAAAGTAAATAAAGCTTTATAACAATGGTAAATGGTTCATATCATGAACCATATAGATATTTTTTTTGGAACAGTGTCTCAGAAAATAACTTACTTCAAAAAATACAATGAAGAGCAGACGGACAAATAGAGCAAAAACATGGAGGACAGTTGATGTATTTTTAGGCTTCCGTCATCCTTGCCAGGGATGGGAAAGGAATATTATGTGCATAGACTGCAAAACAAGCGGAATTCAAATATTAGTTAAATGCCCCATACCTCCAACAGGGGCAGATAAGGATTAAAAAGAAGGGACAAAAAGTAAAATATAAAGGGTAGAGAAATAAAATAAAATAAAAAGGAGATGAAAAATACTAATCAATAAATTATAATAGCGCTTGAAAAACGTAATGATACTAAAGGTAATAAGATGGACAGGCCAGTGTAATGGTTTACAAGGCATGTGCTCAAAAGTATATTAAGAGAAATGTAGCCAAGATACAAAATGGAAGATAGCGCTGATAAAGATCATATAAAACAAAAAAAAGGAAAAAGGGAAGAAAAGAGGTCTACATGTGAAAGAGGTCTACATGTGAAAACGGCTGAAGGAAAAAAAAATCATTGAAAAGGGTTATTAAAGTCAATGGGGAATACCTGCCGCAAAGCTCAATCCAATATGTTCTCCCACCGTCACAGCAAAAAAGCCCACAGCTCCCTGCACACACGGTGAAGTGTGAGCTGTTATATAGGCTGTCCTGACCCGGCGTCTGACGTCAAGCGTCATGTGTCGCCGGGCGGGCAAATCACAACCCATCACAGAGGCAAGCTCCACCCCCGCATCACTTCAGACTACAGGATCCATCAGGCCATGCGTGTAGGATGACGGAGGAACCGCCGTCATTGGTCAGCCTCGAGTAACCATGGGAGGCAAGGGGGCATGTACCGAAGGGCAGTCAGAAGCGATGCAGGGCGATGGACATGGCAATGGAGGGCAACAAAAGGGGAGATGCTAGGAGGCTGGCATACTCCCCGGGCGCCCTTGGGACCAATCCAGAAATAGCGCCAAATCCAGAAATGCCACCAAGGGGGCATACGGTTAAAAAGTGGTGGTGCCAAGCAGGCAAAAATGCCAGAAATCGGGCTATCTGACCAAATAAAGATGCTGAAATAGTAAGGAACAAGCGGACCAAAAGGAACAATAGTGGCCAAAAATGTCACAATCTTCTCCATTTGTCAAAAAAATAATTTATTTTATTCTTCAGAATTTTGTTAAAAACTTAAAAAAACATTAACAACTACAGGACTGGCCATTTTAATACAATAACTGACACCTTTAAAAGTCCTGACGTGTTTACCTTTATGTATGCTCTCAGGGTGAGGACAAGCCACTCCTCCTGCTGTTATTAGAGAGCTGAGAGCCGTGGTTAAATCACAGAGCCAACCAGACTAGCTCTGTGCCTTTTGTTCACTGTAATAGGCAAGCATAGTGATCACAGGTGTAAACGATGAAACAATGCAGTACTGGTTACAACTGAAAGTCCTTTTTTTGTCACAATGGAGGAATGAATTAGGGAGGAAGTAATGAATGAATGAGTCATTCATTCATTACAGAAGATCACATGTCACAGCAGATCAGGTATTACTATGACTGTAAGATCAAATTTAATCTTTTTATTTTTTTATTGTTTATACGTTTTTGCAAGCCATACAAAAGAAAATACATATGAATCATTAACAGTTTGAAGGAATGCAGGTATACATTGTCTTAGTGAACTACTAAGCACATATAATTTGTACAAGTAAAGGAATGGCGATGTGAATAAACAATTACCTTGAGTGGGGGAAAGAAAATCAATTCCATTAAAGAAAGGTAGAGAAAATAAACACATAGTAAAATAAGTAAAGCACAGAGATAAAAATGTAAACAAATTTGAAACAGCCACCCATCTTGACCTCAAAGGGGTCATAGAGGCAACATAAACATACTGTAAAATTTTAACCTTTTTTATCACCCTCATGTGCATGGCAGATCCATCCTGTCTTTGTACATGTGTCCTGTGTATTAACCACTTCACCTCTGCACATCTGACCATTAACCCTTCTGTCTCCGACCACCCCTTGTAAGTGACCTGCACAATATCCCTCCTCTCTCTTTGTATGAGTTTATGTGAATAAATACATAGTACCCCTATTTATTCAAAAATAGAGTAATTGGCCAATATTTAGGTGCCCCCTAAGGGGGTCTTTGGGGTGGCCTCATGACAGTTTTAATTTTGCTGATGGGTTACCCCTTAAAAACCATACCAAACCCTAAGGGTCTAGTATAGAAATCGAGGGGGACCCCATGCCATTTTTTTTTGTGTGGGGTCCCCCTTGACATTAATACCAGACCCTCAATCAAGATAAGGACCTGATATGTATTTTTAGGGTAATAAAGTGTTCATGGCTGTCAGCTGGGTATAACTTTAAGGCTAAGAGAACACAAGAAGTTTCTAGACTAAGTGTAGCAATTAAAGTGTTTGAGTATTCAAACAAATGTTTTGTCTGTTCGTATGTTCTGCTGTGAACCGAACCGGGGGGGGTTTTCGGTTCATCCCTAATCTCGGCAAAAGCGAAGTGCTTACTAACACAGATTTAGACAGATTTGTGAACAATATTTGAGAGAAATACATCTGTTGTGTAGATAAAATTTGTAGATCTATGAATTCAGCTCATGATAAATAGGGGAACAAAAGTGTTGCATTTATAAATGTGCTCAGTGTATATATATATATATATATATATATATATATATATATATTATTTAATGGATGTCACCCCACACAAATCAGGGATACAAATGGGCCCGGGTGAATAGTAAAGACTGTAGTGCATATAAACCAAAAAAGAGAGCGGTCTTAAAAGGTGAACACGCGATGGCGGTTTAATTTGACGTTTCAATGAGGCACAAGCTCGTTTTCCTCAGGATATATATATATATATATATATATATATATATATGTATATATATATATTTTTTACTACTTGCGCTAGTTTTCTATTAATAATAAAAAATCAGGTGATATCCATTACAATTTACCACCAAATGAAAGCCCAATTTGTCCTAAAAAAAATTAGTATAATTTGCCTATATATTCTAAGTATAAAGGGACAAATCTTCAAAGGAGATACGCAGGCGGAACTGCTGTTCAGCCTGCGTATCCCTGTGCCTATCTTTGGAAACGATCCTCAGAAGGATTTTTCCAAAGATAGGCAGAAGATCCGACATCTGTAATAGACTTACACTGTCGGATCTTAGGATGCAGTACCGCATCCGCCGCTGGGGGCATTTCAAGTCGAAATGCCGCTTTGCGTATGCAAATGAGTACTTAGGCAGATCCACAAAGCTTTTTAGCTTTGTGTTTTCTGCGTAAGTTACGTTTTGCATGCGTAAAATTAGGGATGCTTTTACAAGGCCTAAACTGTTTAGACCTTGTAAAAACAAACCTTTTTTTCGATCGCCGCGTTTTTTTTTTAATTTCAAATTTTTTTTCCCGGCGCGTAACTTTTTTTTTCCCCGTCGCAACTTTATTGTCCCGTCGCGATCCACAAAGCCCAGCGTAAAGTACGTTCGCGCGATGCACGTCGAGAAAAATGATGTCACACGCATGCGCCGAACGTCCGGCGCGGGAGCGCGCCTCATTTAAATAGGAATCGCCCCCTCGATCAGACAACCGCCTTGCGACGGAGGCACTTAAGTTACACGGGGTGTAATTTCTAGGTAAGTGCTTTGTGGATCGGGCACTTAGGTAGAAATTTTACGCCTGTGTAACTTAACTGCTGAAAGTTAAGTTAGGCAGGTTTTTTGAGGATTTGGCCCAACGGGTTTACCCAGCTCACAACAATGAGAACACCTGTGATATAGGAATTTGTCCATATATGCTTTTGGAAAAATTCAGGTGTAAGCCATCCCCAGAGCATAGCCAAGATACTCTGTGAGCAATGTAAAAGAGAGAGGGAGGCACCTCCCTTCCTCTTTCTTTTCAATATTCTAAGTAGCTATGATGATATATACAGTTTTACTAACACGTCAAAGTTGCAAAACTGTGCTCAGGTGTTAAGATTTGTTTTCACCACCATCATGAAGAGGTACTAAAGTAATAGAGACTGTTCAAATAGCAAAGTAAAAGTTAATTGAGCTTGATTAATAAGATGAAGCTATGTTCACTTTGATGAACCAATCATGTGCTATCAAAAATACCGGTATATATTTTTTACATTTTCCTCACACATGATTGGGTGTTCAATGTCAACACACGTTCACCACATTCGCTATCATTCACATCTAAAACTTAAGTAAAGCAACCCCACAACTGATAGGGATTGATGAAATAGACTGATGTTATGTGAGAGGGGGAAACGTAATAAAACGCTCATCTCAAAAGTTCCAAAACGCCTAACAAGCAAAATCCCATTCATTTAAATGGTCCTGTTCACATCGGAGCGTTCTGTCACTTGAAGCAAAATGCCTGAAGCTCAGAAAAGTACACAAGCTTCTTTTTAGTCAAATTACATGTGTTTTACTGCTTTTTACATTGGTGACCTTTGGACCTCAAAACGCCTGTACAAAAACTCAGCAAAAATGGCAGATAAAGAAAGTCTGAAAAATGCCATAAAAAACGCCCTAAAAATGCCTGAAAACAATATCCTCAGGTGTGAATGCAACCTTAGAGAATACAGGGCTCCTGCTACATTTGCATGGGTGACTAGTGCTGGTATGAATGACAGCAGCGGGAATCTGCTGATACTTACAGCTGCTTTAACCACATATGCGTGGCTACCTATGCGTGGCTACCTATGGCTGCTGAGCCCTGTACACTTCATTGATAGGTCAGTGGCAACTGCAGCTATCCATGGCTGTCCACCCAGCCAGTGATTATCTGCAGTGATTGCTGCTGGATGGGGGAGATTTACTAAAACTAATGCGCACAGAAGCTGGTGCAACTGTTCATAGTTACCAATCAGCTTCTAGGTTTTAAACTGTCAAAGCCTAACCACTTGCCACCAAATCACGCACCTGGTACGTCATTTGACTTCAAGTGGTTGCCACCAAATCACGCACCTGGTAAGTCATTTGACTTCAAGTGGTTGTACCCGGATGATGCCTGCGGCTGCAGGCATCGCCCTGGTACCGTTTTTTAGTGCCGACGTTCGGCTCTCTTGTAATAACTATTGGAGTAACCACTCCGATTGTTATACTCCACGGTAATAACCACTCGACTGTTATTACAAGCAGCGGGTTGGAACATCTTGTCCCTCCCGCCGCCTTCCACAGCTCTCTCTGGCTCTCCTGTCCCACTGTGAGACCCAAGCTACTACTAAGCATGTCCGCTTGCTAATTGGAGACCCATACAAAGCCAGGATCGGCTTTGATGAGGTCCCAGCTATGGTAACCCAAAAGCGATGACATGATATTACTTCGGGTTTACCTGGATGTACATTTTTGGAAAATCAAAAGTATTCCCAAAAATGCAACAATAACGCCTGTAAAGGCTTTTAAAGCATCGCCTATGGATAGTGTGCAATTTTAAAGTGTGACATGCTTGATATCTATTTACTTAGTGTGACAACATCTTTTATATTTTACAAAAATGGTTATATTTTGTGATTTTTTTTTTTACATTAAAATTAAAAAAAAGTATTCTCAATGCAAGAGCTACCAACCACCAACTGCATGCACCAAGTGTTAATGTAACTCTAATAGGTTTGAGGTGTCTCAATAATCACAATATCACAATCTACGATTTTCCACATTTCATGCATATTGACCGTACTCGTTATGAATATTTAGTTACATAACTATGAGTAAATAAAAACGTAATTTTTACAATGTCCAAGATCTACATGTTATTTTTTTACAATTCAGTACCAGTCTTCCGATGTCTGTCTGCAGGATGTCCATGCTAAATCTGACACAGTTTAATCTCTACAGCACAGCTGGTACCATACTGTTTATCATTCTTGCTATTCCAGTTAGTCAAGGGGAGTCAGCATTTTTATTCATAAAGATGTCCATTTCTGCTGCATGCCGGCAGAGGCAGATAAATTAGGGAAGCATATATTTTTACATTCCATGATTCTTAACAGGGTATGTATATTGGTAACTATCTGTAATTCCTTATTCTTGGAAAGCACTGTTAAAATATTCAGTTGGTGATTTCTCCAAGCTAATGAATACAGTCTTATCATCAAATAAGACTCTAGAAATTGGGAAGGTTGAATTCAGAAAGAAATTCTGCAGTTGATTCACTGTACAATGTCAGAGTGCAACCAAAGATCCTGTTAAAAAGATATCCCCAAAAGAAATATGGAATGTCTTTTTGCACAGCAACATTATTTCAACATAGGTGAAAAAGGGGATAGCTATTTGCTCCCCCTGCTATTTGCAGAAACAGCACCATAAATTGGCCAATAAGAATCTTGCTAGTCTTTGATTCAGCAGAAGGCAAGTTTCTAGATGCTTTAGACTTAAGACTCGTACACACGATCGGATTTTCCGACGGGAAAAGTGTGATGACAGGCTTTTGACGGAAAATCCGACCGTTTGTATGCTCCATCGGACAATTGTTGTCGGATTTTCCGCAGACAAATGTTGGATGGCAGGCTTTAAAATTTTCTGTGAACAACGGTCTGTTGTCGGATTTTCCGAGCACGTGTACACAAGTCCGTCAGACAAAAGTCCAAAGTACAAACACGCATGCTCGGAAGTAATGCTTACCAAACACAACATTAGCAGAAGGTGCCCAAACGGTGGTGCTAAAGACCTGAAAAAACACATTGTTTCATGTTTGTTGGCCGACAATTGTGTGCCGTTTGTATGCATTGCAAGACAAACTTCACTTAATGGAAACTGAAATGATTTTGGGTTACCTTTATTTAACTTTTTTACATTTTAAAACAAGTATACTAGCTTTACAATCTTTCTTTAAAAAATAAACATTTAACACAGGAACCAATCATGACAAATATTTCTCAGACCACTATTTGTTTTCTAAAAAGAGAACACTCCCGTATCTGTGCCTTTTAAACATGCTGTCTTTGATTGTAAACTTTCACAGAGCTAGCGTTTTTAAATCTGAGCTTGAGCAATTGAGCTCTGTTAATATGTTTTTTTCTATTAAAGCCATATACACAAGCCAAAATTGCGTAAATAAGTCTTTAAAATTCAATGCAATATGGCAACCTGGAGGCCTTTTGTACAGAGTTGGTGTACAGAACTGTAGATGTAATTTCCTGCTTGTGTGCTTAGCTGAAGATACAAGTAAAATTTTAGGCATTCTCTGCAGAATTTTTTTTTTTTTGTGAGATACTATAAAAAGGTTAATTACTTTTAAACATATGCAGATACTGCAATCCTTATGTATACTGATTGGATATCTAATTTCTTGAGGCCCTTAAAATGCCAGGACAGTACACATTCACCCCGAATTACCCTTTTTGGAAGGGCAACAGTCTGGATTATTTAGTAAGAGGCATAGCAAGTTTTTTGAAGTTGTACTTTTGTTTCACAATTTTTTGGAAAATTATGAAAATACATTTTCACTTTTTTCATATACTGTCACCAGTGCAGTACAGTGTCATCTTATGACCTCTGTGGCCGGGATAAGGGATTCTGACTGGTGACAATATGTTAGAAAAAATATATATATATTTTTTTTAAATTTTTTAACATTTCATTATTTTTTATTTTTTACATAATTCAGTGTCACCATAGTAACACTGTACTACTCTGGGGGGGGGGGGGGCGATCAGGAATGTTTTGAACTGTCATGAATGGGTTACATTCATAACAGCTGTGATTACTAGTGATTTGTGATTGGCTACAGCTAATCACATGGTACAGGGTGCTTTGATTGGCCCAGGTACCATGTAATAGCTGTAGGCCAATGACAGCATCACTCTATAGGAAACAGAGCTGTTAAAATTACATTTATAAATAATAGCTCTGTTGACATTGTGATCAAGTGATCACATAGCGATCACATCCTAGTGACCAGGTAACGGGCTCCACAATCTGTACTGTGGGCGGGCAGTAATCAGTTAAAAAATGTCACCCTATATTCATCACCACTACCCCTTTAGGATAGTTTAGAATGATCCCCTACCTAACAAGAAGTCATGCAGGCTGTAAAAAAGATTGCTTGATATTCTTAATTCTAAAAAAAATATGATTTAATGTTCTTGTACTTTCTTCAGCTTTTCAGAATACTTGAATATTTTCTTTTAAGTTAGCTAGGTAAAACTTAACGTCCTCTATAGCTGTATCTATATACAAGGCAGCTTAGACATAAAGATAGAATGTTACAAAACTGCTTCACATATACTGTATGTGTGTCTATTCTCTGTGCTTGCACAACAGGTTCTATTTATACAACAGATCTATATATATTCCCAGCATCATACTATAAAAATGTGCTACTCTTTTGCCCCTCTTCTTTTCAAAACATTTAATGGTCAAGTCAAATGTCAAACCAATTGACAGAAACGCTCAGCCAAAATCACCATGATACCCAAATTCAACACAGACAAAACTACTTTTTTTTCAATGTCTTTTTTTATTTCTTCAAAACTATAAAAAATACACAAATACAAAAGCCAAACAGCTCTTCTCGGCCTTGCATCACATTTTCTGTCCATTACAAACAATAATACATTTATAGTCTTCCCTCCCCCCTCTCCCCCACCTCCCCCCCAAACCCCTCCCCTTGGGGTTCCATTATCATTACTCACCCTAGATATTAAAATTGTAGCTAAAATCCTTACTTTATGCCTTAACCCCAGAATTGGGGCTTTAATCCATAAAGACCAAGTCTGATTCATTCCACACCAATAGCACCGTATTGATACAGCACCTTATTTCTCATACATACCATTTAAAATATTTGTGGCTTTGTGCTGGTGTGTTGTTTCTCCATAGTGAATAATCATGTGCTATTGAGAAAAATAAATCCGGGGAATTAAAATCCACCTCTCTATATAATACCTTTACGGATCCAAAGAATTGTATATAATAATAAAGTGCTGAGTGTATTAATCAAAAATTACTAATAAGTTGTACTATTAAATGCAATATATTAATTTCATACTTCAAAACCTAATATAATAAAAATTGTGCACCAACAAAATATGAACAAACTTATATTCCAAACTGAATGTGAAAAGAAAAAAAATCTCCCACAGTTCATAAAATCTCTCTGCTAAATATGGGTCTATGATTCCAAATATCCCACATGCAAAGAGATGTACGAAAGTGTTCTTGTGCAATATAAAACAGATCAAAACGTGATTGTGCTTCACCACCGTGCTCCAAACCAAAACAACTGGTGGTTTACCAGGCCGATTTATCCCAATTAGGAGATCACATGCTCTTTATAAGGAATCACATCTGAGAGTTGGTTGTCATCCGGCCTTAAAGGATTGGAGTAGATTCAGGCTTACGTCTCTCAGGCCTCGTACACACGGCCGAGTTTCTCGGCAAAAAAACAGCAAGAAGCTTGCTGGGTTTTTTTTTGCCGAGGAAACCGGTCGTGTGTACACTTTTCAACGAGGAAACCGCCGAGGATCTCGTCGGGCCAAAAAGAAAGCATGTCTTCTTTTTCCCCGACGGGAATGGGAAAATTTGGCTCGCCGAGATCCTCGGCGGCTTCACAAGGAACTCGACGAGCAAAACGATGTGCTTTGCCCGTCGAGTTTCTCGGCCGTGTGTACGAGGCTTAACAGCATGTTATAATGGAAGCGATGGAGAGGGCTTGTGCATTAACGCATAAAATATAATTTATTAAAAATAGAAATGAACTTTCAATTCAGTAGCTTGTATAAAGCTGATATACATAATGGGCCATTTATATGGATACACCTTAATAAAATGGGAATGGTTGGTGATATTAACTTCCTGTTTGTGGAACATTAGTATATGTGAGGGGGGAAACTTTTCAAGATGGGTGGTGACCATGGCGGCCATTTTGAAGTCGGACATTTTGAATCCAACATTTGTTTTTTCAATAGGAAGAGGGTCATGTGACACATCAAACTTATTCGGGATTTCACAGGAAAAATAATGGTGTGCTTGGTTTTAATGTAACGTTATTCTTTGTACAACCACTGTCAAGACGGCCCTCTTATATTAACACAGATCAGCACTTAGGAGGTTAAAGAAACAAGTGATAGACAAAAGTCTATATATGTATACAATGGATGCACCACCAAATCGCATATAAACTGATAGCAGCCACTTAAATAAAAATAGAATACAAAATCAATCAATCCATATAAAACAAATGTCCCATATAAATTGTAGCAGCGCTCTTTGTTCAAATGGGAAATTAACAAACTTCTTTATGTAATGATTGTCATAAAGGTAAATGATAGACAAAAAGGAGAGGTGCTCAAGCTTGTGTAAGCTCTAGATGAAGATAAGAGCGGTGAGATAATTCCTCTTCACAGTCCACCCACCACCAGAATGTCACCATGTGCAGACAGGAAACCCCTCTTGGGTATGCACTTACCACAAAGATAAGCTCTTATCCTTTTCTCGTCACTATAAACTCCACACGTTATACACATGATTTATGCCATCATTTAAAAGTGCATCTAATTAACCCCCCCTAATTAACCACCTCGCATACTACAGCAAAAGCCTGGTCCGCAGAGAGCTTCCAAAGCATCAGAGAGATCTCATTGTTAAAAGGTATCAGTCAGTGGATGGGTACAAAATAACTTCCAAGGCATTAGTTATACCATGGCCAGGGGTCAAGTCCTGGGGAAAAAAGTGTGGGAACTCCCACCCAAGATCCATTCCCCCACCAAAAAAAAAAATGATACGCTCATATGCATAATTACTAAACCGCATGTTTTTTTAAGCAAGTTCTTTCTAAATCCCGTGATAACTCTGGAATGTCTCCTGTGAACAATGACAAAAGCTCCCAGGAGACATTGCGGCATCGAGGAAGTGACGGAATACCCGCACACTACCCAATGAATCCATATGCAGGAAGCGGCCAGTAACATAAAGGATTACTAAGGTTCGCCTGCCCCTGACAGTGACTCGAGCTGGGCATCGCCGCTTAGTGAAGGATTGGCTCGGGCGGCTCGGCTGCTCTAGTCCTGCAAAGGGAACTGCGTTCCTGCTGTGAAAATAGTGCAGGAACTTCGTTCCCACGCGTTCCCGCAAGACTAGAGCCCTGCATGGAACACAATGAAGACAGTCATCAGCAAGTGGAGAAAATATGGCACAACAGTGACATTACCAAGAACTGGCCGTTCCTCCAAACTTGATGAAAAGAGGCTGCCAATAGGCCTACAGAAACAATAAAGGAATATCTGGCAAGTACTAGCTGTGCGGTACATGCGACAACAACCTCACGGATTCTTCATATGTCTGGGCTATGGGGCAGAGTGGCAAGACAGAAGCCTTATGAAGAAAAACATCCAAGCCAGGCAAAATTTACAAAAACACATCTGAAGTCTCACAAAAGCATGTGGTAAAATGTGTTATCATCTGATGAAACCAAGGTTGAACTTTTTTCCATAATTCCAAAACATATGTTGGGCGCAAAAACAACACTGCACATCACTAAAAGAATACCATACCCAACGTGAAGCATGGTGGTGGCAGCATCATGCTTTGGGGCTGTTTTTCTTCAGCTGGAAAAGGGGCCTTAGTCAAGGTAGAGGAAATTATGAATAATTCCAAATACTAGTCAATATTGGCACAAAACCTTCAGGCTTCTGCTAGAAAGCTGAACACGAAGAGGAACTTCATCTTTCAGCATGGAAACATCCCAAAGCATACATCCAAATCAACAAAGGTTTGGCTTCATCAGAAGAAGATTAAAGTTTTGGAATGGCCCAGCCAGAACCCAGACCTGAATCTGATTGAAAATCTGTGGGGTGATCTTAGGAGGGCTGTGCACAGGAGATGCCCTCGCAATCTGACATATTTTGAGTGTTTTTTCAAAGGAGAGTGGCCAAATATTTCCAAGTCAAGATGTGGCATGCTGATAGACTCATACCCCAAAAAGACTGAGTGCTGTAATAAAATCAAAAGGTGCTTCAATAAAGTATTTAAGGGTGTGAAAACTTACGCAACCATATTATTTTATTTTTTTATTTTTACTTCCCTCCACCTAAAAGATTTCAATTTGTTGTTTAATTGAGTTGTGCAGTTTATGGGTCACATTAAAGGTAGAAAACTTTCTGAAATTATTTATCTTTGTCTAATTTCTTTACATCACAGACACCTGACATTTTAACAGGTGTGTAAACTTTTTATACCCACTGTATGCTCCAACATGGAGGCTCTAATAGACTAGAGTTAGGATTACACCATAAGGAGGCCTTAATGAAGCAGTGTGGCTTCCACACAAAACCTCTGTTTTTAACACAATTGTTAAACAGTGAATTTTTTTTTGCTGGCTGTTTTTTCTCTATGTAAAGCCCTTACATGAACACTTTACCCTAAAAACTAGTTATACATTGAAACGGTAGCCAAATTTTATTAGAGAAATCCTCAAATTTAGAGGAATAGACATCAGCAGCATCCAATATAACCTATTTGCAGATTATGTCCTTCTACAGTATATATCCAGCCCCATACTTTGGATCTTTTGACACCAATCTCCATCCTAGAACTTAATGGCTGTGTCAGGAAGATCCTGCCAGTAACAGGCGCTCCAGGCTCACTGGCTCCTGTACGCGGGCGCCCATGTTGGTGCCCAGCGGGCTATTTAAACCTGTCTGTCACATACAAACTTCGCTGTCTGCTCTACAGCGCTCTGTGTGCCTTAGCCTGATCTGAGACCTATACCTGTGAATACCTGGCTATCCGTGACTATCCCAGCTATCTGCCTGCACCTGACCTCCAACCTGCTTTTGACTACTCTCCTGCCTGTTCCTCTGGTTCCTCTGCTACCTGCTTGATATCTGACCCGGCCTGCCTGACTACTCTCAGTGTGTTTCAGCCTGTTCCTGGTTCCAGTTCAGTACGCCAGCTCCAGCCTGCTAATCTGTCAGCTGTCCTGTTCCTTGTTCCAGTCCAGTACTTCAGCTCCAGCCTGCTAACCTGTCAGCTGTCCTGTTCCTGGTTCCAGTCCAGTACTCCAGTTCCAGCCTGCTAACCTGTCAGCTGTTCCTGTTCCTGGTTCCAGTCCAGCACTCCAGTTCCAGCCTGCTAATCTATCAGCGATTCCTGTTCCTGGTTCCTGTCCGCGACTTCTTTGTCTGCCCTCCTGTTCTTGTCTCCTATCTCCTGCAAAGGATTCCTGGACTTCTGGATCAACTTCCACCGCTGTTGATCCTGCCAGGCACTCGTACCACTCCTCACTCCTGTGCCTCCTGTTACCTTACCAGGGGCTGCGAGTAGGAGCCGTAAGGGAGGCATCCCTCTGCAATTCGGGCTCAAGCCATTGGTACATGACAGGATGTAAGATAAACCAGATTCTTAGCAGAAACAACCAGTCCGGGCTTATGCTCATATTTGTGCGCATGTGCATTGCTCACATGCTAATACTTCTAGACAAAGAGACAATATATTTTCTATTCAAGTTCATCGTGCTCGTATTTGTGTGTGCACTTGTACATGTGCACATGCGTATACAAATTAGTGTGCCTGCATACCGACTCTGCTACCATCTCCTGCTCTGGTGTCAAGCTGCTTCATTATCCTGTTTTTAGGACTGCTACCCCCAGCTCCATCCATCTAAGAGCAGGCTTCATCGGCCAGCTACTCCGGCACTCATGCCACTCCGTGCCCTCACACGCTCTGTCTCCACTTAAAGGAGACAGAGGTGAAAGGGAGGCCTCCAAAACTTTCCAAGTTGTCACTAGGTACGTGATAATGGCAATAAATCCAAAGTCCTTGATATTTCATTTTCCTTGCGAGGCCTTTCCACCTTGCATGACTCATTTCTCTTATTTGACCAGAACATGCACAAATGCTCAATGCTCTCAAAATGAACTTAGCTCCTCTGCAATGAATATGAGCAAAAGTTCATACAGAGTATGTTGAGAACATGAGCTCATGAAGGACCTAATTTACAAATATTGTAGTGATTACTGATTAGGTTCTGCAACTTGATTTATAGAATTTTCTTTATGATCCAAGAAGGAGTCAGGTTTATGTATACTGTATATTTTTTTAATGAATGCATGACATTTTTAAGGAGGATTTTGTATAATAAAATTACTATTGTTCTTTATTATTCATACCCCACTTTGTTAAAAATTCTGGGTGGGTCATCAAGGTTAACAAAATGCCTCTTGTAGAGCCACACCCATTTTAAATTAATGATCCACACTTAATTAAAGTACGATCTATGCCTACAGTGTCTTATAGGATGCAAAACAATAAAAGTGAAATGTTGAAAACTATGGGATGGGGAGTGTTGCATGCGAGTGATACAATGACAAGTGGTTTAGTTACACACTGTTCTTGCACTTTTTTCCTTTTAAATGGTGTAGCAGTAAATGCCCCACTTTAAGAACCCCAAACTTTTAGGGCCTATCAAGATAAAAAAATTAAACATATATCAAATCTCACCCATTTCACTTTAGTCGTGATTAACTGTATCAATCAAAATAATAGTAATAAAATAAGATCAAATTAAATAAAGTCAATAAAACCTGAAGCCCACTGTCTGCTGACGTCACAGAGCCAGTCCAGGCTCGGGAAGGATCGTGACCATACGGATGGGAATCTACCCACATGCCTGGACTGGAACCCTGCTCAGCCTCTCAGCGAGCTGCTGAGAGCCTGAGCTGGCCGCTCCCGCCCCATCCACAGCCAGGTGCTCCTGTGAGCATGGGGGGCAGTCACCAGCTCTCTGCTCAGGGAGCTCTGAGCAATTGGCAGTGTTTGATCATTCGGGTGTCAGTGTGCCTGCTAAGGACAGATGCAGCATCCACTTGAAAAAGCAAAATCTGTTCTTCTCTTTTTGGTATTTTTTTAAACTCTCCTCTGCTACCTCGCATTTTGTTGTCTATTTTCGCCACCCTGGTTGCATTCTTACACTTCTTATTGCATTTCAAATAGTGTTGGAATGTCAATAATGACCCCTCTGCCTATACACTGCTCAAAAAAATTAAAGGAACACTATTGAATCAGAACTCCTGGGACATTGATCTGGTCAGTTAAGTATCAGAGGGGGAGGGGTGTATACAGAGGGGGTTGTTAATCAGTTTCAGCTGCTTTGCTGTTAATTAAAATTAAAATGCACTAGATGGGCAACAATGAGACAACCTCCAAAAAAGGAATGTTTTTTTCAGGTTCACCCTGAGCATATGTGACATATGTGAAAGGGTCTGGAGAAGTCGTGGAGAACTTTATGCTGCCTGTAACATCGTTCAGCATGACTGGTTTGGTGGTGGGTCAGTGATGGTCTGGGGAGGCATATCCATGGAGGGACGCACAGACCTCTACAGGCTACACAATGGCACCCTGACTGCTATTAGATATCGGGATGAAATCCTTGAACCCATTGTCAGACCCTACGCTGGTGCAGTGGGTCCTGGGTTCTTCCTGGTGCACGACAATGCTTGGCCTCATGTGGTGAGAGCATGCAGCCAGTTCCTGGAGGATGCAGAAATTGATACTATTGAAATGCCCCCACGCTCACCTGACCTAAATCCAAAAGAACACCTCTAGGACTTTATGTTTTGTTCCATCCGGTGCCACCAGGTTGCACCTCAGTCTGTTCAGGAGCTCAGTGATGCTCTGGTCCAGATCTGGGAGGAAATACCCCAGGACACCATCCGTCGTCTCATTAGGAGCATGCCCTCATGTTGTCAGGCATACATACAAGCACTTGGGGGCCATGCAAACTACTGAGGACCATTTTGAGTTGTTGCAATGAAATTTCAGCAAAATGGACTAGTTTGCTGCATAATTTTTTCACTTAGATTTTTGGGGTGTCTTTGAATTTAGGTGAATAATTTTCATTTCCATCAAATGATGTGCCATCCTTTCATTTCTAACACATTACCCAGTCCATATCAGTATAGATATCCAGCATGAGATTTTTGCCCCTTGAGATCTGACTTTTCAAAATGTTCCATTAATTTTTTTGAGCAGTGTATTTTCTCCTTAATATGACTTTTTACATTATGGTTTAGCCACCAAGGTTTTCTCTTCTATTCCCATTGGAATGCACTGGATAAAGCCTTTATTTAAAAAAAGCACCCCAATTTTTCCTAAGTGTTCAATGTTTCTAGGATTTAGTCCCAATTAATATTGGCTGTTTTACAATTTAGTGTTCTCGTACTACCCCTGTGCTTTCCTTTCCTATGATTTTTGCTGTGATTACTGGTTCCTAAGTTTTCCCGTATTTCCACATCTGCGACCAGATCCTAGTCATTTGTATTTAATAGGTCTAGCAATGCATTCTAGTTGGGGAATCCACCAATTTGGACATGAAGCTGTCCTGTAAAACATTTAAGAAATGAAAGGGCTTTAATGAGTGAGCTGTTCCTTCAGCCCAGACAATATCTGGATAGTTGAAGTCCCCCATTATGATGATATTGCCCTGCCTCACTGCCATTTCTAAATGTGATAGGCGATCCAACTCCTCCTCATCATTTACCCCCTAGGGTTTAGGCATTACTTTTATAGCACCCTCTGACATTCACTCACTGCCGGATTTTGCATCCTCTGAACCCCCCGCCACCTAGTTTAAAAGCCCCTTAAGCTTTTTGGTCATCTTCTCCTACAATAGAGCTGCACCCTCCCCATTAAGGTGCAGTCTGTCCCTTCCATAGAGCCAGTAACCAACTGAAAAGTAAGCCCAGTTCTCTAGGAACCCAAAACCCTCCTTCCTGCACCAATTCTTCAGGTGACACAGGATGCAAAGTGTGCTGTAGCACTGTATTTCTGTAGTCTCAAGAGTCTCCAGGAGACACAGTCTCTGAAGTGAAAAAATCTCTGAAGCAGAGGCATGCTGGAAACACAGGAATGAGAGTTTCTAGGAACTCTGGGTTGCTGGGATCACAGGGAAACAGAAGCAAGAGTCTCTTTGAGAAATTATCATAGGAACACAAGAATGGGTCTTTGGGAGCATGGAATTAAAGGAAAAAAGGAGCAAGAGCCTCTGGGTTGGTGGGATCACAGGAACACAGAAGCGAAATTCTTTGGGGTCATGAGATTCTGGGATCACATGAACACAGGAGTCAGATACTCTAAGAGCCCTGGGGTAATGGGATCACAGGAACACAGAAGTGAGAGTCTTTAGGCGCACTGGATGCTGGAATAACATGAACACAGGTGTAAGAGTTTCTGGGAGCAATTGAGTGCTGGGATAACAGTCTCTCTGGAGTACTGGGTGCTGAGATCAGAGGAACACATAAGAGAGTCTTTGGAAGCACTGGGGTCAAAGAATCACTGGAGGCACAGGGATGCAGGCATTGCTGGAGAAACTTGGGTCACAGAAATTGATTAGGACCAACAGAAAGTGCATGAATCAGCTAATCTGTGGACATGAAAGCAGCAATTCCAGGTTCCAATGTGCAGGTCTGTGGGACTGCAAGTAACACATCAGCAGCAGGTTTGTTGTTGATTCGTGACACTGAGACTGGAAAATTATTTCAAGGGTTTATCCATGGTAAAATGGTTGGGAAATACTGCTAAAAAGTACCACTGGAGTGATATCTCTGAGTCTACTGAGGCTGCTGAAATTGCATTTAAGATGGAAGTACCCAGCAGCAGTCTCAGAGGTTTTGGATATCTATACAAAGGAAGCTTTTAAGATCAATAATATGCCTAAAATACATTAAACACACTTAGAACTCAATGGAAAGATTGTTGTAATGTTAATGGTCTGGTGACAGGGTGTCTTTAAAATCTAGACTGTTTTAGATGACAAGGTCACTGGGTTTAATAAAGTATGGGACCCCTGGATCAATTATCTCACGACTACGTAATGATCTGGGCCAACACTGGGGGGTCTTCTTTTAAGGTAGGAGTGCACCCCCCCCTCCCTTCTCTTCTATTCACTATCCATGTTCCTTTACTCTTTTCTCTCTTTTCTCTTTGAATTTGTTATTGTGAGACGGGTCCTTCAGGCCACGTGGAAGTTCAGTCAGGAGGTCCCGAGCCAGGTCTGACTTAGACCTTGATAGTAGAAGATTGTAGTAAAAGGACCCAAGAGAATAGTGTATGCTGGTTATATAATTGAACTTTCAATGACTAGTACTTGTATAATTGTTTTTATGGCAATGACAAATGCTTTTTTTGTACTCTTATTTGAAAACTTTTATAAAAATATTGGAAAAAAAATCTAGAAACAAGTTTTTTTGTGTAGAAAACAATTGAATAAAACTTTCTTCTAACAGTCTAATGGCTCAAAAACTGTACAATGGAACTTCATTAAATATCCCTACACTAAGGTATGTACTGTATGCATAGATAATACATGTAATACTTCACTTTAATGGTCTGGCAAATATACCACTGTTTTATCATATCTGTCAGAAATCTTGTCAGCTGATTATTTAAATGTACTCTCTAAGTTTTCTGCTAGTGCTGCATTCTTAAGTTCAAAAACAAGTGCATTTACTGTTAAATGTATTTATGTACAGCAGGATTTAAAAATCACTTAATACCAGAGTACTACATATATAAACCACTTATTTGTTGTGCTGGCCATATCAAAACGTGACATAGATGACTAAACACATCTGGGAGGAGCCTGTGCTGATGCCATGACGCCCAGGGCTCAAGTCCTGCGGGAATGCGTGGGAACGGAGTTCCTGCACTTTTTTCACAGCAGGAACACAGTTCCCTTTGCAGGACTAGAGCAGCCGAGCCGCCCGAGCCAATCCTTCACTGAGCGGCGAAGCCCAGCTTGACTCACTGTCAGGGGCAGGCAAACCTTAGTAATCCTTTATGTTACTGGGTGCTTCCTGTATATGGATTCATCAGGTAGTGTGCGGGTATTCCGTCACTTCCTCGATGCCGCAATATCTCCTGGGAGCTTTTGTCATTGTTCCCAGGAGACATTGGGGAGGTCTGCCGCGAGTTATCGCGAGATTTAGAAAGAACTTGCTTAAAAAAAAAACATGCACTTTAGTAATTATGCATATGAGCGCATAATTTTTTTTTTTTGGTGGGGGAGTGGATCTTGGGTGGGAGTTCGCACACTTTTTTCCCCAGGACTTGACCCCTGATGACGCCGCTCGGACTAGGGGGAGTGGCACTTTCTGTACAATATGAGATTGCACAAAAGGTGTTATACTGTAAGATTTATGTTTTCTTTGCTGGACCTTTGCTTGTGATGTGAGCTAAATAGGTGATTGAATAGAAGTTTAGCTGAAGTACCCTGAGGTTCTCTGCTTCCCAACATATAGCTCTTATGTGCATTGAGAGATTTAAGGCCTGCCTATAATTTAAAGGTCTTAACTAGTGGTGAGAGGCATAATATAAAAGTGGTAGACTATGGGAAATCATGAGGATTGATGGACTTAATCATGGACTTTTGTTAATTTTTATTGTCTATTATTGTTTTATATTAGGTTTCATACTGACAGAGCAACAAATAAGTGGTATATACTGTGGGCCAGATCCACAAAAACGGGCGTATATTTAGGTGGGCGTAGCGCAGTTCTCATGTAAATCAGAGTGGCTCGTAGGGTATCCACAAAGAACTTGCTCCCATATGCGGGCCGGCGTAACGTAAATCTGCCAGCGTAAGCCCGCGTAATTCAAAGTAGGCTTGGAGTGGGCATGTTGTATGTTAATCTAGTATGACCCCACATAATTGACGCTTTTTACCAACGGCGCATACGCCGTCCGTGGACGTATCCCAGTGCGCATGCGCAAAATCACGTTGCAAATAGTCAATGCTTTCGACGTGAACGTAACTTACACAAAGCCCTATTCGCGAATGATTGACGTAAACAACAAAAAATTTGACGCTGTCCCAACGTCCATACTTACATACATTGCGTACGCCTCATAGAGCCAGGGGTAACGTTACGCCGAAAAAAAAAATTACGTAAACGACGGAAAAAAATTGCGCCGGGTGGACGTACGTTTGAGAATCGGCGTATCTAGCTAATTTGCATACTCTATGCAGAAATCAACGAAAGCGCCACCTAGCGGCCAGCGTAAATATGCACCTAAGATCCAACGACGTACTAAGACGTACGTCGTTAGGATCTAGACCACATTCAGGCGTATCTTGTTTTGTGGATACAAAACAAAGATACAACGGCGCATCAAAGAACTTACGCGGCGTATCAATAGATACGCCGACGTAACTCTTTGTGGATCTGGCCCAGTATCTTCTGCATTCTTATCAGTTATAAAACTCTTAGGCCGTGTACAGACGACCAAACAAGTATGGGGGGGCGTGTCCGCGGTGTCGCCGCGTCGATGACGCGGCGACGTGAGCGGGCCTGCCAGTTAAATGCTTCCACGCATGCGTCGAAGTCATTCGACGCATGCGAGGGATGGCGGGCGCTCGGACATGTACGATAGGTCTGTACAGACGACCGAACATGTCCGAGCGGGCAGGATTCCAGCGGACTGTTTTAAAACAAGTCCAGGAATATTTGCCCGCTGGGAAAAGGCCCGGCGGGCAAATGTTTGCTGGAATCCTGCACGCTCGGGCCTACACACGACCGAACATGTCTGCTGAAACTGGCCCGCAGACCAGTTTCAGCAGACATGTTTGGTCGTCTGTACGGGGCCTTAGTTATCTCGGACTACAGAACCATGCTCCTGGGGGGGGGGGGAGATTTCTGTAGCCTTGCCTTGTTTCTGTTGTGCTGATATAGTAGGGTAAAAAAAAGAAAAAAAGGTTTAAAAATGCAGCCACCGCATCAAAGTAGTAGTAACTTGCAATTTATAACATTTTTGTTTTTGGATTTAGATATGTTTTATTAGCACAATGGTAGCATACCTCTTTAGCACTCTTCAGTGCTAGACTTCCTTCAGTAAGTGAAACAGACACCACTGAAACTATTTAATAAACCAATGAAGAAATTTATGTTAGACAGAATCATAATGGATTCCCGCTGATTAGTTTTTATGTTTTATTGTACTTTACACATTGCTCTTTCCATTATCTAATAAGGGCTTCTCTGTAGCAAACATCAACATTTGCATGTCAGCTGCCATTTATTAAATTTACCCAAATGATTACCATTGGGTGGGTCGCCAAAACATTGTTACAGTGAATCTTTGCAGAGCCTTTTGAAAATGTATTCTACTTTCAAAATAAATGAAGATTTGTTTTCTGGGTGCAGGCAGAAAATAGAATTTAAACTCCATCACATCCATAACAGCAATTAGCAGTAAACAGGAGATCTCATTAATGCTGCAGTAATTTACCTTAATATTCCACAAGCAAATTAATCACTTGTGAATTGATTAAGTAATGTCATCAGATTCTCTATTTAGCTTTTAAAATATTATAAAACATAAAAATACATTCAACATAAAGAATGCAATACATTTATTATGCTAACCATGTATACTGTAATAGCAGAGAATGATAAGCTATTAATTATAGAACTCTAACATGAGATATTGTAAAAAATAACATTAAAAAAAGTATTTTCTTTTCTTTATACACAATAGTCTTTTACTGACATGGCAGTAGAGCGACTTTTCCATGAACCCAGAGCAACCAAAATTAATATGAAAATGGAGGTGTTTCATAAAAAAAAGATATGTAGGTGTCTCTAAGTGCCATTTTATTTCTCGGTGAGAGGATAAAGTGTTTTTTTTCTACATAATTTCTGATGTAGCAGCTAAATTAGGCCCAAGAAGAGGGACAATGCAACTTTACACATCATTAGTATTCAAGCTACATAACCCAACCAACAGCAGTTATGTATTTTTGCAAGTATGCATATAATTTATTGTGGAGAACACAATTTACATGGGTAGTCGATGCCTGTTTTATAGCCTCACAAATAGATGTATGAACTCAAGCATATAATGGCTCAACCAGCAGGCGCAAATACGTTCTAAATCTTCTAAATGTGCTTCACAAAAATGTAACTGAGGAATATAAAAGAGATCAATTCTTGCATGTTATATATTGGTTTTTGATTTACAAATCTAATCTGGCAAATTTCTATAGAAAATGAATGGATTTTCCGCAGAACTTCGTCTGTGAAGTTTTTTTTTTTCCATTTAAAGATGTTCTCCTTACAAATGCACATACACACACGTATGCATGTTTTGTTCAGTGTGTTACTAAGTAAAATACATGAAGACAAAATTCCATATACGTATGGGAGCTATTACAGTTCTTGAACATAGATCTACAGGATTGCTAAAAAGAAAAAAAAAAAGTAAAATGGTTTCATGGATAGAGTAGAAAACATCTTTGCTAGGGAATTACAGTCCACCCTTTCCTACATCTGATGCCTATTGGTCAGTTGTTGGGCAGGTATTAAAAGATATAAAAAAAACAAGAACTAAAACGGTAACATGTTGCGGCTTATCAATCCTCAAGGGAAGTGAAGGGAAAACTTTTTCTCACTTTGGATAGAGTGAGGGAGTGTTATAACCCCTGTCAGGTTGTTTTGTCATCTGAATCCCACTGAGGAGATTTCCTTTCACTTCTTGTCCCATAGGCAAAATAAGAAGCGAGAGGAAATCCCTCCAAAGTGAGGAAAATCCCTGGTAATCACTAGACATGGGCATTCATTTTCATCCGAATGCATTTTCATCTAAATTTTTGGTATTTTCGTTATCGTTTTAACAAATGAAAACGAACGCACATAATACGAAAAACGAAAGATCCGACATAAACAAATGCTTTATTTTCATTTTCATCAGGCGAATGTGCCTAACCTTAACCTTATTAGTCCAAGATTATTCTACATAGAGAAAAAAGATTTGACATTATAGAGAGAAAAGATTCGACATTATAGAGAGAAAAGATTCGACATTATATAGAGAAAAGATTCGACATAGAGAGAAAAGATCGCTGCTGGAATTGAGTGGGGGAAGTAAAATAAAAATAATGATGATGATGAATGTTATTGGCTGATTGTAACCAAAGAGGAGGAGCAGTAAAATAGCTAGAACTAACTTGACATTTCAACATGAACGACGAAGATTCGACAAAGCATCGAAAAACATTGAATCTGTCATTGAAGGCTTATGGTGTCTGTTGATAGTTCTAAGAAGATTCGACAGAGCAGCTAAACTGTACGAAGCTGCAATCATACATTTCCAGTCAAATGCTCGGCCCATAGGCTATAGAAAAATTCTATTGTTGGTTGACTAGTAATAATAATTAATAAATATAATTATTACTAGTCATACATTAGAATTCTACTATAGCTTGTAGGCGGAACATTCAACCGGAAAAGTATGATTGCAGCGTCGTACAGTTTCGCTGCTCCGTCGAATCTTCTTTGAACATTCGACAGACAGTCAGACACCATAAGCATTCAATGACAGATTCAACCTTAATTCATTCGGATTTTCGGATGAATGCAATTTCCAATGAAAAACGAAATAAATAAAAACTAATTTCGGGAGTAACTAAATACATTTATTTTTCGGACGAAAACGAAAATCCAAAACAAAATATTTCAGTGTGCATATGTCTAGTAGTCACCAGGATCACCAGAATTAGTGTCCCCGTTGAAATATATCCTTTCTATTACTAGCGACCACTCAAAATTTGGGATCTTCTTTCGCTTTTACTCTCAGTGAAAACGGTAAACAGGTAAATAAAGGGGGTGAATCTCCCTAACAGGGAAACAGACAGCTATAAAAACCCACCAGGCATTTTGTTTCCTCTCCACTTGATATTAAACAAAAAAATAAATTGCCTTCAGTTATACTACATGTAGTGGCTTCACTAGTTTTACTTTTTTGAGCAAGTACAGAATATTCTTGATATCATTTCAGAAATGCAGTGCCCATGTCACTTGTTTTGTGAACTAAACTAAAAGTTCAAACACTGTAATGCCATGTACACACGACCATTTTTAATGTCATGGAAAAAACAATGTTTTTCTCGATGTGATTCTTGTCAAGCCTACCTTGCATACACACAATCGTGAAAAAAAAATGCTCGAGCAAAGCGCAGTGACGTACAACACGTACAACGGCACTATAAAGGGAAAGTTCCATTCGAATGGCGCCACCTTTTGGGCTTGATTATGCAAATTTCCCTTCTCATAACTTGCTTCTGAGCATGCACGTTTTTTTCCCCGTCGTTAAAGCCTACACACGACCATTTTTTACGACGTGAAAAATGACGACGTGAAAAACGTTGAGAAAAAATAGAGAATGTTCTAAATTTTTAACGCCCATTTTTCACGTCGTGAAAAATGCTCTGGATCCTACACACGATCGTTTTTAATGACCAATTTAAAAAAATGCATTTTTCTCATCATGAAAAATGGTCTTGTGTACGTGGCATTAGCCTTAAAGGGGTTGTAAAGGAAATGTTTCCATTCTCTAAATAGCTTCCTTTGCCTTAGTGCTGTCCTCCTTCACTTACCTCATCCTTTGATTTTGCTTTTAAATGTCCTTATCTCTTCTGAGAAATGCTCACTTCCTGTTCTCCTGTCTGTAACTACACACCGTAATGCAAGGCTTTCTCCCTGGTGTGGAGAAAGCCTCTTGAGGGGGGAGGGGCGAGCAGGCAAGTCAGGACACTCTCTACTTTACAGATAGAGAAAGGAGCTGTGTGTTACACTCCTGCTCACCCCCTCAAGAGGCTTTCTCCACACCAGGACGAAAGCCTCACATTACGGCGTGTAGTTACAGACAGAAGAACAGGAAGTGAGGATTTCTCAGAAGAAATAATGATTTTTAAAAGCAAAATCGAAGGATGAGGTAAGTGAAGGAGGACTGCACTAAGGTAAAGGAAGCTATTTAGGGGGAAAAAAAAGATCCTTTACAACCCCTTTAATATTTGTGTGTGTGCTTGTGTGTTTTGGGGTTTTAATGCACATTAAGAGCAATTCCAAATCATCCATGGGACTAAAAGTTTCTTAGCTTTTTTGGAAATGCATTTTCTGCCTTCGGAGCTCATTTTTTTATTGAGGTAATGTGTAGCCTTTTTTTTTTCTTTTTCATTTAATTTTTGAAAAATGAAGAGCTACTGTACTGTATATAAAGAGAGCAAAATTATGTAACTTATCAAAGTTTGCTACTGTTTACCATAAAAAAAAAATCTTGTTTCACTTGTTTCATTTAAAATACAGTAAAAGAAACTGACAATCCACAAATGAAAGAACACTCTATTGACCTGTAGGAAGGCTGACTAGCCTATATTGTCTGGTAAACTTTCCATTTTGGATTTCGGGCTGGATGGTGCTCTGGATAACTTCTTCCTTGTTAATTGTCCCAACCACTCATGGAGCTTAAATATTCTTGTTCCCCTGAGGAAAAATGACAGTCTATTCAAAACATGTTGGGAATGAAGAGAACTGTTCCTAACATATTTAGATAAAAAGATTAGGCCATGATAACGATCAATGTTATTTAAAATGTTTCTAATTATTTACATTTTATAGATTTACATTTGTGTGTACAAGCAGAATTCCTAAAAAAGTTGTGCTGCTTGCTGTGACTGGTGTTGGCACCTGTACAGGGATTGTATTTTTTCAGGGAAAGAGGAGGTAGAGAGTTGGCACCTGTGCAGTATGACTGTTGAGTTGATACCTTCTCAAAGCAATATTTATGCTACACCACCAAGCAAACAGAAAAATTAATTTGCCAGGGGAGAACCTCTCAAATGGGCACTGCACTCAGCAAACAGTGATATAATAGTAACCATAGGCTAATGGAGGGCCAAATAGTAGACAAATAGCATGTATAATTAGGGAGAATATTAGGTATTTTTATAATTACTGTTATAAAAAGTACAAGAATGTGGGAATCCCCTTAAAGATGCACATCTTTATCAGATATAATGCAAAATGAGTAATAAAGCTACTTTTGTCATTAATGCCACCAATATTTATTTAAAAAGATTCTCCCAGTCAATTATAGATAGTAGCCCGGATTCAGAAAGATGAGCGCATCTTTCTGCAGGCGTAACGTATCTCCGATACTTTACGCCGCTGTCACTTTGGGCGCAAGTTCTGTATTCAGAAAGAACTTGCGCCCTTAATTACGGCGGCGTAACGTATGTGTTGCGAAATTACGCCGCAAGGACGTATTGGATTCGACGTGAACGTAAATGACGTACAGCCGTATTCGCGAACGACTTACGCAAACGACGTAAAAATTTCAAAACTCGGCGCGGGAACGACGGCCATACTTAACATTAGCTATGCCTCATATAGCAGGGGTAACTATACGCCAAAAAAAGTCTAACGTAAACGACTTAAAAAAATGCGCCGGCGGGACGTACGTTTCTGAATTGGCGTATCTAGCACATTTGCATATTCCTTGCGTAACTATACGGAAGCGCCACCTAGCGGCCAGCGTGAATATGCAGCCTAAGATACGACGGTGTAAGACACTTACACCAGTCGAATCTTAGGGAAATCTATGCGTAACTAATTCTCTGAATCAGGCGCATAGATACGACGGCCCGCACTCAGGGATACGACGGCGTATCAGTAGATACGCCGTTGTATCTCCTATCTGAATCTACCCCGGTGTTTGTAAGTGTGAAAATTGAATACAATTTTCTACTTTAAAGCCTTGTAAACACTACAGTTGCACGAAAAGAAAAACTGTTTTTTTTTTAAATGCCCTTAGTATAGGCCCTGCGAGGGCCAGGTGTTGGGTATGAAAGGATTTTTTTGTGTTTGTATTATGTGGCTTTTTTGCTGTTGTTCCTTTTTTGTTTTTGCAGTATTGTATGTTGTTTGTCAGTCTGCTTTTTTTAGCATGGATGGGGGAAAGTTATTGTATGGGAAACATTAAATTGAAATACTGGTCGTACAGGTTCAGTGAGGTTCAAGGGTGGGTGGTGAAATGGTGTTGTAGGAGGATAGATATAACTGGTTAATTGTTTATCTTTTGCACTAAAAACACTATTATGGGAGTTGAGAATTGTGTGTAAACATGTTTAAAAAAATATTTTACTAAATATATTACAAAGTGATTTGAGTATCATGTGGAAACATGTCCAAAAAAACAGTATTGACTTATTGTGGTATATGGAAAAACACATCAAACAGGTCAGAAAGTGGAAAGAGTAGAATAATGAGGATAAAAAATATAGTTAGGCATGGGGACACTAATCTATTGATAACTGAATCTTTTTTTTATATATGCAGTCTAAAGTGGTAACTGTATGTTCCTGGAATATTTGAGGGAGACCCTATAAAGAGAGCTGCGGTCTTTTCTGCAGTGATAGCCCTCTGGGCTTCTCTGGTTTGCCTGCAGGAGATGCACCTAACAAAAAAGTCAATACCACATTTAAAAAGAAGACATTTCCAGACTCAGTATCTCTCAGTATATACCTCATGCTCCAGGGGAGTGAGTGTTCTGATTGGGACGGGGATAGTGTTCTCCTGTAGACAGACTAGTATAGACGAGAGAGGCCAGTATATTTTCTTGTACTGTACTATTGGGAGAATGACTTGTATCTTGGCTAATATATATATATCCCTCCCCCATTTAAAGCGGAGGTTTTATATCAATTGATGACATTTACATCTGATAAACCTGATGTCTCAATAATGGCAGTGGGAGATTTTAACATGGAATTGGATGGGAGGGCAGATAAATGTCCACCAGAAACTCAGGTTGGAAAAGGGGTTATTACACTCTTACAAATAATAGGAGAATTGGGACTGGGGGATATATGGAGGATGAGGAATAAATAGATATACTTTATTGTCATTGTATACATACATACAACTAAACAGCAATACTCTTGTTTTTCGAAAATCTCACTCCACGCTCTCTAGGATTGATTTAGCCCTGGGCACTGATGATATGTTACATTTTGTTAGGAATATAAATTAATCCACCCCCTCTTTTCCTCATTACACCCTCTTCTCCCCACTGACACCTCAGACAAAAAGAAACTTTATCTCTTAAACAGACACATACCTAATGTAAAAATCATGTCCTACTCAGGACATATCAGTCTATCAGGAAGATACGATAGTCTATATTATAACCTCCTTATCTTACTCACTGAACATACATACACTCTCAATACATACATCCTTTCGACTCAATTAATAACCTTCAAATCATATCCCAAACACTGCGCACCTGCCTGATAAAGAGCGGAAATAGCTCCTAAGTCAACCACTCTGGGCCCTTTGGTCCCCCTTAAACATGCCTCCTTCTGGCAGCCACAGCAATTTGCTCAAATGGTTTCAATTCGACCAGCCCTTACTAGACTCGATACAAACATTTTTCTGTTTATAACGCTAAACCTCTACTATGCAAATTTTTTACACAATGTGATCTGTATAAGAAATGTGTTATGTACCATTCATTTGATGCTACTTGTTTCTGTAACACGTTCCATTTTACTGGATTTCCTTATTTTCAATAAAAATCTTTATGTCAAAAAAGGAATATAAATTATATGACTAGGGGTCTCGCAGATGACTCTCAATTGGTTGTATCAGTGAGTCAAGGGGAGGAGTTCGGTACAGGGAATTCAAAAAAAAGTCCAGAGATAGAGAGCTAGAGATAATAGGGAAAAGAGGGAGTTATATCATCCCTGGAGGATCAATGCCGGGACAGCATCACCCGATGTGGTCTGGGACACCCTTAAAGCATTTCTTAGGGGAATATTAATACAACAGGTAGAAAGAGTAAAAATACAGACTGAGAGCAGGAAAATTTGATTGTGCATAAGGTCATAGTACGGCAGTATGTAGAGAGACCAATCCCTGGGGCGTTTCACGGTTGGGTTAAATTACAACAAGACTATATGGATTTACTGTATACAAAAGCAAAGAATAAGTTGATGTTTCAGAGACAGCGTTACTATGTGGAGGGAGAGGTTGCAGGACATCTACTGGCTTGATTGGCAAAGGCAAATACATCTACTACTGTTATATTTGCTATTAGAGCAGATGGGAGAAGAATAACATCATATGGTCTCGAGATCATAGATACCTTTAAAAAAATATTATGAAAAGTTGTTAAGTGCCCAAGGTGGGGAAGTGGAGGGGGAGATGTGGGACTTTTTTAGGGATCTGAAGACCCCTTGCCTCACGGAGGAAGACAGAGGGGCACTAGATGCCCCTATAGGCTTGAAAGAAGTGAGACAGGCAATGTCAGCAATAGCAAATCAGAAATCTCCCCGACCAGATGGTCTGCCAGCAGAGATATATGAAAGCTACAAAGAGATATTGCTGCCAGAGCTGTTGAAAACATTTAACGGAGCATCAGCGGATGGTGTATTGTCCTTATCTATGAGGGAATCCACCATCATTGTCCTTCCAAAAGAGGGTAATTCAAGGGTTTGAACACAAATAAAGTACACATTTTAGGAACTGCAACCATTTTTATACACAGTCCCCCCATTTTCAGGGGCTCAAATGTAATTGGACAAATAAATATAAAAAAAAATACATTTTATTTAGGATTATATTTTGTTGAGAATCCTTTACTGGCAATGACTGCCTGAAGTCTGGAGCCCATGAATATTACCAAAGACTGGGTTTCCTCCTTTCTGATGCTTTGCCAGGCTCTAACTGCAGCTGTCTTCAGGTTGTCTTTGTCTGTTGGTCTTTTTGTTTTTAGTTTTGCCTTCAGCAAGTGAAATGCATTCTCAATTGGGTTGCGATCAGGTGATTGACTCGGCCATTGCAGAATATTCCACTTCGAACTTTCCATCAAGAGCTCCTGCGCTGCTTTTGTAGTGTGTTTTGGATCATTGTCCACCTGTACTGTGAAGCACTGTCCAATCAACTTTGCTGCATTTGGCTGAATCTGGGCTAACAGTATATCTCTAAACACTGCAGAATTCATCTGGCTGCTTCTGTCACACCATCAATAAACACCAATGACCCAGTGCCACTGGAAGCCATGCATGCCCATGCCATCACACTGCCTCCACCATGTTTTACAGATGACGTGCGCTTTACATCATGAGCTATTTCAAGCCTACGCCACACTATTTTCTTACCATAATTCTGGTACAGATTAATCTTAGTTTCACCTGTCCAAAGAATGCTTTTCCAGAACTGGTCTGGCTTTTTTAGATGTTTTTTTGGCAAAGTCTAATCTGGTAGGGATGAGCTGAACACCCCCCTGTTCGGTTCGCACCAGAACTTGCGAACACACCAAATGTTCGTGTGAACTTTCGAACCCCGTTAAAGTCTATGGGACTCGAACATTTGAAATCTAAAGTGCTAATTTTAAAGGCTAATATGCAAGTTATTGTCCTAAAAAGTGTTTGGGGACCTGGGTCCTGTCCCAGGGGACATGTATCAATGCAAAAAAAGTTTTAAAAACGGCGGTTTTTTCGTGAGCAGTGAATTTAATAATGCTAAAAGTGAAACAATAAAAGTAAAATATTACTTTACATTTCGTACCTAGGGGGGTGTAAAGTTAGCATGTGAAATAGCGCATGTTTCCAGTACATAGAACTGTCCCTGCACAAAGTGTCATTTCTGAAAGGAAAAAAAGTATTTTAAAACTGGACTTGCGGCTATAATGAATTGTCGGCTCTGACAATTCAGAGAGAATTCATTCATAAAAAAATAGCGTGGGGGTCCCCCCAAATTCCATTACCAGGCCCTTCAGGTCTGGAATGGATATTAAGGGGAACCCCGCCGTCAATTAAAAAAAAATGACATGGGGGTTCCCCCTAAATATCCATTCCAGACCCTTCAGGTCTGGTGTGGATTTTAAGGGGAACTCCACCCCAAATTTAAAAAAAATATGGCGTGGAGTTCCCCCAAAAATTCACACCAGACCCCTTATCCGAGCACGTTAACCTGGCCGGCTGCAGAAAAGAGGGGGGACAGAGTGCAGCCCCCCCTCTCCTGAACCGTACCAGGCCACATGCCCTCAACATGGGGAGGATGTCCCCATGTTGATGGGGACAAGGGCCTCATCCCCACAACCCTTGTCCGGTGGTTGTGGGGGTCTGCGGGCAGGGGGCTTATCAGAATCTGGAAGACCCCTTTAACAAAGGGGACCACCAGATCCTGGCCCCCCCTATGTGAATTGGCGAATGACGCAGCTGAAGCTGTGACATTTCTTATATAGGGGAGGCGGGGCCACCCGTCACATGACCCCGCCCCCTCTGACGCACCCTCTGCTACATCACTGGGGAAGACCAGTCTTCCCCCTTGCGTCAGAGGGGGCGGGGTCACATCACGGGTGGCCCTGCCTCCACTTTATAAGAAATGTCACAGCTTCAGCCACGTCATTTGCTGGGCTGTGTCCAGCGGAGAGAGGAGGTCGGCGTGGCTGCGCTCTGGATGGATAGATCTTCTCATCGCTGGACCGGAGATCACCCATCGCTGGATACAGACAACGTTGGAGCAGGGAGCTGGGACCGAGTAGATTACCACCGCTGGATTTTTTTTATTTTTTTTTATTAATAAAGGACTTTTTTCGACGGCGTGTGTGTTTTTTCCAACTATTTACACTTCCTTCGTGAAATGGTAGGGGTACAATGTACCCCATTACCAATTCACATAGGGGGGGCAGGATCTGGGGGTCCCCTTTGTTAAAGGGGTCTTCCAGATTCTGATAAGCCCCCCGCCTGCAGACCCCCACAACCACCGGGCAAGTGTTGCGGAGATGAGGCCCTTGTCCCCATCAACATGGGGACATCCTCCCCATGTTGAGGGCATGTGGCCTGGTATGGTTCAGGAGAAGGGGGGCCGCAATCTGTCCCCCCCTCTTTTCTGCGGCCGACCAGGTTAACGTGCTCGGATAAGGGGTCTGGTGTGAATGTTTGGGGGAACTCCATGTCATTTTTTTTTTATTTGGGGTGGAGTTCCCCTTAAAATCCACACCAGACCTGAAGGGTCTAGAATGGATATTTGGGGAAAACCCCACGTCATTTTTTTTTAAATTGACGGCGGGGTTCCCCTTAATATCCATTCCAGACCTGAAGGGCCTGGTAATGGAATTTGGGGGGAACCCCACGCTATTTTTTTTATGAATGAATTTTCTCTGAATTGCCAGAGCCGACAATTCATTATAGCCGCAAGTCCGCTTTTAAAATACTTTTTTCCTTTCAGAAATTACACTTTGTGCAGGGACAGTTCTATGTACGGGAAACATGCACTATTTCACATGCTAACTTTACACCCCCCCTAGGTACGAAATTTAAAGTAATATTTAACTTTTATTGTTTCACTTTTAGCATTATTTAATTCACTGCTCCTGAAAAAACTTTTTTTGCATTGATACATGTCCCCTGGGGCAGGACCCAGGTCCCCAAACACTTTTTAGGACAATAAATTGCATATTAGCCTTTAAAATTATCACTTTAGATTTCTCCCATAGACTTTAACAGGGTGTTCCGCGGCTTTTCGAATTTGCCGCGAACACCCCTAATTGTTCGTTGTTCGCCGAACAGGCAATGTTCGAGTCGAACATGAGTTCGACTCGAAATCGAAGCTCATCCCTATAATCTGGCTTTTCTATTCTTCAGGCTTATGAATGGGTTGCACCTTGTGGTATTTGCTCTTGGGAAGTCTTCTCTTGATTGTAGACTTTGACAATGATACACCCACCTCCTGGTGAGTGTCCTTCACTTGTCTGGATGTTGTGAATGGGTTTTTCTTTACCATAGAGAGGATCCAGCGGTCATCCACCACTGTTGTCTTCCATGGACATCCGTGCCTTTTTATGCTGCTGAGCTCACCAGTGCGTTCTTCTTTCCTCAGAATGTACCAAACTGTTGATTTGGCCAATCCTAATGTTGCTGTCTCTCTGATGAATTTGTTTAGTTTCTGAAGCCTTACAATTGCTGGTTTTCACTTACATGAACAGTTCCTTTGAGCGCATGATGTAGGTTAACAACAATAGATTCCACACGTAGAATCAACTCCAGACCTTTTACCTGCTTAATTAATGAAGAAATAATGAAGGAGTATCCTAAACCTGGCCATGAAACAGCTTTTGATTCAATTGTCCAAGTACTTTTGGTCCCCTTGAAAAAGGGGAGATGGCTATTCTTAAGATAGTGTGCACTTTCAGCCCATATCCATTATATAACTATAGCTTGAATATGTTGTGGTAAATATCTGAAAAAAAAACTAAAATTGTGCCTTTGTCCAAATATATATGGACCTAACTGTAGGCAAATAGCATTGTTGGGTACAGATGTAAAAATGTTGGCAAAAATATTGACTGATAGGTAAAAAATTATTCAGAATCTGGTCCATATGGACCAGACAAGGTTTATACCAAACAGATCAACCAGTATTAATGCAAGGAGGATGTGGTTAAAAATGCAAGTTCCGACAATTAATGAAGGTTCAAGGGCATTTTTGTCCCTGGACGCAGCCAAGGCGTTCGATAGCCTGAAATGGCATTATTTGTGGCAGACCTTGGCTGCCTTCCAGTTTGGCCCAAAGTTGGTTAAGGCTTCTATATTAAAAGGCCCAAAGCGAAAGTAAAGATAAACAATATATGCTCGGAGGTGTTTTGTTTGACCCGTGGGACAAGGCAGGGGTGTCCTTTGGATTGGAAAAAATAGCATTATATTGTAACAGCACCGGTGAACGGAGTGAACCACAACTGCGGTTAGCAAGGATTTCAATGCGATTCTCTATGCGACAACTCAGTATTGGGCCCCAGGCGTCACTCCTCACAACATGAGTTAGGGGGATCTATACATCATCTCTGTGTCACATAAAGAAAAGCGTTGAGCTACTAAGCGTGGAGGCATTACGACATGCGACCAAAGCTTAGCGTTTAAAATTATAGTTCAAGATCAATATTCCAATACTATATGCAAGTGATTATCAGTAAGGGACCCCAGGCGTCACTCCTCGCAACAGGAGTTTGGGGGTTCTCTACATCATATCACCTTGAGCATATAGGGATGTATTAGGCCACTAGGGGAGATGCTATGAAATAGCATCAACCCCTAGCATAGAAAGGTTAGAGCAAACATGTTCAAACAGGACAAGGCCTATAAGTATGTTATACTTCTGTCAAGCACGTAGTAAATATGAGTTGTAGTAACAAGTATTAGTTGCATATGAGAGGCAATATAGCTCAAATACTTTGAGAGTTCACGTAGTAAAACACGAGTTGTACTGGCAACTAATAGTAACATATGAGAGGCAATATAGCTCAGGTACTTTGAGAGTACAAATAGTAACTAAGAGCTGTAGTAATAACTAATAGTTATATATGAGAGGTGAATAGCTCAGGGTATTTGAGTGTAGATGTGCCTTTAACATATTCCTTAGCAGACAGTCCTATAACACAACAGTACATCCTAGATATGTTGAGCAGCAGAAGACAAGATAAGCAATAGCAATTGTATAGCTGGTATATAAGTAGCAGGTTTTGCTATAGCACTACAAGTAACAGAATAGCAACTTATCCATTTTGCAGGCTTCAGTATAGGTACTAGGGATCCTGTGGTGAAGGATGTTCAGTAGGGAAGTCTGAAAGGTTGTCCCTATCAATGGCTCCAAGTAGCAGTAATTTGGATGGTATTAAAGAGGTAGTTGAGGCTGGAGCGGTGTTCCGGCATGGGGAGCAATGGCATCCATCTCTGTAGTGTAGGCCGAGCTACAGCTGACAATAATAGAACGCTGTTCATCTGTTTCCTGAATGCCTTTATAGGCAGTGAACAGCTGTAGGCATTATTACTGATTTTGAGAAGGACCGATGTACTCCACGGCACACTTCCGTGTTCCACGCTGGAACGCAGGATGGCACCAGGCGATGACGCCATCGCGCAAGCGCCATATGCATTCCAGCATGGAACGCAATACGGCGCAGAGCGACTTTTACATATAAGCTGATGATGTGTTGCTGTTTCTGGGGATATGCAAGGGTCATAAATGGATATAATTGCAGAGTTTTGGCGGAAATCGGACCTAAATATAAATTGGGATAAACCAATGCTGCTTTCGATTGACCCACTGAAGATGGACCTGCCACCAGAGATTCCACAAATGGAAATAGTTAATAAGCTCAAATATCTAGGAATATATATAACCTTAAATCCCAAAGAATATATAATAAACAATATCGTCCCAATTTTGGATAAACTTAGGTGTATGGGTAAGGTTTGGAGACATCTACCATTATCAGTGGCAGGAAGGTGCAATCTAATCAAGATTACTTGGATGCCTCAATTGCTGTATGCACTGCATTATTCCCCAATTTGGATAAATAGTCAATGGTTTCAGAAGATTGACATTATATTTAGAGAGTTAATCTGGAAAATAAAACAGTCAAGGATACAGTTACGCACTTTACAATTGCCAAAGAATAGGGGGGGGGCTTGGCAGTCTCGCACCCATGTTGCTTTTTTTGGCATCACAGTTGCAAGATCCGAAAATATGTAACAGATCCCAGGTTGGGGAATGCTGCTATTGGGCATGAGCCATGATAGATTGACAGAGGCTCTGGAGGCTGACTCCTTCTCATTTAATTTCCCTACGCTTTTATTGGTAAAGAAGCTATGGAAAGTGGTTAAATAAATATTAGAGTATCAGGGATTTACAGAATTTTCACCATTGTGGAATAATAAATACCGGTATTTGCAGGAACTAATGTATAGAATAGTAATGACTGGGAGAGATGCAGTCTTGCCTATCTTTCTCAGTTATATAGGATGGGTGTATTTAAATCATTCCTGGAACTTAAGGTGGAAGACCTGGGGGACATATCAAATGAACAATGGAAGCATATCCTAGAAATAGGTCCCTTAAGTATCCTGTCACTATCACAATCAGTGTCACATTTAATTTTACTGTGTATTTGTTCTTTATCTTTTTATACAAATAAAAAATTACTTGATTAAAAAAAAAAAAATTGCGGGCGGACTCCATGTCCTTATTAAGACTTGACTCTGACAATCCACTGTTAGCGAGATTCCACGGTGACAGCTAAATGTAAACAAACAATGCTAGCTTTAAAATAAAATGGGGGTCCTCTTTGGGTCCCCATGCCAAAATGAGGAGCCACATGCCAAAATGAAAAATAAAAACAGCATAGGGCCTTCCAAAATCCATACCCCAAGGCCGAACCGAAGTTAATTTTCATCGGACCAAACCGACCGTGTGTATAGGCTATCGGTCTGGTTTCCTTCGGTCCAAAATGTCTAAACATGCTTCAAAACCGAACCGATGGACCGCTGCCCCATTGGACCAAACCGATGGTTAGTACAGAAAAGCATCGGTTCAAAACCCGGGCATGCTCAGAATCAAGTCGACGCATGCTTGGAAGCATTGAACTTCGTTTTATTCAGCATGTCGTGTGTTTGACGTCACCGCGTTCTGACCCGCTCGGATTTTGTACACATATCAGGCCGTACGGCCACTTCAGAGGTGAACCGATGAAAACGGTCCGACGGGCCAGTCTCATCGGTTTGGTCCGACCGTGTGTACGGGGCCTTAGGGTCTGGTATAGATTGGGGGGGGACGTAGTTAATTTTTAAAGCCAGTATTGTGTGTTTACATTCTGTGCCACAGTGTCAAAAATAAATAAAAACCCAAACTGTTTTTGACAAGTCCTTTATTAAAAACAAATGTCACCCAAAGTAAAACCGGTGTCAATCACGATGAAACACCAGTCACCAACCCCCCTCCTGGAGACTGACAACTTCATTTTCCACTGATGGTAAATAGAGGGGCGGGGTCACCCACTGTTACTTTGTTTATTTATCTCTGCTAGGCACCTGCCAACTGACAGCTTCAGTTCCCAGTGCCAATGGAAAAAAAGGGGTAGGGACACCTGTCAATCGTGTGCCCCCACCCTTTATTTATTATTGGTAGAAACCGAAGATGTTAGTCGCTGTAAGTCACATGCATTTTTTTTTTCAGGTCGTGGCCAGCGTTCACTGTGATTGACACTGGATTTACTTCAGGGATAATTTTTTTTTTAAATAAAAGACTGAAAAAACAGTGGTTGTGTTTTTATTTACTTTTGACCCTTTTTTTTTGTGAATGAGTAGGGGTACTATGTACTCCTACTCCTTCACATGGGGAGGGGCAGGATATGTGGTCCCCTGTGTTAAAGGTGGCTTTCAGGCTCCTATAAGCCCCCTATCTGCAGACCCCTCAACCACCACCTAGAGTTGTGGGGAAGAGGCCCTTATCTCCATCAACATAAGGATAAGGTGCTTTGTGGGGGAGCCCCCCTGCCCCAAACCACCCCCCCCCCTCCATATTGCGGGCATGTTGCCTGGTATGGCTGCACTTGTCTGTAAAGTACATTTTTTACTTGTAGAATTTCTGCACTATTAAAGAATCCTAATATTTTATAGGGTCCAAAAATCCAAAACCTCTGTGATGTTTAGTACAAATCCTTTGGATTTTTATATAAGCTACTCACACTAGCTAAAGGAAATGCAAAAATCATTGATGTAGAGATACTAAAAAAGCAGGTGGTGTTTGTACTGGGAGCGTCGTCCATACGTCTACAAATATACATATTTCAATTTGTGGGACAATTTGTCCCTGGATTCTGTATCTTGCTTAACCACTTCACGCCCAGGCTATAGCAAAGTGACGGCCGGGCGGTGGTTCAGTTATCCCGACAGGGCGTCATATGAGGTTCAGCAAGATAATCCGAGATCGCAAGCCTGAAGGGGCGTGCAGCGTTGCGATCGGGGGTGTGGTGTGTCAGTCTGACACACCGCAACACCGATCTCGGTAAGAACCTCTGACAGAGGCTCTTTACCACTTGATTAGCCGTGTCCAGTTATGGCTGATCACAGTGTAAACAGGAAGAGCCATTTATTGGCTTTTCCTCACTCGCATCTGACATACACTAGTAGAGAAGAGCCGATCGGCGGCTCTTCTGACAGGGGGGGTCTGTGCTGATTGTTTATCAGCCAGCCCACCCGCGAATCCCCACCCAGGACCATCAGGGATGCCACCAGGACCACCAGGGATGCCCACAAAGGACGCCCACCACGTATGCCACCCTGGTCCACCAGGTAGATGCCAATCGGTGCCCATCAGCAATACCTGCCAGTGCCATCAGTGGTGCCCATCAGTGCCATCTATCAGTGTCCATCAGTGCCACCTATCAGTGCCCATCGCTGCCGCCTATCAGTGTCATCCATAAGTATCCATCTGTGCAGCCTTTCATTGCCCATAATTGTCGCCTATCAGTGCACATCAGTGCCCACCAGTGCCATCTAAAAGTGCCCATCAGGGCCATCTATCAATGCCTGTCAGTGCTGCATATCAGTGCCACATATCAGTGTCACTTATCAGTGCCCATCAGTGCTGCATATCAGTGCCACCCATCAGTGCCACCTCATTGGTGCTGCATTATCAGTGCCCATCAGTGCAGCCCCATCAGTGACCATCAGTGAAGGAGAAAACGTACTTATTTGCAAAATTTTATATCAGAAACAAAGAAAAACATCTGGGTACAGTGTAGCATGACCGCGCAATTGTCATTTAAATAGTGACAGGGCTGAAAGCTTGGGCAGGAAGGGGGGAAGTAATAGATTGTACTGAAGGGGGAAAATCACCTATGGTGGATATAATTTTAGTGCCCAAGGGGCAGATCCACAGAGCGAGTACGCCGGTGTATGAACTGATACGCCGGCGTACTTTCAAATTTCCCGCGTCGTATTGTTGTTTTGAATCCTCAAAACAAGATACAACGGCTTCTGGGTTAGATCCGACAGGTGTACGTCTTCGTACGCCTTCGGATCTAAGATGCAATACTTCGGCGTCCGCTGGGTGGCGTTCACGTCGTTTTCCGCGTTGGGTATGCAAATGAGCTATTTCCGACGATCCACGAACATACGCGCGGCCGTCGCATTCTCTTACGTCGTCTCTTTGCGGCGTATAGTTAGATTTGCCATGTTAAGTATGGCCGTCGTTCCCGCGTCGAAATTTGAATTTTTTCTTTGTTCCGCGTAAGTCGTCCGTGAATCAGGATAGACGTAAGTCACGTCTAAGTTTAAAAAATGACGTCCTTGCGATGTCATTTCGTGCAATGCACGACGGGAAATTTAGAAACGGAGCATGCGCAGTTCATTCGGCACGGGGACACGCTTCATTTAAATGAAACACGCCCCCTAATCGCCGATCCCGCGCAAAAATTTGAAAATTTTACGTCGTTTGCGTAAGTCGTCCGTGAATAGGGCTGGACGTAATTTACGTCCACGTCGAAACCAATACGTCAGTGCGGCGTACTTTGCCGCAATGCACACTGGGATATGTACACGGACGGCGCATGCGCCGTTCGTAAAAAACGTCAATCACGTCAGGTCACAGTTAATATACATAAAACACGCCCCCCACATCCTCATTTGAATTAGGCGCGCTTACGCCGGCCCCATTTACGCTACGCCGCCGTAACTTAGCAGGCAAGTACTTTGTGAATACAGTACTTGCCTTGCAAACTTACGGCGGCGTAGTGTAAATACGATACGCTACGCAACGATGTGCCCGCCTACCTGAATCCAGCTATTTGTGTTAGTAAAAGACGATTCGCGCTTTTCTGTCTGTTACAGCGTGATGAATGTGCTTACTCCATTACGAATGGTAGTTTTACCAGAACGAGCGCTCCCGTCTCATAACTTGCTTCTGAGCATGCGCGGATTTTTAACGTCGTTTTAGCCCACACACGATTATTTTTTACAACCCGAAAAACGACATTGTTTAAAACATCGTTAAAAAATGCAGCATGTTCTGAAAAAAAATTTAAGTTTTTCAGAACCCGAAAAATGATGTGAAGCCCACACACGATCATTTTAAATGAAATTTTTTAAAAACGTTGTTTTTTTCATGCCGAAAAATGATCGTGTGTACGCGGCATTAGCATCAGTGAATCAGCATCTGTAATTTCCAGATTGTTTGCCTTAGCCCAGTTTTTTTATTTTTAACAACCCTTTGTCTATGATACTTCAACCAATTGTATATTGTACATAATGTACATATATGACTCACACAATTGTTCTACAACATACTACTTTAAACTTATGAACCGCAGTTTGTTTGAAAAAGGAACACTTTTACTTTAATTTTGTAAATGCTGTAAAAAACATAATAATTGCAAACAGTATGAATTTAGGCAGAAGTAAGATATCAATGAGCTCACCTGATGAGCAGATCAAAAAAAGTCAGAATTCGTGTTATATTTTCAAAGTTAACCGTACAGATTACAGTTGTAAGTAAATTTGTTGCTTTGGTTAGGAAATGTTCTTGGTAGTACAATTTTGATACTTATATTCAATGTGTTGGGCATAGGCAGTTGCTGTCTGATGGGGCAGGCTGTGCACCTAAAGGTTTTTTTTTTTTTAAATAACAAACATGTCATACTTACCTCCACTGTCCAGCTTGTTTTGCACAGAGTGGCCCGATCCTCATCTTCTGGGGTCCCCCAGCGGCTGTCTCGGCTCCTACCGGAAGGTCAAACCTCCTCTGGGAAGCGCTCTCCAAAGGGGGTTAGGTGCGCCATGTCATTGGTTTTATTGACAGCAGCGGAAGCCAATGAAGAGCCGAGAAGAGCCTAGAAGCCTGGGCCAAGAAGCCAGCGTGTTCATGAAAAGGGACTTTTGAGGATTCAGGTGAGTAAACAGGGGGCTGGGAGGGCCTGTAAGCATTTTTCACCTTAAAGTATAGGATGCATTAAGGTGAAAAAATGCAAAGCTTTACAACCCCTTTAAACATATTGGAAATGGTGAAGCTCCCCTGTGCATATTGCAATCCTTTAATAATTTCTGTCAAATGGATGGTAGGCTGAAACTGGAAGATCTAATTGTAAGCTGGCTATACACTGTTAAGCCCTGTACACACGGTCGGTTTGTCTGGTGAAAACGGACCGATGGACTGTTTTCATCGGACAAACCGATTGTGTGTGGGCCCCATCGGTTTGTTTTCCATCGGTGAAAAAAAAATAGAACGTGTTTTAAAATTTTCCTATGAATTAAAAACCGATAGAACAAAACGATCGTCTGTGTGGAAGTCCATCTGTCAAAAATCCACACATGCTCAGAATCAAGCCGACGCATGTTAGGAAGCATTGAACTTTTTTTTTCTCAGCACGTCGTAGTGTTTGGACACGGTCGGATTTTTGACCGATGGTATGTAGGCAAGACTGATTAAAGTCATCTTCATCGGATATCCGACGAAAAAATCCATCGGATTAGATTCCATCAGATATCCGATCGTGTGTACAGGGCTTTAGTTGTTTTTATAGCTGTCATATTTGGTTAATGATATCACCTGTATCCCCTTTTACATTTAGCCGTAGGCCAGGCAATCTCACAGAAGACAGCTAAATGGGGCTAGGGATACAGCACTGTGTGGGAAGCGGTCACATTCGTGACACCTACGCAGCACAAATACTGCCTGTTCTAAATACTTTTGTATTCCAGCTCGGAGTTGGTGTAAAATGTAACTATAAGCAAAACTGTTTTTTTTTTTTCATTTTGGATACAGTAATGGAAGGTGTCCTGTTCCAGCTACACATTTCCCTTTGTGTAGCTTGACATGCAGCTAAACCCTCCTATTTTGCAATAAGCCAGGGTCGGTGAAACTATTGAGAAAAAAACATATACAGATACCGTATTTATCGGCGTATACGCGCACTTTTTTGCCCTGAAAATCAGGGCAAAATCGTGGGTGCGCGGTATACGCCGATACCCGCTTTCCCGCACCGAGTTTTGAATACTGCGCCGACATATACTGAGCGCGGTATAGTCGGGCAGTCTCGGCTCCTTCCGCGTTCACGTCCTGGACGTACAGGACGTCAGCGCGGGTAGCCGAGCATTGCTGACAATACACGAGTGTACTGCGCTCTGTATATGTCGGCGCAGTATTCAAACTCGGCGCGGGAAACAAACGGGGAAGATGCGAAGACGCCGCAGAAGGATGCCAGACCCGACGAAGAGGACACCCGAAGCCGCAGATGGACGCCAGACCCGACGAAGAGGACACCCGAAGCCGCAGAAGGACGCCGGACCCGACGAAGAGGACACCCGAAGCCGCAGACGAACGCCGGACCCGACGAGGCCGCCGATGGACGCCGCGCAAGACACCAAAACTGTAAGTACAAAAAAAAAATGTTTCCACAGGATTGGGGGCAACTTTAGGGGTGCGCGGTATATGCTGGAGCGCGTTATACCGCGATAAATACGGTACATATAATCAGTATATGGAATACAATGAATAAAGGCTAGGCAAAAGATGGCGAGTAATTCTCACCAGTGATGCTGCGTTTAGGAGATGCAAGCAGATGCAAGTTTTAGTCCAACATGTGCTCTGATAGCTGGTTCTTTCTTTCAGTCTCAAAGATGGAGTTTGAGCTCCCAGGATGCACCTGTTTCTTTTCCTTAGACTAAAAAATGATGGGAACTTTGTTAAAGTTGAACGGTTTCTATGTTCTGCAAAAACAGTCAATTTACCACTGGCGCCATCTTGTAGTCAAATCTGATATTGCAGGCAAATAACGTAATGATTATCCTGCTGGGGGAAGAACAGAGGTTTATGACCCCCACCATTTTATTTTTATTTTTGCCATCTCTGTACCATTGGGGATTTGTCCCTTCATTTTCTGTCTCATAGTCAAAACAGGAAGTGCGGTAAAACCCCTGCCAATTGAGGGAATCCTGGTGTGTCCCACTTCACCGGAATTAATTTTGCTATTAGAAGATTTTCCCTCTATTTGTTTTCAGGTGTTAACCCTAAATTTGGGAGTTTCTTTTACTTTTACTTTCAATTATAATATCGGTAAACCGGACAAACAGAGTGGGTGAATCTCCCTAATGGGGGCTCAAAAAAGAAGGAGGTTGTACTACACTAGGTAGTGACATGGCAGACTTTCAAAGGCAATCACAGGGACATTACGGGTAATATAAAAATAAATTTAATTACAAAAATATATATAGGTACAAAACAATTTCAATAAATGTTGAGGAAATTACATAGATACATATTATTAGAGCAATATGATCGTCTCGCCGACGCGTTTCGCCTTACGGCTTCTTCAGGACGAGTTTGAGATTTTATGAGGATATTGCTACTCACATACGTCAAAAGGTTGGTGGCCGTCCATATCCATCAAGGATCATTGAAATCACGGGTAGACCAGTACCAGGTGATAAATTGATAAGCCCAATGAGAGGAGGAAATCTCCTGAATGATGTATAGGGGCCACGGCGAAAATAAGTTGCTGGTTCTGAAAATAAAGACAAACGAGCAAAACCGGGACCAGTAAGGCAGAGGGCAGGTGAGGAAGAGCCTGAAGGAAAAGCAGATTCCCATATAAGGCAGTCACACTGCACTGTCCAGCAAAGGACAAACCGGAGGGTTTTTGAGAAGCCTTGCAGCCTAAGGGGTGTGATGTGTCCCGGGGGGGTAGCAGCCCCGTGATTTCAATGATCCTTGATGGATATGGACGGCCACCAACCTTTTGACGTATGTGAGTAGCAATATCCTCATAAAATCTCAAACTCGTCCTGAAGAAGCCGTAAGGCGAAACGCGTCAGTGAGACGATCATATTGCTCTAATAATATGTATCTATGTAATTTCCTCAACATTTATTGAAATTGTTTTGTACCTATATATATTTTTGTAATTAAATTTATTTTTATATTACCCGTAATGTCCCTGTGATTGCCTTTGAAAGTCCGCCATGTCACTACCTAGTGTAGTACAACCTCCTTCTTTTTTGAACTACCATTTCGGATGTGGGCTAATGTGAGTGCCTATATGTTATCCCCCTTCCCCCTGTTTTTTTTCCCTAATGGGGGCATAGACAGCAATAGAAAATGACATGTATTCAAGACCTTCTCCACTCTCTCTAAAACTAAAAAAAAAAAAAAAGGTTTTGCCTTTACTTACCGTTACATTTTAATTACCACCAGTTTCCTAATCTGAGGCCCCGTACACACGACCGAGTTTCTCGGCAGAATTCAGCCAGAAACTCGGTCGGAGCTGGATTCTGCCGAGAAACTCGGTCGTGTGTACACTTTTCAGCGAGGAAGCCGCTATTTCCTCGTTGTTCAATGAGGAAAGTCGGCCCGCCGAGATCTCGGCGGCTTCCACACTGAACTCGACGAGGAACTCGATGTGTTTGGCACATCGAGTTCCTCGGACGTGTGTACGGGGCCTGACAATTGGCAGTAATTCCTTAAAAAATTGTTGATGTCATAGGGAAAGGTTCCTACAGTTTCAGTAGTAAGAAGTGGTTGGTAATATTACTTATGCTGGCCCAGATTCTTGCAAGAAACTTGACAAGGCAAGTTTCTCCATTCCCGTTGAGGAAATAGAGAACTTGCTCTCTTTTTGGCTCGTCGAGTTTCTCAACAGTTTCCTCAACGAAAATGTACACACGACCGGTTTCCTCGGCAAAAAAAATCTCCCAGCTGGTTTTTGCCGAGAAACTCGGTCATGTGTATGAGGCCTAAGTCATTCTTAAAGGGAAACTAAAAGTACAGATACACTATATTACCAAAAGTATTGGGACACCTGCCTTTACATGCACATGAACTTTATGGCCTCCCAGTCTTAGTCCGTAGGGTTCGATATTGAGTTGGCCCACCCTTTGCAGCTATAACAGCTTCAACTCTTCTGGGAATCCTGTTCACGAGGTTTAGGAGTGTGTCTATGGGAAGGTTTGACCATTCTTCCAGAAGCGCATTTTTGAGGTCAGGCACTGATGTGGATGAGAAGGCCTGGCTCACAGTCTCTGCTCTAATTCATCTCAGTGAAGTTTATGAATAGACAGGCAATTGTATTTTATAGCAGAAAATATATTGCATATCTCTCTTTAGCAATCAAAAGCCTGCCTTCTCACAATTCTTAACATTCATTTTATACTCTTTTATATGTGGTATATATTTTCTTCTTGTTACAGTAATGAACAGTGACCCAGTCTTCAAACTGTAAGCAAGAATACATAAAGAGCAACAATCAAAATTGTGCCTATTTAATAATCAATAGACTTTTCAGGATGCATCATATAAGGTGATTAATGTAATTGTAATCTTTGTTCAATTCTGTAGTGAAAGCAATACATGTAATTGTGATTATTTTTATATGTTTGATTACAAAATTAATATTTCTGAATCCTGGTGCATACACACTCAGCCAGCCTTGAACAGACATTATTTGTGGATAATCAATACTGTGACCAGCCTTGAACTGCTTGCCGCTATATCTTGTTTCATAGCCTATTACTTTTCTTTGAAATGTTTTATTTCTCCTCTCTATATGTTGAGGCAGCCTTGAACTGACATGTTTGACCATTCAGATTCCTTTGGAGAAGGTTTTATAGTGGGCTATCCTTCTTAACTACCTCAACATAAAGTTTTTTTACTTGATGAATTGGCTTTGCATACATATCTGTCTATATAAATTTGTGTACACACATAAATTAATACTCAGAATACATGACTGATAGATAGATAAATAGATAGATAGATAGATAGATAGATAGATAGATAGATAGATAGATAGATACTGTAGATAGATACTGTAGATAGATAGATAGATTAAGGTTAAGGTGAAAAAAACGACGGTACGGGCCCCCCCCCCCCGAACCCCTGTTTTATTAACCTCTCTCCTCGAAAGTACCGCGTGCGTCCCCGTGATCCTCTTCGGTTCCCAGCCTGGCCGTTTATTGGCTAGGCTGGATGGATCGATAGCAGCGCAGCCATTGGCTGGCGCTGCTGTCAATCACATCCGATGATGCGGCGCGCCAGGGGGGCGGGGACGAGTGATACAGTCGGCGGCTATGCACACCAATGTATCACGGGAGCGTGCTCGCAAAGGCTTTCCACCGTCATGCGAGCGAGCTCGCATGGTGGAAAGCTTTTGCGAGCACGCTCCCGTGATACAGTGGTGGGCATAGCCACCGACGGTATCACTCGTCCCCGCCCCCCGGCGCGCCGCATCATCGGATGTGATTGGAGGAGGAGCCCAGACAGCCGCCGAGGGACCCCAGAAGACCAGGTTCCGGGACACTCTGTGCAAAACGAGCTGCACAGTGGAGGTAAGTATAACATGTTTGTTATTTTTATTTATTTTTTAATTTGCCTTTAGTGTTCCTTTAAGGTGTTATACGTTTAAGATCAATGTAACACGTATCTTGATTGTCTTACAATACAATTTAAACATTCATTATTAACACTGGATAACAAAGATTTTGCTTTCTGAACACTTTTTTATATCTTTTAGATTCCAGGCTGCTAACCACGAAAACAACCTGTAATTTACCTACCACATACCATTTTCCATAAATCTTCAGTTTTTATACTTTTTGACTATGCTGCACATATGAAAGAAATTCTGTATATACTCGAGTATAAACTAAGTTTTTCAGCCATTTCTTTTAAGGCTGAAAATACCCCCCTCGGCTTATACTGTGTTCAGTGTTCCGCCAATCACGGACGTCTTTTCATCCTCGGACAAGAGGAACTACGTAAAAAAATGCGCCGGCCGGACGTACGTTTGTGGATCGCCGTATCTAGCTCATTTGCATACTCTACGTGGAAATCAACGGAAGCACCACCTAGCGGCCAGCGTAAATCCGATGGCGTACTAAGATGTACGCCAGTCGGATCGAGCCCACATTCAGTCGTATCTTGTTTTGTGGATACAAAACAAAGATACGACGGGGCATCGTAGAAATTGCGTGGCGTATCAAAAGATACGCCGGCGTAATTTCTTTGTGGATCTGGGCCACTGTGTTCAGTGTTTCACCAATAACAATAACAATAACTCCAACTGTCCACATTTTACTTAGATTGATCTATCTCCAGTCTCACTGTGCCCATTGCAACCTCACTGTGCCCAACCTCACTTTCCCCATTGAAACCTCACTGTGTCAACCTCCCTTTCCCCAACCTCACTGTGCCCATCGCAACCTCACTGTGCCAACCTCACTGTGCCCATTGCAACCTCACTGTGCCAACCTTACTGTGCCCATTGCAACCTCACTGTGCCCATCCTCACTGTACCCATTGCAGCCTTCCGTAAGGCTTTTTTCGGCGTAACGTTACCCCTGGGTCTATGAGGCGTACGCAATGTTAAGTATGGACGTCGGGCCAGCGTTGAATTTTCCGTCGTTTACGTCTTTTGCATAAAACGTTCGCGAATAGGGCTTTGCGTAAATTACGTTCACGTCGAAAGCATTGACTATTTGTGGCGTGATTTCAAGCATGCGCACTGGGATACCCCCACGGACGGTGCATGCGCCGTTCAAAAAAAATGCAATTTACGTGGGGTCAATAGGAATTACCATACAACACGCCCACATCTTATCCATTTGAATTGTGCGCCCTTACGCCGACACAGTTACACTACGCCGCCATAACTTACGGCGCAAAATCTTTGTGGATACGGAAAATACGCTGTAAGTTACGGCGGCGTAGTGTATCTGAGCTACGCTACGCTGGACTTAAAGATGCGCCGAGGTACGTGGATCTGGGCCAGTGTCTGCTGGGAAACTGAGTTCGAGGATGAGAGAACATCCGTGATAGGCGGAACTGTGTCTGCTGAGAAACGCCTGTCACGGAAGGGACCGATGAGATGCCACGACTTTTAAACAATAAATGGACGCCCGCAGCCTGTCAATTTCAGGTAATGACTCGGGCACAGTGAGGCTGCAATGGGTACAGTGAGGATGGGCACAGTGAGGTTGCAATGGGCACAGTAAGGTTGGCACAGTGAGGTTGCAATGGGCACAGTGAGGTTGGCACAGTGAGGTTGCGATGGGCACAGTGAGGTTGGGGAAAGGGAGGTTGACACAGTGAGGTTTCAATGGGGAAAGTGAGGTTGGGCACAGTGAGGTTGCAATGGGCACAGTGAGACTGGAGATAGATCAATCTAAGTAAAATGTGGACAGTTGGAGTTATTGTTATTGTTTTTTTTCTGGTCACCCTTAAACTATTGAATGGATTATTATTTTTTTTCTCTGAGAACCACTGGACTGAATGAAGGTTGACAGTAAACAATTAAAAGGATACAAATGCATTCATGCACAAAAAACACAGAACAGAATTCATATGCAGGTATAAAGTACGTATAAAATTTCATATAAGAATATGTCAGGTTATTTTGGCAAGTTTGTCGGTGTCTCTTTTATTCCATTCCACAGGAAAGTTGGCAAAAGAATGACAAAATTTGTGTCATAGTGTTTCTGTATTGTCAGCATTAACCTTTCCCATGGTTATTTGTTCTGTGTAATGTTACACTTGTCTTGCTGCAACACATGAATAGCCGAGCCAATTTTGTGATGCAAATTAATTCAGTTGGATTGTAAATTGTGTGAAGGAGCAGTGGTTTCTTCAACAACCTGCCTGCGTGCATCCAGCTGATTTCTCCTATTCACACTAAAGTGCACTGTTTTCTTGTTGAACCTGAAAGTACATCCAGCAAACCTTTATTTTGCAGAGGTTTTTACATTATTATTTATTTATTCAGTGTCATACAATACCTCACTAACAAAACATTCTGCTCTGCAATCATAAATAAAAATACCCGTGGACATATTTATATTTATTGAGGTCATAAACGAAGCTTGTATTTGAATGTGGTGAGAAATTGAGTGATAATAAGTAGCTATAAGGGGCTTGTTCCTGGTGTCATTTTTCATGAAGTGAATTGTTACTTCTCAGTTACATGGCGGACTGTCGCTTGTCTAAGATTTAAAAGTGCTTTTCTACAAATCTATCCCTGTTTGAAGCAAAATGTTAAAGATATGTAAATCATATATGGTATAGTCCTGTTTCTTTTTGAGAAAAACTGAAAATATGTAGCCCTCAAACAATCTTTCTCAATTAGCGCTCTGGAACCCCAAGGTTCCTGTATAGGTTGCTAGGGGTTCTTTGAGAAATGTATGCCTCTCAAATTTACATAGTTTACATAGTTAGTCTGGTTGAAAAAGAAAAGTCCAGTTCAACCAATAAAAGGCGAAAAAAATACAAAAAATAAATAAATAAATGGGCCAGATTCACAGAAGAAGTACACCGGAGTATCTACTGATACTCCGGCGTACTTTCAAAATTGCAGCGTCGTATCTTTAGTTTGAATCCTCAAACCAAGATACGACGGCTTTTGGTTTCGATCCGACAGGCGTACGGCTTCGTACGCCTTCGGATCGTAGGTGCAATACTTCGGCGCCCGCTGGGTGGAGTTTGTGTCGTTTTCCGCGTCGGGTATGCTAATTAGCTTTTTCCGATGATTCACGAAGGTATGCGCGGCCGTCGCATTCTCTTACGTCGTCGCTAGTCGGCTTTTCCCAGCGTATAGTTAAAGCTGCTGTTTCGTGGCATATAGATAGACTTGCCATGTTAAAGTATGGCCGTCGTTCCCGCGTAAATTATTTTTTTTTTTTGCGTAAGTCGTCCGTGAATAGGAAAGGACGTAACTCACGTCTACGTTCAAAAAATTACGTTGGTGCGACGTAATTTTGCGCAAAGCACGGCGGGAAATTTCAAAACGGAGCATGCGCAGTAGGTTCGGTGCGGGAACGCACCTAATTTAAATGATCCAGGCCCCCTACCCGGATCATTTGAATTAGGCGGGCTTGCGCCGGAGGGATTTACGCTACGCCGCCGCAACTTTACAGGCAAGTGCTTTGTGAATCAAGCACTTGTCCGTAAAACTTGCGGCGGTGTAACGTAAATGCAATATGTTACGCCGCCTCAGATGTACCTGAATCTGGCCATATATATATATATATATATATATATATATATATATATATATATATATACAATCCTATACCCACAGTTGATCAAGAGGAAGGTAAAAAATTCCAGCAAAACATGATCTAAATCAGGGATCCTCAAACTACGGCCCTCCAGCTGTTGCGGAACTACACATCCCATGAGGCATTGTAAAACTCTGAAATTCACAGACATGACTAGGCATGATGGGAATTGTAGTTCCTGAACAACTGGAGGGCCATAGTTTGAAGACCCATGATCTAAATTATTCCAGCAGGGAGAAAAAAATCCTTCCTGATTCCCAGAGAGGAAATCGGACATTACCCGGATCAACATTAGCTATAAAGGTTAGTATCCCGTTATATTATGTACATTAAAGGAGTTCTCTGACCTAAAACTTTTAACCCCCGCTGTGCCCGGGCTGTAAAAATATACAAAATAAACTTTCACTTACCTGCCTACGATCCCCCGTTGTTCCGATATCGCCGTCCCGTTCTCCGGTCCCGGTCTCTTCCGCTTCCTGTGTGTCGGTGACTCATAGTGCGCTCAGCCTATCAGCGGCCGCGACGGGACATTGCTGCGGCCGCTGATAGGCTGAGCGCACTATGAGTCACCGACACACAGGAAGCGGAAGGGGCCCGGGACCGGAGAACGGGACGGCGATATCGGAACAACGGGGGATCGTAGGCAGGTAAGTGAAAGTTTATTTTGTATATTTTTACAGCCCGGGCACAGCGGGGGTTAAAAGTTTTAGGTCAGAGAACTCCTTTAAGGAAAAAATCCAAGCCTTCCTTAAAGCAATCTATTGAGTTGGCCAGAACCAGCTCTTGAGAGCGTCTATTCCACATTTTCACAGCTCTTAAGCCCTGTACACACGATCGATTCGTCTGATGAAAACGGACCGTTTTCATCGGACGAACTGATCGTGTGTGGGCCCCATCGTTTTTGTATCCGTCGGTGAAAAAAAAATAGAACCTGTTTTAAATTTTTCTTATGGTTAGAAAAACGATAGAAAAAAACGATCGTCTGTGGGGAAATCTATCAGTCAAAAATCCACACATGCTCAGAATCAGGTCGTCGCATGCTCGGAAGCATTGAACTTCATTTTTCTCAGCAAATCGTAGTATTTTACGTCACCGCATTGGACACGATCGGATTTTTAACCGATGGTGTGTAGGCAAGACTGATGAAAGTCAGCTTCATCGGATATCCGATGAAAAAATCCATCGGATTAGATTCCATCAGATATCCGATCGTGTGTACAGGGCTTTACCGGGAAGAAACCTTTCTGTATTTGGAGATTAAATTTATTTTCCTCTAGACGTAACGAGTGCCCCTTGTCCTCTGTGATGACCTTAAAGTGAATAACTCGCCACCAAATTCACTATATGGACAACTTATGTCTGTACGTATACATGTTGATCATATTCCCCTTCATCTCTTCTTCTCAAGATAGAATAAATTCAGTTCCTCTAATCTTTCCTCATAGCTGAGCTGCTCCATGCCTCTTTTCAGTTTGGTTGTTCTTCTTTGCAATTTCTCCAGTTCCCTGATATCCTTTTTGTGAACTGGTACCCAAAACTGAACTGCATATTCCAGATAAGTTGTTAGTGATTTTTTCTTGAGGAATATGTGCTTCTCAGATAAATCACCAGTGATCTTTTCATCTATCTGTAAAAGGGCCTTTCATCCCAATGCACACTAATGCAAGCAGCATTCTTCCCACTAACCAATGTAAGAAGCATTATTCCCACTCACCAACACCTGATAGTTACTAACAAATCTTCAAACTGGGAACATGTCTTTATTTGACTGAGCCATCCATGGCTAGCTGTAAACCTGAGGTGACCCAGTATTTATGGATGGTGATTGTCGTGTCTATGACGAAACAGCAGACACTTCAGTGAATCATCAAAGGAAACATGCTATGTGCACTAGACTATCTTTAAAACAGTATTAAACACATAAACAAATATTTAATTTATTCTAGCTTACCTATTCTTAGATGTGGTGGCTACATTTGTTTCTATTTTTACGCCTTTTTTCCCCTTTATTTTTATCTGCCATTTCTTAGCTTTCTTTAACAGACCAAGCTGTCCAGCAAAAGTGAAAATTAAAGGGTTCGGAAAAAACATTTGACATTGACAGGGGTCAATTTCTATTCATTTATGGTAAACTTTTAACCCAACAGAAAAAAAAAGTTATGGTAGCTGGAGTTTCCCTTTTTATTTATTAGTCAAGTCTATCTACATCTGCTAGTGCACCTAACCCTTGCCTCTCCCCAGATTAACAATGATGCTGTTCAGCAGTGGCTCAATTGCTCCTCCACCCAGAGTGGAACCACCCTAAAACAAAGTGTGTTTCACTGGCCAGAGTTTCAGGTGAAAAATAAAGGAAAAAAGCATAACACTTGTTGTAGCGCCTGTGTACTTTCAGGTACAGGTGCTATCTTAAATTTAAGGGGGATGAGAGAGTTAGTTAGCTCTCATCCAGTTGATTTGTCTAAATTGGGTCTCTGCTTCGGCTGGGCTGTACTGTGGGCTCATTCTGTTGATGCTGGGGTGTTGTTCCACCCCAGGGCAGTAGATGGCAGCAGTGGAGTCCAGGCTGGGTGCCTCTTGCCAGCAGCCAATCAGGAGCCAATCAGGAACTTCTCCTGCCCTTGATGGAGTCCTTGATGAAGAATTTACCCGGACGTGCATACCAACTGCTTCTCCAACTCCTCTGTTCCATGACACCTTCTCCATGACCGTGTAAGGAGAGGCTCCCTCGCAGCTCCCAAGCTCCTCCACCGAGGCGAGCACCCCCCCCCCAGATGGGGTGGTCCTCCTGCTGCAGTCTAACACTCTATTCTTCACTTCACCCAGACAACAACTCCCCTCCCCTCCAGTGGGCTGGACCTGAGCTTAAGTAAGAGGCCTGCCCCCTGCCAATTTAAATTGGGGATTGGTTATGGCTCCTCACACTCCAATTCCCAGCCCTGCCCCTCTTCCAGAATATTCTCCCTGGCGGCAGGGGAGGAGCCTCAGAACTGAAGGACAGGTGGTCACACCCACTGCTACACTAACCACTCCCTGCCCCCCAGATCAAACCAAGCAGGCCTAGCATGCAGCATAGGCCTGTCTAAATTTACCTGCCTGGCAGTTATCACCAACAACCTTACCCCTAGCACCTACCTATGGCAGAGGGTGCTACATTTAAATATAAGTTAATTGTTGCATACATCATGCAATGCATTCCAAAAACACAATAAGCTACAATGCTAAAAATCTGTTTATTAAATATAAATAAATTATATTAATAATCAACCTTTAAAAACATTTAAAATGATCACAAAAATCCATAATGACACCCTTCAAAATACAGGTGTAGAATATATGTAGATATAGTTAGAGGAAATACTACCTGTAATTGCATGTAAAAAAAAAGAATATGATATAAACTATAAAAACATCCCTAGATGGTAGAATGCATTATTAGTAATTAGAGGTGTAGAAGTGGAAGGAGTGGGGGTGGCAAGACAGAGAAGTGAGAACTGGTTCAATTCCTTAAAAGCCAAAATGTTGGTTGATGTTCTCCTTTTAAAATGTAGCCTGTATTGAATGCTTGCTCAGAGGATGGCTTAAAGGAATGTTGGCACTGGCCTTGTTTTTCATGTTGAAAAGGTTTTATTGTGATCTGAAAAGTAATGTTTACCCTGTCCTTGTTTTTACCCAGAGCAATATACATCACAGCCTTTGAAATGAGCAATCCCTTCTAACAGAGCTGACTGTACTAGGGCAGAACGGTATTGTCTTTTTCAAGAAGGCATACAACTTGCCAAAGTACATAATGCTGCATTTCTATGTTCATAATCATAAATGTGTTGTATCATAAACAAATGGTATTTAAATAAATTACAGTTTTTAGCGCTTTTTTCATCCTTTTTGTCTCAGGGCTACTGATCTCCTCCAGTCTCCTTCAGTGGAAGCCCAATAATTCCATGGTAAAGAAACTCTACTGATATCTCTGGCAGTATTATTGAGTATACCTGTGGATGTCCATAAGTACATTTCAACAATGACCAACCGGGGGCTGTACATAGCAGCATGAAGCAAAGTGATTTGTGCTCTTTGCGGCACTTCGTAGTATTTTATTGTGTGAAGTAATCAGAGACACCCTCAGCATTCGGGTCTAAATAGAATGCTTTTTGCTATTGTAGAGTAGTTTGCCCTAAGCAAATTTCAAATATGTAACTATACTGCCCACAGCTAGAAAGTGAGCTTTATTTTACCCAGCCATTGGAGATTATAGTCTTTCCATTGTTTGGCCGTGGAGTTGTTGAAAAAGGTAGTGGTAGTTAGCATGGTAAAGTATGGAAACATTTTAGAGGGAAACTACTGGAATAATAAGCAGGGCAATAACATCATCAGCAAATAATTAAAATGTTGATAGCGTAGCGACTGACCAGCCTACGCCAGTTAAATCCCTATCTTCTCTTTAAGTGTGCTAAAGGCACAATTGCCAGCACAAATAAGACTGGAGAGAAAGCATTGAAAAAGCAGTGAAAAGGCTGCTGATCTTTGACCACAATATTTAACAAAGGCTAATGGATGCTAATACCTACCCACAAAATAAGCTTCTGGCCAAAGCCCCAAGGGACAAAAGTTCAGAACAAAGGCTAAAGGTACAGGACATAGAAAAGATTTGATATTCTCATGAGAGGGAAATGCATGCATTTCTAATATTAAGTAATAATAGCATGGTTTGAAAAAAACTGTCTCTTTATGAGATATGTACATTTAAATGGATTTTAAGTAAGCAATAAACAAATGATGGCCCATCTTCAGCTAATACTTTTTAAGCAGTTACAGCAATAGTTTTTTTTCTATTAGAAAAAGGTTTAGACCTTACGAAGAACAGCTGACCACTGTAGGCATCCCAGCAGTGTTTTATGGTTTGTCCCAACACCAACTGTATTAAGGGATAGGTTCACCTTTCTGAACATATTACATGTTATACCCATATTTAGGGTATAACATGTAACATGTTTAGCATCAGACCACTCTCCCTCCAACCACCCCACCTTGGACATCATGCCTTGGATCTTCTTCCCTTACTCTCTGTCACAATTCAAAGAGAGAACGGACGTGGCTACGCCCACATAGTCACACAGCTGCATCAAGTACCGAGTGTAGTTCTCAATTAACTACCGCCTATTTACACCAAGACCCTGCATGAGATCATCACTGAATGGTCTTCCAGCTTAAGTTCCTGTTATCCTTAATTCTGAATCTGCTCGATGCTGTAAATGTCACAGTTTTCATCTGACTTGCTTTTGAATTACCCTTGCCAGTCTATGTTTGATGCCTACTCATGTTACTAACTCCTCAGCCTGGACTCTTGACCAAGATTTTGCCTAACGATTCTGTATCTTACTGGCTTAATGTTGCCAATTTTTGCTCATCCCCGACCTTGATCGTGCTTGTTATTTGGTGCCTTACTACTAGTCTTTAACTCAACTTAGCTTGTGACCCAGCTTAGTTCTCTACTGGACTTGATGAATTCTGGGTGCCCACATTGCTCTGCTTCTGCCCACCTGACACCAGCATTCCCAAGTTAAAGTCTTCAGTTCCAGTTTTGTGGCATCTACATCCTTCCATTGCCATAGCGGACCCTGTTACAACTTCCAGGGGTGCTTGGATGGCAATTATGTAAGAGGCCACCTTCATAATTATCTCAAGCTCCTTATACAAGAATACTTACTAACTAAGCTCAGGAACATTAGCTTTACAAAGTGGACTTTCTCTATTTCTGTAGTAAATCAACCCCCCCCCCCCCCCCCACGACTTAAAGAACATCTCCTAAAGTGGGCGATTCTATTGCAATGGCCTCAGTGGATGTCAAAGAGTTTGTTGTGCCATTTCTTAAGCAGAAGCAAAGTGTGGATATAGCTAGGTATCAATGACCAAAGCCGCATACACACGATCGGTTTGTCTGATAAAAATGGTCTGATGGACTGTTTTCATCAGACGAACCGATCGTGTGTGGGACCCATCGGTTTGTTATCCATCGGTGAAAAAACTAGGAACTTGTTTTAAAATTATCTGATAGAAAAAAAACGATCGTCTGTGGGCATGTCCATCGGTTAAAAATCCATGCATGCTCAGAATCAATTTGACGCATGCTTGGAAGCATTGAACTTAATTTTTCTCAGCACGTTGTTGTGTTTTACGTCACCACGTTCTGACACGATCGTTTTTTTAACTGATGGTGTGTAGGCACGACTGATGAAAGTCAGCTTCATCGGATATCTGATGAAAAAATCCATCAGTCCGTTTTCATCGGATGAACCGATCGTGTGTACAGGTCATAATAGTTTATTAGCCAAATCTGTACAGAACCAAAAGCCAAATCCTAATTAAATAGGCCAGTCAGGACTGGCAGCATGTTTTCAGAAGTCCAAGGAACAATTATATTGTCAAAAGTCCAATAAGCAGAAAGCTTATACAGCTATAAGCCAATATAACTTAGCACAGAAATCAGCTGACTAGATGTAGTGGAGATGTAGTGTAGTTCGCTGAGCATACTCAGATGGAGTACAAGCCAATGTAGTAAGGATGGAAGTGCTTCACAGTGTAAGAAAATATGCAAGTCCAGCACAAAAAGTCTGCAGAAAACCTAGACAGGCAATATAGAAGCAAGAAAAGGAGAGATGGCGCAAGAACCAACTTAGTAATGTCTATAATAAGTCCCAAAAGTAAGTTAACAACAAGGTGTATAAAGTTGGAGGCAAGTCAGTTCAAGTGTACACTGGTGGCAGCAGCCTTGAGAGTGGAAGTACAACTCTGAAAGACAAATAAACAAGAACAAGGTGTGCCAGACTCAGTGTAGTATTTTAGGACTCTTTTAATAGGACAAAAAACAAGACAAATGGCTACTCACAAAAGGATTATAATAATCAAGCATATAGGAAAGGGGGGTCCAGCGATCACAATAACCAGCCACAGAAAGGTGGAATAGCAGTAAGGACTCTATGGGTATCCGGAAAGGCTAGATGGGCTGCATGCCTTATAGTCTCTATGGAGTCCGGAAACCATAAAAAAATAAAAGGTCTGGCTCAAATCTCACGCCTCAATTTTTTCATGCAGAAGGACCACATTTATCCAAATTGGGCTAAAAGGGGATTGGAGTGTCTGAAATTCCATAGATCATCTTGAAGACATCTTTCCAAAATGTGTTAATGACAGGACAGGACCATCACACATAAAATAAAGTTCTCACATGACCAAAGCCCCAGAAACATTAAGAGGGTTCTCCAGGAACATAGTTAGTGGTTCTGAAGGGACCTAGATACCCTCCTGTCTTCAACAGGAAAAGGAGAGAAAACATAGAGGTATTTCTGATCAAAAATATGAAGAGACAAAATAATTTTGATATCATTAGCACGTCCTGTCAAATTCCCTCTCCCTGACTGAAGAGGAGGTGATATACTTGGGACTTAATTTTTGTCTCTCACAGGACTTGGATAAGTTTACATTTGTAGAAGGCATTCACCTATTTTCATGTAAGTTGATGCCAAAAATTCTACATGATAAGGAGTAGATAACATGCAAACAAAGGTTTGCAAGAGTTGAGTGATCAATAGAAAGATTTTAAGATGGCTGACTTCTGGGCCCTGTGCGACTTATTCAAGTCAATATTATAATGAAAAAACTACACAGAATACATGATCACATTTATTTAATACAAAATTTAAATATAACTCACCTTAGCCCACAACTATGACTCATCCTTTATTGCATTGGATGACATATGAGAGAACCCCAGGTGATGACTGGGACTTTAACAGATATATCCAGTGACATTCCGGTCAAAGGCCACAAGGCTCCTGTGTCTCAGTGACATCATGAGTTTTACCATAAAAAGAGGGGGTGGTAGACTGACCATAAAAAAACGATAAATAAATAAATCACTTAGTACCTGTAGCATAAAGAGGAACCTGTGAAATATAGAGAGAAAGGGTATATGTTGAAAGGAAGGGGGGGAGGTGGGAAGGGGGGCAGGGGGACAGGATAAGAATTAACCTGGAAAAAAAGTAAACAGGCTATATGAAATAATAGTTTAAGGGATATTAATGTATATAAATATGTATGAATATTTATCAATGAGTAAATAGCATGTACAGAATTTTAGATATAAAAAAGGTAGAAGTATGCATACCGGGAAGGAGGAAATTTGGAGGGGTAGTTGAGAAGGGAAAGGAGGAGAGGGAGAGAGGGGGGGGTGGAGGGAAAAAGATAGTGTAGAATAAAGGCTTGTTATTAACGGATAAAAGGGTAAAAAATAAGGGATAAAAGAGGAGAGGGGAGGAAAAGGGAGCTCAGTCACTCTTGCTATTGGAGGCCAGTACCCCCATTTTCGGCACCTACGGGAAAATAGTAGTCCCAAGTAGGAGTCGTAATATATAACCCCCTCAGACCCCTAAAGAGGAGACTTAGGCTCCTCAACCCCCCTTTTTTTTATTAAAATTTATTTTATTTTTTTTGTCCTTTCCTTCTCTCTCTCTCCCCCTCTGTTGAACTACCGTGACAAGATAGATGGATAAAATACGGGTTAATTCCTTAAATGTGAGAGGGCTTAATATCCCTGAAAAACGAAAGATACTATTAAATGAGTTAAAATCCCTTAACACAGATATAGGATTTATCCAAGAAACACATTTTAAAGAAGGGGTATATCCCTATCTTCAAAATAGGTACTTTCCAAATATATTTCAGGCCTCAAATCAGGAAGCTAAAAGTAAAGGAGTGGCTATCCTTATATCAAACAGAATTCCCTGGTCTTTAACAGATAAATTTGCTGACCCGGGAGGGAGATTTCTTTTTCTAAAAGGGGCAATAGGCAGAGAGAAGGTAACATTGGTTGGAAAAAGGTAGAATACACTGTCCTATAGTAGTACACAATTCAAAAGGTGTGTGCCTCTGCAATACTACCGTATCGTATCATATACCCCTCTGTACAGCGGCGCTCGGCTGATCTCTTCTCCTTTTCTTCTCCTGGCTATCAGCGGGGGATGTCAGCCTCCCTCCCTCTGCAGGCGCTCAGCTCCGCTGCTCTTATTGTCTCCCAGGTGTTAGTGAGGGATCTCGGCTCCTTCCCTCTGCAGCCGCTCCGCTCTTCTCATCGTCTCCTGGGTGTCAGTGGGGGATCTCACCCCCCCTCTGCAGGCGCTCAGCTCCGTTACTCTCATTGTCTCCCAGGTGTCAGTGGGGGATATCACCCCGCCATCTGTAGGCGCTCAGCTCCGTTGCTCTAATGGTCTCCCGTGTGTCAGTGGGGGATCTTGCCCCCCATCTGTAGGCACTCAGCTCCTCTGCTCTACTTGTCTCCTGGGTGTCAGTGGAGGATCTCGGCCACCCTCCCTCTACAGTGCTCAGAATTGTGGAAGAACGTTCAGACAGCCATGGAAGCGCAAGCAGCGCTATAAGAAGGTACTTGCACAATTTTATTACAGAAACACACACCCTCCACATTACACAATCCTGTAATATAGAGAATTCCAGCATTTTACAGGCACCTTTACTCTGTTCACACTTGGGACTCCTGGCATGCAAGCCCTACCCCGAAAATAAGCCCTACCGCGTTTTTGGTTCCCAAAAATAATATAAGACCCGGGCTTATTTTCGGGGAAACATGGTAGACTAACATCTCCAGAACGTAGAAAATTAGAAAAACCAATTACCTTGGAAGAAGTGCAAACAATAATGAAAGCAATAAAACATGGTAAGGCGCCAGGCCCAGATGGGTTCGCTATACAATACTATAAAAGTTTCAGCACACAACTGGGAACATATATGACTAAGGTATTTAATACAGTAGGTTAAAATGGGGATACTACCATCGGAGGCCCTGATGGCACATATTGCGGTCATCACGAAAGAAGGGAAGGACCTAGGGGTATGTAGCAGTTATCCTTACTGAATGTAGACCTAAAAATAATGACAAAGATTCTGGCATCCCGCATACAGCCTCTGCTCTCCAAACTTGTCCACCTAGATCAAGTGGGGTTTATACCAACTAGAGAAGTGAGAGATAGCACTATTAAAGTCCTAAATTTGATATATCAAGTAAATAAAAAAAAAGATATTTATGCTGGAGACTTTAAAACAGATGAGACTAGGAGAGCGGATGGTACAGTGGATAGCCAGGTGTATGCGGGTCCCAGGGCCTTGGTTAAAGTAAATGGGGTATATTCTATGCCCCTGACAATCACAAATGGTACCAGGCAGCGCTGCCCCCTGTCGCCTCTGTTTTTTGCATTGACATTGGAACCATTGTTAAATAAGATTTGACAAAATAAAGATATCGCTGGTATTGAACTTGGGGGAAGAGAATATAAAGTATCGGCATATGCAGATGACATGCTTTTCTCTTTAGCAACACCACAAATTTCGTTATCAAATTTTATGAAAGAAGTAGAACTTTACGGGAAGATGTCGAATTTAAAAATTAATTATAGCAAATCGGAGGCGATGGGGATAGCACTCCCGGAGTTCATTAAAAGCGGCTTGGTAGATAGTTTTAAGTTTAAATGGACGACTAGAGCATTGAACTATTTGAGAACACAAATGCCCCCAGACTTAAAGGAGATTTTCGATTTAAATTTTAAACCATTATTGGGCACAATTAGAACATTGCTAGAATGCTGGAGTAGAGGGATGCATTCATGGTTTGGGAGATGTAATATTTTAAAAATGAGTGTAGTTCCAAAATGTTTATATCTTTTTCAAGCTCTTCCAGTTCAGATCCCCATGTCATACTTCAACCAAGTCCGGATGATATTCCCAAAATTTATATGGGCATGTAAACGGCCAAGGATTGGCAGGAAATTATTGACCCTACCCAAGGGGACGGGGGGAATATCAGCACCCAACGTCTTAAAATATTACCAGGCCACCCAATTGGGGAGGATAGTAGATTGGAGTAGACATGAGGATCATAAATTGTGGATCGAGATGGAGCAACAAATGTGCCCCATACCTTTAAATAGGACAATATGGTGCTATGATGCACTACCTCATACAGTTAAAACCCAACCTACAATAGGTCCAACTCTATGGACAGGCAATAAAGTGTGTCAGAACCCAAAGTTCTCTACTAAAATTTCCCCCCTCTATTCGATTGTAGGAAATATAGAGTTTAAACCAGGCATGGAATCCCAGATATTTAAAGATTAAGAGAGAAAGGTATATTTCAAGCCTCGCACTTTATGGGAGAAAGGGGGTGGCTAACAATAGGCAAATTAATACAAAATGGGGGGCGCTGGGAAATACCGATATGGCAAGCACGGCAGGTTCGATATTTCTTGGAAACTCTAGTGGATGCAGAAAACTTTACTCGGGCACTAACAAAGTTTGAGGAATATTGTGGAGGGGATGAACCACTCCACCATATGGTCTCTAAAACATATATATTGTTGACTGCACCCCCAGATGACTTCAAAATGACATGCCTGACGAAATGGGAAAGAGACTTGGGACAAACATTTTCCCCAGTACAATGCCAGAACATTATAGACCTGGCATTAAAATCATCAAGGTGTACGAAAATACAAGAATTAAATTATAAAATATTAACGCGGTGGTATTATACACCAGCACGTCTAAATACATTTTTTTCAGAAGTCCCGGATAAATGCTGGAGAGAGTGTGGGGAGAAAGGGACAATGATACACATATTTTGGGGGTGCCCATTAATAAGACAATTCTGGCAAACAGTTCAGAGAATTACCCGAATATTTACGGAATATGAGATCCCAGATGACCCGGCTTTCTGTCTGCTACATCATACACAAATTCCACCAAAAAGATATATGAAGTCAGTAATATGTCATTTGATGAATGCAGCCAAAAGCTGTATTGCAATAAATTGGAAAGATCTTAAAGCACCTTCAATCTCAATGTGGCAGAAAAAAGTAAGGAAAATAGGAATAATGGAGAAACTTTTGCCAATGACGATAGATAAGAAAGAACGGATAAAATGGATATGGGCACCATGGGAGTCATTTATACAATCTGAGGAAGGTAAAAACCTATTAGGGGAGCAGGAATAAGAACAAGGAAGATAAGGGGATAGAGAGAAAAAAGGAAGTTTGACTGAAAATCACAATTAGGAGGAGAAGGCAGGGGGGGGAGGGGTGTTCTGTTTGTCCCCTTTTTTTTATTATTATTATTATTATTATTTTTTTTCTGTTTCTGTTTGTTGGTTTTCTGTTTTTTTTTTTCTCTCTCTTTCTGCGCCGTTGGTGCACACGGCGCAGAGAGGGAAAGATAGGGGTCTTGAGGAGGGGAAGGGGTGAGGCAAATAGGGGAAAGAAATGGGGAAGGAGGAATTGCAGAAATGGAGAGGGAATTAGCGGAAGAAAGAGAAAAGGGAGGGAAAGATATATATATATATATATATATATATATATATATATATATATATATATATATATATATATATATATTAGATCTTAAGTTGTTAAAGATACATTTATATTTCCCTCTGATTTAACATATGAAGGGCAATAGAGTTGAAGAGGATGATGTAAAGTATATATATATATAATGTTTGTATTGTCATTGGACTCTGTATGGTCCTTTTGTCTTTATCTCTGTATACCTCCCTTGTTTAAAAATAAAATTAATAGAGAATTAAAAACAAACAAAAAACGATACAGCCACTTATGCCGCGTACACGATCGGATTTTCTGTCAGAAAAACCCTGAATGTTTTTTCCAACGGAATTCCGCTCAAGCTGGGCTTGCATACACACGGTTACACAAAAGTTCTCTGAACGCTCGTACGTCAAGAACGCAGTGACGTACAACACTACGACGAGCCAAGAAAATTAAGTTCAATGCTTCCAAGCATGCGTCGAATTGTTTCCGAGCATGCGTCGGAATTTTGCACGTCGGAATTGCTACAGACGAAATTTGAGAACCAGCTCTTAATCTTTTGCTGGCAGAAATTCCGCCAGCAAAAGTCAGATGGAGCATAAACACGGTTGGAATTTCTGTTCAAAAGCTCACACCAGACTTTTGCTGGTGGAATTTCCGATCGTGTGTACGGGGCATTAGAGAGATTGTTTGGGCATCTCTAGGCGGTCTTTTTTTCACATTACCCTTATTGTGTTATATTCTCACCATTAAGTATTACAATGTTCAGAAGGGAAACTAGGTAAGTCTTTGGGGTTGATTTATGAAAAACAAATCGTTGTTTTCAGTTTGCAAGGAAAGTTGCACTTTGCAAGAGAATTTGCTAGGAACTAGACGTGTACACACAAAGGGGCAACCCAAAAACTAAAGCGGGCTGTTCCATCAAGTGACAATTAGGAATGATCAATATTTTCCCTCTTCCTCTTTGCAAATAGGCACCCCTACCTAACATGGCTGTAGTGGCATTAATTATGTAATTTGTTTGTGGCATAAAATAGGCCCAGATGGCAGTGGCACACACCAGGAGCACTCCTGCCCATACTTGGGACTGTCCTGAAGGTACAGAGCCACTTCAGCCTTAGTGTGGATACACAACATGCGTGGAAGACAACATGCGTGGAAGATACAGTACGTGCACCACCCAAAGGCTGTTACTGCAGTGTGGGGTGTCCTAAAAATGGGAAAACAAATGTGAGGGAATAGATCCCTTCCTCATGTCTTTGGGGTTTACCACCTGAGGGAGCCATGTGGAGCTGACAAGCTAAAGTTGGTGAGTATATTTTCCTTTGGATAAATGTACAACACAGTATCAGGTCTCTTGCTTGCAGATCAATCAGTGCAAGATATTTTGGATGACATTTAATAGTGTTTGTTTTCTCTGTCAGTCTCACTGAGTGCATTTGGTATGGGATACTGTTCCAGCCATATGGATCTCTTTATTACATATGGGAGTCATATGATTATTCAGATGTTTTATTATAGGCAATATGGGATAGTGGAGATATACTTGATTGTGTTTTGTCAAACTGCTTGGTTCACTGGACTTTAAACTGAAGATACATACAACAAATACGAATTGCTTATCTATATATTTTAGAAAACACATGGCTTCAGAATAATATACCGGTACTTAGAAATGCTGGGGGATAGCTGGTGGTGTACCCCTATACCTGGAAACATTGATGAGAGCATATAATCATTTCATCACTCTCTTAAAAATTATGAGAGATATTGTATGTAGCTGTAATGATTTTTATACAAAAGTGTACAGACTGTTTCTAGACAGACATTCCTGTTTATTTGTATAAAGTGGTGCACAATATGGCCTATACATCATTACCAGTGTGCATTCCTTACTTTTGTCAGTCTCCTGAGGGTGTCACTTTCCATGGCATTATTTCTAAGTCCCCTGAGAGTTAGGGGGTGGACTTGAGAACTGTGTCTAGTTGGTTGTTATTCTTTGCGCACATGTGAGTTTTGTTCCAATGTGATAATTTTTTGAGATTATGTAAATATGTAAACTTTTCTGTAAGTATGGAGATGACTATTTACTTATACTGTATATTTCTTTAGATTTATCTTCCTCAAGTTCCTAAGAAAGTAGTGTAAAAGTGTTGCAAATTATGTCAAACCTTGCCCTCATCCCATTCAATGATTCGAGAAACCAAAAAAAAAACAGTGCCACTATGATATATGTTTATAGCTGACTAGTGGGTATATTAAGGACACATTTATGGGGAATACACTGATGGGGTGTATAAGGGCAACATGTATGTGAAATATCCTAATTTTACTACTGAACAGTCAGAATTTTTACACATGACAAATCAGGGGCAAAGTCCTGGGGAAAAAAGTGTGGGAACTCCCACCCAAGATCCACTCCCCCCACCAAAAATGATACGCTCATATGCATAATTACTAAACCGCATGTTTTTTTTTCGATCCACTGCACCTTAGTAATCTTTTATGTTACTGGCTGCTTCCTGTATATGGATTCATCGGGTAGTGTGAGGGTATTCCGTCACTTCCTGGATGCTGCAATGTCTCCTGGGAGCTTTTGTAATTGTTCCCAGGAGACATTGCGGAGGTCGGCCGTGAGTTATGGTGGGATTTAGAAAGAACTTTTCTTTCTAAATCCCACTATAACTCGCAGCAGACCTCCGCAATGTCTCCTGGGAACAATGACAAAAGCTCCCAGGAGACATTGCGGCATTGAGGAAGTGACGGAATACCCGCACACTACCCGATGAATCCATATACAGGAAGCGGCCAGTAACATAAAGGATTACTAAGGTTCGCCTGCCCCTGACAGTGACTCGAGCTGGGCATCGCCGCTTAGTGAAGGATTGGCTCGGGCGGCTCGGCTGCTCTAGTCCTGCAAAGGGAACTGCGTTCCTGCTGTGAAAAAAGTGCAGGGACTCCGTTCCCACGCGTTCCCGCAGGACTTGAGCCCTGTGACAAATAGAAGAAATGGTTTTAAACTTGAAAAGTCATATTGCCCTTATATACAGTACACCTAATCAATAGTTGGCAAGGGAAACACTATTTAGTGCCTACATTTTAGTAATAACTTTTTGAAATATTAATATTTGATTCTTAATATTCAGTGGTGGTGATGGTAGTGGTTTTGCAGTTTAAATATCATCCACATCCTGCAGGAGAGGTGGCCAACTATGTTTTCCTAATACTGTTGGTAATATATGTGCATTCTTTTTTAAATATCTATAACTATTGCAACTACTTTGTATTATCTGGTTGAAAAATATCCTTAGGTTAAAACAACCTGGCACTATGGGTATTCTAAAGAGAGAGTACAGACAACATCTCCTTTTATACACTTTGTCTGGTTGAGATGCTGGATAGACCTATAAATTGGGGGAGTGAGAAGTATGACTTATTTAGTAGACATGTGCACACTGAAATATTTTGTTATTATTTAGTTACTCCCAAAATGTATTTTTATTTATTTTGTTTCGTAAAAAAATGCATTAGTCCGAAAATCCGAATTAATTAAGATCGAATCTGTCATTGAAGGCTTATGGTGTCTGTCAAATGTTCTAAGAAGATTCGACAGAGCAGCTAAACTGTCCGACGCCGCAATCGTAAATTTTCGGTCAAATGTTCCACCTACAAGCTATAGAAGAATTCTAATGTTGTATGACACTAGTAAGAATTATATTTATAAATTATTATTACTAGTCAACCAACATTCGGATTCTTCTATAGCTTATGAGCCAAACATTTGACTGGAAATGTATGATTGCGGCGTCGTACAGTTTAGCTGCTTGTCGAATCTTTTTCGAACTTTTCGACAGACACCATAAGCCTTCAATTACGATTCGACGTTTGTATGTTTTTCGCTGCTTGTCGAATCTTGTTAGAACTTTCAACAGACACCATAAGCCTTCAATGACAGATTCAACGTTTGTATGTTTTTCGCTGCTGCGTCGAATCATCGTCGTTCATGTCGAATGGTCTACCCCAACACTGTCTCTATAATGTCGAGTCTTCTCTCTATGTCGAATCTTTCCTCTCTATATAGAATAATCTTGGACTAATAGAGTTAAGGTTAGGCACTTTCGACCACAGGTTTGATAGACACAGATTGCTAGTGTCAGCATCATATCGAATCTCCTATCTATATTGAACTGTTGTAGCAACAAAAACGAAAATAAAGCATTTTTTTATGTCGGATCTTTTGGATTTCGGATTCTGCGCATTCGTTTTAGTTTGTTAAAACGATAACGAAAATACCCGAAATTCGGACGAAAATGCATTCGGACGAAAACGAATGCTAATGTCTATTATTTAGTTCTGTCCTTTACATCTCAGCTCGAGATGCAGGGAAAAATTATAAAGCATGGGAGGAGGAACCTAAAGCTTCTCCAGCCGGAAAGATGTGAGAACATAATATTCAAATACAAGTTAGAGAAATATTTGTTAAAGAAAAAAATCATACATGATTAAAAAAATAATTTTAGTACTGTCAATGATAAAAAAAATCTGTACAAAGCAGTGTATGTTTCTTTTAAAGTTGTTTTTAATACATTTTTACATCTAGTGTTTCATATTTTGATGACTCTAATAATGTACAGACCCTCCTTCTAGTGGCAAATAGTCCACATAGTTGGTATCCCTGTAGAGGTGAAATCATCTTACCAAGTATATTATTGTTTTCGATCAGTTTGAGCATTGAGAACATATGTTGTTTGTCAAGATGAGGGTCACAATGAAAAGTATAAGTCACATATTTATTTAAATCTGACATGAGATGATATCAAGATCCCCACTGAAGTATTGCTACAATCCACTCTTCTCTTATGGAATAAGACCGTGTCACCATTATTATGTGTGAATATTGATCTTCTTATGAACTGCTAAAAGCAACTGCGAGTACCACTCATGGTCAGAGGTACTTGTTACCATGAGGGTAAATTTTGCAACCTCAACAATCTCACTTAATGCTGGCCAAGTTCTTTCTGCTATGGAGACTGTATCTTGGCAAGCACTAGCTTTCAAGTGACTTGTGTTAAGAAAAGGAGATATTACCCTGTGTGTTTCTTAGAGAAAAACATTTGCTTGCATATGCCCTATTCTAAGGGATACTTGAGTTGATTTTATCACTGATTTCTCTCTTGCTTGAACCTCTAACGTAATGCCGCGTACACACCATCACTTTATGTGATGAAAAAAAATGACGTTTTTAAAAACGTCACTTTAAATGACCGTGTGTGGGGGAAAATGTTGTTTTATGTCTTCTGAAAACCGACCAAAAAAAATTGAAGCATGCTTCAATTTTATGTGTCGTTTTTCAAAACGTTGTTTTTTACTTCACAGAAATTGACCGTGTGTAGCAAAAAACGTCGTTTAAACCGACGTTTTTACACCCGCGCATACCCAGAAGCTAGTTATGAAGCGAGCTTCAATGGAAAAAAGTGGTGAATGTAACCTCGCTTTGCTAGAACATTGTGAAAAAAATGATGGTGTGTAGGCAACTTCGTCTTTGAAAATTGAAGTTTCAAAAACGTCGTTTTTTACTTCACAGAAAATGTTGTTTTTTTTCATCACATAAAGTGATGGTGTGTATGCGGCATAAGAGTTAGGTAGCCTCCTGTTTTACAGATTTCCACCAGGAATGTTGTTTTATTTTTGCAAATGAACCTTACATTTTAGATTAAATTAGATTAGAACTCCCAACTCCCAACAACATGCCATTACAAGGTCTCATGATCTTACTGCCCAATTCTACACTGATATGTACTTCAAATTATAGATAATCAACAACTTTTTCAGCTTTGTATTGGATGCAATGAGATGGTAAATTGAACTTCTAGTGAGGATAGGTTGTAGCCACAGTTAAAAACAGATAGCACCTTGGCTAACTAAGAAGAGTCCAAAAATAGCTTTGAATGAAATAGTATTTTTTGGTGCATCTAAAGTGAGGAAGTATGGAGCTGTTATTAGGAACATTTTAAGCAAGTAGAGAAAATACATGATGGAAATGTGTCATTTAACTTCCTGTGAATTTAACTGATATACTAAACAGTGTTATGTTCCTTCTACACTGTGTTCTGTAAACTCATCACCATTTAATGAAGATGAAGAGAGGAAGATGTGTTTGTAGTGCTGCCTTACAGTGACAAACATGTCTCCCTCACTAGATACAGTGAAGTAAGTGAGCATTGTAACCCTATAGCCAGACATGGATGGATCAAATCTCGGCCAGTTCTATGACTTGGGTACAAACAGCATGGCAGATTTCTAGCATGCAATTATTACCAGAGGCTATAGGCGCTAAAAGTAATCACGGTGCTCTCCTGGCGGGGAGCATCAGGATGGTTAATTGGTGTCCTGCCTTCCTTGTGTTGATGGGGGAATCAAGTGGTTTTCTTTCCTTCCACCTATGATCGAAGAAAAGAAAATCAAATCATCTATGGCAGGGGTCTTTAAACTACGGCCCTCCAGTTGTTCAGGAACTACAATTCCCATTATGCCTAGTCATGTCTGTGAATGTCATAGTATTACAATGCCTTGTGGGATGTGTAGTTCCACAACAGCTGGAGGGCCATAGTTTGAAGATCCCTGATCTATGGGCTCACTAAAACATGATATGTGTTGTTTCTAAGATTACAGGAGGAAAATAGGAAAAAAAAGAAAGAAGAGAAACTAATGAAGCCACCACATATGTTGCAGTATATTATTATTTGTGTGTGTTAAGATACACTTCAAAGACCATCTAAAGCTACATGTCCATCTAAGAACTATTCCGTTCAAAGGGTGATAATATAACTGTACCGTTTCACTGAAGAATGAACAGCAGTGTCACCCTTTTAAAGGAAAAATATTTTAAAAAAACATATACTGGCAAGATCAATAGGTAAAATGTTACAGTAGGGAAAAATAAAAACTTCTGTGTAAATGCTAGTGATATAATGCATCACAAAATAATTTTACTTGGGGGTCTATTTATATTTTATTTATTATTGAATCCAATTAGAAAATGTATGAATCCTGAGTAAAAGTTATATGAATCATGTTTGAAAACATTTATAGACCCCTTAAAGTGCACCTCAGAGTTGGATTACTGTGTTAGTGATCCACCTAGTGGATGCTGGTAAAGAGGGGGAAGGGATTGAATACTGCAGCTTTTCCACCAATGTGGCCAAGCGATTATTTTATATGTTAATAACACTCTTTAAAATCGGTGTAAAAATAATATACTGGAAGCTGCAGAGAAGGCTAATTATAAGTCGTCATTGCCATCCCAATTTTCTTACTATTATCCTTTTCTGTATAACACAGTATGTGTTGCCGTGTGCAGACATGCAGAAATTACATAAAGCTTTATTAGCATATAATTTTTGTGCCTATGGCCTTTTTAAATGAAGACTATGTAAAATAAAGAAAATAAAAGCAAAACGATTCAAACTCTTGTAAGAAAACATTCAAATACATTTTCTTTGTTTTAGACGTTTTCTACAGGCAAGCTTTGGGAATGGAGCAATCAATACCCAGTCAATGTTGGTCACTTCAGTGTAAGCTTTCTTTATATTTATTGTCAGCCTTTGAAGTAAATAGGTCTTAAGCTTGTGGCATTTCATTATAACTTTTTCAAAATAATGATGCTGCCCTCAGTCTTTTTTTTTTTTAGCTATAATTTATGTTCAATGCACTAGTCCTAGTCACACAATACTGTAGAGCCTGCAGAGGTGGAGATAGCCCTTAATGAGAAGAGGTTTCGCCTTTATCTCTTTTATACTTCAACCATTATCTTCCCCTGTCTATAAGCATGTGGTTACCACTGACAATAATGCTCACAGGCAACAAATGCTGATGAGTTTTCTATGCAGTCCTCACAATAAGTCTATCAAAACAACCTGGAAAAATTATGAACCACAGTGACAGACAAATAGAACCAGCTCCAGCATGAATTTACAGTCCAAATGCAATGTCCCTTTTAATTCTTCAGGCTTTTCTTATCTCTGCTGTTGCTCTTCTGGCTAGGAGATAACAGTAATTCTTGTGTGTGTGCTATTTTTTTCCAACTGAGTAAGATGTTCCTTGTGTCTTTCTGCTTGCTAAAGATAAAGGGTTAAAGACCAACTTGTGTTGGTCGCTTTGTGTTGGGAAAAAAGTAATCAGTATTCAAGAGATTGTTATCAGTGGTACAGCGTACAGAACAGTAATTTTGCCTGCTTCGGTTCTTTTTTTCCTTCTTTTTTTATGAATGCACATAATGCCTGGAGTGTTGGGGCCAGATAAAAGAATTAGTGTTAGCAGAGGAGGACGGAGGCACAAAGTACAGCAGAGAATTAGAATGTCTATCTTTGTCTCTTGCAGCTCATCCAGCCAGCCAGGGTTCTGAGCTTGTAAACAATTTAATCTTTTTGCTACAGTTGAAACATAAAGACAGCAACCTTCTTTCCAAATGGAGATGGGGAAGGAGGAGGGAAAGGAATGGAAAGAGCTGATGATAACTTTTTGCAGCTGATTTAACCCTTGTTGAGGCTTAAAATACTATGCATGCTACATAAATTCTGAATCAATTTTATAATTTATTTTTAATATAGAGCATCTCAGAACCACCTTGGATAAACTGGCACATAGAACCCCTTAATTTCGTTTTCTTTTCTCCTAGCAGGGTGGTTTTGGTGAGGTAGAGGCCTCCAATACTTGGCCGATCATTTAGTTCAACTGATATACTATGTAAGCAACTCTTTATGAGAATGATGCAAACTATCAAATTAAATACGATTGATAGGTTAGTAAAAATTCTTTATTAACCACTTGCCCACCGGGTTAATTCTGGCACTTCTCTCCTTCATGTGAAAATCACAATTTTTTTGCTAGAAAATTAATCAGAACCCCCAAACATTATATATTTTTTTTTAGCAGACATCCTAGGGAATAAAATGGCAGTCATTGCAATACTTTTTGTCACACCGTATTTGCGCAGCGGTCTTACAAGCGCACTTTTTTTGGATAAAAATCACTTTTTTGAATTAAAAAATAAGACAACAATACATTTTGCCCAATTTTTTTATATATTGTGAAAGATAATGTTACGCCGAGTAAAATGATACCCAACATGTCACGCTTAAAAATTGCGCCCGCTCGTGGCATGGCGTCAAACTTTTACCCTTAAAAATCTCGATAGGCGACGTTTAAAAAATTCTACAGGTTGCATTTTTTGAGTTGCAGAGTAGGTCTAGGGCTAGAATTATTGCTCTCACTCGATCGCGGCGATACCTCACTTGTGTGGTTTGAATACCGTTTTCATATGCGGGCGCTACTCGCGTATGCGTTTGCTTCTGCGCGCGAGCTCGTCGGGATGGGGCTTTCTTATTTATTTTTATTTAGTTTTATAATTTTTTACACTGAAATAAAAAAAAAAAAAAATGATCACTTTTATTCCTATTACAAGGAATGTAAACATCCCTTGTAATAGAAAAAAGTAGGGTTGTCCAGATACCGATACCAGTATCGGTATCGGGACCGATACCGAGTATTTGCAGGAGTACTCGTACTCGCGCAAATACCCCCGATACCTAAATAGAATACTCCCCCCCTTCCCCCCCCCCGCCGCTCCTGCCGCATCGTGCCGCCGCATCGAGGGACATGGCTAGAGGGACATTGCTGCATATGTGAGGGACATGGCTAGAGGGACATTGCTGCATATGTGAGGGACATTGCTGCATATGTGAGGGACATTGCTGCATATGTGAGGGACATGGCTGCATATGTGAGGGACATGGCTAGAGGGACATTGCTGCATATGTGAGGGACATGGCTGCATATGTGAGGGACATGGCTAGAGGGACATGGCTAGAGGGACATGGCTGCATATGTGGGGGACATGGCTGCATATGTGGGGGACATGGCTGCATATGGGGGGGACATGGCTGCATTTGGGGACACATTTAAAAAAAGTATCGGTATTCGGTATCGGCGACTACTTGAAAAAAAGTATCAGTACTTGTATTCGGTCCTAAAAAAGTGGTATCGGGACAACCCTAGAAAAAAGCATGACAGGTCCTCTTAAATATGAGATCTGGGGTCAAAAAGACCTCAGATCTCATATTTAGGCTTCAATGCAAAAAAAAAAAAAAAAAAAAAAAGTCATTTTTTCAAATGACAAAAAAAAAATGTTTCTTTAAGAGGCTGGGCGGGACTGACGTTTTGACGTCACTTCCGCCCAGCAGAGCTATGAGGACGGGTGAAGGAGATTTCTCCTTCAGTCCCGTCCCCGCTCAGCTGCCGGACACATCCGATCTCCTCCGCCGCTACCGACGGCTCCGGTAAGCGGCGGGAGGGGGGGGGCCCCTCTCCCGCCACCGATAACGGCGATCTCGCGGCGAATCCGCCGCGGAGACCGCCGTTATCGTGTACACCACCGCCCCCTGAAAAGATGAATATCTCGGTTGTGGCAGCAGCTGCTGCCGTTATCGAGATATTCAACTTTAAAAACAGGACGTCTTTTTGACATGGGGCGGTGGTCAAGTGGTTAATATACAGTATCTCACAAAACTGAGTACACCCCTCACATTTTTGTAAATGTTTTATTGTATCTTTTCTAGGGCTGTGCAAATTAACTTTTAATTCATCGATTAATCTTTAATTTTTTTGATCGATTAAAATCTTTTTGATCGATTAAAATTCTTTTGATTGGTACTCACCTCTCCGCCGGCTTCTGAGCCTTCAGGGAGTTCCATCGGAGATCCAGTAACATCACGGACATCGGCGGGGCTTGCCATGTCCATCTGAAGGGCTCCTTTGCTGTGCCTTCATATCTGCATGCCGGCGGGACCTTACTATCTGCCACACGCAAGGGCTGTTACACTTCCCTCTATCACTTCCCTCTATCAACCTGGGATTCTACAGCCATCCACTAGGAGTTGTGATAGTTCCCTTCATGCAACATCTACATGCCGACAGACTGATGTTAACCTCTCCTCATCTGGATTCAGCAGTGGTATCGTTGTACACATTTTTATACCAGTATCATACTTAGCTACATGTTTTTATGACTGCTTTTGCTACCGTTTGGTATTTCTCGCACCATTTTTACAGTTTATGTAGCTACATCGATTTTATCTCCAGTGCAATATTTATTTGGTTACCTACTTAAGGACTATAAAAGTTTTAATGCTATTCCCATCGAGCGCTGCCTTTGTGTGTAATTTGTATCCTGCTATCCATTTTTCCAGTGATTGGTAGCTGCACTGGGAATCAGCCTGCAAGGAGATTAGCTAAAAGTAGTTGGATCTGTATGTGCGTTATAATTAATCGAAATTAGTCGTTTAATCGATAAAAAAAAAAACGATTAATCGAACACAAACATTTTGATCAGTAACAGCCTAATCTGTGACAACACTGAAGAAATTACACTTTGCTACAATGTAAAGTACTGAGTGTACAGCTTGTATAACAGTGTACATTTCCTGTCTCATCAGGAACTGTCCTGTCCCATCATAACTTAACACACAGCCATTAATGTCCAAACTGCTGGCAACAAAAGTGAATACACCCCTAAGTGAAAATGTCTAAATTTGACCCAATTAGCCATTTCCACTTCCACGGTGTCATGTGACTCATTAGTGTTACAAAACCTCAGGTTAGAATGGGGAGCAGGTGTGTTAAATTGGGTGTTATCGCTCTCATTCTCGCATACTGATCACTGGAAGTTTAACATGGCACCTCATGGCAAAGAACTCTCTGAGGATCTGAAAACAATTATTATTGCTCTACAAAAAGTTGGCATAGGCCATAAGAAGATTTCCAAGACCCTGACCCTGTATAGTCTTGGTTGCAGCACGGTGGTCAAGACTATACAGTGGTTTAACAGAACAGGTTTCACTCAAAACAGGCCTTGCCATGGTCAGCCAAAGAAGTTGACTGCACGTGCTCAGTGACATATCCAAAGGTTGTCTTTGGGAAATAGACATATGAGTGCTGCCAGTATTGCTGCAGAGGCTGAAGGGAAGGGGCATCAGCCTGTCAGTGCTCAGACCATACAATGCATCAAATTGGTCTGCATGGCTGTCGTCTCAGAAGGAATTCTCTTCATATCATGTGTTATATATCTATTTAATAAACGTTATACTTTTGGATAATCCACATAGTCAGAGTATTCATAATAGTCCTTCTTGTTTTACGGTCTCCTTATGACTGGAATACCTTTATATATAAACGTCCCAGAAGGAAGCCTCTTCTAAAGATGATGCACAGGAAAGCCCACAAACAGTTTGCTGAAGACAAGCAAACTAAGGACATGGATTACTGAAACCATGTCTTGTGGTCTGATGAGACCAAGATAAACTTATTTGGTTCAGATGGTGTCAAGCGTGTGTCACAGCAACCAGGTGAGAAGTACAAAGACAAGTGTGTCTTGCCTACAATCATGGTGGTGGGAGTGTCATGGTCTGGGACTGCGTGAGTGCTCCTGGCACTGTGGAGCTACAGTTCAGTGAGGGAACCATGAATGCCAAAATGTACTGTGACATACTGAAGCAGAGCATGGTCACCTCCCTTCGGAGACTGGGCCGCAGGGCAGTTTTCCATCATGATAATGACCCCAAACACACCTCCAAGATTACCACTGCCTTGCTAAAGAAGCTGAGGATAAAGATGATGGACTGGCCAAGCATATCTCCAGACCTAAACCCTATTGAGAATCTGTGTGGCATCCTCAAACAGAAGGTGGAGGAGTGCAAGGTCTCTAACATCCACCAGCTCCGTGATGTCATCATGAAGGAATAAAAAAGGACTCCAGTGACAATTTGCGAAGCTCTGGTAAACTCCATGCCCAAGAGGGTTAAGGAAGTGCTGGAAAATAATGGTGGCTGCACAAAATATTGACGCTTTGGGCCCAATTTGAACATTTTCACTTTCACTTCATTGTGGCCACATGAAAAGATATAAAACATTTTTTTTTTTTTTAAATGGGAGGGGTGTACTCACTTTTGTGAGATATTGTGTATATGAGCACCGCTGGCAGGCAGGGTTGAACGGGAGCTATTAGCCCAGGGGAAGAGAGCTTGGAGGAATAGAAAGGGTGGCTGGTAGGGATGAGCTTCGAGTTAGAGTCGAACTCATGCTCGACTCGAACATTGCCTGTTCGCCTGTTCGGCGAACAACGAACAATTAGGGGTGTTCGCGGCAAATTCGAAAAGCCGCGGAACACCCTGTTAAAGTCTATGGGAGAAATCTAAAGTGCTAATTTTAAAGGCTAATATGCAATTTATTGTCCTAAAAAGTGTTTGGGGACCTGGGTCCTGCCCCAGGGAACATGTATCAATGCAAAAAAAGTTTTAAAAATGGCAGTTTTTTCGGGAGCAGTGAATTTAATAATGCTAAAAGTGAAACAATAAAAGTGAAATATTACTTTCAATTTCGTACCTAGGGTGTGTGTAAAGTTAGCATGTGAAATATTGCATGTTTCCCGTTCATAGAACTGTCCCTGCACAAAGTGTCATTTCTGAAAGGAAAAAAGTATTTTAAAACTGGACTTGCGGCTATAATGAATTGTCAGCTCTGGCAATTCAGAGCGAATTCATTCATAAAAAAAATAAAAATAGCGTGGGGGTCCCCCCAAATTCCATTACCAGGCCCTTCAGGTCGGGAATGGATATTAAGGGGAACCCCACCGTCAATTTAAAAAAAAAAATGACGTGGGGTTCCCCCAAAAATTCACAGCAGACCCCTTATCCGAGCACGTTAACCTGGCCTGCCGCAGAAAAGACGGGGGGACAGAGTGCGGCCCCCCCTCTCCTGAACCATACCAGGCCACATGCCCTCAACATGGGGAGGATGTCCCCATGTTGATGGGGACAAGGGCCTCATCCCCACAACCCTTACCCGGTGGTTGTGGGGGTCTGCGGGCGGGGGGCTTATCAGAATCTGGAAGACCCCTTTAACAAAGGGGACCCCAGATCCTCGCCCCCCCTATGTGAATTGGTAATGGGGTACATTGTACCCCGACCATTTTACGAAGGAAGTGTAAATAGTTGGAAAAAACACACACACAGGAACTTCTCCTGCTCTCAGGATTGAGTCTGAAAGAGTGACTCCTCCCCAGGGCTAGAACTGAGCTCCAGTAGTAATCGGCGTGCGGACCTAGCAGTAGATCGTACGGCTCCTGGAGCCAGACAGGCAGGGTTTCCACCTCCAGCCTGCCTGATCCTCCCCCTGTCACTGCTGTCCACTCTCCCCGGCCTCTGCTGGTCAGATCCCCTGCCGCAGACTTCCACCTGGCTTCCCCCGGACTACCCTGACATCCCCTGGCTCCCTTGTCTTCCCCTCCATAGGGAAGCCTACAAGTAAGCCCCTGTTCTCAGGGCCATCTACTAGGATCATTGGCGGCCGTCCTTTTCAGGACAAGCCGCCACAGCAAACTATTTAGCTCGGCTCTCCCCTTCTCCTCACCCCCCCTTCTACACCCCCATAGTACCATCAAGGCATCCCCCCATCACCTCCCCGCCTCAATCTCCGGTCGTTTTCGGCGCTTTTCCGGACATCCGCGCCGGCCTGCAGAGAACCGCGGCAGCCGCGATTCAGGAAAGACCGCGGCTTCACCCGCGGCCTAGCGGCGCGACGCTTCCCACACCCCTCTATCTCCACCAAACTGACCCGAGGCCCCCCCTTCCCCTACCCCTGAAGGATACCTGGTCTCCAGGTGCAAAAACCGAGCAGTACACAGCAGAACCGATCCACCAAAAGCTAGCCCCCAGCCTGGATCCTGCTGCCTGATCGGTGGCCATCTCTGCTACACCCAGCAGTAAGAATACCCCCCACTCCCCCCCCCTCAATACAACCTGAACTTGATCCAGGGCTTTACCCGATCGCCTGTTAAGGGATCAGGAAGGAATTTTTTCCCCGGCCACAGCATATTGGCACAGCTTTGCCGGGGTTTTTTGCCTTCCTCTGGACCAAGCTAAAAGGGAAGGTTAAGCTAATCTTCCCTCCATCTCCCTAGAATAAACTCCCCCCCCTTTGAGGCTTGGCGACCATGGTTAAACTGCAATATTCTGCCGAAACCATTTGGGGTCTGAGGCGTTTCGCCGCAATACTACCAGCCATCACCAAAAAAAGCCCTAAGAATTGAGCGATTATTGAAAGTCGATCGACGATCGACTAGCAAGAATCTCAGTCATTTACCCAAGCCTAAGCACATATTATGTGCTTTAATCAACACAAGATCGGCAGTAAAACACCGACTAGAAATCCATGATTTCATTTTACAACATAATTTAGACTGCCTCTTTATTACAGAGAGCTGGCTCACAGCCGACTGTAACACCATTCTGGGAGAACTGGTGCCTGAAAACTATCATATTATAACCGAAAACAGAATAGGGCAAAGAGGAGGAGGACTGGCGGTGATTCACAAGACTCACCTTGCGATCACTAAACCAGTCCTTCAAAACCCCCTTCCATTCATGGAAACCCTTACTCTGCAACTACAAACAAATTCCCAGGAGACCGTTCGTATTCTACTCTGCTACAAACCGCCTGGCCCAAAATTGCAGTTTCTGCCATCATTGACGGACTTACACCCTTAACAGCAAACACCTTTTGCTGCTCGGGGATCTCAACCTTTGGGCCAACTCCTCACAAGACCCCGTGGCCGACGCCTGTATCAACCACCTGGAAGGTTTAGGGCTGCAGCAATTAGTATGTGGGCCCACACATACTTCAGGTCACACGCTCGATCTTATTTTCAGGCAAAATCTGGAAATAAACATTTTGGAAAATGAACCATTGCCATGGACAGATCACCATGCAATTAATTTCCGAATTTCCAAAATCCCCCCCTTAACAAAGACATCAAAACCAGTGACAACACACTGGACTAGATGTCAGAAGCTCCATTCGGAAATCTTCAAAACCACATTAAGGGAAAAAGTAAAAACAATTCAATCTCATCAAACGACCTTAGAAACACTGGATGCCATAAACACAGCCCTATTACAGTCAGCCGACTTAATAGCGCCGAAACGGAAAACCTGCATCCGAAAAAATACCTCAAGCTGGTTTAACAACCAGCTGTCGTTACTGAAGCAAGAGCGCAGAAGGGCGGAAGCCGCCTGGAAAAAAAGCTCCTCAGAAGAAAACCTCATCACCTACAAGACCACAACAAGAAAATATCATAAAGAAATCTTCAAAGCCAAGAAAAATTATTTTTACAAGGCTATCAACAGCGCCCTAAACCGCCCCCGCGAACAATTTAAGATGGTCACACAGACCATGAATCCTGTCTGTCTTGAAGCCCCCAATTCTGACACCCAAGAATTTTGCAATGAATTGTCGGATTACTTCATTAATAAAATCGAGGGAATCCGGGAAAGCATTCAGCAAAACAATACCGCCCTGAACCCCCCCCCCCCGCAATTACTCACACAACACCCACAGAAATTCACCACAATTAGGAAAGTTCACTCTAGAACCCATCTCCATCGATGCCACTAAAAATATCATCGGTACTCTGCGAAACAGCACCGCGCCAAATGATATCATCCCCACCAAACTGCTGAAGGAATGCGCCGACATCTTGGCACCTCCTATCACGCAGCTTATAAACCACTCGTTCAAGGAGGGCATGGTGCCCTCCCAGCTGAAAGAGGGCATAATCCAACCCATCTTGAAGAAACCCACCTTAGACCCCAAGGACCCACTTCATCGCCGTCCCATAACAGGCCTAAACGTTCTTTCCAAGGTCATGGAGAAAGTAGTGGTACAACAGCTGCAACAGCATCTAGATACCCACAACCTACTTGATCCATTTCAATCTGGCTTCCGTCCCGGACACGGTACGGAAACAGCATTGCTCAAAATATGGGATGACACTCTCGAGGCCGCAGACGAAGGGGAATCTTGTCTCCTGGTTCTGCTGGACCTAAGCGCGGCCTTTGATACGGTTGACCACAAACTATTACTAACTCGGCTAACGGACGTAGCCAATGTCGCAAAAGGTTATTTATCTTGGTTTTCCTCTTTTTTGGAAAACCGATCACAAACAGTGAAATTGGGACCTTTCCCTTCTGAGAAACGCACGGTATCGCACGGAGTCCCTCAAGGATCGCCTCTATCACCGGTGCTGTTTAACATCTATCTTCGTCCCCTCTTTAAAATCATTAGCAGCCAAAAACTGCTTTATCACTCATATGCTGATGACACGCAACTGTATTTCCGCATTTGCAACAAAAAAGATCACCATCTTAATCTAGAGACATGCCTCTCTTTGATAGAGGACTGGATGACAAAGAGTTATCTTAAACTCAACGGAGCAAAAACAGAACTTCTCCTGTTTCACGCCAAGCGCATGAATCAACCTGCAACAACTTGGATACCCCCGCCCATTCTGGGCAAAATCATCACCCCTAGCGCCAAAGTCAAAAGTCTCGGGGTCATCTTTGACTCCTACATGACAATGGATGCACAGATAGGGTCAGTAGTCAGCGGATCTCACCATCTGCTGCACCTACTACGCAAACTCACTCCTTTTATTCCCAAAGAAGACATAGCGGCCGTGGTGGGAGCAATTGTAAACTCCAGATTGGATTATGCAAACGCCCTCTACCTCGGACTCCCTAAGTACCAAATCGCTCGTCTGCAAGTCGTTCAAAATACGGCCGCCAGACTTGTGACTGGGAAAAAACATGGGAATCAATCTCACCTTCACTGAGAACCCTTCATTGGTTGCCAGTAAAAGACAGAATCGTCTTTAAAGCACTCTGTCTAACGCATAGATGTATCCAAGGGAATGCTCCCCATTATCTATGCGACAAAATAAAGGCTCACAACTCCAATTGCATTCTGCGATCCACCAATCAAAACCTGCTCCAAATACCGAAAGCCAATTACAAGTCCAAAGGAGAAAGAAGATTTGCGGTCCAAGGTCCCAGACTATGGAACGCTTTACCAACCAGCATTCGGTTGGAGGAGAACCACCTAGCCTTCAGGAGAAAGATCAAAACTCATCTCTTTTGATATCAAAGGAGACAGGAACAACCAGCGCCCAGAGGCGATTTAGTTCGCATGCGCCGTGCTATATAAATTCTTCATTCATTCATTCATTCACACCGTAGAAAAAAGTCCTTTATTAATAAAAAAATAAAAATAATCCAGCGGTGGTAATCTACTCGGTCCCAGCTCCCTGCTCCAACGTTGTCTGTATCCAGCGACGGGTGATCTCTGGTCCAGCGATGAGAAGATCCATCCATCCAGAGCGTAGCCACGCCGACCTCCTCTCTCTGCTGGACACAGCCCAGCGAATGACGCGGCTGAAGCTGTGAATTTTTTTACATAGGGGAGGCGGGGCCACCCGTCACGTGACCCCATCCCCTCTGACGCAAGGGGGAAGACTGGGCTTCCCCAGTGACGTAGCAGAGGGTGCGTCAGAGGGGGCGGGGTCACGTGACGGGTGGCCCCGCCTCCCCTATATAAGAAATGTCAAAGTTCCAGCGCGTCATTCGCTTAGCTGTGTCCAGCGGAGAGAGGAGGTCGGCGTGGCTGCGCTCTGGATGGATGGATCTTCTCATCGCTGGACCAGAGATCACCAGTTGCTGGATACAGACAACATTAGAGCAGGGAGCTGGGACCGAGTAGATTACCACCGCTGGATTTTTTTTCTTTTTTTTATTAATAAAGGACTTTTTTCTATGGTGTGTGTGTGTGTGTGTGTTTTTTTTCCAACTATTTACACTTCCTTCGTGAAATGGAAGGGGTACAATGTACCCCATTACCAATCCACATAGGGTAGGCAGGATCTGGGGGTCCCCTTTGTTAAAGGTGTCTTCCAGATTCTGATAAGCCCCCCGCCCGCAGACCGCCACAACCACCGGGCAAGGGTTGTGGGGATGATGTCCTTGTCCCCATCAACATCGGGACATCCTCCCCATGTTGAGGGCATGTGGCCTGGTATGGTTCAGGAAAGGGGGGGCCACACTCTGTCCCCCCCCTCTTTTCTGCGGCCGGCCAGGTTAACATGCTTGCATAAGGGGTCTGGTGTGAATTTTTGGGGGAACTCCATGCCATTTTTTTTTTTAAATTGGGGTGGAGTTCCTCTTAACCACTTCCCGACGGCCGTACGACTTTGTACGGCCGCAGGGTGGTTCTACTTCTCTGGGAGGCCGTCTTTATACGGCCTCCGCTCCTCCTGGCCACTGGGATGCCGATACGCGTGCCTGGCGGCCGCAATGTCCGCCAGGCTCCCGCGGTCGGCGGTTACAGAGACAAGGATGTGGATCTGTGTGTGTAAACACACAGATCCATGTCCTGTCAGGGAGAGAGGAGACCGATCTGTGTCTCTTGTACATAGGGACACAGATCGGTCACCTCCCCCAGTCACCCCCCTTCCCCCACAGTTAGTAACACTCACTAAGGTACACATTTAACCCCTCCCTCACCCCCTAGTGTTAACCCCTTCAATGCCAGTCACATTTATACAGTAATTAGTGCATATTTATAGCACTGATCGCAGTATAAATGTGAATGGTGTAAAAAATGTGTCAAAAGTGTCCGATGTGTCCACCATAATGTCGCAGTACCGATAAAAATCGCAGATCGCCGCCATTACTAGTAAAAAATATAATAATAATAATAATTCTGTCCCCTATTTTGTAGGCGCTATAACTTTTGCGCAAACCATTCGCTTATTCCTTTTTTTTTTTTTTTTACCAAAAATATGTAAAATACGTATCGGCCTAGACTGAAAAAAAAAATTGAGCTATTTATTTTTTAGCAACAAGTAATAAATATATATTTTTTTAAATTGTCGCTCTATTTTTGTTTATAGCGCAAAAAATAATAACCGCAGAGGTGATCAAATACCACCAAAAGAAAGCGCTATTTGTGGGGGAAAAAAATGACGTAAATTTTGTTTGGGAGCAACGTCGCACGACCGCGCAATTGTCAGTTAAAGCGACGCAGTGCCGAATCGCAAAAAGTCCTCTGGTCAGGAAGGGGGTTTAAGTGCCCAGTAAGGAAGTGGTTAAAATCCACACCAGACCTGAAGGGTCTGGAATGGATATTTGGGGGGAACCCCACGTCATTTTTTTTAAAAAAATGACGGAAGGGTTCCCCTTAATATCCATTCCAGACCTGAAGGGCCTGGTAATGGAATTTGGGGGGACCCCCACGCTATTTTTTTTTTTTTTTTATGAATGAATTCGCTCTGAATTGCCAGAGCCGACAATTCATTATAGCCGCAAGTCCGGTTTTAAAAGATTTTTTTTCCTTTCAGAAATGACACTTTGTGCAGGGACAGTTCTATGTACGGGAAACATGCGATATTTCACATGCTAACTTTACACCCCCCCTAGGTACGAAATTTAAAGTAATATTTCACTTTTATTGTTTCACTTTTAGCATTATTAAATTCACTGCTCCCGAAAAAGCTGCAGTTTTTAAAACTTTTTTTTACATTGATACATGTCCCCTGGGACAGGACCCATGTCCCCAAACACTTTTTAGGACAATAACTTGCATATTAGCCTTTAAAATTAGCACTTTAGAACCTTGTTAAAATCTATGGGACTCGAACATTTGAAATCTAAAGTTCACACGAACATTTGGTGTGTTCGCAAGTTCTGGTGCGAACCAAACAGGGGGTGTTCGGCTAATCCCTAGTGGCTGGATCATCACAGGGAAGAGAGTATGAAGGAAGAGGCGAGCTGGCCAGATCACAGCGTGGGGATAGCCCGCTGTAACAACTTACATTTGAATTGCCTCCACTTATGGTCACATCTGCAGTCTCATCTGCATGCTTGTCGTCATCGTTATTAACTTGAGTGGGCAACCGCTCACATTCAATGGCGTCTGGCACTTTGGAGAGGTGGTTCTTTTCACGGATGAATCCCAGTTTTCACTGTACAGGGCAGAAAGCAGACACCGTGTATGGCGTCATGTGAGTGAGTGGTTTACTGATGTCAACAATGTGGATTGAGTGTCCCATGGTGGCGTTGGGGTTATGGTATGGGCAGGCATATGCTATGGACAACGAACACAGGTGCATTTTACTGATGGCATTTTGAATGCACAGGGATACCGTGATGAGATCCTGAGGCCCATTGTTGTGTCATGCATTCATGACCATCACCTCATGTTGCAGCCTGATGATACATGGACCCATGTTGCAAGGACCTGTACACAATTCCTGGAAGCTGAAAACATCCCAGTTCTTGCATGGCCAGCATAACACCCATTGAGCATGTTTGGGATTTTCTCTGGATCAGCATATACGACAGTGTGCCCCAGTTCCTGACAATATCCAGCAACTTCGCACAGCCATTGAAGAGGAATGGACCAACATTCCACAGGCCACAATCAACTACCTGATCAACTCTATGGGATGGAGATGTGCTGCACTGCATGAGGCAAATGGCGGTCACACCAGATACTGACTGGTTTTCGGACCCCCTCAAACTCCCCCCCCCCACACAATACAGTAAAACTGCCCTTTTTATGTGGCCAGCCTAAGGTACACCCTTGCAATAATCATGCTGTCTAATCAGCATCTTGATATGCCACACCTTTGAGGTGCAAGGATTATCTCAGCAAAGGAGAAGTGCTCACTAACAGATTTGTGAAAAATATTTGAGAGAAATAGACCTTTTGTGTACATAGACATAGAAAAAGTCATAGATATTTGCGTTCAGCTCATGATAAATAGGAACAAACACAAAAGTGTTGCGTTTATAATTTTGCTCAGTGTGTATATATATATAGTTTTAATACAAAGAAACATACTAAATATTTACAGGGTAATTAATGGAAGTGTACTTGTCATAAATTTACAATCAATTATTATTATTTTTTATTGTAAATATTGAAAATAGTTATGATACAGTGATACTATGTCAAATTATCCATAACTATATAACAGGTTCTGTTATAAGTGCACCATCTACTGGTTCGCTGCATGTCAGACAGTACAAAGTCATCTTTGCTTAACCTTCTGTGAAAGTAAATCATGTGTGTAATAAGCTACCTGCAGAATGTTGCATTTTGAAGAATGTGTGTGCCCTGTGCTAAAAAGGTTTCTCTTTGGATGTGAACTTTTCTTAAGGTGATAAACTATATCCATAGTCTCCAAAAATAATCCATGCACATCCACTGCCAATTGCCATGTAATGTATTTTTCATTAAAGTGTTACTAAACCCAGGACCCTGCATTCCATATATCTGGTCTCCCTCAGAACATGGAAATGCAATAATTTTTTGAAAAATAAACTGCTAAATATATTTTCTCGTCAGCAGTAGATACAGTAGCAGTCTTGTGACTTATATCAGTGTCTAATTAAAGCTTGTAGGAATAGTTTTCATACTGCACTGAGCTATCCTATCAGGATGCAGTACCCCTGACCCTCTGTCTGGACAGTACTGATCAGCAGATCCAGAGGTGAGCTTTTATAACATTTCATTAGAGGATTCCAGGCAACTACAGGATGCTATAAGTGAATTTTCTACATTAAACCAGCTATAAAAATACACATCCCTGAAATACTGATGTTAGTGTCTCATTAAAGCTCCTACCATGCTGTATATTAAACCTTATGCATCAATTTAAACTGAAAATACAAGTCATTGGAGACAGAGTCAGCTATTGAGAATAAAATTAGTGACTTTGCATTCACCTTTGCTGCATACGTGGACTCTCACAATAACAGAAAAGGTGGGATTACTGAAAGTTTTTCCCGCTGCAATAAAAGAATCCAAGGCATATTTAAATCAGTGGGCCGAGCTGAGTTTTAAACCCACTTTTACTCAAATTGTGGAATTACCTACCTGTCCCTAGGAGGGGTGATTGTGGACTGTTTCCACAGGCTGTTTAAACCCTATCAGGTTCCAGAAAAGCTCCTTGGAGAAGTTGTGACACTCATTAATTTTTATTATGTAAAAGAGCAATTTTGTAGGCAGACAAAAAATCTACGGACCTCCCTGAAAGCTTTACAGACCTTATCTTATATTCTGATCAACAAACACTTCTGCTTGGGGGGAAAAAAGTTAATTTCTGTGACTAAACTGGGCATACAGTGATTTGCTATATTCTGACAGCGGGATTCCACTGTTAATATACGCAAATTTACCAGCATTTCCGTTCAAGAGGAAGTGATTGTCTGGTCCCTACTGAACCTGCCACATTTTGATCTATCAATGGCCAGCCTAAATCTCTAAACGACAATAACATTGCTTACCACTGAGGCTACTCTGTGGAAGGAATTATGATATGCAGTGGTAAAACTCATACTACTCAAATAGTTGAAGAGGGCCTGGTGTTATTGAAACAATTGGATATTATCCCTGAACACAATTCACTTTTAGTTATGATAAATCACCAAGGAGAGAATCTCCTGAATGGAATAAGGTACACCTAAGAAAAATGGGTGAGACCCCTGGAACATTTACATAAGCTACCCACCACTGACAAAAGATACACTGTGGTGTAAACTAAAATGATGTAAACTGGTAATTTTCATTTTAAAGCGTATTTCCAATTAGAAAAAAAACATGATATATCACTGTTCCATTTTCATGTTCTGAAACAAACCCTTTTTAGCTTTAGCTCAGATTGAGCTGCTTTAATTCAATTGATCTTTCTTAATTACCTGTTTTGCAAGTTCATCTTTTCTCAGGAGACATCCTCTACACTGTATACAACATTACTTGGTTCGAATTATATATATGGCTTCTATTCTGCAATCCCAGATATTGCACTGCTACATTCTTAGTCATTAGTAGGGATATGTTTCACAGTGAACTTTGTTCACCAAACAAGTTGCTTTGTTCTTATTGTGGGTATGAGACCCCTGTCCTCATTAACAAGGGAATGTAAAGCCTTGCCAGGAGGCATCCCTCTCAGTGTTGAGGAAATGTGGCCTGGTATGGTTCAAGAGAGGGAGAAGCATGCTCGCTGCTCCTGCCTTTCCTTGCCAGCCAGGCTGCATGCTTGGATAAGGGTCTGGGATACATTTTGGGGAAGCCACAATTTCTTCTTTTCTTTTACCCCTTTAAAATCTATTTGTGTGGAGAGCTGTGGAAACCAAGTAGATGGGCATAATTGATTATATCATTACAGGTTAGGGATCCATGTCTAGCACCTCATCAGTCTTCATTTCGGCATACAGGATTCATAGAAACTGAGGTGTTATTTACCAGCAGATGTTGTCACTTTAAAGGGGTTCTCCACACCAGGGAGAAAGCCTCACATTACGGTGTGTAGTTACAAACAGAAGAACAGGAAGTGAAGATTTCTCAGAAGAAATAAGGACATTTAAAAGCAAAATCGAAGGATGGGGTAAGTGAAGGAGGACTGCACTAAGGTAAAGGAAGCTATTTAGGGAAAACCTTTTTTACCTTTACAAACCCTTTAACTTTAGTGCATTCTCCAGGTCTACTACTTCATGTGCAGGTTTAGGGGATCTTCATTTATAGCAATGAAAATGGCCATAATTGATTTTCAAGGTTTTCCTTCTGGTGACTTCTATTGGGTTTGCATTTTATCATGAGTTTTCCAAAAGTCCCACAAATCTAACATTGGACATCACTAGTCCTTAGCAATATTTTAATTCATACAATATAAAATATAATTTAAGATGTAAAATCATAGAAAGGAAAGTCCTGGTGGCCTCACCTCTGAGATCACTTTTATTGAATAACGTCTATACAATCAATGAGAGTGCATAATGCAGACAGCAGGGGAAGAAAAACAAGCTGACTAATGTATTTTTTATAAAGTAAAGAATAAGGCGCTATACATGTTCATGTGAAAAACTGGAACGAAGAAACACTGCATCAAACTATTATTGCTGCTGTTTTTACTTTATTCGTGTCTCCTGTGGAGTAATTTTTTACATTCCAGCGCCTTCCTGAGTGGCCATTGGAGTGGATTTTTGCCATTAGCGGAACCAATCTGGTGTTCCCAAAGCGTTTTTTGATGGTCCTGTAAAAAGGGGTCAAACAGCTCTGGTGAGTGGCCATCTTCATACTGAGCACTCGTGGTGGAAGATCTACAGTACTTGTTGCCGAGAATCTGATTCTCTGCGACATGGTGCCAACATCTCGCACTCGCTGGAATAGAAAAAGCACATTCCAACGAGCGCGTCATAGAAGCAATGGGGATCCAGCTTGGATTCCCGCCAATTCTAGCCACGGCGTTTGGTATGAATCATGAGGGGGAACTCCACACCAAATTTTAAATTAAAAACCGGCATGGGTTCCCCCAGGGAGCATACCAGGCCCTTGGGTCTGGTATGGATTGTAAGGAGAACCCCCTACGCTGAAACAATGGTGTGGGGGTTCCCCCACAATTCATACCAGACCCGTATCCAAGCACGCCGCCTGGCCGGTCAGGAAAGGAGTGGGGACGAGCGAGCGCCTTGCGGCCCCCCACCCCAAAGTACCCTGTCCCCATGTTGATAAGGACAGGGCCTCTTCCTGACAACCCTAGTCATTGGTTGTTGGGGTCTGCGGGTGGGGGGCTTATCGGAATCTGGGAGCCCTCTTTAATAAGGGGGCCCCCAGATACTGGCCCATCACTCTAGGTGAATGAATATGGGGTACATCGTACCCCTACCCATTCACCTGGAGGCAAAGTGTCAATAAAATAAACACACAACACAGGGTTTTAAAATAATTTATTAGTTAGCTCTGGGGGTCTTCTCCGCTCTCTGGGGGGTCTTCTCCACTCCCCGGGGGTCTTCTTCCATCTTCTCTGCTCTCCACTGTCGTCTCGGCGCTCCCTGGTTATTTTCCTGCTCGCTCTCCGGTGCCTTCTTCGGCATGATGGGACTGTGACGTCATAAGGGGCCTATATAAATCGGTGCGAGCCGCGCACCCAGCATTACAGCGGGAAGAAGCGTCGCGTCAACATCTGAATAAAAGAAAAAGGCAGAAGACGGCAAAGAAGAGCGGGCTGTGCTGCCGCTAGTAATAGAGTAAAAAAAAAGATAGCGGCGACCAGCCCCGAAAAAGGCACTGGAGAGCGAGCGGGAGAAGAACCGGGGAGCACCAAGATGACAGCGGAGAGCGGAGAAGATGGAAGAAGACCCCCACTGGAGAGTGGAGAAGACCCCCCCCCGGAGAGCGGATGAAGACCCCCGGAGCTGACTAATAAATTATTTTAAAACCCTGTGTTGTGTGTTTATTTTATTAACACTTTGCCTCCAGGTGAATGGGTAGGTGTACGATGTACCCTATAGATTCATTCACCTAGGGTGGGGGGCCGATATCTGGGGGCCCCCTTTTTAAAGGGGGCTCCGAGTTCCCCGATAAGCCCCCTGCCCGCAGACCCCGACAGCCAACGGCCAGGGTTGTCGGGAAGAGGCCCTGTCCTTAACAAACATTGGGACAGGGTACTTTGGGGTGGGGGGGCCGCAGGGTGCCCCCCGCCCCAGAGCACCCAACCCACCCATGTTGAGGGCATGCGGCCTGATACAGCTCAGGAGGGGGGCGCTCGCTCGTCCCCACTCCTTTCCTGACCGGCCGGGCGGCGTGCTTGGATACGAGTCTGGTATGGATTGTGGGGGAGGGGGTAGGGGGTTCTCCTTACAATCCATACCAGACCTAAGGGCCTGGTATGCTCCCTGGGGGGGAACCCATGCCGGCTTTTTATTAAAAATTTGGCGTGGAGTTCCCCCTCATGATTCATACCAAACGCCGTGACTAGAATTGGCGGGAATCCAAGTCGGATCCCCGTCGCTTCTATGACGGCTTTTTCCCATCACGGCAAGCCGGCTCGGTGCTGGCTTTCGCAATGGGGCTCGTAGGTGGTCAATCTCGCCGAGAAAGGGAGCGAGATTAACACAATATTGCGGTCACCTACTGTAGAAGTTTTATCTCCGAGCATTCCGTTTTGGTGTTGGGATTTATTCACTTATGGACTTTATGCTTGCTTATTTTTTCATTTATGTGCACATTTAAGTTTGATGCAGTGTTTTTCTTTGTGCCAGTTTTTCACATGAACATGTATAGCGCCTTATTCGTTACTTTATAATTGTACACAGTTTAGTGATTTGTTCACTTTTAAAGGGGGCAGCTGTTGGTTTATATGTTCTTATCCCCACAAGGTGCCATTTTTTTGGTATATATTTTCGCAAGCTGTTCTGGCAGGCTAACCCCCATGGATGATGGAGGCAAGCTTATTGAGGAGAAACAGGAAGTGAGAAATTCAGACAAGGGAAATCGAAGGAAAAGGTAAGTGAACCAACAATCCACTAGCTTAAATTAACCTATTTAGAAAATAAAAAACAAACCTTTACAACCCTTTTAACTAGTGCTTATTCATAGCAATGTGCTTATTTCTATTCCTTCCGATTTCTGAATTATGCATTGTCTTTGATTTTATGGATGATATTTAATAAAAGGGATCTCTGTATTGTAGCCATCCGAACTTTCCTTTCTACCAATTATGTCAGCTGCAAGCTAGGCCGGAACTTGAATAGTGTGTTAGCAGCAGAGTTGGGACAGACCCACCCGGTCCCGGAGCAGTATTTTTTCTTTTTCAAGATTTAAAATCACTTCTATAAATGCTAAAGGACTCAGTAACCTTCACAAAATATCTATACTGTGGAGCTGTGACATATTATGCAGTCAAGAAATCCATTTAAATGTCCACACAACAACCCTCCTAAGAATTTTATATACAGTACCATTATAGCAAGCACAACATCCCAAACAAGGCAATAGGATCTGCTATCAGGAGCACAGTGTTTTTTAATTCTACCCATGCAGGGTTTGATCCAGAGCATAGACACATCAATCTGCAAACTGGATAGTAATCTGCATTTTGATTTTGAAATCTCTAATGCCAGGCAAATCTTATTCATGAATAAACTTTGGATGAAGGCACACAAATTAGGCAGGGTCATCTACTTACATTTTAAGATTTTAATGTAATATCTGATTAGTTGGATACTGCCAACCCTAAGAAAAGAACTAGTTCAACCACATGGGAGTTCTTTTCAATGTATGGAGCTTTAATTTTACAAGTTTAAAACTCCTAATGTTAATAAGGACAGAAAACTCTGCACAGGTTAAGGAACACAGTGTTAAATCTAAATTGCTATGCTTGATCCATCGCCACAAAAACCATAAAGAGTATAATCCACAAAAGATAGTTTATGCTTTTAGTGGTTATTTTAGATTATCCTACAAAGTTTTGTCCTACAACTAACACTTGGACGATCTCTATCTGCCTCGTCTAACGTAGCTTCATATTCTAAACATGCTAAATATACTCTGCCTAACTATAAGGTCCAGATGGAAGAATACTATAAACTTTTCCAGCACACACACCTTCCATGTTTATCAGCCACCCTTAATGCTACTGCTTGCTCTGGAGATGACCACGGTGATTATAATCACTTTACCCAAACCTAATAAGGAGTCTGTGTCACTGCAAATTATAGAACTGTTTCTTTAAATTGGATGTAAACCCGATTCATGAAATTTGAGCTGGGCACATATATCTGCAGTATTTTGTTATCTCTTTTCAATGAGCTAAGTCTTATCGCTCTCTTATGAACGGTTCCTCTGTTATCAGCCTGAGAACTCCTAACATATTTTATGACTTTTTAGACAAAAGCAGCCTGAATCTTTTGTCAAAGGAGGTTTCTAAAATAGAGTAGCAGAGAGCAGCTCCTATTACAAAACAGCTCTGAGAGTCTCTGCCTATGATGAGAGGGAATGTGTGCCTTTCCTCCAATCAGCAATGTTAACTATGTTGGCTGTATGCCCAGACATCACACTTTGTGTTAACCAGGAATCTCCTAACAGGATCTCAACTTTCTAAACAGTATATAAATGTGAACACAGCAGATATACATATAAAACCTATGAAGGGAGATTTGGTTAATCTCTGTGTATCATCTGAGGCTGTTCACTTCATTGGGTGTATGCAGGGTTTACATCCACTTTAATACTCAGATTTAAACTCAGATTTAAAGATTATGCTAAAATTATCTCAAAGAGATTATTGCATGTTTTGCTACGATTTGTCAAAGGGGACAAGGTTTGTTTTGTCTTGGAATGCCCAGGACCCAAATGCCACAGACAACTTCTCAATTTGATCAAATGTTCAGAGATTCAACAGATGCCTTTCCTGCGTCTTTCTTTGGATGCAAACAAGGCATTTGATAAAGTCCATTGGGATAACTTAACAACTGTTCCACCTTTCTAGAGCATTTCCTATCACCAACAGAATGCACTAGGGATGCCCCTGTCTCCTCTTATCTCTGTGCTCCTATGTAACCTCTGGCAGAGATAATAAGAATGCAAGCAGATATTCTTGGCATAACAGTAAATCGACAATCACACACTTGGCAGATAATGTTATTCTATCACCTAGTGACCTTTTTTTTTTCTCTTTACGCAGTGTATAAAGTGCTATTTATTTTTAATGAGGTATTCTATTATAAGCTTAATTAAAGTCAATTGTGTATTCTGGGCACGGGAGTAGACACAGCTACTAAAACTCATATACGATCTACCCTGCCACACACTTGGAATGATGACACCCTCCCATATTTGTTGATTACCATAACAGCTCCTTCTTCTTTATTATACAAAGGTAACTTTTGAACTAGTACTACAGCAAATACAAACTGAACTTCAAATGAATGGGCAGATTGGCATCTTTTACAACGCTAGTTTTGCCCAAAAGCCTGTACTATTTTAGGGCCTTACCAATTACTTTCCCTACTTACTTTTTAATTGTTATTAATTATAGGCTTAAATTGCATGTGTGGCAGGTTAGACACGCCAGGTGGCATGGGATTTTCCAATTTGAAAACATACAACTTAGAAGCACTAGCTTAATTGAGGCACTGGCTCCATGACCCAAATAACAAACATTGGTGCCTACTAGAAAATAATTTGATACCAAAAGGAAACTTTTGTTTACTTCTTCTATTTTATATTTTCACCAAACATGGAAGTATTGGAATACCTCATCCAAGAACTTCATCTATCACAGGAGATTAACTCTGGAGGACATCCATGACAAGACAACCTGGTTGGTTCCCTTTTCTCGTGTTTTCTCTAAATTCTTCCTGCTCCAATGGAAACAGTTTACATATATCAGAATAGCTTATTTAATGTAACACCAAGGCCAACCACGGCTTACAATTCCTACTCTGTCATGATGCTTCCTTAATAAGTCTGATTAAATAACTAAAGGTATCACATGCTTTTATAAGTTTCTACGCTCTGAAAAATACCTTTTCTAAATCTCCACCTATCACTGGGAAGAAGATTTAAAAAAAAGATTTACCTCACTTAATTTATCTTGTACAATAAAATATAATCACACAACTTTCATTGTTGGTTACTGCAATATCTGCATTGGTACCAGTGGCGGAACTACAGCCATAGTGACCCACGCGGGCGCTATGGGGCCCACAGCTGAGTGGGGCCGGTGAGTCGGCATGCAAGTGACTGTGCGAGACTGTGAAAGAGCGGACAGGAAGCTGCCAGCTGGGAGGCTCGGTGGGTGGACTGGCCCGGCGCTCGCTCTGCATCCTGGTAGTTCCGTCCTCACTCACTGTGCAGGCAGCAGAGAGATTACATCATCTCTCTTCTGCCTGATTTAGACTGGGACAGAGGAAGTGACAATTCCCCACCTTAGCAGGAAAGTGACAATCCGCAACTTGTGGCAGGTGACGTGGCAAGTGGACAATCTGCAATGTGTGGCAGGTGCCGTGGCAAGTGGACAATCTGCAACTTGTGGCAAGTGACAATCTGCAACTTGTGGCAAGTGACAATCTGCATGTGGTGTCAGGCGACAGTGGAAAGTGACACACTTGGGGCTCCCACTAATTCTGCATTATAAGTTGCAACATGACGTGATGGTCGTGGATGAATGGCACCTCAGGATCTCGTCACGGTATGGCTGTGCATCAATAAAATAAACCTATGCCCATACCAAAACCCAGACCTCAAACTTTTCCACTCCCCTACTCACATTTTGCGAGTGGAAAATTAGGTCTGGCGAGGAGCTGGGCTGCCTGGAAGTAGGGGGGTGAGCACCGCTCGTACCGACGTCATTTTTTTAACTTAGACGTGAGTTACGTCCTTTCCTATTCACTGACAACTTACGCAAAAAATTTAAAAAATGTAAATTCACGCGGGAACGACGGCCATACTTTAACATGGCAAGTCTATCTATACGCCACAAAATAGCAGCTTTAACTATACGCCGGGAAAAGCCGACTAGCGACGGCGTAAGAGAATGCGACGGCCGCGCGTACCTTCGTGGATCAACGGAAAAAGCTAATTAGCATACCCGATGCGGAAAACGACGCAAACTCCACCCAGCGGGCGCCGAAGTATTGCACCTATGATCCGAAGGCGTACGAAGCCGTACGCCTGTCGGATCGAAGCCAGAAGCCGTCGTATCTTGGTTTGAGGATTCAAACTAAAGATACGACGCGGCAAATTTGAAAGTACGCCGGTGTATCAGTAGACACGCCGGCGTACTTGCTCTGTGAATCTGGCCCAATGAGTCTGCAATCGGGTCACAGTGAGTCTTCAATAGGGGCACAATGAGTCTTCAATGGGGGCACAGTGAGTCTGCAATGGGGCACAATGAGTCTGCAATGGGGGCACAATGAGGCTGCAATGGGTGCACAGTGAGTCTTCAATGGGGGCACAATGAGTCTTCAATGGGGGCACAGTGAGTCTGCAATGGGGGCACAATGAGGCTGCAATGGGGGCACAATGAGGCTGCAATGGGGGCACATTGATTCTGCAATGGGGGCACATTGATTCTGCAATGGGGCATAGTGAGGCTGCAATGTGGGGCACAAAGAGGCTGCAATGTGGGGCACAATGTAGCTGCAATGTGGGGCACAGTGAGTTTTCAATGGGGGCACAGTGAGTCTGCAATGGTGGGCAGAGTGAGGCTGCAATGGTGGGCAGAGTGAGGCTGCAATGGTGGGCAGAGTGAGGCTGCAATAGTGGGCACAGTGAGGCTGCATTGACTGGCACAGGTAAGGCTGTGCTGAGGGGAACTGATAAAGTTGTTGTTAATATTTATTTTTGTAACTTAATTCTGCATAAAACATTTAAGTGTCATTTTACAAGATAATTTATGAGGGTGTGATTAGTGGCAGATTTAGGGGCAGAGCAGGGTAGGGGTTGGGTGGGGCAACTGGTGGCGAGTAACCCTTGAGGCCTGGCTAGTGGCTCAAGACTTGAAATTTTGAGCCCTGCCATAAACCCACACTCGATCCACAACATTGACATCAGCAAACCACTCACTCACACAATGCCATACACGCTGTCTGCCATCTGCCCTGTACAGTGAAAACTGGGATTCATCCGTGAAGAGAACACCTCTCCAAAGTGCCAGACGCCATCGAAAGTGAGCATTTGCCCACTCGAGTTGGTTACGACGAGGAACTGCAGTCAGGTCGAGACCCAGATGAGGATGACGAGCATGCAGATGAGCTTTTCTGAGATGGTTTCTGACAGTTTGTGGAGAAAATCTTTGGTTATGCAAATCTTTGGTTATGCAAACTGATTGTTGTAGCAGCTGTGGCTGGTCTCAAACGATCTTGGATGGAAGATGCTAGATGTGGTGGTCCTGGGCTGATGTGGTTACTTGTGGTCTGGGGTTGTGAGACCGGTTGGATTTACTGTTAAATTCTGTTAAATGCCTTTGGAGATGGAGTATGGTAGAGAATTAAACATTCAATTTAAGGGCAACAGCTCTGGTGGACATTCCTGGAGTGAGCATGCCAATTGCACGCTCCCTCCGCTACATCTGTGGCATTGTACTGTGTGATATAATAGCACATTTTAGAGTGGCCTTTTATTGTGGCCAGCCTAAGGCACTCCTGACAATCATGCTGTCTAATCAGCATCTTGATATGCCACACCTGTGAGATTGATGGATTATTACGGCAAAGGAGAAGTGATCACCAACACAGATTTAGGTGTGCGTTTATCAAACATTGATCATTTATCTAATTTCAGTTCTCAGCAGTTCTCAGAGAACAATCTTCTACTTTGGCACCCTGTTTATGAAGCAGAGAACATTTGTTCTCGGAAGGTGATGAGAGGAGAAGTTTTTCCTCTGAGAACACCTGAGATCTGAGTAGAAGAGGGAGGGCTGCCTGTGATCTCCTGAGACACCTGTGTGATTTCAAAGCCTGCTGAGTTTTAAAAGTGAAACCAAAGTTAAAAAGAGCATATAATTACATGATAAGCGCTTTTTTTAACTCACACTTTTTTTTACATACATTTTGGCACATTCTTTAAATGTGTGTTTTGGCCCATTTTAATTGCACATTTTGGCATTATTTATATCCATTTTGTGCATTTTGGCACTTTTTTAACCACATCAATACTGGGCACTTTCGCCCCCTTCCTTCCCAGACCAATTTTCAGCTTTCAGCGCTCTCGCACTTACAATGACAATTGCGCGGTCATGCTACACTGTACCCTAATTAAATTTGTATCATTTTGTTCACACAAATAGAGATTTCTCTTGGTGGTATCGATATAAGCGAAAAAAGAGCGTAAATTTGGAAAAAAATATATATTTCCGTCTTTCTATTTTTAAAACAAATCCAATGAAATCTAATTTTGTCATAAATGTAAGCCAAAATGGATTCTACTATATGTTTCCTGACAGACTCCATGGCAGCCTACGTGTGGGTTAATCCCGCCTCTCATACCTCATAGGACCCTACTCCCATAAATCTTTGCTTCTAGCCAGAGACCGTGTTCCTTTTTTTGTCCTCCTCCTAGGACCAAGATGTATTTTGTTACCTTATGAAGATTCTATGGATATTCAGTCTGGCGCACGGATTGGTGGTTCAATCTTATGGAAATCCAGCAGTCCCAGCTATTAGCAGGGTGGATTCGGGCAATTTTTATGATGCCATGAAGAGCTTATTACCCTGGCCATTGGCAGGCAAGCGGCAACTTGGGCCAAACGTCCTAGCTATTAGCAGGAGGCCCCCCTGATTTACATACGCCCAGATCGTGCAGTGATTGTTTATTCCCATGTCCCAGGCTGAATCAGGATCAGGATGGTATCGTATGAGATTCATTATATATATACTTATTTGCTTGGCAGCAGTTTCTGTTTGTTCTCTGTCTGTACCTGTCTGCGCTGTGTATCTCCTCCATGGCGGCTGGGACGCATCTGCATTCCACTCGGCCGCGTCTTCCGGGCTGCCTGCACTGTTGTGAACCTAGCCTGGAATCGAGGCTTGGTTTCACACTTGCTCAGTTCCGGATTGGACGGCCTTTCGCGCATGCGCGCGGACTCCGTTAGGCGACGTCGGCTCCGTCGTACGTACGCCAGGGGGGCGCGGTGACGTCATCGGCGGCGCCAGGTTTAAATAGCTGTCAGATTTAGCTATTGCCTGGGATGCCCTGCGGGATTGTGAGCAGCCTCCCGGTGTATGTAGCTGTGTCTGGCAAGGTAGGAAACGGTTCTCTCCTCCCTCTGCTCTGATCTGCCTGATGGTTTTTCCTTGGGTAATTATGGCTTGATTTTTTCAGCTACCATATCTGTATAATGGACGTTTCACCGCCCCCCGGTGGCCAACCCTTGCTCTGCAGGTAGGAATTTTTTCCTACTGCTTGTATTGGTTGCCCTTCTGTCTTTTTCTTCATTCATTGATGTTCTGTCCTTGTGTATCTTGTCTTTTTTAGCCCTTCTAGGTCTGAAACTAGGCATTCAGCACGTGAAGAAAATGATAACGCTAAATCTAAACATCATTCCTCTTCAAGCTCTAGACGTCCGAGATCGTCTTCTCAACATCATAGTAGAGAGCCCAGATCTGCACACCACTCCCATGGCCGTTCCAGTCACTCTAAAAGCAGAGTTTGCTGGGGGTGCAAGTCTCAGATTCCGGAAGGGAGATCTCTCTGTGAACCATGTTATGCCCGGGCCATGAGGGAGAGGGGTGAGGAAGGTCTTCAAGTGGAGGCTATAGTCAGAAGGGTGGTCCAGGAGTCCCTAAACAAATCTGACCCCATAATTACAGTTGTCCCTCCAACTGACCCCGCACCAATTCCCATACAAATGGATACTGAAGTCCCGGGGCCCTCTACACTCTATCGCTCCGCAAGTGAATCCTCCTTGTGCGAAGTTGAAGATTCTAACAATACTTCTGGTTTTGATTTTTCTTTAGTCCCAAATCTAGTTAAAGCGGTAAAAGACGCCCTAAAGTGGGAAGAGCCTGTTGAGGCCCCTTCTAAACAGAGAAAATACTTCAAACAACTCAAGAAGGACCGCCCAAATTTTCCTTTTCTGGAAGAACTTGGGGGAATCTTTTCAGAAGAATGGACTGGGGTGGAAATGAAAAATTCTTTACTCTCCAAGGTGTCAAAAATGTATCCTTTCAGAAGTGAGGATGTGAAACATCTAGAATCTGCCCCTCTGGTTGACGCAGCTCTAATGAGGCTAGTGAAACACGTCACACTCCCTTTGGAAGATTCCGTCTCGTTCAAAGACGGGTTAGAAAGAAAGATAGATACTGACCTTAAACGGATATATATCACGGCAGGTATGACTTGCAAACCAGCTCTGGCTCTCGCAGCATTGTCTAAAGCCATGGAAACTTGGTCAGATGAGATTGATTCCTGCCTGTCAAACATCTCTGAAGATTTAGCAGGAAGCCTGCTGCTTCATGAACTGAAAATGGCATTGTTTTTTTTGGGGGAGGCCTCCCTTGATATTATACGCCTGGTGGCTCGTGTCATGCTATCCTCTGTGACAGCCAAACGGGCCATGTGGCTCCGTCCTTGGCTAGCTGATCCTGCCTCTAAGCAGGCTTGGTGCCGTATTCCCTTTCAGGGTTCTTCCCTGTTTGGGAATAAGCTTGATAGTGCCATTTCCCGGGCCACGGGTGGTAAGTCGGGATTCCTTCCCCAAGATCGTCGCCTTCTGGGTCAGAGAAGATTTCAACCTAGACGCAATCAGGATCGTGCAAGAGAGGCTCGTAGCTACAGACCCGGCCGCGATTTCAGGCGGAATTGGAGAAGAAACCAACCGTCGGGGCAGAAGCCCTCTAAAGTAGCTCCTTCCGGGGGTCGTGAAGCCCCTAAATCCTTTTGATACAGGATCGGCTCAGACAGTTCAAGTCGGAGCCAGATTACTCCAGTTCCGACATGTCTGGGCAGCCTCGGTAAAGGATTACTGGACGGTCAAAACAATTTCTTCAGGTCATTCATGGACATTCATAGAACCACCCAGGCTTCAGTTTATACCCACAGTTCTGCCCTCCTTGGAGGAGAAGAAACAAATTATTCTTTCATACACAAATTCCCTGATAGCTCAGGGTGCCGTCATACAAGTTCCAGCGTCCGAAAGGTTCCATGGGATGTATTCACCCCTGTTCATGGTCCAAAAGAAGTCCGGCTCTTGGAGACCAGTAATAGATCTCACGTACCTAAATACCTTCATAAAAAAGGAAAGGTTCAAGATGGAGTCATTGCTCACAATACGTCAGACGATTCAACCAGGCGATTGGCTAGTCTCTATAGACCTAAAAGATGCATACTTTCATGTTCCAACTGCAGCAGAGTTCCAGAAGTATCTCCGATTTGCGGTAAACAATATTCATCTCCAGTTTACATGTCTCCCATTCGGGCTTACAACATCGCCTCGAGTATTTTCAAAGGTCTTACTGGCTGTGGTCGCTTTGATCAGAACCAAGGGAATCCGTCTACACCATTATCTGGACGATCTGCTATTACTCTCCCAATCCAAGGGACAGATATTGCTACACCGGGCTCAAGTCATTTCTACCCTGACGGAGTTCGGTTGGCTTCTAAACTTGGAAAAGAGTCATCTAGAACCTACACAAACCCTGACCTTTCTCGGAGCTCAATTCAATACGATAGAGAGCACAATCTCCTTACCACTGGAGAAAATTCCTATTATACGAGACAGGATTCACCTTGCACTGTCTTCTCCTCTCCTCAGAGCATCACAGTGCCTAAAAATAATAGGCACCATGGTATCTACAACCCCCATGATGAAATGGGCACAGTGGAAGATGCGTCCCTTTCAAAAGGGATTTCTCCAACAATGGGATCCAAAGGCCCGAGATCATTTCATTCGAATAACTCCATGCATGCGGGAAAGTCTCCCTTGGTGGCTCTTATGGAAAAATCTTCTCAACTGTCATTCGATAGCCCCTGTTTCATGGATCACAATTACAACGGATGCCAGCAACAGAGGCTGGGAGCACTCTGCCTGAAGGAGGTGGCACAAGGGAAGTGGGTCTTTCCGTCTCAAAAGGTAGTTTCCAATATACTGGAACTTCGAGCAGCCTTCCATGCTCTACAAGCCTTCTCTCACTTGATCAAGGGATCCTCAGTCCTCCTGAGACTGGACAACACGACAGCAGTGTCTTATATCAAAAGACAGGGGGGCACCCGCAGTCTTTCTCTACTGAAAGAAGTAGACCCGATCATGTCATGGGCTCAAACACATTTAATGAACTTGACAGCAGTATATCTTCCCGGAGTTCAAAACTCTCAGGCGGATTTTCTTTCAAGGAAGTCGCTCGACAACGAATGGTCTCTCCACAACGAAGTCTTCAACTGGATTCTATCTCTAGGGATTGCCCCAGAAGTAGATCTATTCGCATCCCCGTGCAACTTCAAACTAGGGAAGTACTACACGAGAGGTCGTTGCCCCCAAGCCTTCGGAGTGGATGCCCTGACAGACCAGTGAAGGTTCCAGAAAGCATACGCCTTTCCCCCGACACCTGTCATTCTCCGTTTCCTGTCGAGACTCAGATGGGAGAAGGTCGAAATAGTAGCGATAATCCCATACTGGCCCAACAGGCCATGGTTTCCGTTACTGGCACAACTCAGTTTCCGGGATCCAATTCAGCTTCCATCCAGACCAGATCTTCTACTACAAGGAATAACTCCTCACCCTTGTCCAACACATCTACATCTAATGGCTTGGTTTTTGAAAGGGCAAGGTTGGAAGCATTAGGGTGCCCAAGTATAGCCATTCCAACCCTGTTAAATGCCAGAAGACCAAGTACCAACAAGGTGTATCAGAAGATATGGTCCAAATTCTCAGACTTCATTGCCTCTGTGAATAGTTCTCTTAATGATCCCCAAATTCAGGATGTACTGGGGTTCCTCCAGACAGGTCTTGACCTACCCCTGTCTGTCAGCTCCTTGAGAGTCCAGATTTCAGCCATCTCCGCCTTCACAGGCATATCCTGGGCCAGGCACTCACTTGTCAGGCAATTCTTTAAAGGTGCTGTGAGACTTAGACCTCAGAGAAAACCAAGGTTTTCCAAGTGGGATCTTCCTACAGTTCTGGATTATTTCTCAGAAGATCATCATGAGAATCATTTGTCCATCAAGGATCTCTCTCTCAAAGTTGCCTTCCTTGTTGCCATTACGTCAGCCAAGAGAGTATCTGAAATTGGTTCTCTAGGTTCCAAAGAACCATTTCTCACCTTCTTCCCGGATCGGGTCGTGTTAATTCCTATGTTGGGTTCTAACCCAAAAGTAACATCTGTCTTTCACGAGAATAAGGAGATCGTCCTTCCAACCTTTCGTTCATCTGAAGATTCTAGTGTACATCCTTTGGATGTTGGAGAAGTTCTGAAACAATACCTTGAAGCTACTACTTCGTTCTGACAATCAGATCATCTACTTGTCACCTTTCAAGGTAAAAATAAAGGAATGCGTGCTTCCTCCAGGACTATTGCTAGGTGGATCGTCCAAGCCATCCAAATGGCCTACAGAGCAAAAGGGTTGGCTCCTCCAGATGTGGTGACTGCACACTCCACTCGGAGCATCTCCACATCGTGGGCGGCTGCCCGTCACGTCTCCCCGGAAGTAATTTGTAAAGCAGCCGCATGGTCGTCTTTGAATACATTTATGACGCATTATTGCGTGGAACCGGCCTCCTTGTCGTCGGTTAATTTTGGTTTGCATGTTTTATCTATGGACAATGTCAAATAAATCTTTTTTCGTTAACCAGCATTTGCCCACCCGGGTGTGTATGGCTAGTCATTTCCACATTTAATGAACTTGACAGCAGTATATCTTCCCGGAGTTCAAAACTCTCAGGCGGATTTTCTTTCAAGGAAGTCGCTCGACAACGAATGGTCTCTCCACAACGAAGTCTTCAACTGGATTCTATCTCTAGGGATTGCCCCAGAAGTAGATCTATTCGCATCCCCGTGCAACTTCAAACTAGGGAAGTACTACACGAGAGGTCGTTGCCCCCAAGCCTTCGGAGTGGATGCCCTGACAGACCAGTGAAGGTTCCAGAAAGCATACGCCTTTCCCCCGACACCTGTCATTCTCCGTTTCCTGTCGAGACTCAGATGGGAGAAGGTCGAAATAGTAGCGATAATCCCATACTGGCCCAACAGGCCATGGTTTCCGTTACTGGCACAACTCAGTTTCCGGGATCCAATTCAGCTTCCATCCAGACCAGATCTTCTACTACAAGGAATAACTCCTCACCCTTGTCCAACACATCTACATCTAATGGCTTGGTTTTTGAAAGGGCAAGGTTGGAAGCATTAGGGTGCCCAAGTATAGCCATTCCAACCCTGTTAAATGCCAGAAGACCAAGTACCAACAAGGTGTATCAGAAGATATGGTCCAAATTCTCAGACTTCATTGCCTCTGTGAATAGTTCTCTTAATGATCCCCAAATTCAGGATGTACTGGGGTTCCTCCAGACAGGTCTTGACCTACCCCTGTCTGTCAGCTCCTTGAGAGTCCAGATTTCAGCCATCTCCGCCTTCACAGGCATATCCTGGGCCAGGCACTCACTTGTCAGGCAATTCTTTAAAGGTGCTGTGAGACTTAGACCTCAGAGAAAACCAAGGTTTTCCAAGTGGGATCTTCCTACAGTTCTGGATTATTTCTCAGAAGATCATCATGAGAATCATTTGTCCATCAAGGATCTCTCTCTCAAAGTTGCCTTCCTTGTTGCCATTACGTCAGCCAAGAGAGTATCTGAAATTGGTTCTCTAGGTTCCAAAGAACCATTTCTCACCTTCTTCCCGGATCGGGTCGTGTTAATTCCTATGTTGGGTTCTAACCCAAAAGTAACATCTGTCTTTCACGAGAATAAGGAGATCGTCCTTCCAACCTTTCGTTCATCTGAAGATTCTAGTGTACATCCTTTGGATGTTGGAGAAGTTCTGAAACAATACCTTGAAGCTACTACTTCGTTCTGACAATCAGATCATCTACTTGTCACCTTTCAAGGTAAAAATAAAGGAATGCGTGCTTCCTCCAGGACTATTGCTAGGTGGATCGTCCAAGCCATCCAAATGGCCTACAGAGCAAAAGGGTTGGCTCCTCCAGATGTGGTGACTGCACACTCCACTCGGAGCATCTCCACATCGTGGGCGGCTGCCCGTCACGTCTCCCCGGAAGTAATTTGTAAAGCAGCCGCATGGTCGTCTTTGAATACATTTATGACGCATTATTGCGTGGAACCGGCCTCCTTGTCGTCGGTTAATTTTGGTTTGCATGTTTTATCTATGGACAATGTCAAATAAATCTTTTTTCGTTAACCAGCATTTGCCCACCCGGGTGTGTATGGCTAGTCATTTCCCACACGTAGGCTGCCATGGAGTCTGTCAGGAAAAGGGAAAATTTATATCAAATACTTACCGTAATTTTCCTTTCCTGATGGACTCCATGGCAGCAGGAGTTCCCTCCCTTGCTGGAGTAGGCTATATTACGGAACACGGTCTCTGGCTAGAAGCAAAGATTTATGGGAGTAGGGTCCTATGAGGTATGAGAGGCGAAATTAACCCACACGTAGGCTGCCATGGAGTCCGTCAGGAAAGGAAAATTACGGTAAGTATTTGATATAAATTTTCCCTTTTTTGGTAAAAAAAATCTGGTAAGTGTATAATAATTGGTTCGTGTGATTGAGGACATATCTACGCAAATGATATTGTACAGATGTGTGCAGGTGATCACGGACATATGTGTGCAAATGATCATTGGGACATGTGATTTTACTGTTACATATGTGAGGGGCAGGTGTTTTCACTATGTGGGAACATGTGTGGTGACGTGTTTTAAGGACATGTGTTTTGGGGACATGTTTGTTTACTTTCTGTGTTTTACACTGTGTGGGACACTAGACTGGTGATCAGTAGTGTTGCTCACGAATATTCGTATTGCGAATATTCGGCTCGAATATGGCATATTCGAGTATTCGCGATATATTTCGAATTTCGCGGTGAATATTCGCTATTCCGAATATTCGCATTTTTTCAATTTTATTTTTAAAACAGATCACATCCTATCGACGTCTAAAAGCATTGCTGGTATGATTAGAGACCCTGGGCCGAGTAGCTAAGCTGAGGCGATCCTTTTATGTTGCCAAATATAAAAAAAAAAAATTGCGAAATTTCGCTAATGCGAATGCGAAAATGATTGCGAATTTTCGATAACTGTGGTAGGAGAACTCTGATTGTCTCTGATGCAAAAGGGGGGGGGGCTTTGTGTATGTTTCTGTTATGAATATTTGTATGTTTGATATTATTTTTTTTGTAAGAAGGAAAATATTGCGCATACTTTAAAAAAAGGGGAGAATACAGCAGCAACTCAAAAATGTTATACAACATAAATTAATACAAGACAGAAAATGGAGTCGCTCTACAAGAATAAAAAATATGTCTAGTGACAAGACATGTGGGCAAATTATAAAATAAGCAAGCGCAAATAACTTGTGAAATACACAGTGAAACAAATATATAAAGAAATATAGTCCCAATAATAGAAAAATAATCTTTCATAAAAATGTCTTTGATATGTGAAGTGAAAAAAAGTCCAAAGCATGCAGCATGAACGTGTTCAATCTTCAAGGTGTTTGATTGACAAACGGCTGTGACAGATGGATAGGGTAAAGAATCACCACAAATGCAAAACACTTTTTATTTTCTATTGTAAAATATGAAGAATATTCTGAGCCAATCAGAGTGCTCCTTCCGCATTTGCCGAATATTCGCAATTATTTTGTATTGTAAAATATCACGAATATTCTGAGCCAATCAGAGTGCTCCTTCCGCATTTGCTGAAATTTCGCAATTATTTTGTATTGTAAAATATCACGAATATTCTGAGCCAATCAGAGTGCTCCTTCCGCATTTGCCGAATATTCGCAATTATTTTGTATTGTAAAATATCACGAATATTCTGAGCCAATCAGAGTGCTCCTTCCGAAATTTTGCCATCAATATCGCATTCGCATTTTGCGAAATTTCGATACAATATCACGAATATTCTGAGCCAATCAGAGTGCTCCTTCCGCTGTTGTCGAAATTTCGCAATTATTTTCGCATTCGCAATAGCGAAATTTCGCAAAAATTTCATTTCGATAAAATATCACGAATATTCGAATTTAGCGAATATTTCTCGAATATTCGGCTATATATTCGTGATATATCGCGAAATCGAATATGGCGTATTCTGCTCAACACTAGTGATCAGTGAGTAAAAAGCTGAAAAAACAGCTCATACTCACTAATCACCAGCCAGGTGCAGCGATCCACCATCCTATCCTCACCGACGACTTCTGTGTGAGGAGAGGAGAGCCGATCACCTAGCAACTGGCTCTTTGTTTACATCACATGACGGCTGTGATTGGACACGGTCGTCATGTGATCAGGAGGGCCAATCACAGAGCCCTCCTGCCGGTCTATGATGCACCGTGTCCGGGTGACATGAGTGCATCAGGATCGCGCTGCTGCATGTGTTTCCGGAATGCACACCAAAACGCAGGTAAAAAATTAGCCAAAATACGTGTTAAAAAGGCACTAACATATGCTAAAATGTGTTTTAAAAAACAAGCGAAAATGTTTGTTGAAAAAAGCAGCAAAAGTGCATCAAAGACAGTACCAAAATGGACATAAAAAAAGGCCCAAAAAGCCAAAATTTTATAGAAATTTGGAATCCTGGCAGTTTCTGCCAACAATTCTGCATTGCTCAGATGTGAATCTATCCTTTTACAAACAGATTTTTCTAAGCCTTACACATTAGCCATGTGTGGGAAACTGTTTTAAATGCTTTTGCAAAATCCAAGTATACTATATCCACAGCCACTCCTTTGTCTAAGGTTTTGCTTATCCCCTCATTAGCAAACAGTTCGGTTCGCACCAGAACATGCGAACAGGCAAAAAATTTGTTCGAACACACGAACACCGTTAAAGTCTATGGGACACGAACATGAAAAACAAAAAGTGCTATATTTAAAGGTTAATATGCAAGTTATTGTCATAAAAAGCATTTGGGGACCTGGGTCCTGCCCCAGGGAACATGTATAAATGCAAAAAAAGTTTTAAAAACGTCTGTTTTTTCGGGAGCAATGATTTTAATAATGCTTAAAGTGAAACGATAAAAGTGAAATATTCCTTTAAATTTCATACCTAGGGTGTGTCTCAAGTATGCTTGTAAAGTAGCGCATGTTTCCCGTATTTAGAATTGTCCCTGCACAAAGTGTAATTTCTGAAGGAAAAAAAAGTAATTTAAAACTACAATACAGCAACTACAATGGCAATACAGAGAAAAGTAATTGAAAAAAAATACAGGGGTCCCCCCAGTCCATTACCAGGCCCTTTGGGTTTGATATGAATATTAAGGGGAACCCCTGCCATTTTTTTCAATTACTTTTATCTGTATTGCCGGGACCCGACAATTCATTAATAGCGCGAGTAGTTTTAAATTACTTGTGCATGGAACCAAAATTTTTAAAAAAAATGTGTGGGGGTCCTCCCAAATTCCATATCAGGCCCTTCAGGTCCCCCAAAAAAGATTTTTTATCCTTTTGATAATGGCAACAGAAACTACCCAAATGACCCTGATCAAAAGATTACATACCCTAGTTATTTTGGCCTGATAACATGCACACAAGTTGACAGTCACAAAGGAGTTTGAATGGCCATTAAAGGTAACCATCCTCACCTGTGATCAGCTGGCTTGTAATTAGTGTGTGTGTATAAAAGATCAATGAGTTTCTGGACTCCTGACAGACCCTTGCATCTTTCATCCAGCACTGCACTGACATCTCTGGATTCTGAGTCATGGGGAAAGCAAAAGAATTGTCAAAGGATATGCAGGAAAGGGTAGTTGAACTGTATAAAACAATAAAGGGATATAAAAATATATCCAAGGAATTGAGAATGCCAATCAGCAGTGTTCAAACGCTAATCAAGAAGTGGAAAATGAGGGGTTCTGTTGAAACCTAACCATGATCAGGTAGACCAACTAAAATGTTAGCCACAACTGCCAGGAAAATTGTTCGGGATGCAGAGAAAAACCTACAAATAACTTCAGGTGAAATACAGGACTCTCTGAAAACATGTGGTGTGGCAGTTTCAAGATGCACAATAAGGAGGCACTTGAAGAAAGATGGTCTGCAAGGTCGAGTCGCCAGAAGAAAGACATTACTATGCAAATGCCACAAAGTATCCCGCTTACAATACGCCAAACAGCACAGAGACAAGCCTCAAACCTTCTGGCACAAAGTAATTTGGAGTGATGAGACCAAAATTGAGCTTTTTGGCCACAACTATAAATGCTACATTTGGAGAGGAGTCAATCAGGCCAATAATGAGACGTAAGGAGGTGGATCGCTAATGTTTTGGGGATGTGTGAGCCACAAAGGCACAAGAAATTTGGTAAAAATTGTTGGCAAGATGAATGCAGTATGTTATCAAAAAATACTGTAGGAACATTTGCATTCATCAGCCAGGAAGCTGCGCATGAGATGTACTTGGACATTTCAACATGACAATGGTTCAAAAGACAAGGCCAAGTCAACCTATCATTGGCTACAGCAGAATAAAGTGAAGGTTCTGGAGTGGCCATCTCAGTCTCCTGACCTCAATATCATTGAGCCACTCAGGGGAGATCTCAAACGTGCAGTTCACGCAAAACAGCCCAAGAATTTACAGGAACTGGAGGCAGGTTTACCATCTAAAAAAGATAAAGAGCCTCATCCACAAATACCACAAAAGACTGTAGGCTGTCATTGATGTTAAAGGGGGCAATACTCTGTATTAAGAACTAGGGTAAACTTTTGATCAGGGTCATTTTGGTAGTTTCTGTTGCCATTAGGATTTAAAAAGAGTAAACACAGTTGATTAATAATACATGGCTTCAGCCAAACACTGCCCATGAGTAAAATAAATGTTTTTGTGTTATCATTCATATTCTCAGAAAAATTACCAAGAAATCATAAATTTTGCCATGCAGGGTATGTAAACTTATGAGTACAACTGTATATCAGCAGTGTTTTATTATCTCTCTCCAAAGCCCTAAGTCCTGTGGCTTTCTTCTGCTCCATTCTTCTTTTATCAGGATGAAAACTTTGGCACATGCCATAAAACCAGCCTGAAATATGTGTCAGGGCAGGTACTATAAATAGATTAGCAGACAGCTGGTCAATTTAAAGCACAACTCTGCAAGTCTCTGCCTATGTGGAGGGGGCTGTTTGCCTTTCCTCCAATCAGCTGTCTCATATTGTATGGCAAGACTCTCCTCCCCCAGCTGGAACAGGAAGAGAAGATTCTAACAGGACGTGCACTTTCTAAACAGTATATAAAGCTGAAGACAGCAGATATACATGTTATGTAGGGAGATTTGTTTCATCCCTGTGTATCATCTAAGGCTGTTCACTTCACTGGGTATTGGAGATAGTTTACATCCACTTTAACATACAAAAAAAACTTCTGTGTGCCTCAGCCCCCCTAATACTTACCTGAGCCCATCTGTCAGGGATCGGATGGGAGACTGATTTGATGAGGTCGGCCTCTCTTATATCTCCTGTCCTGGCTCCGCTGAAGATGAAACAGAGGAAGCCGAAGGACAAGAGGGACACGAGTGCCTGGAGCCGGAGGTCCCTGGGGAACAGCTTGGCAGGGTTCAGCGGCCTGGAACAGACCGTGATGAGTGGCGCAGGAACAGGTGATAGCCAGGCAGGTAACCGAGGGTTAACAGTGTTCAGGGGCATAGACAGGAGCAAGGTCTCAGAGATAGCCTGGTTCGTCAGCAAGCGGGCAGTGAGGTACCGAATCATAGACAGAGCCAAAGTCAGGAACGGAGCCGGGTCAGAATACTGGGAAGACATACAGGATCAAGCAGGATTTCAGAAACAAGCTGAAGATCAGTCAGCAAGGTACAAGAGTCCAGACACCCTTTAAATAGGCTGTCTGGCGCGCATGCGCGCACCTGTGAGCTATTCTATAAAGGGGGGGGGTGGCGGGCCGAATCACAGTTCCATGTCTGAATGGACACACTGAGCTGCGGCTCGGCTCGGGTGCCCCCATAACAAGCTGCTTGCTGTGGGGGCACTCAGTAGGAGGGAGGGGCCAGGAGCACCAAGAGAGACCCGAGAAGAGGAGAATTATGCCTGCTTTGTGCAAAACCACTGCACAGAGCAAGTAAGTATAACATGTTTGTTATTCTTAAGTAAAAAAAAACGAGACTTTAGTATCACTTTAATGCTGGTTCAGTAAACCTGTGCTCTATTCAAGCATGTAGTTAGGCTAAGGGTATTTTTACATTATATTAATTCTTCATAAGCTGATATTTTTGCTGTAAACCAACACTTTTGTAACATCATGAAAAACTCTACATTACAGAATGAATTTTAGCAGTTTGCTTGTACGCATTCACTTAGCTAGTATCTCTTAATCTTCCCACACAAAGCACTGCCGCCTTGTCAGAACAGCAAGGAATGAGCTATGTTCAGTCAAAGACAATTACAGATAAAAATATCTTGAAAGGCCTACAACACTTATTTCTGTGTCATTTGTGAAAGACTGAGGATATTTTCTAAACAAACTTCACAGCAGGGCCATATTGGTTCTGTGTTTGGTGTCAGGTCAGGTAGGCCTATTTGATCTCCTTTGTTCAGGAACAGCCAGATGGGAGGTGGATAGGGTCAGCTTTGGCAGACACACACTCTATAGTGTGATCACTCCAGCGTGAAAAATGTCACCCTTGTTGGTTTTTCACACAGCTGTTAATGAGACGGTTTGTTGCCGCTAAACAAATGCATGCAGGCATTCATACTGCTTCAGGCTCCAAGCAAAATAGCGGGGAGAGAATCCAATGTGGCACCTCTGTTGTAAACATGTGGAAGACTTGTGTGCCAGTGATTGGTAGGTGGCCTATGTTTGTTTTGAAATGTCTTGTCAAGTTCATTTACACATTGCCAGCATTTCATGTACACACAGCCTTTCTCCCTGATGGAAAAAAAACAATTAGGGTGAAAACAAATAACAGCAAGTCTGCCTGAGAGAGACATGTACTGTAAATATCTGCATCATTAATACATTTCTGTTGTCAAACTCAATTTTGCAATCAAATAAATTACCAATATTTAAGTTGATTATTGGTAAAATACATAGACTAATTAAGGTGCTTTTTACAGAGCTCTCATTCCCTCCTGGGTCATGTTAGAGAAGTCTCTAACTTCTATTATATATTCTACAGTGCTGCATAACATTTTAACTTTATAATAGTCTTAAAAGTATTGCTGTCTACACAAATCTATGCAATTTTGTGAGCATTAACAAGTATTTGGTATGCAGAATGATAGGGATTACTAAAAAGTCGCTATCATCACATATTGACATAAGGCATAATTATTAAAGGGGTTGTAAAGGTAAGCGTTTTTTCACCTTAATGCATTCTATGCATTAAGTTGAAAAAACATCTGTGAATTAGCGCCCCCCCCCCCGGTCCCCCCTTACTTACCTGACCCCTCGAAAGTCCCACGCTGTGAACGCACTTGCTTCTCGGCTCATTCAATGGTTGATTGAAAGCAGCGCAGCCATTGCCTGGTGCTGCTGTCAATCACGTCCAATGATTCGGCGCGCCCAAGTGATACAGTGAGCGGCTATGGCCACCGGCTGTATCACAGGAGCGCACCCGCAAGAACTCATCACCATGCAAGCTCTCTCGCACTAAGGTGATGAGTTCTTGCGAGGGGGAGCCGAGACAGCCATCGAGGGACCCCAGAAGACCAGGATCGGGGCCACTCTGTGCAAAACGAGATGCACAGTGGAGGTAAGTATAACATGTTTGTTATTTGAAAAAAAATATACATAAGAAGTATTTTTTATGATGTTTATCATTTCTTTAGATTTGTTGACAAAACACTTTTTACTGTGTCCAGAATGGATTGGCATATTGATTGCAATATATTATCAGTTTATTTGTTCATGCATACAATTTTTATTTATTTATTCTATGAATCTTCACATATGAAGTTTTCTACATGAAATGTACCCTTTCTATGGAGAAATTTCCTGTATACTGTGTTCGGAAAGGGTTTCCTGAAAAGGACTATTCTCCCTATGGCAGATGGCCATCTTTAAATACAGTACAAAACACATCTTGATCCTTGAAGTTTATCTACTATGACTTGGAAACTTGTATCGCCATTTTCACATTTCATATGGGATTACAGGTACCTATGCCACACCAGGGATTGACAGTTTTTTAACCTTAAAACATTCCACACACCATTCTATTTCCTGATGAGGATTGGGTCTCCCCTTAGAATCTAGATTGACCTCATCTACCCAATATGGAGACAGGAACATTCTCTATAAGTGCACTTGGAAGGTTGTGTCTACCATCTTTTGGTGATGCATGACCTCCTACTAACATCAAATATCACCAGTAATAAACCAAACCATAAGAGCTGTCCCATTTCTAGTCTTCTATCCCTTTTTTCTTCTGATGGACACCCCTGTGAGTGTTCTTTAATACTCACCTTGAGCCCTGGTTCACACTGGGCTGCGGGAGTGAAGCCGTGCAAGTTCAGCTGAACTCGCACGGCTTCACTCCCGCTGGCAGTCCTGATTTCGGCCGCGATTTAAGAGACATCTGTGCAGGTTTCTGCACAGATGTCAATGTAAATTGCGGCCCGAAATCTACTTTTTGAAATCGGTGCAGCGCCGCAGATGCGGCGTTGCACCGATTAGGACGGTGTCATTGCCGACAATTGCCGGCAAATGCCGCCGATTTGAGATGCGATTTCACATGTGAAATCGCATCTCAAATCAAAGCAAATCGTACCCAGTGTGAACCTGGGCTCAAGGACTGCCAACTTACACATTTATTTTTTCTTTGTGATTATGTTTACTCACTCCACTGTACCTATGGAAAGAGCCATGGGTAACACCCAGACTAAATTTCAGATATGTAGGTCTCTGTTCACCCCCATTACATGGGGATAATGAGATCAATAGATTATAGGACAAAAACTCTACACTGCGGCAGTGAACCACAGTGATGCACATATGAGGGTGGGACTTTGTATGAAGCTCATGATGACAAAAAACATAAAATGGTGGAAACATAAATATTTGCATAATAATGTTGCATACAAAACATGTTTACATACATTTAATTACATTGTACAGAAAATTCAATATCTAACTGAGCAATCACTGGTACTTAACATGCCTAACAAACATTAATATTCATGGTAAATAGAAGGGGGTCCACCATATTGATATTGGATAGGGATAAGCTTCGAGTTCGTGCCAAACTCATGTTCGACTAGAACATTGCCTGTTCTAAGAACAGCGAACTATTTTGGGTGTTCGCAGCAAATTCGAAAAGCCGCAGAACACCCTGTAAAAGTCTATGGGAGAAATCTAAAGTGTTAATTTTAAAGGCTAATATGCAAGTTATTGTCATAAAAAGTGTTTGGGGACCTGGGTCCTGCTCCATGGGACAGGTATCAATGCAATTTTTTTTTTTTTTTAAACTGCGTTTTTTTTCGAGAGCAGTGATTTTAATAATGCTTTAAGTGAAACAATAAAAGTAAAATATTCCTTTAAATTTTGAACCTAGGGGGTGTGTATAGTGTGCATGTAAAGCAGCGCTTGTTTCCCATGCTTAGAACTGTCCCTGCACAAAGTGTCTTTTCTGAAGGAAAAAAAGTAATTTAAAACCCCTATAATGAATTGTCGGCTCCCGGCAATACAGAGAAAAGTCATTGATAAAAAAAAAAATGCGTGGGGGTCCCCCCAAATTCAGGTCTGGTATGGATATTAAGGGGAACTCCACCCCAAATTTAAAAAAGAAAACTACGTGGGGTTCCCCCTAAATATCCATACCAGACCCTTTATCTGAGCACGCAACCTGGCAGGCCACAGGAAAAGAGGGGGGGACGAGAGAGCGTCCTCCCTGAACTGTACCAGGCCACATGCCCTCAACATGGGGAGGATGCTTTGGGGGTCTGTGACCCCTCAAATCACCATGTCCCCATGTTGATGGGGACAAGGGCCTCATCCCCACAACCCTTGTCCGGTGGTTGTGGGGGTCTGCAGGTGGGGGGCTTATCGGAAGCTGGAAGACCCCTTTAACAAAGGGACCCCTAGAGTGAATTGGTAATGGGGTACATTGTACCCCTACCATTTCACAAAAAAGTGTAACAGATTGTAAACAAAAACATAGACACCGTTGGAAAAGTCCTTTATTAAAAATAAAAAATCGGTATCATGTGATGGGTGATCTTCTCTCCGGGGTCCAGCGATGAGAAGATCTCCTCTTCATCTGGGTCCAGGAACCAGCAATGAGATGTCCGCAGCACAACACCTGTCTCCACCGGAGACACTCTGGGAATGATGCAAGTGACAGCTCTTATGTAGGTGAGGGCGGGGCCACCTGTCACGTGACCCTGTCCCCCTCTGACGCAAGGGAAAACTTAGGCTTTCCCAGTGACTTGAAGGTGACACTTTGTGCAGGGCCAGTTCTAAGCACGGTAAAACAAGCTCTACTTCACAGGCATATTATACACCCCCCCCCGTACGAAATTTAAAGGAATATTTCACTTTTATTGTTTAACTTTAGGCATTATTAACCACTTCCTTACTGGGCACTTAAACCCCCTTCCTGCCCAGAGGACTTTTTGCGATTTGGCACTGCGTCGCTTTAACTGACAATTGCGCGGTCGTGCGACGTGGCTCCCAAACAAAATAGAGCTTTCTTTTGGTGGTATTTGATCACCTCTGCGGTTTTTATTTTTTGTGCTATAAACAAAAATAGAGCGACAAAAATTTTTTTTATCCTCAGTCTAGGCCGATACGTATTCTACATATTTTTAGTAAAAAAATATTAAAAATTGCAATAAGCGACTGGTTTGCACAAAAGTTATAGCGCCTACAAAATAAGGGACAGAATTATTATTTTTTTTTTTTTACTAGTAATGGCGGCGATCTGCGATTTTTATTGCGACTGCGACATTATGGCGGACACATCGGACACTTTTGACATTTATACTGCAATCAGTGCTATAAATATGCACTAATTACTGTATAAATGTGACTGGCAAGGAAGGGGTTAACACTAGGGGGTGAGGAAGGGGTTAAATGTATTCCCTATATAGTGTTCTAACTGTGGGGGAAGGGGGGTGACTGGGGGAGGTGACCGATCTGTGTCTCTATGTACAAGAGACACAGATCGGTCTCCTCTCTCCCTGACAGCACCGCTGTCTCTGTGAGAGCCGGCAATGAGAAATGATCTCATATGTAAACATATGAGATCATCTCTCATTGGCCGCACAGATCGCCTAGCAAACGGCCACTCCGATTGGCCGTTCACGGCGATCTGTGATTGGCTGTGTCCAAGGGACACGGCCAGCACAGAAGTTCCCCGCTGCACGCTCAGGAGCGCGCAGGGAACGCGGAAAGGGGCGGACGTCAAATGACAGCGCCCCAGAGAAGTAGAACCACCCTGCGGCCGTATATAGTCGTACGGCCGTCGGGAAGAGGTTAAAATCACTGCTCCCGAAAAAACATCAGTTTTGAAAAAAAAATTGCATTGATACATGTCCCCTGGGGCAGGACCTGGGTCCCCAAACACTTTTTAGAACAATAACTTGCATATTAGCCTTTAAAATTAGCACTTTAGATTTCAAACTTTTGAGTCCCATAGACTTCAATGTTCTAAAGTTCACACAAACTTTTGTTCTGTTCGCAGGTTCTGGTGCAAACCGAACACGGGGGTGTTCGGCTCATCCCTAATATTGGATAGTATGGTTAAAATAATGCGATCTGCATGCGCAACAGTACATTGTAAAAGAAAGATAGGATTTATTTTGCTTTAATTTCAACTAGCATTTCAAGTGAAAAAACAAGATAATTAAATGTATTTCTATACTTGCGGAAAGTAATGTCTCATCTAAGAACTGGTAAGCTACAATATATAAAATGTTTGTTTTTGGGTTTAGATAAGCTTTTAAAGAATTTGATATACCCAACTGTGTAGACAGCACTATGTGACATAAACCCATTGATTTAAAGGGGTTGTAAAGGTACCATTTTTTTTCCTAAATTGCTTCCTTTACCTTAGTGCAGTCCTCCTTCACTTACCTCGTCCTTCAATTTTGCTTTTAAATGTCCTTATTTCTTCTGAGAAATCCTCACTTTCTGTTCTTCTGTCTGTAACTACACATAATAATGCAAGGCTTTCTCCCTGGTGTGGAGTGTCGTGCTTGCCCCCTCCCTTGGACTACAGGAGAGTCAGGACGCTCTCTACGTTGCAGATAGATGCAGATTTTGATGGTGTGGAGCTGTGTGATAGTGGGCATCCTGACTCTCCTGTAGTTCAAGGGAGGGGGCGAGCATGACACTCCACACCAGGAAGAAAGCCTTGCATTACTGTGTGGAGTTACAGACAGAAGAACAGGAAGTGAGGATTTCTTAGAAGAAATAAGGACATTTAAAAGCAAAATGGAAGGATGAGGTAAGTGAAGGAGGACTGCACTATAGTAAGGGAAGCTATTTAGGGGAAAATGTTTACCTTTACAACCCCTTTAACTGTTTCACAAAGGAAAGTTATAAATGGTCAATAAAGGTTATTATCCTTAATCAAACACAATATTATTTTCTGCAGTGTTTTTATTTAAATTCTGCCTACTAGTGCTTGAGCAGTGCCTTTACTGTTTGGGGAAAAGCAAGCAAAATTGTTCACGTTGGGGGAGGGGTTTACTAAAACTAGAGTATGCAAAATCTGGTGCAGCTCTGCTTAGAAACCAATCAGCATCCAGGTTTTATTGTCAAAGCTTAATTGAACAAAAGTAAGTTCAAAGCTGATTGGGTACAATGCACAACTGTACCATATTCTAAGTACTGCAGTTTTAGTAAATCTCCCCCATTGCAGCTGATATACTCTGAAAAATGAAACTTCTCTTGCAAAGTGAAGTCTATTTGTCATTTTCCAAAGGAATTTGACCCAGAGGTTAGTGAATGAGATGAAGTTGTGTTGATTTCCATCATTCAATCATATTTGCGAGCAAAAATTATGTTTTTCTTTCCTTGCATGAAATTTTACCAGATTTACAAACCTCTAAGAATTTCCTTGCAAAGTGAACAGGCTATTTGCTTTTAATAAACTAACCCCACTGGGCCACAGAGCTCTTACAGCATACTTGAAAAAAAAAAATTCAAATTATACCACTGAATCTTGTTATTTAAAGACTAGTAACCATCAGTTCTTTAGCCTTACATAACCAGATGATCACTGGCAATATTCAAGTGGTTACATTGCTAGCACACATATTGGCTGATTTACTAAAGAGCTTGAAAAAATAATCATACAATATATTGTATGAATATTTAATTCAATATTCCAGTCAAGTACAAATGAAAAAAGTAAATGGGGATTTGCGTTTAATAGGATTAGATAATTTATGTGCACCCACACACAATTTTTTGTGTGAACATTTTTATCTACTTTAGTAAATAATTCTCATAGTATCAAGTATCAAGTTTTTGGCATAGTTCCTATTGAAGGGTAGGTATGTAGTATGCAAAATAAATGTACATGTATGGATGGATTCATATCAGAAACTACTTTTGGAAAACTGAAACTTGTGTAACATTATCCATACTATGTACTCAATCAGTGCTGCAAAGTGCACTGGTTTGTTATCAGAGTGCTGACATGTTGTTAAGAGTGCTGGCATGTTACCGAAATACAATAATATTAATAATACGGACATCTTACCAGTTTTGCTGGCATCAAAGACCTCACCCCACTTAACCATAATGTAAACCAAATATACAAATTATGGAGGTATCCTACAGATCATAAGAACTAATTACTTGTATGAGAATTGATAAGGTCATTGACAATACCTGTATGTGAAATAACATGAATTCAAATTAAAATCATATACAAAAAAAACACTTAGGCCCTGTACACACGATCAGTCCAAACTGATGAAAACGGACTGAAGTTAACCGATGAAGCTGACTGATGGTCTGATGTGCCTACACACCATCAGTTCAAAAACCGATCGAGTCCAACGCGGTGACGTAAAACACAACGTCGTGCAGAGAAAAATGAAGTTCAATGCTTCCAAGCATGCGTTGACTTGATTCTGAGCATGCCCGGGTTTGGAACCGATGCTTTTGCGTACTAACCATCGGTTTTGACCTATCGGTCAGTCATCCATCGGTCCAATTTTAAGGCAAGTTCTAAATTTCTGGACCCAAGGACAACTGACTGATGGAGCCCACACATGGTCGGTTTGGACCTATGAAACTGAACTTCAGTCCGTTTCCATCAATTTGGACTGATCGTGTGTACAGGGCCTAAGACCCCTTTCACACTGGGGCGGTTTCAGACTCTTTAGCTTTGCGCCTGAAAACCAGCTCCCATTCATTCAAGTGTGATTTTCACACTCGGACGATGTCCTTGCGGGACGTTCCAAAAAGTCCGGCAAGCATCATCTTTGGGGCGGGGTGGGAGCGCTGTATTAAGTGCTCCCAAAACGCCCTGCCCATTGGAATGAATGGGCAGCGCTTCGGAAGCGCCTGAAAAGTGACTCGGAAGTGCCGCAACACAGGTGTTTTTTAACCCCTTCTTTAGGGTTAGGAGGGCCCCGCTAGTGGCCAGAAAGTGCCTCTTAAACAACAGCTAAACGAACTGTGCTTTACCGCGAATGCATCCGTGGCCCCAGTGTGAAACGGGTCTAATAGTTCTACGAGAAAAGACTAAATACTAACTTTTGGTGAATCATACATTTAAGTTTGGAATTCTATACTTACCACCATCTGCTATTATTAAGCATAAAATCCTTTAGCAAAGTAATGAATTTTAAAGTTTAACATTTATGAACAATAGCGTGTATCTATAATTTTTTTTTTAAACCCATGTCAGAATGTATTGCTGTCTCTCAGGCCTCGTACACACGACCGAGTTTCTCTGCAAAAACCAGCAAGAAACTTGCTGTTTTTTTTGCAGAGGAAACCAGTTGTGTGTACACTTTTCGACGAGGAAACTGTCGAGGATCCCGTCGAGCCAAAAGAGAGCATGTCTTCTTTTTCCTCGACGGGAATGGAGAAATTTGGCTCGCCGAGTTCCTCGACAGCCTAACAAGGAACTTGACGAGCAAAACAATGTGTTTCGCCCGTCGAGTTTCTCGGTCGTGTGTACGAGGATTCAGGTAGAAGGATATCCACTTTACAGTTGTCACAAGAGCAAGAATAATGATGAGATCTTCAAACGGGGGAACCTTTTCCAGAGGAAACCATCTTAAAGAGCATCTTTCCTTTGCCTAGATTTTATCTCACTTCCTGTTGTGTCCTATCCTATCCTATCCAAACAAAAAAAAAATTGGATATACTTTAAACGGAAGTATTTCTTTTTACCTTTAATGTTTTTAAAGTTTTTCTCATTCCAAGATCTTTTCAGTTTATTTAAACTTCTTAAATAACATGTATGGGAACTGTACTGAATTCCTACACACCAAAAAAGCAATTTCTGCACTATATCTTCTCATTAGGTAGATTACTTAAGTTTTAGTGACAATGACCTTCAAACCCCTCATCTCACTAATGTGGAATATATACAGGCAGCTCCACTCCAAGGGTCTTTACTGTGCATTCCTTTCTCAGGCCACACAACGTTATACACAATGCTATAGTACCTGGCCACCGCGCTGGGGAAGGCCCAACTGAGCAAAGCAATTAGGTGCTTGCGGTTGGCAGAGTGGTTCAATGACAGTCAAGGTACAAGGCAGGCAAGGTTCAGAGAAGTCAGAGCCAAGTCCATAGTCAAAAGGCAGGCAGAGTTCAGAGAATAATATCCAATCTGAGGTTGTCAGAGAGGGGATCCAAACAGCAGAGCAGGACAGACAAACAGAGCTGGAGCACTTGTTGTAAACCCAATTTTACAAGCCTGAGACTGCAGGCTTGGCTGGCTTAAATTGGGTTTGGTCCCACCCAGAGACTTGCCACATCAATCACCTTGCAGGTGGATAGACAGGAGAATGCCACAACCAGAATCAGGATGCTGGATGCTGGAATGAGGAGCAGAAGCATTACAGGTAAACAAAAACATTCACTCTTGTAGATATTTTCCACTCCTCTGGTTCAAAGTATTGGATGAATCCTCTTTGCTTGTGAAAGTGTAGCATGTGAAGCATAATTTAAAAACTTGCAGTGTTGACCAGTGGCGGTGTGTCCATTAAGGACGCACGGGCTCCACCCCTCTCTCCAGCTACCCCCTCTGTTTAAGTGCCGCCGCTGACACCCTCCATTCAGGCATCCGGAGCTGGGCTCCTGAATTCCAAGGGCGGGTGTATTTTTGAAGCACCTGATTAGAGCCATAGGCTCTAATAGGCTTAAAAAAAGGTGAACCCAGGTGTGTTAGAAAAGCAAATGAATATTCACTTTCCTAACACTGAACTGCCTTTCAGCCAATCAGGTCTGTTACCCGTCACCTGATTGGCTGAAAAGACAGTCGCTACGATTGGATGCCTATCAAGAAGAGGTGAGGAGATGCATGGAGGACACAGGAGCCACTGTCTAGCCCACTGCAAGGCGGGCGGGGGGTCAGAGTGGCAGCATTTGATGGACACAGTGGCAGCATTTGATGGGGCACAGTGGCAGCATTTGATGGGACACAGTGGCAGCATTTGATGAGGCACAGTGGCAGCCTTTGATGGGGCACAGTGGGAGAATTTGATGGGGCACAGTGTCAGCATTTAATGGGCACAGTGGCAGCATTTGATGGGCATAGTGGCTGCGTTTGATGGCACAGTGGCTGCGTTTGATGGCACAGTGGCTGCGTTTGATGGTACAGTGGCTGCGCTTGATGGGCACAGTGGCTGCGTTTGATGGGCGCAGTGGGAGCATTTGATAGGGCACAGTGAGGCTGCAATTGATTGTTTTTTTGTTTCACAATTTTTTCAGTTTGTTTGTGTCCCCCCAAATATTTTGAGCACCTGCCGCCACTGGTGTTGACCACTGTATCCATTTCACTATACTGGGAACATTTTTACAGGCAGGTCATCACTACAATAAGATATGGATTTTCGAGGCATGCGCGGAGGCTAGTGAGACAGTCATGTCTGACTAGAGCTCTGCTCCGTGAGGGGGAGACAGCCGCTGGATAGAGATAGCCCGCCGACACAAAACTGTCAGAACAGAGGACTTAAGTATCCAAGAGGTGAGGGGAACATTTTTTAAACAAAATGGTACTCGGAGGAGCCCGCAATAAAACTAAAAAGAGCCCCAATAGTGGCACACAGGCGCAGAGTACCTCACAGAAGAAAGTGCCAGTACCTCAGATAAAAGGAACAAGCCTAAAATGTCACAAACTATCTGCTCAGGAGACTCTGACTCAGAGGCTGAAATCTCCCTGTCACACACATCGTCACAAGAAACAATGGTTCCCTCAAATATTTTAAAACAATTTGAAAAAATGCTTCACAAAGCACTGAAACAAACCTCAGAGCAAATTACTACCAACCTAACAAAGGAAATCAGAGAATTGGGACACCGCACTGCTGCACTGGAACTTAAAATGGAAGAAATAGAAAATACTACACAAGATTACCTGTCAGAAATGGAAAATCTGAAATAAGAAAATATCACACTCCAGAACAGATTAGAAATAAGAAAATATCACACTCCAGAACAGATTAGAGGACTTTGAAAATCGCGCCAGAAGGTCTAACTTACACTTCAGAGGTATACCTGAATCTGTCATAGACCTACAAGCAACAATAACAGCGCTTTGCCAAGAATTACAACCAGGTATATCAATTGAAAGACTGGAGATGAACAGAGTACACAGGGCCCTTATGCATAAAAAAATGGATGGCCGTCATCGTGACATAATAGCAAAATTCCGCTTAAAAGAGCAACTTTTAAATGCAGCCAGAGAACAAAATAATCGAATTTTTCAAGGGCACAATTATCAGGTCTTTGCAGATCTATCACAATTAACTATTTCTAAAAGAAGGGCAATGAAGCCACAGTTAATGGAACTCCAACGCCACAACATAAAATACCAATTGGGTTTCCTATTCGCCTTACGTTTCACACACCATGGAACCAGAATCTCCTGCAGAACAGCTGAAGAGCTCCAACAAGCTCTCCATGACCTCAATTTGATAGATAGGAATGCTACAGCAACGATTACACAAAGACGATCAGCCTCAGCATCTTCTACACATAATGCATCTCAATCTAAGGCAAGAAATGGAAACAACCATTCACACAAAAGAGGACGATTCGCACCCTCATCCCAAGGCCAAGATGACTCCATGAACTGACAGAACTCTACAACGAGACCCCTCTAACTGATACGTCTGCAGCAGCCACCTGTAGTAAAACAGCAATGCAATAACTGCTGAAACAACCTTCTTCACTTAAACCATAAAAAAAATTCTGACCTATCAATAACCGTCCCAAACCTTGGGGGCATTGTTAGCCCCAATACATTTATAACATTTTAACCAAAATTACCTAGACTTATGGAACAAACTTTCCATCTTGCAATCATTTTATTTTTATTTTTTATTTATTTTTATCTTACAAATTTTTCCTCAATCTTATATAAGATTGAAATGAGCTAATGATAAAACAAATGGAAATTAGCTAACAAACCTTTTTCCTTTTCTTTTTGCCTAAATAACATCTTATGGGAGATCAGCAATGCAATTAATCGCTGAACTAATCTCTACATAAATTTTCTCTGACCTAGTATTAAGCCATCTAACTTTAGAGGCAATTCTGATCCTCATTTTTTATAAAACGTTAATGGACCTTGCCTAATTAATGGATCCATTGCTCTGTTTCACATTATTTATATATTTTTATTATTTTTACCTTTATTTATCAATTTTGGCTCATTTTTACATACAATATTGATGCAAACTTATGTTATAGCTAAAATAAGCTTGTTGACTCTTTTCATTACCCCTTTTGGCTATATGGCCTTTATTACAGTTAAACTATTAATCAATCTTTTTCTAATAAGTATTTTTATAAAGTTACCAGCGTTGAAAATTGTTCCTACAACTGGGCTATGGATTTAAATTTTTTCTTAAAAAAGCGGATTCCCTGTGCACGGACGTTACATGTGCCTCCACTTGCTTTCCTCTGGTCCTCGCGGAAATATGCAGGGATTAGACGAAGGCCCCTTGCCTGGGAATTTTTACCCCGGGCATGGAAAACTTCTAAATCTTCATATGTCTATATCAATTTAATGACTTTTATTTTTTCTTTTGTTTTTTATTCCCTTTTTATGACAGATTGTACTGGATTTTCTTTCCTAACAACTTCAACTAAATCCGCGTGGATCGAGCCGAGTAGCCACTACCCTGGAACAATTGGTAAGTGTGGTTTGCTGTTTCAGTTACCATGGCCCCCTTAAATATTATATCCCTTAATGTCCAAGGTTTCAATGTGCCGCAAAAAAGGACAAAAGCTTTCCGATCTTTCCAAGCCAAAAAAGCACATATTGTGTGTCTACAAGAAACTCACTTTACTCCAGCCTCCACTCCTAAATTTTATAGTACCTCATACCCACAAGTATACACCGCTTCGGCACCCACCAAACAACGTGGCACACTCATTGCATTCCACCGTAATACACAATTTACTTTGCATTCCGAAATCAAAGACCCAGAGGGTCGCTACCTAATTTTAACAGGGTATATTCTGGACACAGCAGTAACTGTGGTTTCATACTATGCCCCTAACCACCAACCTCTACCCTTTCTTTCACACCTCTTTCAAGCTATTAATTCACATAAAATGGGTTCACTATTTGTATGTGGAAACTCCAATCATGTCCTCCTCCCGTTTCTGGACAAAACCCCGTACTCCCCCCCCATGTTATCAAGCCAGTAGATCCCTCACTCAACTTCTCAATAGATACAAACTAATCGACTCCTGGAGAGAATCCAACCCAACGAAAAGAAACTATACATATTTCTCAAACCCACACCAAACATTCAGCCGTATAGATCACATATTTTTAATAATAGGTATGGTGCCTGAATTGATAGCCTCCAATATTATCCCTATCCCCTGGTCAGACCACAACGCAGTCTTTACCTCAATAGCATCTATTTTACCTAGAGCACACGACCGCACCTGGTACCTGCCAGATGTACTACTTAAACATCCTTCATATTGCTTGCCAATTGAGAAGGCTTTAACAAAATATCTAGAACATAATACAAATACTGAAATCCCTTTTCTCACACTTTGGGAAGCTCACAAACCGGTTCTAAGAGGAGTACTCCAACAACCACTAGGGGTACTCAAAAGAGAATGCATAGCACTTGCACGACACTTAGAGACTGAGGCCCAGATTCTCATAGTACTTACGACGGCGCAGCGCCATGTACGCCGTTGTAAGTCCTAATCTGAGCCGTCGTATCTATGCGACTGATTCTTAGAATCAGTTACACATAGATATCCATTAGATCCGACAGGCGTAAGTCTCTTACACCGTCGGATCCAAACTGCAATTTTTTTTGACCGCTAGGTGGTGCTTCCGTCGGATTCCCCGTCGAGTATGCAAATTAGCTAGATATGTGAATTCTTGAACGTACGCACGGCCGACGCAGTAAAGTTACGACGTTTACGTTAGGCTTTTCCCGGCGTAAATTTGCCCCTGCTATATGAGGAGCAGCCAATGTTAACTATGGCCGTCGTTCCCGCGTCAAAATTTTAAAAAGTTACGTCGTTTGCGTAAGTCGTCCGTGAATGGGGCTGGACGTCATTTACATTCACGTCGAAACCAATGACGTCCTTGCGACGTCATTTGGAGCAATGCACACTGGGATATTTTACAGACGGCGCATGCACAGTTCGTTCGTCGCCGGAACGAGCTTAATTAAAATGATACATGCCCCCTACCCGCCGAATTTGAATTCCGCCGGGTGATTTACGCTATGCCGCCGCAACTTTACAGGCAAGTGCTTTGTTAATAAAGCACTTGCCTGAAAAACTTGCGGCAGCGTAACGTAAATCGGATACGTTATGCCGCCGCAGAGATACGCCCAGTGTACAAGAATCTGGGCTTGAGTTTAATACATCATACATAGATTTTCAAAATAACCCCACTCCCAAAGCAAAAGTGCGCCTAGATAAAGCTCGTCTTGAATACGACCTATTCCTTTCAGAATCCGCCAACAAATCATTACACAGTACCAAACATGCATTTTATATGAAATCCAATAAAACAGGTACTTTCTTAGCACGAGCGCTGAAATCTATCAATAAATCTTTCAAACCTATAAGACTTAAATTGGCCAACAACGCATACACCAGTAACCCCCTCAAAATTGTAAAAAAATTCAGTACTCACCTTAAAACATTATATACAGAGACAAATAAACTTAATATAAATGTGGCAGACTCCTTCTTTTCAAATATTAATCTTCTCCAGATGTCTGAATCTCAAAAAAAGTCACTAGAAGAACCCATTACTGGTGAAGACGTGATAGCAGCAATCAAAACATTAAAAATAAATAAAAGGCCTGGTCCAGATGGGTTCTCAGCTCTTTATTATCGAACCTTCATTGACACTATCTACCCCCTATTAGCAAAAGCTTTTAATGACTTACTACAAAATAAATCTTTTAGACAAGAATCACTATTTGCTACAATTTGTATGATTCCAAAACCGTTATCTGATGACACCCTTAGCACAAATTATCGCCCCATCTCCATGCTAAATATAGATATTAAGATATTAGCCAAAATATTAGCAGCTCGTCTTAATAAGATTATCGGCACTCTCATACACAAGGACCAGGTCGGCTTCATGCCCTCACGCCAAGCGGGGGACAAGGTACGCAGAGCAGTCCTCTTGGCTCATATTGCTAAGACGCGCAGAATCTCAACCTGCTTCCTCTCATTGGATATTAAAAAAGCCTTTGACTCTGTCTCATTGCCCTACCTGAATTATACCCTGCAGAAATGGGGCTTCGGCCCTAACTTCACCAACTGGGTTATGTCTTTATACAACAAACCTAAAGCACACATTAAGTATGCAGGATATAAATCAGACCCCTTTATCATAGGGAGAGGCACGCATCAAGGATGTCTTTTATCCCCCTTATTATTTGCCCTACTCATTGAACCATTGGCACAAAAGATTAGATCTGACCCCACTATAACTGGTATTGAACTTGGTGGATATCAGCACAAACTTTGTCTATTTGCGGATGATATCCTCTTATTTCTTTCATCACCCCAAGTATCTGGCCCAAATCTCGTCCCCATACTCAGTAAATTCGCAGAATTTACTGGTCTATCCATAAATCCTAAAAAATGTTTAGCACTAAACATATCTCTTTCTGAATTGGAATTGAGATCTGAAAAAATTGGCCTCCCTTTCACATGGAATAGCAAATCAATTCCATATTTAGGGATGCATCTCACATCATCTTTATCGGACTTATTCTCACTTAATTATCCCCCAATTCTGAAACAGTTATCAAATCTGATGAAATCATGGTCCCATCTCTCGCTATCGTGGTTTGGACGATTAAACGCTGTCAAAATGGCATTATTGCTGAAACTTTTATATTTATTTAGAGTCTTACCAATTTCCATTCCAGCTTATTATCTGTAAATAATACAAAGAAAATCACTGTCATTTATATGGGGATCCTGCAAACCATGGATACAAACGCATACACTCTATCTCCCCAAAATTAGAGGTGGTTTAGGATGCCCTAATTTTGCCTATTACTATAGAGCAGCACACATAGCTAGTCTTACTAAATACCAGGCATACCAAGAAACCCTGTTATGGGTGTCTATAGAAGCCATTGAGTGTAAGACCGTAAAAAACTAAGAAATCCTATAACTAAACATTTCATTTCCCTTTGGGATAGATTCAAGACAAATAATTCACTTCAATCCCTACACAACCCTTTACTGTCATTTTATAAAAACCCAGCTTTCTACCCTGCATGGATATTCCCTAAATCCTTTAAAGAATGGGCATCTAGGGGTGTCTTATATATGTACAAATCTTTGCATGCCTCGTCATTTATCACCTTCCCATCCCTATGTGAAAAAATATGGTCTTCCGCAATCAGAGTTGTTTAGATATTTACAAATTAAAAACTTTTTTACACCTCTATTGAACACTACAACTTCACTGACACAACTGTCCAGTTTCGAAGACATATGTCAAAAAGACCCCCATGCCAGAGGTGCAATATCCACTATATATTCGCATATGCTGATCCATTCCTGTAGAGATAAACCATCTTATGTTGGGAAGTAGGAGGAGGACTTGGAACATAAAACAGCTTCCCCCAACATAATGGCTAGTGAAGCCAACTACAAAGTACTGACTAGGTGGCACCTGGTACCAGCCAGGGTAGCCAAATATGTGCAGAACTATTCGCCACAATGTTTTAGAGGGTGTACAGATTTGGGCACATATCTTTATATTTGGTGGTCCTAAAGCACAAACATTTTGGAAAGGTATATTTAAAATTGTAACCAAATTACGAGGGAAAACAATCCTTCCTGATCCTGCAATGGCACTACTCAACTTAAAACCAGACTCTATTTCACATACTCAATTCAAATTGCTGGTGCAACTTTTCACAGCAGCCAAACATGCACTAGCAAAATCTTGGAAATCACCTAAATTGGTCTTACATGAAGCTATAGCTAAGATGAATTATACCATGACCCAAGCCAAGATGGCTGCTATTGAATTGGACATGATCCCCAGGCTCGAGAGGATGTGGCAGCCCTGGATTGCATATATTATGCCAACCTTGGACAATAGAGTACTACTGCCATGGTAGCTGAATCAGTGTGTTATAAATGCCATTGTTCAACATCTCTTGGATTGGAGCGGTGGCTTTTGGCTCAACCACGCGGACCCCCCTTATGGTTCCAGTACTCTCCTTTTTCTCCATTTTATGTTCTTATAGTTATTGTTATTAATTTCTTTTTTCTTTTTTCTCTGTTATTTGCTATTTTACTATTATGATTTTGAAGCTCCCTTTGTATTGTTAATAACTATTTGCTTCACAGAGGACAGTATATATGTCAGTAGTTACTAATAATTACATAAAACCTCTAAACTTAATAATCTTAATGTCATTAGTGACTAAATAGTATACCATACTTTGCCCACAAATATTTACTTTGTATATTTACATATTGGAATAAGAATATTTGAGCTTCTCTATTTTCAATGTATTTAATGTATTCCCTGTAATGTGTATTACACCTTTGTACTCAATAAAAAAAAATTGACAAAAAAAAAGATATGGATTTTCAGTACTGTGGTAATGAAAGAAACAAAGAGAGAATTTGTGAAGACAAACCTATAAACAATCAAAACAATTCATTCAGGCAATTTGACTTTGTAGATCAATCCCTTAGGAATACAGTTAGTTTAATTTGTCAATCTTGATTATGCCATTGCATTTCTGACAGCAAGGAAATTAAATAAAACACATTTGCTGCTTACATAGGATATTGTAACCCACAATTTTTAAGTAAAAAATGATTGGCCATTTCAAGAAAACATTTACAAATTAAAAGAAAATGTATTTGGTTAGTTTTTTTGGGGTTAAAAATAGCTTAAATATTGTTACCCTAATCTACAGCTCAATCTTTTAATATAGAAAAAGCAATCAGTGAAAACTATTTATTTCAGCAGTTCAATTAAAGTTGTCATTAGTGTCTTGGTAGCCAATGCTGACATTTTTACCTGCCAGTTGAATATTTTGGAGGGAAGTCTGAATATGTTCTGGGCCCTGGTAGGGTCATTAGTTAAATGTGTTGACTTGGTGAACATGTTTAATCGCCTTCTAATTATTCTGCCAAATTATTAATTTCAATGTATTTGCTGCTTACTCTGGCATTGTTACTTTTATTTGTAAGCTCTAATGCTGCTTCTGAATCTGAAGTGGGACGCTATCAGACTTGATACTCTGTCGAAACCCATGTAGACATCATCTTTAGGTTTATTTAGGTATATTGTTACCTTATACCTTCATATATGTCTCTTCTAGCATAAGTAACTCTGAACTATGGGCCAGATTCACAAAAGAGATACGACGGCGTATCTCCTGATACGCCGTCGTATCTCTGTGATCCACCCGTCCTAACTATGCGGCTGATTCATAGAATCAGTTACGCATAGATAGCCCTAAGATCCGACAGGTGTAATTGACTTACACCGTCGGATCTTAGGATGCAATTCTAGCCTGGCCGCTAGGTGGCGATTCCATTGCGGTCGGCATAGAATATGCAAATGACTAGTTACGGCGATCCACGAAGATACGCTCGTTCGTCGCAATCTCTTACGTCGTTGCTAGTCGGTTTTTCCTGTCGCAAATTTCAGCCTGCTTTTTCATGGCTTATCTTTAGAACAGCCATGTTAAAGTATGGCCGTCGTTCCCGCGTCGAATTTCAATTTTTTTTTTTGCGTAAGACGTCCGGGAATACGAAACGACGTAACGCACGTCACCGTTCAAAAAAACATCGGGGCGCCGTAATTTCGCGCAAAGCATGTTGGGAAATTTCCTAACGGAGCATGTGCAGAACGTTCAACGCGGGAACGCGCCTAATTTAAATGGTGCCCGCCCCATTTGAATTAGGCGGGCTTGTGCCGAGCGGATTTACGTTACATCGCCGCAAGTTTACAGGTAAGAGCTTTGTGAATCAGGCACTTACGCTGTAAACCTGCGGCGGTGTAACGTAAATGGGATACGTTACGCCGCCGAGGCGTAACGTAATTCTACCTGAATCTGGCCCTATATGCTTAGAGCCCTTAAAGTGGTTGTAAACCCTCTGGGACAAGTTACACCTACAGGTAAGTCTAGATTAAGGCTTACCTGTAGGTGCTTGCAATATCTCCGAGACCTACACGGTCTCAGAGATATTTGCAATTTCCCAGAGTGACACCTTCAATGGCGCATGCGCCGTCTTGAAAAGGCACGCTGTGCCGTTTCAAACCGGGTCATGCCGTTAAAGGCGGCTTCCGCGCACACGCGCGGGAGTGACGTCACGCAACTCCAGCCAGTCACAGAGGCGGTGTTCGCGGCCCCCGGAAGAAGAGGGGTGAAGAATGGATACTTGCTGCCACGGAGGAAGACGGTGACATTGTGGGCTTCTCCTGCAGGTAGGTGTCACATAATGGGCTACTATGCGATGCATAGTAGCCCATTATGCTTTACCTTTGCAGGGAGACATAAAGGAAGTAAACCCCATCAGGGTTTACTTCCTCTTTTAAGTATAACTAAAACAAAAAAAAAGGTTTTCCTTTAAAGTGGAGATGGATACTTTGTAGAAACCCATGCAGACATTTTCTCTGGATATAACCTGTAGGCATATTGTTACCTTATAAAATGAAAAAGTAAACCTAAAATGAAACCATAGGCATGTATAATAAATTCATATAACTAATTAAATAAATATCAAAAACATTATTAAACAGTATTAATCATCACTAAGTAGAATGTGCAAGGTCCATAATTCAGTGTATTATCCACTTTTGTGAAAATAATGAAAAACAATGAAAAAATATATATTAAAAAAAGTCAACCTTTTCTTCCAACTAAGTTTAAGCCCATGAACAAACATGCACAAGTGAAAAATCCAATGGATCACCACCATAAAAGTGTTTCACCCACCTTCCAACCATGCCGCTTATCCCAAATTTTGACCTACTGAAAATGTGGTCAATATTTGCCTTGTCTTCTTTCTCCATGCAACTTTAATCTGTGTCTTTATACACATGTGTACAACATTCCTTTCTTATGTAGCTCAGCTTTACTAGCATTTGAACCCACATATCCCAAACGCGTAGAAGCTGTCTGGACGCACACGGAGGGGAAAGCATACCAACGCGCTGGGGACCGCCTTGTAGCATTACATGAGGTCAGAAGCAGGGCTTGCACACCTTCCGAGACACAACACAAACGCTGGTCAGTGGCTAAAACGATTGACACTGCCAGAGATACTCAGTGCCAGTCTGAGGCACTTTTTTCTGTAAGTGCATTGTTTTTATTATTTTAATAAATAAGTTTTATATACTACACTATGATGAGCCCCTTGTTTTTGAGGAAATAAGGACATCTTGTAAGAGGGAGAAGGAGGAAAACCACCGACTAAGAAAGACACCATTGTTGGGCCTTTTATTATCCGGGGTCTGGTGAGCGTTGAGTTTAACCATTGGTGATGGTGGCACATCTTTGTCGGGTGGAAGAGACAGTTGCACTTTCCTACATGTAACCAGCATTACTAGCATTTGAACCCACATATCCCATTGGAACACATTGGGCAATAGCAATATTGACTGTCGTTTCAGTGTTGGACTTTCCAGCGCAGCTGGTGCACTTTACAGTTGGGATTTCTTTGTTTCTGTGTTTTGGTTTTGTTTGGTCATAATTTTGTTTTGTTTTTTCTGTTTTCACCTGTGCCAGTTTTGAGAATCGTTAATGGCCATTTTTCCTTATAGGAGTATTATGGTGTATTGATGCTTATGCTGACACTAAATCTTTGGGGCACATTTTGAGCATTGCACCCACTGCACTATCTATATTGACTTCTATATATGATATATTTTTGGTAAAAGATTGATTGATTTATATATGTTTATCCACAGAGCTTATTAGGTATATGGCTGTACCTGATATATTTTTATATTTTATGCATGGTTGTTTGTACACTAAATTAGTTCACAGTATATAACACACCTCCAGAGATCGCTTTCTTTGGAGAATTAGAATTAGTAACACTTTTTCTTCACACGCACATTTAATCCCTCTATTGAGGGTTTATACAGTATTGCAGCAGTTCATGTAAAGTTTTAATATATTCCTTTTGCGCCGGTGACACTTATAATAACCGAAATAGCTAAAGACAAACTTTTTTTTTTTTTTGAAAGAGTAAAGAAGGATTAGAACATCTATTAGGGTTTATTGCCATATTCACCCTTTGTATTTGTCCTGTTTACCATTATCAACGAAAGTGAAAGAAAAATAGAATCCCAAATCTTGGGTTTATCCCAGCAAAGTAATAGAGGGGAAATTTTCCAATGGGCACTCTTGTTCTGGTGACCAGGGGGCTCAAGCAATTTTCTTAATTTGCAAGGATTTCCACTCACTTCCTGTTTCTGCTATGGAACAGCAAGTGAAGGTAAATTTCCCCAATTGGACCCAACTGGACAAAATACTGACAGGTGTAATAACTTTTCCTTACTCCTTACCAAAATGAAGATCAAGTTTTGCCTATAGTTCTACTTTAATTAATGACAGGTTATATAACTTGAATCATAATTCATTTCAAACTAGTCTAACTTCACTGAAGTGCATTCTCATTGGTTGCTATGGATTATTGAGCATTTGAATTATCACTCAAGATTAAGCACTCTGTATCCAATAAGACCATGTAATTATTGACAAACACAGTGACATTCTACATAATTTATAATTTGACATATTCATTTGAGACCTGTTTAAACTATTCAATAAAGTCTAAGTACACAAACACAGTGGATTTTATGAATAATTAATTCTTACATTGCTGATCTTTTGTTTTAACTACATACTGTATGTAATAATGTCCAGGTATTAACTATTAACCATATGACATAATAAGAACCTTTTTCATCATGAGTGTTTCTGAGAAGTATTTTCCCAGACAGGATGGACTCACGGTGACCCTTTTGTTTCTCTCGTCCATTCTCGCTACAGAACAGATGACTATTAACTAGATCAAGGTGGATATTAAAATAAAATGGCCCTTATTTTCATGTCTGAAAGAAGTTTTGTCTCAGATGCTCTAATCTAGTTAATCTAGTTCAGCGTTTCTCAACTCCAGTTCTCAAGGCACCCCAACAGGTCATATTTTCAGGCTTTCCATTGTTTCACTGCCTTAGTAATTACCACAGCTGTTTCATCTAAAGGGAAATCCTGAAAACATGACCTGTTGGGGCGCCTTGAGGACTGGAGTTGAGAAACACTGAACTAGATTAACTAGATTAGACCATCTGAGACAAAACTTCTTTCAGACATAAAAATAAGGGCCACTTTATTTTAATATCCACCTTTATACCAGCACAAAAATGTTCATCTCCCAAAAAATGATTGTAATCACACCCTGATAAAATTGGATTTGTTTGGATATACAATTTTTAAGCTATTCAGCCATGGTGTAAGAGATTTTATACCACTTAAAATGCAATAAATTAGGAAATACATCATCAAGTGTTTTAAGTAATAAAAGGTACTTTGTAAAATATGTATTATTATATATCTTTTTTATTATTATTTAGAAGTAGTTTTTATTTATTATAACGGGATCAGTGGAATATATTTGTTTAAGATAATTGTGAAGGCATGATAACTGTTAATATTTTTTCTAGTTAAAAGGGTTTTTGTACTGAAGAAAGCAAGATTGACTGGCTGAATTACAAATGACTAACAGAACTACATGCTATTAACCAGATCTATGTTTCCTCTAAACTGAAGAGGAACAAAATTAAACTCAAAGGTTTTACTTGCACTGTTAAGTGCATATTGAAGATTTAACTAATAATTAAGGTTAGAGACGTAGATACGAGAGACAGCATGTTTATTTCCATAGCTGAAAAAATAAGAAAGAAAAAAAAGCAATTATAACAGAGAAAAATAAAAAAAAATATCAAAACATGTTTCAATACAAAACCAGTGCTAAGAACATTTGAACACTTGTAAGAGAGAAATTACTGTAACACACTGTTTACATAGCAAAATTCAGGGGAAATTATGCTGTCACACTGACATCTGTAGAAGGCAGGCGATTTTAAAATTACACCGTTCAACACCTTTAATGATTTGTAACACAAGAGGTGTGGCTATTCCTATTAAATGTGTTGCCAAATCAATAAAAGGCATAATTGGAGTTGTTAGAGCAAATTATAGCACCACTGTTATGTTGCAATACAATGTTCCGTTGTAAACTGCTATTACAAGCAAAGCTGTATTTCTCTCATATTTGGCTGTTTTGAAATGAGTTGGCATTTTGCTCCATAATAGTTCCTCTTTCTTTTATAGAGCTTTCACTTTTACTTTCCTCTTTTGTAAAGCCTATAATTTCCTATCTCTTCTTATTTCTAGGCATATTTGAAAGTTGTATGGAACTGGTGTAATAGCCATGATGCTGTCAACTATATTACTTAACCACTTGATTGCCAGTGTAGTGTATTTTCTTTAATATTTTTTTTTCTTCCACTGCTGAATTTTATGGCAGCTTGTGGACAAGTGTTTTATTATCCTCACTTAAAAAGAGGAATGTGTCCTAACTTTTGTTAAAATGGTTTGGAAGAAATATGTTATTTGATTGGATCTTTTTATTGTTGCGAACGAAAAAACTAAGAAAACATCACTTCTTCAGATAGCTTTCCATGGGTTTGAAAGAATGAGTCTGCATCTGTGTCATTTGGGACTGGTAAACTGCAGTCAAGCAGGAGATTTGTTTCATCAACCATCTGCACAATTGTACTTGGATGATGAAGTTATCAGCTACTTGATTGCTCCGGTAAACAGTTGTCCAAGTATAGCTGCTGCCAAAATTGCATGTACCATATGACAGAAAATGTTTATATATTTCCAAATTGGGCAATGACCCTCATGACCTCCTCACCTGCCAGTGAACTTCAGCGTAATAATTACAGATTATTATAATACGCATTTACATACTGTTAAAAACTTAGCAATTACATGTATGGGGGATTTATTAAAGGGAAAAATGTATGCTGGTCCATTAACCCTGTATTTACTTCAGACGCTAGTCAGGTCCAGCTTAGGGATGAGACAAAAGTATCTGGGTTTGGTTTGAGGGAAGTTTGCTGGACTGCTTCTAAGTTCTAAATGTTATGCCCTGTACACACGATCGGTCAATCCGATGAGAACGGTCTGATGGATTTTTCCATCAGTTAACCGATGAAGCTGACTGAAGTTCAATGCTTCCAAGCATGCGTCGACTTGATTCTGAGCATGCGTGGATATTTAACCGATGGACGTGCCTACAAACAATAGTTTTTTTTCTATAGGTTAGGAATCCATCGGTTAATTTTAAAACAAGTTTAAAATTTTTCAACCGATGGATAAATAACCGATGGGGCCTACACACGATCGGTTTGGTCTGATGAAAACGGTCCATCAGACCGTTCTCATCGGATTGACCGATCGTGTGTATGCGGCATAAGTCTTAATACCACTCTTTAAAATCAATTCTGACCATTTTGCAAGGCTAATAGGCAATGAATTGTCATACAAAGGACATACTGTAGGTTGCTGGGTAGTGCTCTGTAGGACATTCACCAATGCAGAAACTGTTTTAAGAAGTGCTCTTTAGTGGTGAGCAACTCTTTTAATAATGCTTAAAGGGTAAAATTAAAACTAAAAATTGTCTTTTAATAACATACTTGGAGGATGTCCTAAACCTGCCTGTAAAGTGGCACATCAGTAAGATGCATATACAATGTACTACAGCAAAAGTGACATTTACACATGTAACAAAGCAGCTTGGGATTCCCTTCATCTATAACAGACCCTTACCCTAGGTGAGGGACTGCTGTACATGTTAATAGGGTGATTCCATACAAAAAAGCATGAAAAAACATAACAGACGCTCATCCATACCAGACTTTTCAGATCCCCTGAATCATATATATATATGCCCTTGACATGGAGAGGACACCTTCCCTAAGTTGATAAGGACAAGGGCTTCTCCCCCCATAACCTTGATCTGGTGGTTGTAGAGGTCTGTGTAAAAATTAGAAGTCCCCTTAAGAATAGGGGGTCACCTATATACTGCCCCCTACATTAATAAGTAAGCTGTACATAGTATTCCTGGTTACTCATTGACCAAAAAAAACATTGAAAAGTAAATAAACATACACATTTAGCAAAGTCCTTAAAAAAAAAAAGAAAAGAAAGAAAAGCTAAAAATATATTTTTTGTGTCAATAATGGCATCCAGCAATGCAGATCCACGTCAATCATGATGAACACTGTCTGCCGAAACAATAAACATTCCAACATGTTGACATATTAATTCCTGCTAGAAACTTGTTGCGAATGACAGCCCCCTGCAGGGGGAATGGATTTCCCATTATATCATGGTCCTGTCCCTATTTGGTCAACGTGGCCCCTTTATTAACATTCTGCTGCAGTTGGAGACCTCTCTTTTATGATGCTTTTTTTCCGGTATCAGATGCATGGACAGGTCAGTTTTTTTTGTTTCGGAAGGTCAGCAGGCATAAGTCATCAGGTTTCACACAGAACTGCATCACTGAATGATGTGAGTGATGATGAATTTACATTGTGGAACTTCTTTGTGCCTGTGTTTATTTTGAACAGGCACGGGCAACGACACCTGCGTGACGCGGCGGGCACGCACGCGCCCCCTGGAGCCTGGGAGGCCCGAGGACGTCAAATGACGTCCACCCAGGATGGCAGATACACCTTGTGGACATTATTTGACATTAACCAGGATGGGAAGTGGTTAAGCAATGGACAGTATGAATTCATGAAAGGCCATTGCTTAAAAAATATAAGTACAATTTGTACTTATTGCACCCAGTGAAAATCGCAACATTGTAGTACCCTACATATATATACTAAACATATAAACCATTAATACCAAATAAATGTGCATATTCCTTTAGGAAAACATTAAAAATAAATATTAAAAAAGTCAACCATATAATGTCCATAACTTATTATAAACAATCATGTGATAAAAAAATTCCTCAAAATGCTGTGGTTTTAATTCGCACACATACACTTTAGCAGAAGTTCACCATTAAAATACCAGTGCCAATACATAAAAAGTGCTCCACTGCTCAAGTGTTCCTCCCCATGCTTAGCTTCTTACCAAAATGCAAGATCCACAAGAAAAGATCTATATGAGTTAGTTGCGACCCTGCTGAAGTGTCTTTTATCAACTCTGAGGCCCCGTACACACCATAGAATCCATCCGCAGATAAATCCCAGCAAATGGGTTTCAGCGGATAGATCCTATGGTGTGTACATGCCAGCGGATCTTTTTCCGCGGATATATCTCCCCTGGGATGGATTCCAGCAGATCGGATATTTGCTGACATGCACAACAAATCCATCTGCTGGAATCCATCCCAACGGATGGATCCGCTGGTCTGTACAGACTCACCGAATCCATCCGTCCGAAGGGATCCCCCGCATGCGTCGTAATGAATTGACGCATGCGTGGAATTCCTTATATGACAGCGTCGCGCTCGTCATAATCGCGGCGACGGCGCGACACGTCATCGCCAGAGGATTTCGGCGCGGATTTCAATGCGATGGTGTGTACACACCATCGCATGAAAATCCGCCGAAATCCACGAGAGGATTTATCCGCGGAAACGGTCCGCTGGACCGTATTCGCGGATAAATTCTATCGTGTGTATGGGGCCTTAATCTAGGATGTCTTTTGCAATCAGTCTGCTCAAATCTATAGTTAGCAGCGCTCAGTGGATGTCAGCTAAATAATAAACAAAATACATGAGAAGCCTCATGAATTCGTATATTAGCACATCAATTATAAAAAAAAAAAATTAAATCCACTCACATACAGTGAGGAAAAAAGTATTTGATCCCCTGCTGATTTTGTAAGTTTGCCGGCTGACAAAGAAATGATCAGTCTATAATTTTAATGGTAGGTTTATTTTAACAGTGAGAAACAGAATAACAACAATAATATCCAGAAAAAAGCATTTAAAAAAAGTTATAAATTGATTTGCATTTTAATGAGTGAAATAAGTATTTGATCCACTATCATTCAGCAAGATTTCTGGCTCCCAGGTGTCTTCTATACTGGTAACGAGCTGAGATTAGGAGCACTCTCTTAAAGGGATTGCTCCTAATCTTAGCTTGTTACCTGTATAAAAGACACCTGGCCACAGAAGCAATCAGATTCCAAACTCTCCAACATAGCCAACACCAAAGAGCTGTACAAGATTGTAGACCAACACAAGGCCGGAATGGGCTACAAGACCATCACCAAGCAGCTTGGTGAGAGGGTGACAACAGTTGGTTTGATTATTCACAAACAGAACAAACACAAAATAACTGTCGGACCTCGGTCTGTAGCTCCATGCAAGATCTCACTTAGTGTAGTTTTAATGATCATGAGAACAGTGAGAAATCAGCCCAGAACTACAAGGGAGAATCTTGTCAATGATCTTAAGGCAGCTGGGACCATAGTCACCAAGAAAACAATTGGCAACACACTATGCCGTGAAGGACTGAAATTCTGCAGCACCCACAAAATGTATAGGCCCATCTGAAGTTTGCTAATGAACATCTGAATGATTCAGAGGAGAACTGGGTGAAAGTTTTGTGGTCAGATGAGACCAAGATCGAGCTTGGTCTCGTCAGACTCAAAACCTTAAAGCGGAGTTCCGCCAATTATTTTATTTAATTATATTACAAATACTGCAGCTGCTGACTTTTAAAATAAGGACACTTACCTGTCCAGGGCACCCACGATGACGGCACCCAAGTCGATCTGTCCCTCGGCTCTCGGGTGGAGGCGCTGCCATCTTCGGTAAGGGATTTAGGAAGTGAAGCCTTGCGGCTTCACAGTCTGGTTCCCTACTGCGCATGTGCGACTTTTGCTGCACGATCCCACTGGTCCCTGCTATCTTCTGGACGGAGGAGGCGCGGGACTTGGCATGGACAGCCGCGGGTGGCTCGGCTATCTATGCCCAAAAGGTGCCAAATGTGACCCCAGAGGGTGGGAGTATTGCGAAAAACTGAAGTTCCATTTTTGGGTGGAACTCCGCATTAATGACTTGGAAAGGATCTGCCAAGAGGAGTGGGATAAAACCCCTCCTGAGATGTGTGCAAACCTGGTGGCCCTTTGTGATTGCTAACAACGGTTTTGCCACTAAGTACTAAGTCATGTTTTGCGAAGGTGTCAAATACATACTTTACTAATTAAAATGAAAATGTATAACTACTTTAAAATGCCTTTTTCAGGATATTTTTGTTGTTATTATGTCTCTTATGCTGTGTACACACGGAAATTCAGACAAGAAAATCGTGAATTTTTTTCCGACAAAATTCTGGCTCAAATTTGTCTTGCATACACATGGTCACACCAAATTCTGACCATCAAGAACACAGTGATGTACAACACTATGACGAGTCGAGAAAAATTAAGTTCAATGCTTCCGAGCATGCGTAGGATTTTTCTCAGCTGGAATTGCATATAGACGATCGGAATTTCTGACAAGAACTTTTTCCGTCTGAAAATTTGAGAACCAGCTCTCAAATTTTTCTTTCTGGAAACTCCGACAGAAAAATTCCGTTGGAGCCTACACACGGTCGGAATTTTCGACCAAAATCTCACTTTGGAGTTTTCTTGTTGGAATTACCAATCGTGTGTATGCGGAATTACTGTTAAAATAAACCTACCATTAAAATTATAGACTGATCATTTCTTTGTCAGTGGGCAAACATACAAAATCAGCAGGGGATCAAATACTTGTTCCCCTCATTGTATGCAGATGGAGAGACAAGCATTGTATACTATACAAAGCACCATCTCAGGTCCAGCCAGCACGTGCAATGACGTCATAGAACAGCTCCGCCTGACAAGTTTCCCATAAACAGGCACCTGTCATGGACCTGCCACCTAAGGGTTAATAGTGCAGACTGATTTCAGTGATTGGCAACAGGCTGCCTTATTTAAACACCTCAGCAGCACTGTGTCTTCGCTGCCTGATCTGTAATTTATATCTGTTCCCGTGACTTCCTGTTCCTGTGATCTGATCTGTTTCCTGTGTTTAACCCGGCTTGTTTGACTACGATTGATCTCTGTTATCCTGATCTCGGCCTGCCTTGTAACCACGCTCAGCTCTACACTGCTTGATATCCTGTTGTCGAACTTGCCTGTATACTGACCATTATCTGCCTGTCGTTTATACCTACATCTGATCGTCTGTTACCAAACCCGGCTTGTCTGACTACGTATTCAGTGTCTTCCCAGCCAGTGCACCTACCATTCTGCTTCCTGTTTCCTGTTGCACCAGCTGAACTGACAAGACCCAAGACGAACCAGGCACCCATACACCGCCAGGCTCTTGCGGCCACTATTGCAACATCGGTGGCCCTTGAGCTGGGGTTGTACGAGGAAGCCTTCCCACTACATGTCAGGCTCATCCAGCAGGTACCGTATTTATCGGCGTATATCGCGCACTATTTTCCCCTTAAAATAAGGGGAAAATCGTGGGTGCGCGATATACGCCGATAGCCGCTTCCCGCGCTCAGTTTGAAATCCTGCGCCGACATATACCAAGTGCAGTACACTCGGGTACATTCGGCTAGGCTCGGCTTCGCTCGTGCTCATGCATAAATGTCACAGAGCGTGAGCGCGAGCGAAGTCGAGCCTTGCCGAATGTACCCGAGTGTACTGCACTCGGTATATGTCGGCGGAGGCGTTCGAACTGAGCGCGGGAAGCGGGGACTTGACTTGAGGCGCACGCTGGAGAAGCCGGGAGGACACCATCGAGGCCGCAGACGGACACCGGACCGGGCGATGGACGCTGGGAAGACACCAAAACTGTAAGTAATAAAATCATATAACATTTTTTTTTACAGGAATTTCTGGGGGCAACTTTAGGGGTGCGCGGTATACGCGGGAGCGCGTTATACCGCGATAAATACGGTACGTAACAGCACCATTAGGAATGGAGGCTCATAGTTGTTTAACAAATCTGATTTATTTTTATGAGGAGGTAAGCAAAAACTGAAAGGAATGGTTGTGGAAATTGTATACTTGGATTTTGCAAAGGCATTTGACATTGCATGACTAGTTTGCAAGTTGAGGTCTATAGGCTTAGGCCCCATACACACGATAGAATTTATCCGCGAATACGGTCCAGCGGACCGTTTCCGCGGATTAATCCTCTCGAGGATTTCGGCGGATTTTCATGCGATGGAGTGTACACACCATCGCATTGAAATCCGCGCCGAAATCCTCTGGCGATGACGTGTCGCGCCGTCGCCGCGATTATGACATGGCGACGTGCGCGACGCTGTCATATAAGGAATTCCACGCATGCGTCGAATCATTACGACGCATGCGGGGGATCCCTTCGGACGGATGGATCCGGTGAGTCTGTACAGACCAGCGTATCCATCCGTTGGGATGGACTCCAGCAGATGAATTTGTTCTGCATGTCAGCAAATATTCGATCTGCTGGAATCCATCCCAGGGGAGATATATCCGCGGAAACAGATCCGCTGGCGTGTACACACCATAGGATCTATCTGCTGAAACCCATTTGCTGGGATTTATCTGCGGATGGATTCTATCGTGTGTACGGGGCATAAGAAAATCCAGTATGTAAATTGTAAATGGATAGACAATGGGTTAAAAGACAGAGATTTAGAGAGTAGTGATTAATTCTCTGAATGATCTAAGGTTATACACAATGTACCTCAAGGTTCAGTGTTAGGACCATTACTTTTTACAAATGTATATGAGATATAGAGTTTAGGGGTAAAAATATAATTTCAGTGTTTGCAAATGACAAAAAGCTATTTAGTGGAGTGACTATAAAATTACATGGAAGTTTTCTATATATTTATTGTTTCTATTGGTTAAATTTGATGGACTTGTGTTCAAATTGACTAACTGTACAACTAGTCGGATTAGTTGGATAATGATCCACAGACAGCATCAGACAAGAAATAATGTGCTCTTTTAAACAAAAAAGAGAGCTTTTAGAATGTTTGAAAGACCTATCTAGTAAGTAATTCACTTCTTTATTGCAATTAAAGGATAAGGTCGCCTTTGGTAACATGTTACACCAGTATTAAGGGTGTAACATGTTTCCAAAGAGCACCTGCCTATGCTCTTCTGATCCCCCGCTGTGACAGCTGACTGGGGATCTTCTCCCCACACCCACTGTCACAATTTAAAAAAAAAAGCACGAGTGTGCAAGGCTGTGAATGAATGAATTACAACTACCATCTTCCTTTGCGGCAGACAGCTTGTAGTTCATTGATGTTTATTTTTTCCATGAATTGTCTGCATATATAGGCGGTACGAGCAGACAGCTATTGTGAGATTTTGCAGGAGCCTGATATTGCACCTGTGTTCTGTTGATTATTGGTACAATGCTCTGCATGCTCCAAAAGCGATGAAATTTTTCTTTACCTGCAAACACATGTGCATTTATAATTTTTTAAGAGGTGAACTTAGCCTTTAAAAAAACGTTGTAATTAGCAGCCAATCAGCTTTACAAGCTAAAATCATCTGTTATGATCAGTATGAAACAGTTACCTGTTTAGAGAGGAATCTTGTGCAGAATGCCCCCCCAGACCGACTTTCCAAAGAGGGGGTGTCTAGTGTCTGCTAGGTGTAGTCATCTCAGGAGAAAGTGACATTAGGTCCCGGACTCCTATTTTCTGGTAGGCAGAAAGCGCAATCACAGATGGAAAGGACTTCAGAGGATTGCCTGTGAAAGATAAGTCCATAGGGTCAATATAGAGCAGCAAGCTATTCCAACTACTCCCCTGGACTATCTTCTTTGGTCCCCCATCAGATCCCGTCTATCTATTCTTTCCCCAGTGTTATCTCAATCTTTTGCCTTATGGGATCGCCTTAGACACAACACCTGTCTAACATCATGTGCCCGTCCTTTAGCTCATATTTTTAATAACCCTGATTTGCCACCGGGTTTACGACCCTCAGAGTTTAAGTGGTGGCTGGACAAAGGGCTATATCGCATAGGACAGTATTTTACTTCTAGTGGTCCCATCTCCCTGGATTACTGTATTCATACTCTGAAACTTCCTGATTCAGAGAAGGTTCACTTTAAACAAATTTCGAAATTTTTACATAGCATTTGGAAGTCTAGACCCCTACCCCCTGACTTCACTGCATATGAAATTTGGTGCGGACAAGCCATGGGGCGGAGAGGAGGTATCTCGTGATCTACTCGGCCATCACTCACCCAACAGTTAAAACATCTTACATGGAGGCTTGGGAGTCTGACTTTCGAAGTAGCATTAGCTTGGAGAATTGGCACAAAACTTTCTTCAGATCATTTCGGGGCATTCAGGGCGTCTCCTTAATGGAGGCAAGTGTTAAGGTTATCACCAGATGGTACCTTACCCCATCCAGATTAGCCGCCATGTTTCCTAATGTAGATCCCCTTTGTTTTAGGGGGTGTCAGCTGCGGGGCACCATGGCCCACATATGGTGGGAATGCCCTAGGATCCGCTTATTTTGGAGAATCATTTTCAATATGATCTACAGAGTAACAGGATACCGGATCCCTAGGACTCCCAATATTGCCCTCCTGAATGCCCATGTCCCACAGCTTTCTAGATCCACACAAAAGTTGGTTCACTTTATTTTACTGGGCACCAAAATTGCCATTGCCAAATCTTGGAAACAGCCCAGGCCGCTTGTTTCGGTAGTTAGACAGAAAATCTCATGGATCATGATTCAAGAAAAATTATCCAGCATACTGGATGATTCTTCCAAGGTGTTCCGTGAGACTTGGGCTCCCTGGGCTGACTATGTTGGTATTCCCCTTGTCCCTGAACCTGTATAAGCCTGTCTGATCTCTTGATTAGAGTTAGGCATTATACTTCCCCTCCTCACCTTATCCCTATCCCTCTTCTTCCTTTTCTTCTGTCCTTCTTCCTTTACCTCTTTTACTATCCCTGTTGGTTTGAGTATTATCGACTACCTACTTAAGCGAGTTTTGTGGGGTTATGGTTCTATGATATTATATATATTCCCTTTTTTTTCTGGGGGTATTTCTTCTGTTACCCTTAGGTTGTTTTATATGCCTTACCCGCATTAGTGAGAGTGGTGCGGGACGGGAACGGGGGTTGTGGGGGTTGGGGGCCTTACTCTTGGCACAGCTCGTTCCCAAGTGGGGTGTTGAGGGTTTAGGTTCCAGATTACCCTTAGGTCCGGTCCCTTCCCTACAGGGTATTGTTACTACATGTATGTTAGTTCTTTTATGTACCCTTACTAGACTGCTTTTCAGGCAGTCCTATTATCTGATTTATCCCCCCGGGATTGGTTATTATTGTTTTCTTTGTAATTTTCTACTATATTCGCAAAATGGTGTGAACTGCCCCTAGGGGCTTTTGTTACTTTTGTTGCTATGAAATTACTGTAACCCTATTTAAAATCTCAATAAAAATGTATTGAAATTAAAAAAAGATAAGTCCATAGATAATAATTTTAAAGTAGATTAGCAGCTCCAGCAATGATTACAAGACTTCCTCTGATTGGCAGAGGTGGAAAATGTGACTTCATCAGCTCTATTTTCCATGTCACTCAATTAGAGGAAGCCTTGTATTCATTGAGAAACAAGGCTTCTCCTGAATGGTGGGGAAGAATTCAAGCAGATTTGAATTTGTTCTGACGGCAGACAGAAATTTGTCTGTACTGCTGCAGAACACAGCACCACATACAGTCAATGCTACTGCAGCACAATTTATTACATGAGTAGTACATTCTCTGCTCTTATGATAGCATTGTATCTTTTCAGATAAGCTACCTACAATTAATCCCAACGTTTACTGTTTGATACATGGCTAGTGTGCCAATTTGTCTGGGCCTACAGGATAAGTACTTCTGAAAATGGACCTGCTAACCATTTACTGGTCTATAACTGAAATTCACTAAATTTGTATAAAGTGTATAAATATACTTTGGAAGAATGGAAAACATCAACAAATCTACCAATTTATTTCCTCCTTAATCCCCCTGCAGAATACATGCATAATTCTATGCCTAATCCCCCACGTTGTTTGTAGTGTAATGTTTTTGGAAACAATGGTTTCTTCTTGAGTCTAGATAGCACAAACTAAAAGGCAGGCTGAAGAAGAATTCATGTTATATCTTCAGGATCAATACATTGTAAGGCTACAGGGTCAGGGTCACAAGCGTTTACAGGCAATTTTCTGCTTCTGTAAAATCACCTGTGAAAATCTTGTGGACTGGAGATTTTATACAGGAGTTGCTTATTGTGTGCAATGTGCTTAATTCATTGTTGTATCATAGAAAACCGAGCCTGGTGTAAATTGCAGTCCTAACAGATTTCAGGCAGAACTATGTAAAAGTGGCTTTTTTTTAATGTACTTACTAGTGCCTATTCACTCATAGATACTGCTACAAATGTTGTATGCGTAGCTATTTGGGTCTCTTTGTCATGAATATACAGGGCTTTTTTTCAGTGGGAACGTGGGGGAAGGCAGTTCCAGCACCTCCAGCAAAGAATGTATATAATGGCAAAGGCTACTAGAGTGTGCTGGAGGGTCTACTGATGCTGGGTGATCTATGGTCAATGTGGGGATCTAGTGTTGCTGGAGTGGTTTATTGTTGCTGGTGGAGGATCTATTGTTGCTAGAGTGGGGGTAATTGTTGCTTGGAGGGATCTACTGTTGGGGGAGGGGTCTATTGTTGCTGGCTGCTGGGGGATCTATTGTTGCTAGTGGGGGTCTATTGTTGCTGGGGAGGGGGGTATTTGTCAGTGTGTTGCTGGGCAGATCTATTGTTACTGGGGTCTATTGTTGTTGGCGGCAGGGGATCTATTTTATTGCTTTTCTTGTTGTCAATATCAAATTACATACAAATTACTTGGTTTTGTATTCTCTAAAAGAGATGGTACTGGAAGGTGGGAAGGGGGTGGATCTAAGGGACAGTGCTCAGAGGTCGGTAGGGGGTGGAGACAAGGGGTGATTCAGAAGAAGGGAGTACCTGCACCTATTCCCTGAGAAAAAAAGCCCTGTGAATATATAATTGTACAACACATAGGTTTTGGGGCAGTTACAACAGATTTCATACTGCATGTGATAAAGTAGTGCACCTCAACAACTATGCCAAATACACCAACATTGCATACTGATTTCACATTTTCCTATGGGTGCAGTCATCTGAAATGTTATTTGTTTCTAAAGGTTTCTGCACTTTAAGCTGCCTTATTACATATGCCTAAATGTGAGTGCCATATAATATTACTGTGATTCGTCAATTTAAAACAGAACGCCAGGCAATTTATTTTATTAAGTCAAAATTAAAAATTTGTTACAAAACTCTTTAAAAATACAATTTCTCCTTGAGTTCTGCTTTAACATAGCAAGTTACTATTCGTTAAAGCAAAACTGTGACTTAAAGTGTTACTGAACCCACAACAGTAAAATCATTCTATATATGCAGTAAAGCATGCTTGTTATACAGGGTTAATTCTCTGCTTTGTGTAAAAATGCTGTTTGAATCTGTCTTCTCTGATCCTCTCCTTCTTCCACTGACTCCAAAACAGGTCTGGATAAGACATGCACATGCCCAGTTTGATGTGTATTGTAGAGAGTTTTTTTCTTGGAAGAGGGCATGTGATCAGCACAGGGCCAATTGGCACTGTCCAGACAGAGTGTCTGGGGTCCTGCATCCTGATAGGACAGCTCAGTACAGTATGAAAACTCCTCCTACAAGCTTTAACCAGACACTGATACACATCACAAGACTGCTATATACTACTGATGAGAAAAGGTATTTAGCAGGGGGGTGTAATCAGACTGGGGGGTATGTGTGTGTGGGGGGGGGGGTCATATTGGGGGGATTATCAGAGTGGGAAGTATCTGAAGTGTGTGATCAGAATTGGGGTATGTGGGGTGATATCAGAGTGGGGGTGTGATCAGAGTGGGGGTATGTGGGGGTCTGATCAAGTGGGAATCTCCATGCTGGCACCCTAAGACAGCTGCCAAACCACCTTATGCTGATGCCAGCCCTGAGCATATGCTAGGTATAGCTGTGTCAGCGGAGTCAAGGAGTGAAAATTAAGCCACTGTTATTCTCACTGTGTTCATGTAGATGCTGTAATAGATTTATATTTTGTTCCTTTGCGTCATGTCTAAAACATGCAGATATAAAACACTACTCACACCTTTCTCGTTTGTGATCCACGGAGGGCTCAATCTCCAGGTACAGAAAGGTTGTGGCTCAAGGATAGTCACAGTTTAAGGGGCAAATGGTCTGACAGTGTTCGAGTCAAATAGAGATATACTCCACCCAGGGTAATCAGACCTAACTAGAGCAAAATCAATCCTGGACAGGGCCCTATATGAGTTAATGGTCAAATTAAACCAAGCTAAACCTGGTCTGAGCCTGAGCAACCACTGATCATGAAGGAGTTAATAATGTATGTTTCTATGCTAATAACATCTTCAAATTTAAAAAATATATCATTTGATAATTTTTTTGCTCTTCTAAACTGATCATGGTAAAGGCTTCTTTAAAAACGGAATTAAAAGAAACAAGCAAAGATACAAACATCCACATGTCTTATTGCACTTACCCACTGCAATCAGTTAGTAGTCATCTTTTATTTTTCTAGTTAATCTAAATTTTTATATATATATATATATATATATATATATATATATATATATTTTATATATATATATATATATATATATATATATATATATATATATATATATATATATATATATATATATATATATATATATATATATATATATATATATATATATATATATATATATATATATTATGTACACAGTATATATATTATTGCTTAATGGTAAAATGTTTTCATTTACATACCAAAATATTTACACCCATACATATTTTTATTTTAATGTTTGTTTAGCACCTACTACTGTTATATCTGCATTTATTTGGAAGATGCATCACTTTGATTTTCCTAACAAATAATAACTGATATTGTGACTTACTGTTTTTAAAGAGCATTTTAATGGTGCTAAAATTACCATAGTTTATTAAATTTTTGTAAACTGTTAAAAGCTGATGCTTAACTTATTGCAGCTGTCATGATATTTACAGGCTGCATTTAAAATATAGGATTTTAAATACACACTCAAAGATATCTCTAGTTTCAAGATGCATATCAATTTATCATTTATTGCCTCAGAGATATTATCAGCCCTTTTCATCTACTTCCTATACCTCCTTATTTTCTGCCTCTTATATTTCTTCTATCCACCATTTGCAAGCCTATGAAAAATCAGCAAATAAAAAGTTACATTAACCCCACCCTGACCTCTTCAACATAATACACTATGGGCTGATGGGCTGCCTTTGGAGCTCTGTTGAAAAGCTGTCACTCTTTACCATCCCAAGTGCAGCCTGGGGAGCATTTACTGGATAATTAATATATTAAATGCATGAAAAATAGTTACACAGGGTCCACTCCCTGCACCGTGATCTTTTCAAGGCAGGGGACGCATGCAAAAGATAGATACAGCATGTACACCATCAATATAGAAGCATCCTCTGAATAGCCATCATAAAAACTGTTCATAATTTTATAGCTTCATTCGTGGTAGAGCACCATAAAGGCAGGCCATATTTTTTACACTCTGGATGCCTCGTAAAAAAGGCTGGCAAAAGCATCAGGAGACAGCAACACACCACAGGGTGAAGGATGAAGAGGGCATGCAGTTGTCCTTGATGACCTGAGTAGCTCTGAATCTTGATGAAACCTTCAGGATAATTATTAATTGGCAGGCATTATCACTTTTTATTTGCTGACTGCATATTTGCCTTTTATAAAGATGATGGAAGGATAACTAAACACGTCTGCCCTACAGTACATCAATGTCCTTCATCCTTTAAGGAAAGGCACATTTTCAAGTAGGCCAGATACATGGAAAATGCATAAAATCTTTTTTACAAGTATACAGTGTTCTTTGATACTATATAACTAACTGTCTAATTATTTTCCCTTATATCCCTTTTAAGCCTATATTTCTTATTTGCATAAATAATGTCACATTTGCTGTGTTTTTAGTATGACCAGTGAGAAACCAGTACATCATTCTTAAAAAAAAAAATGTATTTAAATGGTGTATATGTTGTATAATGAATGTAATATATATATATATATATATATATATATATATATATATATATATATATATATATATATATATATATATATATGTATATATATATGTATGTATGTATATATATATATATATATATATATATATATATATATATATGCGTGTGTGTGTTAATATACTGTATATATTATACACATACACATATATATATGCTGCAAATTGCTTTGCATACATTTATAAGCTGGAAAAGGAGAATTTATTAAGAATTCATGAATGTACAACAATAAAATGTATGACCGAATGAGTGAACAAATGGTCATAAAGTTTTCACATGGTTAACCAAACTAACGCTATAGAATATTGTAATAACTATTTTCCCCATATACATTGATACCAGGTATGTATCATTTTATTAGGAGACCCAAATTTGTATGTATTGCTAAAAAAAAATCCAGGGCAAAAGCAGTTGCTACTTTTTCCATACACAATGGAGCGAATTAAAAAAATAAAATAAAAATAGTAGTATTTAAAATCTGGTGCAGCTCTGCATAGAAACCAATCAGCTTCCAGGTTCTATTGTCAAAGCTTTTTTTATACAAGCTGAAGGTAGAAGCTGATTGGCTACCATTCACAGCTGCACCAGTTTCTGTGTGCTCTAGTTTTAGTAAATCTCCTCCATAGAGTTTATATATTAAGTAAGGTCTTTCTCCAATTTGCAATCATGCAAAGAGAAATATGTAATGAGAGAATTATGGGGGCTGCAATTGCTGACCTCTTATTTTAAAATCACTTGGGGCCAGATTCACGTAGAGCGGCGCAAATTTTGTTTGTCCTAACGTATGTCAGTTAAGTTAAGGCGGCTGAATTTTGTGACGTAAGTGCCGTATCCACAGAGCATTTGCGCCCAAATGTGCGCCACCGTAACGTAAATACCGAGGCGTAAGGCGGGGTTATTGCAATGAGCCGTGACCCCATGCAAATGAAGGGCCGGCCGTACTGCGCATGCGCGCACAAATCTGCACCTCACTGGGCATGCTCAGAACTCGGGCTGGCGCAATCAGTGAGATAGGAAAAAGGCCAAGCAGACTTAGTGAGATACGCCCTGTGTATAAATAGCCCCACACAAACGCACTTCCATTGCAAAAGTACATCCCTGTGTTCCCTTTTCTAAAGTAAGTTGCTTTTGCTCTGTTGTCTGTTGGTGTTTGTTGGTGAGTGTAGTAATGTTAGATAAAAGATTTATAGAAGTAGGAGGTTGTAGTAGCTGTGTTTTTTTTCTGAGTGTTTTTTCTGTTTGTTTTTTCTGTGTTTGTTTTTGAATTTGTATTAGCTGTCTGCTTGTGTTGTTTGATTTTGGTGTCTTGTGTTTGCGGTTTGATTTTTGTGTCTGTTTGTTCTGTGTCTTTTTGTGTGTGTTTGTTCTGTGTCTTTTTGTGTGTGTTTGTTCTGTGTGTATTTGTGTTTGTTTGTTGTGTTAGATTTTTGTGTGTGTGTTTGGTGCTGAGTGTTGGGTGAGATGGCACCTAAGAGACGAAAGCTTAATTTTTCGGTGCAAGAAAAGCAAATACTTGCCAGGGCGATCACCCGATTTGGGTGATATTTGCATGGCCCTGAGAGCCGGGACACCCCCCCGGCCAGGAAGAGGGCGATCATCCAGGAGATAACTGATCAGATCAATGCGGGGGGGCGGGAGACGAGGACCCCCAGTGGGATAGCTAAGAAGATCAATGATCTCAGGAGCCTGGTCTGTGACAAGATGGCCAAGATAAATGCCCATGCCACGGGCACTGGCGGAGGACCACCCTGCTCTGTCAGGCTGACAGAGGAGGAGTGGGCAGTGGCCCGGTGCTTCCACAGACAACAAGTGGTGGGCCTGCCTGGCTTTGACTCCGAGGAGGGTGTGAGGACAGGTAATTTATTTTTTTATTCTATCTGGTGAGTAGCATGTGTGGGGGGGAAGGGAATATGTGCCAAGTGTGTGGATCCTCCAACCTGTGAATGTTTTGTGTCATCCACAGATGGCCAGGAGATTGCTGGGCCATCAGGCCAGTCCGTACCATCCCCCGGACAACAGGCTGCTGAAGAGCCCCAAGAAAGCCAGGAGTCCTCAGGGGAGGGGAGTGGCCACACCTCACATCATGAGGAGGTTGAGGGGGAGGAGGATGAGGGGGGGGAGGATGGGGATGATCGGATGGACCTTGCCAGGGAAATCCTTTTGACTTCGGATGTGGTTCCCCCTGAGGCTACCCCTGAGGCTGGCAGCAGTCAGGCCTCCATCAGGGGTAGCCCCTCCCACTCCTCCCCCAACAGGGCTCCCCCCACAAGGGTCTCTCTCTCCCCTCCTCCCAGGCCACAAGCCTCAGCTGCAGGCAGGAAGGCTACCCAGAAGACCAGGGGGGTGGACGAGGTCCTGCCGGCCAATCTGCGGAGGGACCAGGCCCGGCAGACCCAACATCTGGGTCAGGTCACCCGGACTTTGGCCCAGATGGAGGACAGCCTGGGCTCAATTAAGGACTCGGTCAATGAAGTGGGCACAAACTCCTTGGCGGTCATAACATGCATTTGTGACCTGCAGACCGCCACAGCAGGCATGTCCCTGGAGGTGAGTGCCCTGACCCAGGCTGTCCATGCAAACACCCAGGCTGTCCAGGCCAATACGGCTGCCCTCACTGTGGGTCTGACCAGGATTGCCGTGGCCTTGGAGGGCAGGCCAGCAGGAGGACAGTCACCAGGGGAGGCTCCTCCTTCCCCTGCCCCCCCCATGAGTCTCCCCTGGTTGGCCGTGGCCGTGCCCGTGGCCGGCCCAGGCGTAGCTCACGCCACCGCCATTAATTTTGGTTGTACTTTTGATTTTTGATTTTTATTATTTTTTTAATTATACTGTGATTATGATTTGGTTTATGTGTGTGAATGATGTATGAATGTGGGGGTGACATTCCTGATGAAAAAAGGGTGTAACCCTCAGTTTTGGTGGAGTAGGGGTCCCCAGGACCAGGGAGAAGTGATCCCAGGTCCATGTGAATGGTGTATGAATGCACAGTAACATAATTGGAGCCGTGGCGTGGCGTTGCTGCTCCCTAGTACCATGGGGGGTACTTGGGTCTAATCCAATTTGATGAGGATGTGATGTGTCTGTGCTAGGGACCACAGTGGGTGTGCATGCATGCATTCTCATTGTGCCATGATTAATGTGTGTGTTTACTGTGCAAAGATGCATTCTGCAAGGCGTCTCCTGGCTGCTGTTCCCTCAGAAGAGGGGGTACCCTTGGTTACTAAAGTCACTAGTATAGCTATGAGCATGGATGCCCCTGGCATGTTGGCATACAGATTGTTGTCCTGCAAGTGTGTGTGCTCAGCTCTTCCCTAACGGTGTTGCTTTAGCTGACATTTACACGGCTGGTGTAAAGTTAGGGCAGCTTTTACAAGGTGTAATTTTACACCGTGAAACTAGCAGATGCGCACAGGGCGTAGCCTACGCCGCACAAGTGTACTTTTGTGGATCGCCCTATCGCCTTCATTTGCATATTAGCATAGAAAATCAATGGTGTGTCTAGCGTATTTTGCGCTTCAAGATGCGCCGGTGTAATCGTTTTACGTAGGACGGAAAAATCTGGTTTTCAGGCATATTTCGTTTTGAGGATCAGGCGCAAAGATACGCGCGGCGCATTTTTCAATTACGCCGCGCATCTTTAGATACGTCGGCGTAAGTGCTTTGTGAATATGGCCCTTGGTGCCTAACTGCCATGTTGGTCGCATGGCTCCAAAACTTTCTAAGTCACAAATCTGAAATAAGTATACAGATCAGGAGTTCTGAGTTCAGACTGACTTCATTCACTTTGGATGCATCATAAAAAAAAGTCTGGCAGAACTTCTGGCTCTAGTACCACATGGAGAGACAGAGATTCTCCTCAGCTCCCACTCATCCCAGCTAACATCACTGTGCTGCACCAAGTTGGTCCCCAGACATACATTTCTCACAGCCCATAAACCTCCAGAGACTCATGGATCGCTTTTAAGCCCCACGCCCATTCGCATTCCCTCCCATGTCCCCTGCAGGACATAGATACTGCCAAGACAACCACAGCACCAGACTCAAGGGAGGATAGTGGGTACTCTCCCTCACCAATACTATGGGAGGCAGTAGAGGACTTGGTACACACAAAAATCGCCCAGGCTGTAGTTATGCTACTGACACCTAAAATTACGGAGGCAATTGACAAAGCTATTTCCTTGGGTATGGAACAGCTCTGTAGGAGCAGTTCCAAGGAATCACACAAATGGAGAAGTGAATCTCCTCTTTAGAAGATGAGTTACAACAGACTAAAACTGCCATCTTCATATACACAAGGGCACAGTAACCATAGTTAACTTGGTGAACCATTCCCAGTGAAATATATTTACCTGAATCTTACAAACTCAGCTCTCTTGATGATATCTGTAGCAAGCATATTTCAGAAGCTCTCGAATTAGATACCCTGCGTGATAGAAAGAGTATATTGTATAGGGCACTGTTCTGATGATAGAACATCACCTAGACCTGTAATAGTGCATTTCCTCAATTTAACTTCATGGCCACAAGTTTCTGCTTTTTGCAGATTATTCTTCTGATGTCGCCCACCAACGGAAAACATTCACCGCTGATTTCAATACCTTTTTTCGCCTGCATATCAAATTTACTCTTGCCTACCTGGCAAAACTGCACCTCCAGTAGCCCACTGGAGAAAATCTGACCTTTAAGACACCAGCAGATGCAGAAAAGTTTTACGAATCCCTCTCAGGGAAACTACATTCATGCTCATATCTCACACTCTCCTACTGTTTTCACCTATTCTCCCAAGGAACAGGACAGTCCATGAAAAACTCCCTCCAAACATCTCAAGTACTCTAACCAAGGTAGTTGATAGCTACTTGTCCTGTCATGCTTGGTTTTCTTTACGGCCTCCCGGCCATATCCTTTGATAAAGTAGATACTTGATATCTGTTGCCATTATATAACTGTACTATCAATTGGTTTAGAATAGTGAGAGCATTAAATATCTTCTTCATGTATAACAGGAAATGTATCAGCCCTCGGCCTCTAGTGTAAAATCTATATCCATGGGATCTGTTCCCATACCACTACAGTACCCCCAGGGCACTAAACTACATTTTGTAATTGTTCTATGCTTAACAGAGGACCTGACTGTGCAGAAAAAAAGTGCCCCTCGGTTTCATATGACTTGAACACTTAATTTGGTTAACATATGAAGGTTGCAACACCCCAATGAAGGAGAGTTCACTTTTTACTCCCCACCGCATGACTTCTCTAGATTGGATTCTTCTCTAGATTTCTTCTGCTATCTCCCTATGCTACACTATGGGTGCCTGAGATTCATGATATAGCCATTTTTGACCAATGTTCTATCTCTATCTCTCCCACGCCTCAAGGAAATGCCAGTTTTTGGAGATTTGCCATCTATTTAGCTAATTATGAGGACTTTTGTCATACTATTAGATGTACATGGAGTGAATATGAGCTCTCCACTAGTGACCGCATAACCAATTCTACTCTGTTTTGAAAAGCAAGCAAGGCCTATTTAATAAGCAAAATAATATCTTACACTACAAAATTAAAAAAACATTCTCTAGACCAGTATTGAGGGCTAGTGGAGTTCCTATGTATAGCTCAGGCCAATTTAACACAAAGTCATACCTTACACTACAAGCAAGCTTGGCATGAGGCCAAAAAGCGATTTGATCTGTGGACTAATTTGCAAGAATGCATAAAAGGATCCTATGCAACACCTCAGTTCCGTAAATTTGGAAAAGAAATCCAGTAAACTCCTGATAAGGCTCTGTAGACTTCCTTACCAGCCCACTCATATTACTATCCTGAAGGGTTCCTCAGGGCATCTTGTCACCTCTTCCTCCAAATGAAGTAATAATATGGTGGCCTACTATGCTAATCTGTACTCTTTAGATTCAACTGATCAATCTACTTCCACTTTCTTCCTAAATGGGCTTTGCCTAGCTCATTTAATTATTTCCCAGTTAGAAGCTTTCAACGCTTCCATCACATTAGAGCAGGGGTGCCCAACCTTTTGAAGAGCGAGGGCCACTTAAGCAACTTGGTAACCAGTCGCGGCCATAATGAGCGGAGCGGGCAGATGACAGGTCACGGCTACTCTATAGGCTCTCCGATCCACCCAGATGGAAGGGGACAAATTCCCTTCTGTTTTTTTGGATTGGAGGTAGGTGGGCGTAAACAGACATCTGTAGCTCTATAGAGATGAATTGAAGGTCCCATTCGGTCAGGCTGATGAAAAGGGCCTAAGACTGCTTTCACACTGATGTGCTGCGGTTTACCCACACTGCGGGTGCATTGTAGTGCACCTGTGTCTATCCTGCGGGTTAGCTGAACTTTGCCATAGACTCTGCCTGTGGAAAAAGCTGGCGCTGTAGAGGATGCATTGGCTTATGGGGCTTTGCTCCGCAGCCACTTTCTTCCCCTACCACTGGCTTCATTCACAACACTGATGCTGTGGTATGGCACGTTGACAACCTGCGATCTGGGCTTGCCAAACCGCCATTCCAGAGCAAGAGGTTGCGGGTCACATCAGAGGGCTCTGCGGGCCACTGGTTGGCCACCCATGCATTAGAGGATGTTGTGGTCACTGTTAAAAACCTAGCTAATGCCAAGGCTCCTGAACCCATAGGATGCATTAAGGTGATAAAAACACAAACCTTTACAACCCCTTTAATGTTTACAGCAAATACTTTCCATGTTTCATGGATACAGTGAGACCATTAGGGATATGCCATTTCTATCCGTGTGGTGCTTTTCCTCTGTTGGGTGGGGTATTGTCTGTCTCCGCCTCCTCAGCTCCCTGGCAAGACGCATGCTGCTGCCGTCTGGGAGCTATACATCCACTGTTTTGGTCATGTCTAATGGTGAGTATGGGGTTTCTTGTACCAAGGCCCCTCTTACCTTGTGCCTGTAATATCAATATTATGCTATACACCCAATTTGTATCTTTTCATCTTAGGTACATATTATACGCATCTACCCCTGAAGAGCGAGCTTGGTCTTGTGAAACGCATTGGGAAACTCAATGCCTGTATGTTATATGATTGTTTATACATATACATATGTACCATCATTTCATTTATATGTATCCTGTATGAATTGGCATGTGTTGATGACATAAATGCATGTACTATCTCTACTTAAATGTTATACTGTATTTACTGTTGCTACGTCTATTAGCTAAACTATGCTCATCTCACTCAAAGTCCCAGGGCGGATTTTCTGTTTTGTTGTATATTTCAGGGATGGAGGTGTGTCACTGGTGACACCAGACCTTTTCTCCTTTTGACTCTGTCTAAACTGACTGTGTGGATCTCTATTCGATAATGTTAAGGTACTAAGCTAATCAAACAACTAAGTTTGTTTAAAGGGTACTTCTGCCTCAAAAGCAGCCGGCCAAAAAATCTTCATAATTTTAGCCAGGGGTGCCATTCTGCCAGCAGAGAAAGCAATATCCTTTGCAGAGGCCCTGGAACAGCGAATAGATCTGGAAAGGAAAAAGGTTTATACTACTATTAAAGAAGTGTTTTGTGGCCTGCCAATGAGCTCACTTTGGTAACTGTCTGTATCTCAGACAAGATAAAAGCAAAGCTCTGGCTAGTGGTAAACTCTCTATGATGTCTGATCCTAGAGTAAAAATTAGGTGGCCTTGATGCAGTTCAGCCACTGTGGATACAAGACTGTATGCTGTTCCTCTAGTAGTCAGTTGTGGTCAGTCAACCCTGATGGTTCATCCCACAGGCGACACATACTGTTCAAGTTGGATCCAGTGATATCTAGAAGGGGGCCAGAGGATAGCCAAAGGGAAAAGTAACGAAGATTGAGTGACAGGTTAAACCTGGGAAAATCTATAGAAGAGAATGAGAGAATTCATAATCATCTTTATTTGTTTACATCAAATTAGAGTCTACTCCTTTGTGGGAGTAACAAAGTTTCTTCACCCAAGTCGGCAGAATTATATGTAAATTTGGGCATTAGTTTCAGGATCCATGGGTCCTGTGCTTTAAAGAAGCCATTGGAATTTTCATTCCTCTCCTCCAGCTCATTTTATTCTCTCTATGACTCCTTAGAGCAATTAACGCTGGAATCTAGTGTTACCACATCTTGTTCAACTGTGAGCCATCCAGCTACAGATGTCAAGGATATGTCTGCATTGTCCTTAGTAAAAAAAAAGACTTGGGCATGAAGCTGAAGGATTAATATGACATATCAGGTAATATTGTAAGCTGTCTCTAGACCTAGCAGGTGTGTATACTGTATACACACTTCGGTACACCCATGCCTCTGCGAGTACCTTCGCTTGGCTGTTCGAGAGTTTAGCTATGAGTTCATCTGACAGACTTTGGTTTTTCCACATACTCAGGGCATTTACCAGGACATTACGGCCAGTGTACAGGTGATCCTTGTTTGGGCAACAGCCTGCTGGCGCAACCTCTTGCAGGTCCTGGAAAAAATTATAGTTCCGACTTTGAACAAATTGGGATGAGTCATCATCAAGAGAAGACCAACTAGTCTCATTACAGTAATGACATTCCTGGAATCCGTTCTGAAACTCTGAATAATTCAATAGAGTTACCCTCAGAGAGACAGTATTAGTATCTCACTTGAACAAGTTATAGCTATTTTCTATTGGTTGCATCCCACAGTCGCAAAAGGGTGGATAAGAAGTCTGTAGTAAGCCATGTGGTCCGAGGGGCTCACTGGAAGGTTGAGAACTATATTAACTGGATTATGTAGTAATGGAAGACTTGCTTCCTTCACCAGAAACAGTGACTCCACAGAGGAGACAAGTCCCATTGAGGGTAGCTATGTAAACAAGGCTGATCCCCGTTCTGACAGAGGACAATATGGAGATCTGTTGTTTCTAGAGATCAGGAACAGCGATCTATGTGTTGTCCCAGTGAGTCCAGCCCCCACACAGTTAGAAAACACCCAGAGAACACAGTTAACCCCGTGATCGCCCCTAGTGTTAACCCCTTCCCTGCCAGTGTAATTTATACATTGATCAGTGCTTTATATATTAGTGTTTAATAAACTGATTGTTTTAAAAGATAAAACACTATGTCCAGCTTTCTCTCTTTATGATTTGGGTGTATGGAGATACGTGTAAGAGAAGTAGGATTCTAATCTCAAGATTGCCAGCATAAAACAGCATAAAATAGATCCCCAGAGAGGGATAAAAGCACATATAGACCATTGGTTGGTCTTATCCCTCAGATGAGGGCACATTGGATGAGGATATTATCACTAATGCATGTGGATGATTGGAGCACATAGTGGCACACACTAATTAAGAAAGCAGTAATTTGGATATGTGAACATACCGGTAAGCCTGTTTTTTATGAAAGATTGAGCATTTGCAAGCAAATTCATACCAAATTACATTTTATGGACTGATGTATGGTTTGTTTTGTTTTGTCAATGTTATATATGGTTTGATATGATATGCTGATTTTAAAAATTGCTATGCAAGCAGATTTAAAGGGATACTAACACATTAGCATTTGGGAGCGCGGCACCACTTTTGAATATAATTTTGCATGTTGATACACATTTAGAGAGTTCTGGAAAGGTGTGAGCGATCCGCTTAGGAAGTTGTGTAGTCTTATAGCACTCAATAACACAACATAGCAGTGCGCAAGTACACACATTTGTAATACTATGTCTAAAAGCCATGCATTCTGGTATAATGTTAAATCTTGATTGCATAGTCCTGCACTTTCCCCATAAATTTACAATATGTTGTCTATTCTTTCCTATCCCAAAAATTCCTTTTCACAAAGTCACATTTTGTCCATGAAAGTATGGCATAGATGGTAAAAAATACTTGCCGATGAAATGACTTTTACACCACAAGCCCTTACATATTCATTTATTTCAGAAAGAGAATGCTCAGCTTTAACTATGACATATGCCTTATAAAATGTAAAACATTCACTGGGTATGTTGCACATTTTTAAGATATATCTCATTTGTCTATATAAAGGTCAACAATCATGCTTGAGATAAACAATTTAACGTAGCCTTATAGCGACTTTGAATTTTAGGCATGTCCTAGATCAAAATAACTTAATTTATCTTAAATATAAATTTGTGATTCCCAACAGCTATATTGCTGTATGACCCGTATTTGGAATCTGTACTTGTAATCAATAGCATAGATTAGCTAATGCAAAAGAATATTACAGGATCATATTTTGTTTCAGGACCATACACTGCTTAATAATTACAATGTTCTGCCTTATATATTCATGGAACATTAACTTGAAATCAGGTGACTTAAAAAAGCCTATGCTTTGCCCAACAGACCCCTATAGACCTTCACATTATTAATAATCCAATTCATTAAATATTACTTTTCCAGAATTAATGGAATAATATTGGCCTGGAGATAGGAACAGTCAAAAGGAATAAATTAAATTAATTCTGTAGAACAAATGCCCTAATTCAATGCATTATATTTTATAACACTAACATTTGAAAGGTGACATAAATGAAAGGAAAAACCATTTGGAATAAGAATAATACACCACAGAAGAATTAACCAAAATATGTTATAAGATTAAAAAATATAAAAGCTGAATGCAAATAATATTCCAATCATTTAAAGATGGTCAAATATACCATTATTGAAATCAATACAATACACTTATGTTTAAAAAACAACATTCTTGATTGAACTCAATGAGGAGAGTTTATTAAAACTGGAGCAGACAGAATATGGAACATCTGTGCATGACGACCAATCATCTTCTATCTTTCATTTTTAAGAGCCTTACTGAATAAGCTGAAGATAGAACCTGTAACAGCTGTATATTGTGTCCAATCAGCTTCTGTCTGCTCCAGTTTTGATCATTTGTCATTTATTAAAAGATACAGAAAAAAGTAAAACTGAATTTTACTGCTGGCTACGGCAGTAATTGGACACTGGAACACAAACGACTGCTGGCCATTCAAGTATTATCCCTCCCACCCCCACCATGCTTTAGTTTTTTTACTAGTGTACTAGGATAATTTATAGCTTTTTCTCCATGGAGCAATATTTATAAAAAAAAAAATTCATTTTATCAAGAATATTTTTCTTCAATCACAATTCTTCATTGTGCTGCAGATCTGAGCTCATGTTGCAGTTATCTGGATCAGTTAATCCACAGCGATGCATTGAAGGTCACACCCAGACCCACCATGATGAAGATGCAGGACCAACCTTTACTGTGACCCTAGGCACTATGCTTTGCTATCTATTAATATGTGGAAAACTCTTTGGCTAAAATCCTGGCCTGCAGTGCAATAGATTACTAGATCATATACCATTGACTTGTAAATGTCTCTTTGGTGATTCTCTGTACAAATTTCTCAAAAAGAGTTTACTGGAGGTAAGAGCACTAGTTTGCCCTTTATATATTAAGCAAGAAGCATGCACATACCTTGCCCCTCAAGTTATCAAAATGCCTCTCACATGTTGTGCCCAAGATGTTATGGACAAAGGGGCAGATCCACATACATCTGCGCCGGGCGCAGCGTATGTAAGATACACTACGCCGCTGTAACTTACTTTGATTTGGTTTGAATCCTCAACGAATTTGCGCCGTAAGTTACAGCGGCGTAGTGAATCTCTTGCGGCGTAAGGGCGCGGAATTCAAATTCGGCGGGTAGGGGGGCGTGTTTCATTTAAATGAAGCACATCCCCGCGCCGAACGAACTGCGCATGCGCCGTCCGCAAAAACTCCCAGGGTGCATTGCTCCAAATGACGTCGCAAGGACGTCATTGTTTTCGACGTGAACGTAAATGGCGTCCAGCCCCATTCACGGACGGCTTACGCAAACAACATAGAATTTTCAAAATTAGACGCGGGAACGACGGCCATACTTAACATTGAGTACGCCACCATATAGCAGATTTAACTATACGCCGGAAAAAGCCGAACGGAAACGACGTAAAAAAATGCGACGGCCGCTCGTTCGTGGATCGTCGGAAATAGCTAATTTGCATACTCGACGCGGAATACGACGAAAACGCCACCTAGCGGCTGGAGAAAAATTGCATCTAATTGCATCTAATTGCAGATCCTCAAAGAAATTACGCCGGCGTATCTCTTGATACACCGTGTAATTTCAAATTTTGCACATCGTATCTTTGTTTTGGTATCCACAAAACAAGATACGACGGCATCTGGGTTAGATCCGACAGGCGTACGCCTTAGTAGGCCGTCGGATCTTGTTTTGTGGATACCAAAACAAAGATACGACGCGCAAAATTTGAAATTACGCGGCGTAGCAAGAGATATGCCGGCATAATTTCTTTGAGGATCTGCCCCAAAATATGTTAATTGAGAAAACGGTTCTCTCACCCGTTGCTTTTTTTTAATAAACATTATTCTTTTTATTTAGGTGAGACAAGGTAGGAGGGTAACTTCACCATTTTAATCATTACTATATTGATTCCTATATTGTCAGGAATCAATATTCAAGGATGGCACAGATGTGGAAAAAGTAGAGGATTAGGAGGGTCATCATGATGCATATTTCAAAGGGAGGAGGAGCAAGCTATGCCACTAACCAACGATACACTTTACAGGTGAGTCTGACTCTTGGACTAGCAGTTGTGTTGGGGCTGCTGTTTCTGATAAGGGATGCGATTCAAATGTGGGATTGACATGGGCTCAAGGAAAAGCCAACTAATTTCTGTTCTTGGTAAATTAATGCGGCAATTCACCTGCCATAACACATTGTAATGATAATGCACTGCAAGGGCATTTGAACTTTGGTCAGCTGGCTTAGATGAGCCAATAACAAGCCAACCCCTTCACTATAAAAGAAAGTGCATGGAACGGCCAAAGTGTCAGTATTGGAAGCTGTTGCAGGGGAAGCTATCAAACTGAAAAGGGAGAGATCTGTGTTGATCATGAAACTATTCTTTATTGCTAATTGCTTGCTCTTTGGAGCTCTTTGGGCAATCAACCCCTTCAATTACCTTTTTGTTCTTATTATTGGTTGCAATTTCGTCTGATTGGTAGATTTAAAGCACCCCATACCTGTAAAAGACCATATTACATGCCTTTCAACATTTTGGGGGGGGGGGGGGGACTTTAAAAGGGAGATTGAAAAGCCAAGGGCCACTTTACCATCTCCAATACCCAAAAAAGTCGCTTTTTATAACATTTTTATCACATTTTAAAACATTACAATAAAAATAAAATGTATAGATGTTATTAATGTCCCCCAATCTAATTCCACGTCAGTCAAGATGTCCAGTGATCTAATCCTTTCCAGATACAGTACAACAACCTGTCACCTGCAGATATTTACCTGCTGCATTCTTATTGCTATTGACAGATCCCTGGTACTGCAATAATGATGCTGTGTTTACCTTACGGAAGCACTGGAGATCTGTCATTCAGAGGTGCGTAAACATGGAATAAAATCATCACGACTGATCATCACTGGAAATCATGACTGGGATGGATTACATTTCTTGAATTGTGATTGATGCTGGATTTTTATAGGGGACATGTACACTTTTATTTAATTGTATGCTTGTTGTGTTCTTATTAAAGAACTATTTCTAAGGGGTATGTGTTATTTACATTTAGTTCTTGTAGCCATCGGTAAGAGGTACTAATGTACTCTGGTACTATTTCCCCTGGTGGAGGTGGATATCTGGGGGCCCCTTCTAATAAAAGGGACTTCTAGATTCCACTATAAACCACCCCTTTTGCAAGTTACCTCCCAATGTTGAAAGGCATGTGCTAGTGATTTGTACAAAAAGGGGGGTTTTACACTTGTTGCCCTCTCTTTGATTGCCACCCAGACTGTATGCTTGGACATGGGTGTGGGTGGATATTAAAATAGGGGGATCTCATGCCTTCTTTTAACAACTTTTAACTACTACATTGTACTGTCCTATAACACCATATGCAACTTATCCACCTCAATACCAGACACTTTCATCCCCTTGCTGCCCAGGCCACTTTTAAGTTTTCAGCGCTGTCCCATTTTGAATGATAAAACTGTACCCAAATAAAAATGTTATCATTTTTGAGACAGATAGCACTGTCCTTTGGTGGTATTTATTCACCGCTAGATTTTTTATTTATTTATTCATACATTTAGATCAAAATGTATTTTGTTACATTTCTTTGATAAAAATAACACCAAATCGGTGTATATTATTTAGTCTGTGTGAAAGTTATAGAGTCTACAAACTATGGGATATACATGATATATTTAAAAATTAACCGGTTCCTGACCGGCTCCTGTACTTATACGTCAGCAGAATGGCACAGCTGGGCAAAGTAACAAATATATATATATGTCACTTTGAAATTCCCACCGTGCGGGCCTGTGGAAAAATGTTTTTTTTTTATAGATTTTTTGGGGATATTTATTATAACAAAAAGTAAAAAATATTGCATTTTTTTTCAAAATTGACGCTCTGTTTTTGTTTATAGCGCAAAAAATTAAAACCATAGAGGTGATCAAATACCACCAAAAGAAAGTTCTATTTGTGGGGAAAAAAAGGACGTAAATTTTGTTTGGGAGCCAAATCACACGACCGCACAATTTTTAGTTAAAGCAACACAGTGCCGAATCGCAAAAAATGCTCTGGTCTTTGGCCAGCAAAATAGTCTGGGGCTAAAGTGGTTAATCAATTCTTATATACTGACTGCCTAACTCCTTTCTTGAGGCCCTAAAATGCCAGAACAGTACAAATACCCTCCAAATTACCCCTTTTTGGAAAGTAGATCGTCCAAAGTGTTTAGTAAGAGGCATGGTGAGTTTTTTGAAGATGTAATCTTTTGTGACAATCTACAGGTGAAACTTGAAAAATTTGAATATTGTGCAAAAGTTCATTTATTTCACTAATGCAACTTAAAAGGTGAAACTAATATATTAAATAGACTCATTACATGCAAAGCAAGAAAGTTCAAGCTGTGATTTTCCATAATTGTGATAATTATGGCTTACAGCTCATGAAAACCCCAAATTCACAATCTCAGAAAATTAGAATATTGTGAAAAGGTGCAATATTCTAGGCTCAAAGTGTCACACTCTAATCAGCTAATTAAGCCATAACACCTGCAAAGGGTTCCTGAGCCTTTAAATGGTCTCTCAATCGGGTTCAGTAGGAAATGGGGAAAGACTGCTGACCTGACAGTTGTGCAGAAAACCATCATTAACACCCTTCATAAGGAGGGAAAGCCTCAAAAGGTAATTTCAAAAGAAGTTGGATGTTCCCAAAGTGCTGTATCAAAGCACATTAATAGAAAGTTATGTGGAAGGGAAAAGTGTGGAAGAAAAAGGTGTACAAGCAGCAGGGATGACCGCAGCCTGAAGAGGATTGTCAGGAAAAGGCCTTTTAAAAGTGTTGGGGACTTTCACAAGGTGTGGACTGAGGCTGGAGTCAGTGCATCAAGAGCCACCACACATAGACGGATTCTGGACTTCAAATGCCGTATTCCTCTTGTCAAGCCACTCCTGAACAACAAACAACGTCAGAAGCGTCTTATCTGGGCTAAAGAAAAACACACCTGGTCTGTTGCTCAGTGGTCCTTGTTTCTGATGAGAGCAAATTTTGCATCTCATTTGGAAACCAAGGAGCCAGAGTATGGAGGAAGAATGGAGAGGCACACACTGCAAGATGCTTGAAGTTCAGTGTGAAGTTTCCACAGTCTGTGTTGATTTGGGGAGCTGTGTCATCTGCTAGTGTTGGTCCACTGTGCTTTATTAAGTCCAGGGTCAACGCAGCCGTCTACCAGGAGATTTTGGAGCACTTCATGCTTCTTTCCGCAGATGAGCTCTATGGGGATGATGACTTCATTTTCCAGCAGGACTTGGCGCCGGCCCACACTGCCAAAAGCACCAAAACCTGGTTCAATGACCGTGGGATTACTGTGCTTGATTGACCAGCAAACTTGCCTGACCTGAACCCCATAGAGAATCTATGGGGCATTGCCAAAAGAAAGATGACAGACATGAGACCGAACAATGCAAAAGAGCTGAAGGCCGCTATTGAAGCATCCTGGTCTTGCATAACACCTCAGCAGTTCCACAGGCTGATAGCTTCCATGCCACGCCACATTGAGGCAGTAATTGCTGCAAAAGGGGCCCAAACCACATATGCATGCTTCTAGTTTTCAGAGGTCTGATATTGTTCTATGTACAAACCTTGTTTTATTGATTGCATAATTGTAATATTCTAATTTTGTGACATTGTGGATTTGGGGTTTTCATGAGCTATAAACCTTAATCATCACAATTATGACAAATCACGGCTTGAACTATCTTGCTTTGCATGTAATTAGTTTATCTCATATATTAGTTTCACCTTTTAAGTTGTGTAGTGCTACCCCCACAGGAGCCGCTGGTTGATTTGGGATCTACTCTCTTTTGGCTCAGCTCACCCCTATTAATTAGCTCGAACCCTCCCTTGACACATCAGAAACCTGTTGGTTGAGGTATTGTGACCTCTGTTAGGCTGGGGTCACAATAGCAGTAACAGTATAACAATAGAATTACCTGCTGTTAAAGATGGTTCCTCCAGGCAAGAAAATACACTCTACACAGTGAATATATGTTTAAATGAAAAGAGTAAGTTTACTTTATGAAGCTTAAGGGAACAAGCATAGGTTTGGATTATGAACACAAATGGTAAGCAATAACTCACTAAAATTCGCAAGGATCAGAAATTAATGACAGTAAGGAAACTTAACTAGGGATGGTATCACTCATTTAAACTAGGGTAGGCAGTCTATGCTCGCGAGCGCCCTCTAGCGGGCAGTCCTACAGAACAGTTAATGATCACGATGCGGCCGGTTGGTGCACATAAGAAATCGTAATCCAAGGCGGCAGTTGATGAGGGAACTTAAACAACCAGATGTCTGGAACAGCGAACGTTGGTGAGCCGACACTCGTCAGTGTCAGTCACTTCCACGAACACTCCAACAGTTAGTTGGGCCTCTAAGTTTCGGGTCGAGGCCGAGAACGAGTCTCCGGCCTGTGAGATGGCCCTAGGTGTCTGTGTAAGCAGAAAGTCAGAAGTTGAGCTAGTGCTCTCTGACCTGACAGGCCGATCCGCCTGAATTCTTCCCAGGAGGCGCGCTGGTTAATCACCCTTCACAGCACAAAGACCCCGGACGAGGGTGCTCCACTGGTTCGGCTGACAGCTGGATTTCCTCTATGATCTCCGGGAACACGAGCTGGATGCTGGAGTCTTGCTTCCTTTCAGGCAGCTGGTCTCTTGGTAGATTTAGGCCTAGGCTTCTGGCCTAACCATACGGCTGTGTTCTGTCAGCAGCTCCGCAGAGGAGAGAAGTGCAGGTCCCTAGAGAGCGAAATCCGCCGCGCCCTTTCTTTAAGTAACCTCCCCCATAAGTCTGTGCGGAGGTGTCACATGTTCAAAAACGCAGGGCATTGTGGGAAGTGTAGTCTGTTTCTCTTGAGAGTCAATGGAGTCCATATCTCCTGCACTTTCAATCCCACAATACATAACTTGCATATTTACAATGGTGTGGATAAAGTCCCAGTGGGGATAGCCTGTCATAAGGTTCTGACAGGATGACCCCGCTACAGTTGTATTAGTGAAATAAATGAACTTTTGCACAATATTCAAATTTTTGGAGTTTCACCTGCATTTGAAAATTAAGAAATTAAAAATGTTTTTCACAAAGTAATCAATTTAACAAGTTATGTCTCAAACACAGCATAGGCATACTTATAATTACACCCCAAAGCACATTCTGACATGCCTCCCAAGTATGGGGATACCACATGTGTAAGATTTTTTCACAGCCAAATGCATAGAAGGCTCCAAAATTCCTGGAGCACCTTGGTCTTTCAAGGTAAATAAATTACACACCTAAATTATGCACCTAATTTCCTGACTACCTACCACATTTTTGAAGGACCTGGAGCACCAGGACATTGGAAGAACCCACAAAATTACTTCATAATGGAAAGCAAACACACCAAAGTATTTTCTAAGAGGCATAATGAGTCTTTTGAAAATTTTATTTTTTGCCACAAGTTTTCGGAGAATGCAGGAAAGATAATGAAAACAAGTTTTTTACATAAAGTTGTTAATTATTTAAAATGTTTCTAATATACAATATTATGACAAATTTCTAGCACACATTATAGGTTAGGATTACACCCCAAGACACATTCTGTTTTTCCTCCCAGGTATTGATATACCACATGTGTGAGACTTTGTTTACATCCTAGCCTCACAGAAAAAAAAATCCAAGCAGCATCTTTTGGCTTTCTAGGTGCATATATTATGCATCTAATTTCATGACCTATCACATTTTTGAAGGCCCTGGAGCACCAGGACAGTGTAAAAACCTATAAAATTACCACTATTTGGAAAGAAAACACCTCAAGGTATTTTCTAAGAGGCATAGTGAGTCTTTTGAAGACTTATTCATTTGCCACAAGTTTTTGGAATAAGTGTAAAGAAAATTATTATTTTGTTTACACAAAGTTGGCAATTTAATAGGATATTTCTCACAGCATGGACATACTTAGAATTACACCCCAAAACACATTCTTCTACATTCTATGAAATACCACACGTGTGAGACTTTTTCAATGTTTGGCATTAATATATACTGGACATTGTATCCTGTGTATCACACAAATCAAACAATTGTATCAAAACCAATGTACTTGAATAGTCACCTCTATACAAGTGGTCCGAAAATACAATTTGGTATAGCATCACCTATAGCAGTCCCTGTTCCTGTAACCAAGCAAGCCTAGCCTACTGGTACGTGGCTGCCCCCAGTTAGGCCATATTCACTGGCCCGGAAGTACATGAGGCTAAAGAAATCAAGAACAAAATGTTCATGTGGTTCCAGGAATAAAGTTGGACACAGGGTATGGCTAGGACTGGTGTCTCACAGGAATATAATCAGAAGAATGTGCAGATGGGTCAGTTCAGGTGCAGGCAGAGACATTATCAGCAAACAGGCAAGGGATTGGTCCAGGCAACAGGCAGAAATGTGGTCAATAAACAGGCCAGGGTTAGTACATGCCGTGGCTGCCATGCCTTGCAACTGTGGTGGGAATTTTAGCCCCCGTACTCCCAGCAATTGTGACCCATGTAAGTGAATGGGGTTGCTTGTGTTGGTTGGCTCATGAAGATTTGTGGTGCTGGAATGACTGGGCCATGCAATCAGCAGCAGGATGACAGCAACTGCTGCTGTTAGCATGCAGCTGCACAGAGAGCGGCAAAATCCAGTGTAAAGTAAAATTAGCTGTGGTTTGGGACAGATGTCCGAACCTGGATGCAGTTGACTGTGTCCAGGTTTAGACATCTATCCTTAGCCACAGCTAATCTGATTTTATGCTGGGTTTAACGTACCTCCCACAAGCCGTGACTAGGCACTTTTGATCATCTCTAATCAAAACAATGATAGAAATTGAATATTCCAGCTGGTAACAAAGATGGTCACCGCTTTAGAAACAAAATACCAGCTTAATGGGTATGACAAATTGGATGCTTGCTTGTTTTCAGATTGAAAGAAAACCTTGAAAGAGATGATGATTAGGTAGCCACTCTTTTTTTACAAATTAACTTTTGTTCATCAAAACAAGCAAACACTTCAGCTTTCACAAAAAAATAATATCTTGCTTTCAATCTTCTGCTAATTTATTTTCCTTGTCACCTTTATTGTTACCCACCCTCTTTCCTTAATATTCCATTGAAATTATTCTCAAGAAGGGGAAGAAATCACCACTCCAGGTGGGTGTTTAGAAATGAAGCTCTCCTCAGGATGGAAGCAGCAGGTGCAGGCTAGGCATATAGCAATTAGGTAAGTGAAAGTTCTGGACAGCCACACTCAAAAGCAATGCCTTTATTGTAAAAAAGATATTTCAAAAGTACAAGCCACAGCAGAATACGGAACACAGGAGCTGATGCGTTTCACACTTTCAACAGTGTGCCATGTACCAGGTGTGACCAGACTGTGTGGAATGCAAATAGAGAACCAAACATGCATGTAAGGTGAATATAAACGTTTATTAACCACTTCCATACCAGACACTTACGCACCTTCCCGCCCAAGCAAATTTTCAGCTTTCAGCACTGTCGCACTTTGAATGGCAATTGCGAGGTCATGCTACACTGTACCCAAACAAAATTGGCGTCCTTTTTTTCCCACCAATAGAGCTTTCTTTTTGTGGTATTTGATCACCTCTTTTTTTTTTTTTTGTGCAACAACTAAAAAAAGACTGAAAATTTTGAAAAAAAATTACATTTTTATTTTTTTCTGTTCATTTTTTTGTAAATACGTTTTTCTCTTTCAATTACGGGCACTGATATGGCGGCACTGATGGGCACCGATGAGATGGCACTGATGGACATCGATGAGGTAGTACTGCTGGGCACAGATGAGGTGGCACTGATTGGCGGCGCTGGTATGCGGCACTGATGGGCACACATAGGCGGCACTGATGGGCAAACATAGGCGGCACTGATGGGCACACATAGGCGGCACTGATGGGCACACATAGGCGGCACTGATGGGCACTCATGGGCGGCACTGGGCACTCATAGGCGGCACAGATGGGCACTCATGGGCGGCACTGATGGATACTTATGGGTCGCACAGATGGGCACTGATAGGTGGGCACTGGGCATGGATGGGCACTGTGGGGTGGCACTGATGGACACTGTGGGGTGGCACTGATGGACACTGTGGGGTGGCACTGATGGACACTGGGGTGGCACTGATGGACACTGTGGGGCAGCACTGATTTTGCCAGGTTGCCAGTCAGTGGGCACTGATTGGCATCTTTTTTTTTTTTTAATGCTTTTTTTTTTTTTACTTTTTTTTTTACCAGGCTTTTTTTTTTGTTGTTTGGCCCACCCTGGTGGTCCAGGGTGGGCTTCCCTGGTGGTCCAGTGTGGTGATCCGAGGGGGGCTGCGCTGATAAACAATCAGCGCGAACCCCCCTGTCAGGAGAGCCGCCGATCGGCTCTCCTATACTCGCGTCTGTCAGACACGAGTGAGGAAGAGCCATCAACGGCTCTTCCTGTTTACATCGTGATCAGCCGTGATTGGACACGGCTGATCACGTGGTAAAGAGTCTCTGCCGGAGGCTCTTTACCGAGATCGGTGGTGTGAGACTGACACCCCGCATCACCGATCGCCGCGCTGCGCGCCCCCATGAAATCCTGCAGGACGTCCATGGACGTCCTGTCAGGATTTCACAACCTTCCCGGACGTAAATCGGCCATAGGCCGGGCGGGAAGTGGTTAAGGTTAGTGATATATAAATACACAAACACCTCCAATACCAAACAGTGACCCACAAATAACTATGTACAGTAGATGGGGAATACCGTAATCATGAACGTAAGCCAGGCCAGGGTCATACATTGAGGATCAGCAGATGAACAAGGGCAGGACAAGAGAGGGGGAAGGTGGATGGGATCTGGCTACAGAGCAGGGATGCAACGGAACAGGAACACAGGAGGGACAGGATCAGGATAGGATCGGATACAGGCTCAGGATCAGGTACTAGTTAAGATTCAGGTTCAGGTAACAGGCTAGCAGGTCAGGGCACAAGGACAATACCAAGGCAAGCATTTGAGTGCTTGCCGGGTATTTCTATGCATGCCTGTAGTTAGCCTCAAATGACACCTGATCACAGGAGGTGCTGTCTGCTCCACACTGCTGGGAGATACCCACTGGTGAACAGCGGTACTACGGCCCAAGGATCTAACAGTGCCACCAGCAGGTGAATCCCTCCACTACAGATCCTGAGTGTTAGAAGACACCCGCTGGTGAACACCGGTACTGCGATCCACGGGACCGACAGCGACACCAACGGGGGAACCTTTTCCTGACACAGCTACTAATAAGCACTGTTGAAAGTGTGAAAAACATCAGCTCATGTGTTCCGTATTCTGCTGTGGCTTGTACTTTTGAAATATCTTTTTTACAATTAAGGCATTGATTTTGAGTGCGGCTGTCCAGAACTTCCCCTTACCTAATTGATTTACAAGAAGACAGATCATACTGTTCATGCGGCATTGAAATAGCACATCAGTGCCTTCAACCTGTGTATAAGGTAGTCTTAGATTGACATGTACATTGTAGCTTTAGTTTTAAAAAGGACTTTTAAGTGTATGTTAAGGCATGCACCAAAATCACAAGAAATGTTGTCATCGCTACTTATCCCTCCAGTGATAACCTGCCCTATACTGAAACTCTGACACACCTGGAACTGTTGAGATGAGCTTTATTAATAGGAAAAGGCCTGAAAGAAAAGATGGGTTAGGCAACAAACAATAAAAGAATAATAGGTCAACACAGTCAGGATGAGCACAATGTCAGCTACTGGCAAAATAAATGGTAGACACTAGCACAATTGACAAAAGACTTATGCATAAGCACTGTCTGCTGTATGCCAGTAAGTACTAAAGCGTTACATGTGTAAGTAAATGTGGAGTATCCCTGACCTTGGTAAAACCCTGTATTTTCTTACAGCATGCCACATTATACTTTTATATTTAAATAAAAGGGCTTTATACCATCTATATATGAAACATTAATTACTGGTAATTACCCTGGTGACAAAATAGGCATTGGTGGACACTACTTATTGGTCCCCTATTTTTATTTTTTATTCACAGTTTTTCACGGAAGATCTCTAAAGATCTATTGTGGACCAAAGTAATTTGTATGCTGGTCAATACATCGCCACTAATCCTTCCTTGCCAAAGAATGGAAACCAATTACGGTTTCCGATTTTAAGACCTGTCTGGGCCTATCCCTCGACATGGGCATAGTTAAAATTAGTATGTTGTGGTCATATTGGTCCATTGACCCAATTTACCATTTGCCCATGTTCTCTTCCATGTCCAGGGCACGATATGAGCAGATTTTGTGGTTCATGCACTTTAACAACAATGAACTTTGTCGTCCTCATGGAGACCCTGAATTCAATCGGCTCTACAAAATTCGGCCCCTCGTAAACCACTTCAACAAACGTTTTGCAGCCTTTAATATTCCCCATCAAGTTGTCTGCATTGACAAGTCCCTCATTCAATTTTCTGGCCGCTTGTCTTTCAAACAGTACCTTCCCAGCAAGCGTACCAGATATGGGATCAAGATGTATAAGCTCTGTGACAGGGCCACAGGCTATACATATAGATTCATAGTTAACAAGGGAAAAGATAGTCACGTAGAGCCGGAGAACTTCCCAGATAAAATAGGGAGCAGTGGCAAGATAGTGTGGAACTTGGTGTCACCCTTATCCGGAAAGGGGTACGACTTGTATGTGGACAATTATTACACAAGCATGCCACTTTTTAGTCACTTGTTTGATCATCAGATTAGTGCATGTGGCACTGTGCAACCAAATTGCTTGGGCTTACCACAGAGGCTTGTAGATTCCCGTCTTAGGCTGGGGCAGAGAGCCTGCTCAAGGTGTAATAATTTGCTCGCTGTGAAGTGGAGGGATAATGAGAATGTTTTCGTTCTGTCCTCCCTTCACGCAGACACAACTGTCCAAATTTGTATGGCGACTGGTGGTGTGGAGAAACCCCTCTGTGTCCAAGAATATAACCAAAATATGGGAGGGGTGGACCTCAACAACCAGGTGTTGGCGCCATATCTAGTTGCCCGTAAGGCCAGACGCTGTTACAAAAAAGTGTCTGTATACTTATTTCAATTAGCTTTGCTGAACCCTCATGTGCTATACAGAGCTTCAGGATGGACTGGATCTTTCCTTAAATTCCAGAAAGATATCATCCGAGCCCTCCTGTATCCAGACGGTGCTGCACCTCACCATCCCCAATCAAATGCAATAAGCCGGCTGCACGAGAGTCATTTTCCATACGTCCTCCCTGGTACCCCTACCCAACGAGACCCCCAAAGAAGATGTTGTGTCTCTAGCAAATGCGGATATAGGCGTGACACCCGTTATTATTGTCCATGCTATCCTGACAATCCTGGTCTTTGCATTGGTAAATGTTTTGAACGCTACCATACACTAGTGGAGTATTGGCGTAGTGTACAGCATTTCACAGAATAGGACACACTTACACAGGATCTTACACAGGGTCTCCCAAGATGCCATCGCATTTTGAGGGACCCGAACCAGGAACCAAACCGTTACCATTACAGTTACAAAAAAAAGTGTAAAAAAGGTAATAAATAAAAAAAAACACAAAAAAAATGTTGTCCTCTCTCTCTATTGTTCTGCTCTTTTTTACTGTATTATTTTCTGCAATGTTTATTGTTATTATGTTTTATCATGTTTGCTTTTCAGGTATGTTTTTTTTATACTTTACTGTTTACTGTGTTTTATTGTTAACCATTTTTTTTTTCAGGTATGCCATTCAGCTGCAGCGCAGATTTATTTATCTTGACAGCAACAGCGTTTGCTCCCAAGATACATACAGCTGTGACTCCAACGCTGTAGGAGGCGATTTCATCACCACAGTTAAAAAAAAAGAACATATATGCCGAAACATGGGGGTAGCAGGGGCGGAGGAGCGATTTGCTCCTTACTTTTGCGGGAGGATGCCCCCATGCTTCGGCATATATATATTTTAGGCACAGGTTGCATTAAAATATGTTTTTTTATTTTTTGCTATTTTTTTTGTAAAGGGAACAAAAAGACGGTGCTCAGAGAGTCACCAAAAGGTCGGACTTTGGAGGCATTGACACCAATGTGGAAGTTTAGAAAAAATATTTTACAATTTATTAGAAAAAGTACATGGTATAATCACATAACTGTTCAAAAAATTTTAAAAATCATGTGGAATGATACAGTATATACAGTGAGCCCTTGCATATCACCGTGTTTCACCATTAGGCTTCTTCAGGAAACAAACAAGGTTCCGATGAGAAAAACAAGTCTCACTGTCTGAAATAAAATACATACAAATTACACATATCCACACTGATAAGAGCATGTTCCAACAGGTTGCAACATAGTAAACTACAGATGATTGATTCTAATAGGAAAAGATGAAAAATGGTCCGTACAATTGCAGGAAAAGAGGAAAAATAAAAACTTTAAGAACAGAAATAAAGTATGTGTACCTCTTCATATATGAATTAAAAATTCAAAAAACAGGGGCATATATGCGTCACGTATGATGTACTGTAGAGATCCAAAAGTGGAAAAATTACCAATAAAGAGCTCCTTATGTGCCAGCGAATGACTCAGTAGCCCAGACGGACACAGTGTCCAAAACAGAAATCTATAAATGATCACAGAAAATAATCAAATAGAGTCATGCCCACAACATTTAGCAGCTGGCACATGTAATTGCACAATATGAAGTCTAAGAGTACTTACATTGACAATGTGACGTGCGGGTGTGCCCCTGGGAGACAGTCCAGTACTTTGCATGCAGACATGGGGTCCTTGTAAGTTATTTATACCCTATCAGCGCGAGCGTGGGAGACGCCGGCACATAACTAGTGACATCAGCGGTCAGCACCGCTGTACAGAGAGGGCGCCCGTCGCCATGACGATACATCTAGAAGGTGAAGTACAGGGCACATGCGCAGGATATACTTCCTGCGCGTGCGCATCACAGCATGGACCATTCCTATATAAATAAGACATAGAATCAACAAATGCCTCCTGTGGCAACAATTATAATTGATTATGATTACTCTGCCAACATTGGTGACACATACAGACCGTGTTTAGGACGGCCTTTGCTGTCTGCCTTTCTTTCAAAGTATGTCCCAGGTTGCAATTATAATTGTTGCCACAGGAGGCATTTTATTCTTGGTCTTATCTATATAGGAATGGTCCGTGCTGTGATGCGCACACGTGGGCAGTATGTCCCGCGCATGCTCCTTGTACTTCACCTTCTAGATGTATTGTCATGGCAGCGGGCGCCCTCTCTGTATAGCGGCGCTATTGCTGATTTTATTCTTTTCACAGACGCAGCAGCGGAGTCATGGCCTGCGGCTTGGAGGGAGGTAGGGTTCCTTAAGAATTTGGTTCTGTTGGAGCTGTTTCCCATTGTCCTGGCTGTTGAGCTGTGGGGGAAGGGAACAAAAAAGTGAGGTTCAATTGTGATAACACGGGGGTTGTGTCGACTATAAACAACATCTCAGTGTCTTCACTGTGGCCCGACTGTGGCCACAGTGAATGGCCATTGAATGATTCCAAAAACGTATCACTAATAAGCAATAATTATTAATATCTGTACATCTGTATTATTACATAATTAATTATAATTGTTATGTTTTCTAAAATTCTCAATAAAAATATTGAAAACACAAAAACGTATCACAAATCTGGAGATCATCCTGCAGTTCCCTGGTCAGCCGCACAAAGTGATTGGGGATCCGTACTCCTGACGTGGCTGCCGACAGTCTGCTACAGAAGATGCGGCCCATGGGAATAATTATGCGCGCAAAATTCAGTTTTCCTAACAATGATTGAAACTCTTTCAACCGAATCTTACACCGGCCGCTCGTCTGACTCACTTTCTGACGTAGCCCATCAGTTTTTCGTTAGGCAATCAACATTCCATAGCCACAGAATCAATTGTGATTTCCAGAAAGACCAACTCCGAGGTAGGTCCTTCCGTCTTGTTGGCTGCCAATGGAATACCAAACCGTTCGGCCAAGGGCTGCAACATCCCCAGCAAAATCCTGCAACATTGGGACTCTGGAGGACCAATGCACAGGAGGTCATCCAAATAATGGATGACCGAATCAACCCCAGCTACCTCCCTAAATGTCCACTCAAAAACGAACTGAAGGCCTCAAAAAGGGCACAGGAAATAGAACAACCCATTGTAAGGCAATGATCTACAAAGTAAGAACCCTGCCAACAACATCCTAACAACTGAAAACTTTGGGGATGCACCGGAAGGAGCCAGAAAGCCAATTCAACATTGGTTTTGGCCAGGAGAGAACCCCTCCCATACTTCTTAACCCAAGAGACGGCCGCATCAAAGGATGTATAGGTAACTGCACAAACCTGCGGGTCGATACCATAATTCACAGAGCCGCCCTTGGGGTAAGACAGATAATGAATCATCCGAAACTGCCCAGGCTCCTTCTTAGGAACCACTCCGAACGGGTAAACGGGCGGCCATGTGATCCAACGCAACCTCCTTGAACAACTTGAATGACACCCCCACTGATGGAGAAGCGCCGACCTAAGATTATCCGACACGGAAGGAACCTCCCTCACCATGCTTGGAATGTGAAAACCTTCTCTAAACCCCACATCTAAAAGGCTCGCTGCCGCCCTATCGGGATACCTACTAAGCATCCTTTCCAATTTCACCGGCGTCCTCACTTTTTCCAGCGACGTCTTCCAACCGTCCTTTTCCCTGTTTAAAACAGTGCATGAGAGGGTGGGTGCCGCTGCACCCAGAGCATTCGTATTTGTAGCGACAAAACAGACAGGTCCCTTCATTAAACTGCCAGCAGACCCCTTTTTTTCTAGGGACCGGCAATCCAGTGGAGGAAAAGCCGCCACCCCCCCTGGAAAAAACTAACTTGTAGCCTTGAAGGAAGTCATCAACTTCATCCAGAGACTAATATTGTTGTGATCCCACCGAATGGAGGGCCGAACGGCCTTCCGTTGACAAAATTGCCATGCAAGGCCTCCATATACACGGTGCGCCTCACTTATGGCCTCCAAGTAGCAGAATAAAGCTGCTGACACGGCCGCATCATAACACCAGCAGCCTTGTGTTTGGGCTTGCCCGCCGACCAACATCGCGGCAGTGTCGGGGATTCCCTCCCCATTGGCTTCTCGTTGTCACCTGGGACCATTTGCCATCACATCACGCTCAACCTCTTTACACACCACGGCGGTGTGGAGTGTTCCCCGCCGTATAGTGCCCCCGCCTGTTCCCTCTGGTCAGCTGGTTCTAACTACAAGTTGTGCATCCATCCACAGCATCATCAGGGTGGCACTGGAGTGTTTTTGTTGAATTGTGTTTTCATTGGCTGCACCATCTGTATCCCCTTGAAGCCAGCTGTCACTGCAAGACTCCCATCCATCTGAGGTACTGTATGCAAACCTTTCCATCAGCGATTTTCCTACTGTCCTGGTGTGTAGCTTTACCATTCATTCACAGTGATGTTAATCTTTCCATCACAGGACTCTTACTGTGGTTTGTTGTTTTATAATAATTTTTTCATATATGATATCCAATTTTTATAAATTTTTATATATGTATGCGCCAATACCTCTGTTATTTGTTATTTCTCATTTTAGACTATAAAGTGTTATAACAATTTTACCCATTGTGCGCTGCTTCTTTGTTTTCTTTTGGGTACCGAACACCCCAGCTACTAAACAAGTACTTCCCAAATACCACTGACAGGTGTTGGAGATGCTCCATTTTTTCTGGTCCTGCCCACTGCTACTACATTTTTGGACGACAGCTAGAACAATAACGCAGAAATTTACTGACCATACGATTCACAATGATCCAGCCTTCCTTCTGCTCCACGCTACTACGATCCCAGAGTTTCAAAAATGTGATAGTTATACATTTACTGAATGCCGCTAAATCATGCATCCCCCTCTTATGGAAAAAAGCACACCTCCATCTATCGGGATGTGGTTGTGCAGAGTAGAGGAAATAAAAAAATTGGAAGATCTAGTCCTTACTGCACAAGATAAACAAGAAAAACTCTCTAAGGCAGGGATATGCAATTAGCGGACCTCCAGCTGTTGCAGAACTACAAGTCCCATCATGCTTCTGCCTCTGGGTGTCATGCTTGTGGCTGTCAGAGTCTTGCTATGCCTAATGGAAATTGAAGTTCTGCAAAAGCTGGAGGTCCGCTAATTGCATATGCCTGCTCTAAGGCATGAAGGCTATGGAAGATGTTCATTCTGTCCAACGAAGAACTGCTTCTGCTTAACTCTTAATATGTACATTGATCAGAAACGGTGAAACACCCAAAGCGGCGGCACATTCATTGCCTTCGAGTCTACCTTTCTCTTTCTCACCTCCTTCTTTCCCCCATTTTCCCTCCCATCCCCTTTTCTCTCTTTCTCTAATTGCGTTTCACGGGACCCAACAGATCCCCTCTTTGACCTTTTCTGTTCTTCTATTTATTCTGTTAATATTCAGGGACAGAGTCACCCCACAGCTCTTTGAAAACAAGGGGAATTAAAATTGTTCCCACGCAATAACTTAGGATGCGAGTATCAGGTAACTTACGAGGTCATGGTATAGGCTGTCATAATTGTATCATTATCACTTTCATGTACTGCAGGTACCAGACAAACAACCAGCTGTTTTTTTCGTTGTAATTACCTATACACTCCCCTTTCTGATGTCATGATGGTATTGTTCTGTACTTTTCCCTGACTCTTTCTTAAAACAATAAAATTTATATTTGAAAAAAAAGCTAGACAACCTCTTGCCAGGAAATTAGGTGGGCTCTATCTGATTATCTTTCATTTATAATGCTCACTTTGAGAAGCCCAGGGTGTGCAGTGAAATTACTTAGAGCAATTTTATTATGGGGAGGAGCCTGTACAACTGTGTAAGACTGAATGTAAGGCTGGATTTTGGCTTTAGGGCATTTCATAGCCAATAAATTATAATTTATTCTTTAATATGTGTTTATGCGTCCCTTAGAAAGAAATGGTAATTGAAATACGTCTTGGGGAATATATGTTTAAAACAATTCTACAAAATTCTAGTGGACATAGCATTGATTCTGTCCCAAAATATAACTCCCCTGTGATCTCAGCTTTTGGACATTGGTTTCTACTACTTGTGATGTATGTTTAAATACTCTGAAGAAAAAAAAAATAATAGGCATATTCAATGATGTGTGACAGTTGCCCTTTAATGCTCTGCTTTTTAAAGATCAGGGTTGAGTTTAGGAGGCATAGATATGAAGGTTTAATGATTTAATGGGGGCAGCCAGGGAGCTAAAATGGGTAATACACCCCTGGGAACGGTGTTTCCTCATGCATATTACCTAAGTATAATGACCTATAAATGATCCATCTGCAGTAGCCGTGGTTCTGTTATATAATTTCTTCATTACCAAATAAATTGCCTAAGTGCCCCGTGAAAAGATATAGCTATTATTTCAATTTCTTTACAGTATTTACCAAGCTTATATGAATTTCTAAAAGAATATTGAAATATTCATACAAGGATTAATAGATGATGGTCCTTTGAAGCAAAGCATTCAAAACTGTATGGATGCAATTTGATGGCCAGTTGTTTTTATTAGTTTGCTTTATTCTGGTTTTATAGGAGTTTTCAGAATAATCAGTATTAGGATAAATCTTTGTTATAGAAATTATGAAAAATCAAATGAGATAGAAGTGACCTCCCTATGGTTCTTTATTTGAAAATCTTCCAGTCCATCTCTTGGCTTGCTTTGTGCAAAAACAAAAAAAAATCTTCCATGAATACATGTTTCCACTATGAGCTTTAGAAAATAATAAATATATTGTTTTCCGTTTTATAGACAATATTCATTCAAAATTCACCTTATACTTCCTATTTTCCAGCTATAGGGTTATAATTGTTTTTAGCATCAGTAAGCATGCGGAACTACATGAAATTGTCAGTAACAACCCATGTAATCCATGCATACAAAGAAACCAAAACAAAGAAGTTCAGAAATTATGTTATGTGTAATAAAATAGAATGACACAGGGAAAAAGCATTAAACACATGAAGAAATGGGGGTGCAAAAAAGACACAAACTCAAAACTTTCAGTATTAGAAAGTAATCCTGCCCCTTGTCAGTGCAAATTATTATCAACTTGTTCAGTCTCAACTGATGTCCTATAAAAAGGTGTCTCATTACCAAGGTGCCACACAGAAACACCTCATGATGGGTAAAAGCAAATAGCTCTCTTACGACCTTTGTAACCTTATTGTTGCAAAACATACTGATGGCATTGGTTACAGAAGGATTTCTAAACTTCTGAATGTTCCCATGAGCACTGTTGGGGCCAAAGACTAGAAGTGGAAAGAACATAATTTCACCATAAACCGGCCATGACCATGTGCTCCTGACAAGATTTCTAAAAGAGGAGTGAAAAGATTTATCAGAAGAGCTATCCAAGAGCCAAGGACCATTTGTGAAGAGCTTAAAAAGGACCTAGAATTAGCAGGTACAATTGTTTCAAAGAAAACAATAGGTAATGCACTCAACAGCCATGGTCTGTCTGTATGCACGCTCACCATACAAGACTTCATTGCTGAAGAAAAAGCATGTTGAAGCTCATTTAAAGTTTGCTGCGCAACATTTTGACAAGCCTGTAAAATACTGGGAGAATATAGTTTGGTTAGATGTGACCAAAATGTAACTCTTTGGATGCCATAATACACACCATGTTTAGAAGTCAAAAGACACTGCACATCACCCCAAAAACATCATACCAACAGTAATTGGTGAGACCTGATCAGTAAAATCAAACAAAGGCTGCTTGGGGCCTAGTTGATTGACCATAGATCAAAAAAGGAGAGGGAAAGGTTTGGGATTTTCAAGGCACTGATATGAAACAATGTATTAAAAATATATAAATATTTATTTGACAAATTATAATGATACAAAAAATACAAGACATTTGGGACAAACCCCACAAATCAGATCGATCACAAGACCGTTTTTGTCTAATCGGTGGAGTCGTAATCTCGACCGGTTTCGCAGTATGAAACTGCTTCTTCAGGAGAATGTCTAAAAAATACAGGTAAGACATAATAAAACAACAAGCAATTATGTACAATAAATTAATAATAAAGAAATTTCATAGGATCAGTGTTGCACTTTGTAGGAGAGTCGCAGGACTACTCACCTCGGTTTGCCAAAGTGATCGTGTGCTTGCTCGGGCAATACCCCCTGGGGCGCACGTGGGGGATAATAAGGACGGGCTCTAAAGGATAAGGTTGATTAGTTAGTCCTAGTAGTTAATATAGTTGTGTATGAACGGTTATTAGGAAAGGAGGGAAAAAGCAGAGGGGGGGTTCAAAAAGGGGGAAAAAAAGGGGGGGGGGTGGAAAGAGAAGGGGGAAGGGGAAGAGGAGGGGGGGGTTAATAGAGTAGAGGGGAAAGGGGGGGGGAGAGAGGGAGGGAGGAAGGGGGAAGGGGGGGGGGGGGAAGGGGGGTTTTTATGGCCCAGGGAAGGATGGGGGTAAAAGCAGTGAGGATGCTGGCACATTTTATAGATATTGTTATCAAACTTAATAAAGGCAATACTCGCAATTTTCACATCATACCAACAGTGAAGTTTGGAGGTGAGAACATCATGGTGTGGGGCTGTTTTTCAGCATACAGTACTGGCAAACTTCATTTCATTTTGCACATAAATTAAGATATAAATTAAATTAAGATATTGGTAATTATTTACTAAAGGAAAATAAGTTCACTTTGGAAGACATTTTAGAAATAATAGCCAATGAAATGCAAAGAACACAAGAAAAACTGTATTTTTGCTTGCACATGATTGGATGACGGAAGTCAGCAGAGTTTCACCTTATTCATTAAGCTAAGGGAAAAGTCTCTTAAAATAAGGAACATTTTATTTGTATTTAGTCTTTAGTCTTTCAGATCCAGGACTGGATGAATATCCCATTTTAATTTGGGAACAGTGAAAAGGATTGAACCATTCCTCTGCTGGAACAATTGTAATGAAACCTTGAGAGAGAAAATCTGCCAAAGCAGCAAGCAGATCTGTCTGTCTTTGTAGAGAGGTGGCAGATGAAGCAGGGTGGAGACGGAGACAGAAATTCATGCATTTATCCCCTGGATACTACATATTTTACAAATTGCATCTGAGATGTTTTGGTCCAAGTGGTGGCCAAGGCTAAAAGGTACTTTATAGGAGGACTTATATGCAGATGTAGAAGATTTGGGGCTCCAAGATCTGCAGTGGAACTCGGTTGCTGGCTTAGACTTGGACCTAGAGGTTGAAAGAAATGAAAGATACTATTTTTAGCATCAGAACAAGGAGGTTTACCAGGCTGAAGCTTAGATTTTCTTTTGCTGGGAAAATGACAAATATGCAGCAGTGTAAAACTGGCCATCAATGAAAAGTTCACAGATTAACCTGTGAAAGGGAAGACTGAATAGAAGGAATAACATTTTTGGCGACATGAAATTACTTAAGTGAGCACAATATTTGCAAGATACCAAATTAGGTAAATTCCAAATTATCAATTGATAGTTATTGGCATTGTGTATTGGCTAAATAAACTTCAGTGACATAGTGGAACAATACCCTTTCATTATTTATCTGATTGATGGAATTGGATGGAGACACATTACCAGCTGTGTTTACTAATTATTACATTGATTTAAACATTTTAAGCACCTTAATCATGTATTTGTATGTAAATCAAATGGATGTTTTCTTGATTTACAGATATACCTTGTGGTTGACTATTTATCAAGTGTTGAATAATACATATGCAATATACTTTCATGAAATTAATAAAAAAAATGTGAGTGATATATGGTAGTAATACTTTCTTACATCATTTGTTTTTTAATTAAAATACATTTTTTTGGGGGGATAATGATGCTGAGAAATGTATCGTGTTGCTCAGACCTAGACAAAGACATCACCATGGCCAACAGCTCTGTACTTTGACAGTTGTTCAATGTCAGTATCTCTTCCTTCTCTTAACTTAATTAGACTATGAGAGAAACTACCGTGAAAGTAGTAGAAAATAAAAACCTGAACTAGTGAAAATTTCTTGCAGTGGTTGGAAAAAACTAAGTAGTAGCCTGCCTCCAAGTGAGATATTCATCATCACTTTCAGCTACAACTGATTACACAAATGAGTTACCCAGACATTGACCATAATGTCAAACATCTAATTGGTATTAATCACCTGCTGATAATGCATGGCAATTTTGGGCACGTCTTGCTTGTCTACTGGCAATGCTTTACTTCAACGTAGAGAATTTTATGATCTTTTATAAGCAGGAGTTTTATGAATGACACCTGCTCTCTGTGGATTGCATCATCCTCCCTTCCAGTATGATTATTTCCTTCCCAATACAACATTTCTATTGTAGGTGGTGCTGTAATTGCTGGAATAATGTAAGTATGTAGCTTTGAGGATTAATTTAATGGCAGGAATTAAGTTATGGCTTAGGTTATTATTGTGGTTAAAAGTTAGGTCATTTTGGATAGGTGGAGAGGATCCGGGTAGTTTCAAAGGAAAATGCACCTCATCCCAGGTAAGCATATATATATTTAGAAAAGGAGGACGATGGGATTATACCAGTGCTCAAATATCAGAATATCGATATCACAATACATTTTAATTATTTATTAAAATATCATGTAAATATTGCACAAAATACATAATAGAATTTTTTTTATTAAAAACATGTATATTCAAACAGGTATACTGGACTGTGTGGGTCGCTGGTATACCCAGATTAGAGTATACTGGTGGTCAGGTATGATGTCACATCCCTATATATTTCACCAACTTGGCTTCCTCAGGGGGATGCACTGTGACCACTCATTTTTTAACAGCCAGCTCTATCAAAAAATCAAAAACAACATGTAAGAAAATAATACATATACAATAACATATAATATAATTTTACATATAAACATGGTTGTGTGCAAAGTTGCCCCAGGGGGAAATCCACCTTCATTTAGCCAGAACTGGAGGAAATCTACATGTGGATTCCCATATGGAGTATGGAATAAGGTACCAGAATTACGGAATCGTTCAAGAGGTAGTGCTCGGCCGTAGGGGGTAATGGAAGGACACAGCTGTGAGGAACAAAGAACCTAATGAATGCTGTGTTCCAAAAATCATAATAAACAAAGAAATAAAATATTAATAATAAAAATATATATATATATAAAATATATATGAAAAGAGGCTTACTCTATTAAGTAATTAAAGATACTTGCGGGGGCGGCCGGTTCATTTTCAGACATTCATGCCCAAAAATGATCAAAGAGTGTAATGATCTGACAAGTCAGCAGACCTTAAAAGAACCAAAAAGATATTTTTAAAGTAAGAAAGATTTCTTTTTGAAAAATAAATGAAAATATTGTTGTTACAAAAAAGTACATTTTTAAAAAAATCAAAAGGAAAGGAAAACTTAAAAAATAAAAAAGTTCTATGATATAAGATGATCCATGCTGGGCATCCAAGTATTAATACAGGACAAAAATGCTCATTAGTATATATACACTTAACAGTAATAATTATTATAAAAGATAAATGCATTAAACAAAGGAAGGTCCAGCATAGCACATTGTAGCAATATGAAAGATATATAGAGTCATCAAAACCAAAAGTAAATATAAAAAACTGAGGTATATAAAGAGAGAGCGAAGATTTGCCAAGGATTCACCTGTGTAGCAGACACATAGAATGAGGTCGCCCCCGTGTTCCAGTGCGATGGAACTGACTGAATGCCGGCGTTTTAAACCCTCCACTTGCTGTCTGATGTCACCGGGCGAGCGCGGACACAAAGGGATGCCAGTATGCATGCGCCAGAAGGTGAGGCACCTAACAGCCTACAATCCCCATAATTCCTTGCGGTAATGCGAACGTTGTAAAAACGTCAGTGAGAGACAGCTAGTATAGGTGTCGCTCATGGCCCGACGAATGTAAGGGGCGGGGATAGAAATAGCGCAATGTGGTCTGTGGGATCAAAAGAAAATGGGGAGGGAGGATGGGAGGGCGGACCAAAGATGGAAAACAGGCACAAAGGCACGGATCGGGCTTCAATGTATGAAGCCCTTGGGTGTCCATATGGCAGATCACTATGCCCCTAATAAAGCACAACTGAAATAGATTGAAGGCCTGACACAATTTCTCAGGGCGAACAGCTACTCTGCCTGCTGGCCAAATTACAAGAAATGAGACCAGTCTGCTTGAATTCCTGTGCGAAGAGAGGGAGCTGTAGCCCGCACGGCTTCCTTTATTACCAATATGACATCACAAAACATATGCATCCACATTGGTCAGCTTATATAATTCACCCCTTGTGACGTCTGTTCTTTACATACGGCACACATTCCACAACACATGTAGCCTTGTGTAATACAGGGACCTCAAACCCAAGCTTTCAGGGGCAAAGCCATACTTGGTATAGGGCTCTTCATAGTACAAACAGTCCCTTTTGCCACGAGGCACATTTTTTCCTTCCACAATCGCCATATTTTTTTTTCTCGACTGATAGATTTGAAGTAAAGCCATTTAGGAATGCAGTAGGAGGGAGGGATTGAAGAATGAGGAGTGAGTGGGGGGGGGGGTCGCAGCTGCTTTTATTTTAGTCCTTTGTCCTCCATTTCAAGTGGTAACTTTTTTAAAACATCATATCTGACAAATCTTTTCAAGGAAAATAAACACTATTGTGATATATACTTTTCACACATGCATATATAGATAATGAATATAAAAACAATATAAAAATATAAAAGAAATTAAAAGAATATAAGAAGAGAAAACATTTCAGTGGTTCTAATAAAATAATTAGCTTAACACAAAATAGGAATTTTAGTATAATCCATCACAGTCCCCCCTTAAAATGACTATTTTATCAGTACTGTCCCTACGTCCTCTTTGTTCTTTCCCTCACTTAAGAATGTTGTAAGTGGTTTTAACAGGTAAGGACTGTAACAGAGGATACGGTCCCTCTTCTATTTCCTTCATTGAATCTCCTATATCACCTAAATTCAAAAAGTAGGAGCTACCTCTTCAGCTGCTTTCCCTTCTTCATACAGGGCAGAATACAATAAAACATCACCACAACCAATATAACCAGAAACAAAATGTATATACCTATTTGAGTACAAATGCGTTGCCACCCATTCATCCAACCAAAATACTTGTCCCAGGGATCTGTCAGCCCTGAATTTCTTTTTAACTCCTTGGAGAGTTCCTCTAATTTCTTAATAGCCAAAGTTACCTTACCATTCAGACCTGTATTGTCCGGAATGTACGAACAACATGTACTTGTTCCAGGTAACATTTTACATACACCCCCCTTTTCAGCTAATATCATGTCTAGGGTCATGCGATTTTGGAAAGTCATTTGTGATGTGGCCTCTAGTTGTTCAGCTATTCCCTGGAGTGCATCCCTGGTATAGTTAACAAAACCTCTGTTGATTATAGTAAATATAATTAATCCAATCTACATTCCCATTGGAACCCTCTTTATCCCATTACTAAATTAAATTTCATAAAAGCATCAGTTTCATCAAATTACTGTATTTTCCTTCTTACTATACTTTCAATCATAAGCATTTTAATTTTGCAGAAGAACATTTATTTAGGTTGGGCTCTTCCAAATATTTTATTTCCTAAAGAAACGTATTCATATTGAAAATACAAGAGAGAGAGAGAGAGAAAGAGAGAAAGAAAGAGAGAAGGAAAGAGAGAGAGAGAGAGAAAGAAAGAGAGGGAAAGAGAGAGAGAAAGAAAGAAAGAGATCTCTATATCAAACAAAACGAATACATTAATAAGAGCTTTCTTTTAGATCTTCAAATGATTGTGTACAAATTACCTCTTTTTAAAGAAAGATTTGCCCTATAATACACCTTTATAGTCCACTAACATACCCTCAGACAGATAGTTTTGCCTTCAAAATCTCAATGAACTCTCAAGAACATCATATAGGCTCAAAAAATGTTTTTAAAACCATCACTTAGAAAGTCACATGTTCTCTGGTTTCTGGTTTCAGCAAACACACAGAAGGGTGATTTACCACAGCGTGTAACCTGATCTGCATCTCTTCTGCTAAGAGAGAAGCATTTCCTTAATGACGTCTAAAGGAAAACATCTGTTCCCCACTGCTTGTAACAGATGTACAACCTTTATATGCCATACACCATACAATGTGACTACAATCGAATTTTATCGTTTTTCTCATTTTTTAACCTTTTTTAAAAAAAAATTAAACATATTTGGTTTGCACATCTGCCAAAAATCATGTACATTACATTATATGACATTTCTTGACTACAGCAGCGACAAAAGATCGTTTAGAAGACAAACTCATGAAATTCACAGACTAGTTCCAGCCTAATGTACTGTGAATTGGCCATTTTCACGAGAAACTCCTCTTCCCAACCAGAATCTCCACTTTTATCAGAAAAACATCATATTACAAAACTTTTAACACTTGTTTGTTTTTTGTTTTGTTTTTACTATTTTATAAAAAAAAATTTAGATTGAACATAACTTTCATATTTTGATATTTTTCCTGGGGAACCTTAAGTAAATTAGAACAATCTACTACCCCAATTTAACAACCAAACCCAAGTTTAGAATATGTTGTAAACATTGCTCAATCCTCAACTTATTATTAATTCTTGCAACCAGATCTGTAGGATTTTCTGTTAAATGCTAAATACCATATTTGTTTACCATTATCTGAATTTTATACAGTTCTTTACACAATCTTAATCAATAATTTTCTCTTAAAACTTTGTTCTGATCCCATTTTCAGTTGTTTAGGCTAACATATTCATAAACATTTTCAGGCAGTATTAAACTTAATTTTCTCATTAAAGACCTTCTTTACACTCTGGCAATAATTAACTAATTATCCTATGGAATATATCACAGTGATTATGGCACTCAAAACCTGTAGCTACTTGGTCTCTTGCTTTAAACTTGTCTGGGACCCCCCCTGGCATCTATGTATATCAGAGCATATATCACACATATATCATCAACTATATTCCAACCCACAAATTCCCAGTGGTCCCAATCACACGTATATGAAAAAAGATATATAGTTTCATTCTGATGTGGGTGGCACAGTCCATCATATCTCATCTCCAGAGAATGTTTTCGAATGAACTTCTTATCCATCACCCAGGGAGTATACAGTGAATATTGGTACCTACATCAGAAATGCGAGAAAATACTCGTACACGGATATTAGGTAATTATTTTCAAGAGCGGTCACATCATTTCTCAAAGTATCAGACTGTAATTGCAACTGTCACGTGTAACTAACAACCTAACTGTTTCAAACAAGATTTAAAAAGAGGATTATAAATGCTTCCCTCTTGGGGTCACTTTCCCACTAACCCTGAGGGTGGCATGGCATGTGAAAAAAAAAGGTTAAATGTAGTATGTAAAACGTTCTAATGTGGTACCAAGAACCTTCATATTTTTTTTGTAACTGTAGCAGTGAACGCAAGGCCTTGCTCACTTTCTACCACCTCAGTTACCCCATAGAGCCATCAACATACAAGGTAAGTTAAGGCATTGTGGTCGGGGCACACAGGACAGCAAATGAGCGGATTCTACCTTCATGAGTTCAGAACAATCCTGTTCATCCAGGGTAGGAACAGGTAGGCCTGCATCATTCTCTTCCTTCCGTGTTTGTCCAACGAAATGGCATGATACCCCCCTTGGACAAAACGAAGGAGAGAAGAAGGGCCGGTGGGTCGCAGAGCACAGAATCCAGTATGGGCAATGGGCAGCGGGCAGGAGAGGACACCATCTGCGTTCACAGGGGATAGTGCAATACTGAGCACATGGGGTTGGGGCAGAAAGGGGCAGGTTGGAGCAAGGCGTTGGTACTTAATTTGTCCCAGTGGAACATGGCCGAATTCGGCTCATGTGCCCGGACAAATGTGTCTCTGTTCTACTCTTCTTTGCTAGTAGATTTGATTGTCTCCCATGCAAGCCGAACTCAGGATCCCTTTGCAGAACCAAACCTATCTCCCCAAAGGGGCATTTTCAGATCCAGAAAGTTAAAGTGCTTGGACAGCATACTTGCATCCATCCCAGGACTTTTTGGGTCTGGCATGTCAATTTGGAACCGAGCCGGTTCGCAGACATATCGGAAATTTTGAACAGAAAGAGGGTCGGCAAGTGCTGAAACCAGTTCTGTAGGGTGTTGAGGGGCTTGCAGAGGAGGAAAGGTTTTACAGTTTATAACATAAAGCTAGAGAGAATGGTATGGGCCAAAAGGTAATATGCACTGCGTATGGAAATTTTATTTTAACAAAGGTCAGTAATTTCATCCAAAATATTCAAGCCGGTAAAATCCCTGACATGTTAAAAGATGCAGACCTTACCCAATGGTATGGTACTCACACTAATACTAGTGGTGGAATGAATGTATATTCTGGAGACAAGTGCAAACCTTTGCCGGTTTCCACATTTCGAAATATAGGGATAGTGACACCACACCCAAATAGAGGGCCATTTGTTTGCAAGAAGGTCCTTCACAATGTCACTGCCCGTGTTCCATCCACAAGATGACTACTTTAACACAATGGCATCCATACACTCCCTCTGATACCTTGAAAATGATGTGTACAAGGACAGGTTGCGCCTCCCCGAAATGCTCATTCAAGGGCGATGGAAAGCACCACACACTGCCTGCTGCACTGTCATAGACAATAGATACTTGTGCCGTTGTGATGTGTTAAAAATTGACACTCCAGTCTGTGGTCTAAACAATGACCCGGATCCCACAGCCAAAGTAGCAAGGGACCCCCAACTGGAAAATACACGCCAACCACCTCAAGAAACCAGTCCAAGTGAGATAGAAGCTAACTGCCTCCCCTCCTGAGCCGTACCAGGCTGCATTTCCTCAAAATGGGGGGGTGGGTGCTATGTTGATAGGGACAAGGCCTCTTCTCGACAACCCTGGCTGTTGGTTGTTGGGGTCTGCGGGCGGGGGGCTTATTGGAATCTGGGAGCCCCCTTTGATAAGGGGGCCCCCAGATACCGGCCCCCCACCCTAGGTGAATGAGTATGGGGTACATCGTACCCCTACCCATTCACCTGGAGGAAAAGTGTCAATAACCCTGACAACCAACTGCCAGGGTTGTCGAGAAGAGGCCCTGTCCTTATCAACATGGGGACAGGGTGCTTTGGTGTTTGGGGGCCGAAGGGCACCCACCCCCCATGTTGAGGGCATGTGGCCTCATACAGCTGGGGCGGTGTGCTCGGATACGGGTCTGGTATGGGAAACCCCACGCTGTTTTTTCAGCATAGGGGGTTTCTCCTTACAATCCATACCAGACCTAAGGGCCTTGGTATGCTCCTGGAGGGGTACCCATGCGTTTTTTTTTATTTAAAAAATTTGCGTGAAGTTCCCCCTCATGATTCATATCAAACGCCGTGGCTAGAATTGGCAGGAATCCAAGTAGGATCCCCGTCGCTTCTATGTCGCGCTCGCTGGAATGTGCCTTTCCTATTCCAGCGAGTGCGAGATGTCAGCACCCTGTCACCGAGAATCAGCGCGATGACGTCATGCTGGAAATACATTCTCGCAGACATGTACTGTACACTACTATTGGGGAAACTGTAGTTACCCCCATACCAATGTTAACAGAAGACTATATCATTGAGAGTACCCCTGATGTCCCAGATCCTATCACATACATACTCCACTTTGATGTAAAAATTGATACTCTGTCAGTAAACCTTCACAATCTGCTTGCAAGGAAGCATCCCCATATAATTCAAATTAGTAATGATATGGTGAAAACAGGGAAAAGGTTGAATAAACTTTTACATGATGGGGATTTCAGCTTAGTTACCACTAGGACCTGGGTGGAAATGGGAATAAATGGTCTTCTCACATTACAATGTGGGGTACTGATTTTCATGACGGTCATGGTGATATATCTTGGCCGACTTCTAAGATGGCAGAGGGAGAAACTTAACACTTGAATGGAGATTAGACATAAACAATTACTCACTTAAGTGTGACCTCGTCTCATCTGTCTCAACTTGCCACAAGGGGTCATCTGTTGCCTTATGAGGAGTTTATGAGTAATCTCAATTAGCAACTGGGAATATTTGTACATAGATGTGTATATATATATATATATATATATATATATATATATATATATATATATATATATATAATTTAGGATAAGGAATGTGTAGTGTGTATGAAATATTGTTTCTATAAGGGTTAACTGGGCTGACAGGCTGGGCCTGAGAAAATCTATTTAACAGTCCCCTTTTGATATGCATGAATGCTGAGTGACGAGGTGCCATGGAGTTGTTCTGTCTGTATACCTAACTTAGTATTCAAACAAGCCAGGAAGAGATCACATCTGAAACCTGTAGTCTATGTGGAGCCGCCTTCATTGGCTAGATGTATTCTCCCATGTTAACGAACCAATATCCATTTAAGGGGTAATTTGCCACAGCTAGTTCCATGTATAGCTAAGTGCTCCATTTAAGGGAAGTTAACGACCTTCGGTTTAATTAATTTATCTTCAAATCTAATTATTACTAAACTCAAGTGAGGGGGCTAGTGAGGGAAATTAAGATATTGCCCATATTTGGAAGAGATACGCCCGGAGGGAGGAGAGAGCTAACAGTAACCAATCATGGTGGCCCTATTCAAGTCAATGAGAGCTGGGACTATAAAAGTTGCACCAAGAAGAGTAGTTTCAGAGATGAGATGACCTGGGCCCAGGAGTCATTATTTTAGGTAATTATCAGACCATCTCCCAACCCTTACAGTATACTTGTGTTGTCATATGTTTTTCTGTTTCATATTTGTAGTGTGATGTACATACTTTGTATTTAAAATAATATTTACTCCCTTGCTTAAGACTGTAAATGTGTACTGCACTATTATTATGTATTAGATAGACTAATAACAATTCTCTAATAAATGTTTATTATATTGAAGCTTTCACTTCTGGTCAAAAGAACTCTTATTTAACCCATATAATATCTTTGAGATATTAAATCTTAAATATACATTTTTAGAGAGCAAGAAGGGGCTATACAGGGCTGGACTACCAGGTGTGGCCAAATGACATACCAAGTCCCACCTCCAGTGAACCTGCTCCTATGAGCCTGCACACAAACGTTATTTTTTTATCTTAATGCATATAATGCATTAAGACAAATAAACCTTCTGCCTTTACAACCACTTGCTCTTTTAGGTGACCCTAACCCTATCTCTGACCCTCCTGACACTCTGTTTTTGACACAGAAATTTAACACCCACTATTATGTGAGGAACATAATTAGCAAATTATCATGATGAGGATTAAAAGGAGATCCAGAATCCATGTCCTATAAAATTGTGCAACAACATGCATGATGTCACATTTAACCAACTGCAGTGAAGCTGGCAAATCTAATATTGCCAGTTTTGGTGCAAGCCGATTAGGATAATCTCTACTGAACTGATTGGATGAAAAGATAACTGAACTAAACAAAAGACGCTAACAAAAAAAATATACAAAACAACAAGCATATAACTAAGATAAGCAAAAGCAAGATAGCACTTGACAACCAAGTTGTTGTTATATTCTTGTTTTGTTTTGAATATTTTTAATTGTTAATTTATATATGTAATGAGAAGGCAGATCTGCAGTTTAATCCTCAGCAGAGTTATACACATTCAGGTTATCACTATGATATTCAGCAGCAAATACACTGAAGCTCACGATAATAGTTTTGGAACAGCTGGACGAACATACAGGTTAATATGAGATCGCAGTGATACTAAAGCTCTGGTGGGTCAAGGTTCAGAGTGCTTTTATCCTGTGTATTAACTTCAGAGGCAACAGTTTCAATCTGCAGAAAAATACAGTTATTACATCATGGCATTAGTTCACCTTTAAAAGCATATGGTAAAGCCTGATTTGTGGTTTCTAGCAGATGGGCTTCCTATAATTACAATTTGAACTGTTTCACAGCTCTGCCAACAGTGGATCTGTGATTAAAGTAGAAATCACAGGGTAAGTAGTTCTCTGACATTGTGAGTCACAACAATAATCAAAGACTAAACTCCCTGGTTTTGATGAAGTGGAGATAGTACAGTGATTCAAGTATGGGGCTGAGACTTAAGTGCTGCTTCTTGCGAGCAGGAAAAGAGCAGACATTCTTTAGTCTATGTTATTGACTGCCCCCAAGCAAATCTTTAACCTGGTATCGGAGAAAGAGCATGACTGTGCATCTCATTTCAGTAGAGCCCCAAGTGTTACACCTGAGGATCATAGACTTCTTGTCGTGTCTGGTTAAACATTCGTCTCAGTAACTCTTTTATCAGCAGCCTTAATAATGGAGGTTATAAATCCCTTAGTGTCAGCTATTACAAATGTCAAAACTTTGTGGCAGAATGAGTTTCTTTACTTTTTTTATTTTTTTAAAAGAATATGAAACTGTACACAAACTACTGCATATCTTCAGGTGCTACATTTGACATATCTAAACTTGTTTATGTTTTAAATATCTGTAAAAAAAAAAAAAAAGAAGAAGAAGAAAGCTTACATTAAACAAAAAAAGTAGCAATAAATGGGATTAAGTCCCATTTGAATTTTGCTTTTGGACTCCTAATTAGCCCAAATAATCCCTACCCCAGTATTTGGCCTGCACAAAGGTTTCTGCATGCGTAGCAGAGGAATTCGTACCTATGCACTCAGGCTGGATAACGGTGAGTTCAGGAATAATAAAGAACAGTTCAATCTTCCTTAGCTTTAAAGCATAACTTCACTTTTGTTGAGAAAAAAATATTCCCCTCTGGGTGATCTATGTACATTGCAAAGATTATAACAACTTTTGTTATTCTGAAGAAACCCCTGTTTGTTCCTCTGTGCCTCTTGGCTAAGTGGGTCTAATGGGAGTGGTTTCATAATTACCAACCAGCTGTGCAGCTGCAGAGCACTAATGAGGAAATCTGCTGGACCTGCATCCATTTAGACATGTTCCTATTGGGAGTATCTCATAAAAAAATGACATTTTTGTTGCAGAGGATGCCTGAAATCTGACTTGTATCTCAAGCAGACTTCTGGGAAAATTGATAAGCCAATCACACAAGCAGGTTCGGGGGTCAGTGGACAGTGGTCTGTGTACAGAACAACTTCAGGTAGCCATATTGCATTGCATTTTCATAAAAAAATACAGAAGCTGTAGATTGAAAAATAAACATTCAATTACAATATGACTTGTGTTGCAATTGTATACGCTATATTATTTTTTTCTTTATTTGAAAATTTTTTTCCCTCACAAAAGTGGAGTTACCCTTTAAAGATATTCAAAATTGGAATGCAATTGACATGAATTAAAGCAGCATTTATGTACAAGCCTGCATTGTTAGCAAGAAAGTTTAATATATAGCCACCACTGATGTGCTAAATTCTAAGTTTCTGTTTTATTTTTGTCTTTTTATTTTGTGTATGTGTGTATAGTGAACAGCACTTCCCATCACAGACTGTATATTCATTATTCCTTATGCAACATACAGTATGCAAAACTTACGTGGATGCTGCTGGAACTGAAATTTAACATATCCCTAAAAGTATTGCTTTATCTTTGTTTCGGATTGATGAAACCCCTGTCATGTTTTTATTTCTGTTTGTTTCCACTCCAAGGTAAATCAACCTATTTACCTGTGATAATAACTACTGTCTCCAAGACAGAACATGATGGGAAATCCACAATTTTAAAGTTGTCACAGTAACAGGAATATTTGGAAAATATTCAAATGAAGACACCTGTTCCAGTGACAAGTGTCAAGAAGTGATTTCCTCTTACTCTAGAATAGTAAGTAAAGGGAAATCTCTCCAATGCGATAGCACACTGAGGCAGCACAAAAAAATTCAAAGAGAATTATGGGTTTGGGATTTTTTTTTTAGATACAAACTTAACTGGGTGGAATGCTGCATCAGTCCCCTGGTGCCTCTGCACTGAGAACCGAGCGATCGAACACTGCCGATTGCTTGCTTCTGACAGCTCCCAAGCAGAGAGCTGGTGACTGCCAGTCACATCTCTCTGCTCTGCCCCCTCCTCGCTCACTGGAGCACTGAGCTGTTTAGGGGGCGGCTGGCTCATGCTCTCAGCGGTTCACTGAGAGGCTGAGCCGGGTATTCATTGTCACGATGAAGCGGTGGATAAAAATGGGTGGAGCAACTGCGCTAATCAACTAACAAATGTAAACAAATCAAAGTTCATAAAAGTACACATATGTGATCAGATGCAATGAATGCAAAATGAAGCTGCACCTTACTGTGATTATTGTACAGTGATGGCATAGAATAGAAAAAACAAGGCGCGCTAAATTGACAAAAGTAAAATCAATCCTGAGGATCATGAAAATAATAATCCATGAATAAAAATGCATGCAAAATTAGGAAAAATATGACAATGAACATAGTCTATGGAGAATTAAGAAAACAACGTAGATCCTGTTCACCAGTGCAGTGAAAAATAATTGAATTTAAAAAAACAGTCCACAGGTGTCGATCGTATTCAATAGTGACAATCCAAAAAGAAAGAGATCCTCCACCATGGAAATAGTGTGTCTGCTTACCAGAGCTCCGGCGGTCTCTTAATTAAAAGAAGACCCCAGAAGGCGTTTAGATTAACCCTGTGGTAGTTGGGATATGGATGGGCTGAGTGTGATGTCTAACCCCGTCTCAAACCAGTGGATGGAATACTTGGATGACGGATACCATGGAAAATATAGAAGGACCGCAATAGTGTGATACCATAGATAAAATTTATTTAAAAAGAAGACAAAAACACACTTACATGAATGCAGTGTAAAATAGGCATGTCAAATTGGAGCTCCGGCCGGAAGCAATCCAAAAAACACCCGTCCAATAGGTAGGAATAGTGCACTTAACGGGGGGTGATCCGATGCGACACACGTTACGCCCGACCGGTTTGGCGAAAACTCGCTTCCTGGTGAATAGGATCTACGTTGTTTTCTTCATTCTCCATAGACTATGTTCATTGTCATATTTTTCCTAATTTTGCATGCATTTTTATTCATGGATTATTATTTTCATGATTCTCAGGATTGATTTTACTTTTGTCAATTTAGCGCGCCTTGTTTTTTCTTTTTTACGATGAAGCGGTGCCTGGACCGACTTCTGTGATGTTGGCAGGGAGTGGACTTCAGCCCGCTCTCTGCTTAAAATGAGTTGACCCACCCTTTACAGCTATAACAGCTTTGACTCTTCTGAGAAGGCTGTCCACAAGGTTTAGGAGTGTGTCTATGGGAATATTTGGCTATTCTTCAAGAAACGCATTTGTCAGGTGGGGGACCCCATGCTGGTTTTGTTCTTGTTTTGCGTGGGGTCCCCTTGACATCCATACCAGATCCTTATCAAGTATAAGGGTCTGGTATGTATTTTTAGTGGGAACCCCACTTTTTTTTGCTTTTGTGGAGTTCCCACTTTAACATCTTTATCATATCATCTAAAATAAGGGTCTGGTATGAATAAAGAGAATCCCCGGCTGATAGTTTACAAACAGTGGTAAGTGACCGGGAGCTGTTACTTTACCAGCAATTTAAAAAAAAATCTCTTTTTAATGTTAGCTTTGTTGTAGTAGTATTCTGACTCTGATTGTTGTGAAGCGATTTATCCCTTATGAGACCTCTATATGCCTGGTCTGTATAAGCAGATATAATCACTGAGGAAAATCCTCATCAGATAGTTTGAACTCACCAATACCATTTCCATCCACAGAGGTGTTTAATTCGAAACATCGTTACAGCAGATGACAGGTTACAACCGATGAATAAATTGTGGTATTATGAGTCAGAAGATGATATTGTATGTAGCTTACTATGCAGAATACATTTGCCCATGTTACATGTGTCCTGTTAGCTGTCTCCATTACACAGGAAGTACAAAACTCAGGAAGAAGGGTGGAGCATTACATAGAAAGGAAGTGTGTCATAAATCAGAGAAGAAACATGAAAAATAGGTGCATTACCACAAAAGGTCACTAGATGGCAGCATGTGACCTAAACATAACGTTCATAGAAAATGGTTCAGAGAAACAATATATATATATAAATTCTATGCCCCATTGGGGCAGCACACTCCCCACCTGGCATTGTAAATGTCACTATATACATCAGAATGGTAGGTATTCAACTGCAAATAACAAACAGTGTAATTTGTTTTGATGTCTTGAAGACCTGAAAGACATAAAAAGAACATGCATATAATGCAATAACAATAACTCTCAACTTAAGGCTTCAAGTTATGTCAACTAAAGTTCAAGACACTTTCTTCCTGAAGCCACAGGTAGGATCCAGCAGCGTAAGCAGACAAATTCATTCTCCAAAGGGCAAGAGCAGAATAAGTTCTGTGATAGGTCTGGTGAAAGTCTTTACAGTCCCTTGTCTTGAAACCTTCACCTCCACCCTGCGTACCTTACCATCATCACTAGGAAAGCTCTTTACAGTAAGTCCCATGGGCCATTCGATTCTTTCAGCTTGCTGGTCCTTAAGCAGAACGAGATCTCTAACTAGTATGTTAGGGTTCAGGTGTTGCCATTTCCTGCGTCCTTGCAGCGTAGAAAGATACTCAATCCTCCAGCGATTCCAGAAGCAGTTGGGGTGTTGTACTCGCTTCCACTGATCATAGCACAGATTTCCTGTTTTAAAGTTTCCAGGTGGAACAGGAACAGACCCAAGCTTCTGGGTAAAAAGAGTAGCTGAGGTAAGGATAGTTGGGATCTCTAGATCTTTGTTAGGTTCTAGAAGACTGAAGACATCAACTGTGGTTTCTTTTGGATGATCCAGCAGGAATTCAGGACCTGTTAACCAAGAAGAATTTGCAAAGACACTTGCAGACACTGGCCTGGTGCATGATCTGCAGGGTTAATTTCCGATGGAACACAATGCCATTGTTCAAGTTTTGAGTATTTCCTAATTCTCTCTACACGGTTGCTGACATAGATGTAGAAACATTTAGTCTGGTTGTACATGTAGCCCAGAACAACTTTTCTGTCTGTGTAGAATTTGATATCATCTATCTGAATGTCTAGCTCACGCAGTATGAAGTCTGCTATTTCTATAGCTAGCACAGTCCCACAAAGTTCAAACCTGGGAATCGTGTGTTTAGGCTTAGGTGCTAACTTAGCTTTCCCAAACAGAAACCCTATGTGGGCTTAATTAGAAGAGTCTCTTACCTTGAGGTAAGCGACAGCTGCTATGGCCTCAGTAGATGTGAAGCTCTTTCCTCTGACTTGTAGCAAGGGAGGCAGAAGTGTAGCAGTGTGGTATATGGATTCCATCTAAGGCATGTAGAGATTGTTTCCAGCACTCCCACTTTGAACGCTAGTCTATTGGTAGTGGAGCATCCCAATCTTTAATAGTCTTTAAGAGCTGTCTAAGTAGTGATTTACCTTGTATGGTGATAGGAGCTACGATTCCCAATGAATCGTATAGACTGTTCACCACTGACAGAACACCACGTTTGATAAATGGCTTCCTTCTAAACCTCATAAGTACACCAACAAGGTTTTTGGTTAGGTTCGGACCAGTGAGAAGAATATCGTTCAGGGATATGCCTTGATGCTTGGCACTGGAGTCAAATACTACCCTGATTGCTTTGGCTTATGTGGATGATACACTCTGAAGAAAGGCAGGTACCAGCACTCATCATGTATTTGAAGTGATGGAGCTGGTTAGGCGTGATCATTGTCAAAGATCCTTTTCATAAAGGCGATGAAATGGTCCTTCATTTCAGGCCTGTTCTTTAGTGTTAGCTGAAGTGCATTGAATCTGGATAGAGCATGTTCACAATTGGTTGGGAGTTTAATCCTTGAAGCACGAAGAGGTAATGGTGCAACCCCGCTGTTAAGCCTCGTACACACGATTGGATATCTGATGGAATCTAATCCGATGGATTTTTTTGAAGCTGACTTTCATCAGTCTTGCCTACACACCATCAGTCAAAAATCTGACTGTGCCAAAACGCGGTGACGTAAAACACTACGACGTGCTGAGAAAAATGAAGTTCAATGCTACCGAGCATGCGTCAACTTGATTCTGAGCATGCATGGATTTTTGACCGATGGACTTCCACACAGACGATCGTTTTTTTATCCATAGGAAAAATTTAAAACATGTTCTATTTTTTTTCACCGATGGAAAACAAACCGATGGGGCCCACACACGATCGGTTTGTCCGATGAAAACAGTCCATCGGTCTGTTTTCATCGGACAAACCGATCGTGTGTACAGGGCTTTAGACTCATCCTGGAAGAATTCTTTGTCCATTATTTTGATAAACTCTCTGTCTTCAACTGGCAAGGCTATTTTGTTGTCATCGCTTGTAGTACAAAACACTGTGGTACCTAGTTTGTCATCACAAAGGATAGTAGTGACGTCAGGTACTTGGATAATGACAAGAGGCTTCTCTTTTACTTTATAATGTTGAGGGCACTGCTTGAAGTGGGATGCACATCCATTTTCTAACATGTAAGTTTTGAAGGAGTGGATTTTGGATGATGTAGGCATACTATCCAAGCAATCGCCTACGATTACCCAGCCTAGATCAAGTTTTTGTGCGTAAGGGGCATCATCAGGTCCATTGCACTGCTTGCGTACTTTATGTACTCTGAGAATGTCTCTTCCTAGCAAGATCAAGATTTCAGCATTCATGTCCATTGCAGGAATCTCATTGACAAGGTGCCTTAAGTGAGGATGGTGATATGCAGCCTCTGGAGTAGGAATTTCTTCCCTTACGTCTGGTATCTGGTCACACTCAATTAATGTTGGTAAGGGTATGCCCTCTTCCTTATTGATATGAGAGACCATGAACCCATCAGCCCGTCTCTTCACAACCATAACAGGTTCTGAGAGTATACAGTGATGCTGTTCTGGATCGGAACAAACTGTCCGGTTTTTGGTATCTGCTTCCTGGCCAAATCTGATAAGAGGTGAATAATTGCGTGCACGCATACAGAGTAAGCTCACTGACAAAGGCTGCAGTGTGGAATACTTCCTCTTTTTTTTATTTCAAGCTCGATTTATATATGGTTAAGAACATGAATATTCAACATGATCATGAATATGTAATATTAATCTTGTGACGTTCTGATTTGTAAGCTATTAACTATTTCATGTTATGATGGTTTGAGGGATGAATCAACAATTAGCTATTATACATCTAGTTCGTCTGATTCAAGCAATATCATCTTCGTCCAGACAATTGGCAGATGTGACTTGTTGATATTGTGCTGACAGTCTGAGGCCTCGTACACACGACAGAGTTTCTCGGCAGAATTCACCGAGAAACTCGGTCAAAACCCGGATTCTGCCGAGAAACTCGTCTGTACAGTTTTGGCTCGATGGAGCCGCCGAGGAACTCGACGAGAAAATAGAGAACATGTTCTCTATTTTCTCGTTGTTCTATGGGAGAAGGCGGCCCGCCGAGCTCCTTGGCGGCTTCATCCCAAAACTCGACGAGGAACTCGACGTGCCAAGCACGTCGAGTTCCTCGGCCGTGTGTACGGGGCCTGACTGGTTTCTTTGCGGTTTTCCTGAAGGGACTTTCTTCAATCGAATTCCAGCCTAGTTGCAGACTGATGATTTCCCGTTTTTCTGCAGACCATATGACACATATCTGGTAGCACGTATATGAGCAAGGGTTGTATATAGTAATTATGAATCATGATTATGTATAATTATTTGTGTAGCAATCAATAACATATATGCATATAAGATATATATATATATATATATATATATATATATATATATATATATATATATATATATATATATATATATGACATAGACCACATGTTTGCGCATTGAAATTGGCATTTCATTAACTTACTTTGACCATTTTTATCATATCCACTACAAATCCCCCTTGAAATGTCTATTTTAATCGATTTTAATCTGTCCCTATTTTAATACAAGATTGCCCAGGGCGCTGAGTCTAAGGTCCAGCAGCTGTTCCCCAGAGCCTCTAGTGGTGAGGATGGCTTTCGCTGCAACTGAACCCAGGTCGCGGCCCCTGGGGTTCCCTATCCTATCTGTCCCTGTTGTCCTGCCTATTCATGATGTTAGACTGGGAATATCTGTAGTGGAATGTGTGGTTCTTCGTACTACAATGCATCTCCCTCTATACCAAAGATCTCAAAGAATTTAGGCTTAACCAGGGATCTTTTGCTTTGTTCATCTATTATGGCATACATCCTAATAGCTTCCTCAGGTTGGACCGTTGGGTATATCTTGACTAGGCATATCTTAGCACAGCATTTGTAATCAAAGTTTTGTAATCTCCACAGACTTCTGTGCATGAAGAGGAAACATTAGCTGTGGCTGGAGCATGATCTTGTTGCTCCCCGCCATGATTTGAGACAGGGCTGGAGGTAAGAGGCTGCTGTGAATTGTCTGAGGGTGGCCCCGGATGCATGTCTGTAACATGTCTGTCATTACTGCATTCTGTGCACTTGATGACAACCTTACAGTCTTTAGCAAAATGTCCATAACTAGCACAGCACCAGTAGCATATTCCAAGTTTCTGAAGAATCTCCCTGTGCTCTAACGTCTTTGCCCTAAGCCCACGACATTTACACTTTAGGGGGTGAGGCTTCTTGTGAATAGGGCACTGATGATTAGGGTCTTTATTGCTGTCACCCGAATCGCTCTGGTGAGCAGGACAGGATACGGGTGGTGTGATGTCCTTTTAACAGATATTGCTATATTAAAGTCTCTACGTTTAGCTGCTGTGTTATCATACCTTGATGGAGATGATGATGATAAAACAGGCAAGTTGGGTTCACTGAAGCTGAAACTAGGATCGTTTCTCATCCAGGCTTGATCACTCATGAACCTGCAAAAATATGAAAATGGAGGAAAAGATACGTTATAGTCTCTTTTGTACCTTGAGCCCTTTTGTGCCCATTTCTCTTGCAGGTCATATAGCAGGATTGACACCATGAGCAGTGTCCAGGAAGCTTAGTCCAGGTAGACATGGGTCTGTCTTTGCCATCTCCAGCTCCATGAGAAGGTCAGATCTTGGAGCTTGTGATAGTCTTTATTCCCTATTTTTGGGAAGTTTTGCAGTCTCTTGAATAGAGCGCTCTCTATGGCTTCAGAGCTACCATAGGCTTGTTTATATCTTGCCCATGCAGCAACAAGACCTGCATCTGGGTGGTCAACATGCACTGTTCTCAGCCTTTTAACACAATCTGCAGATTCTGGCCTAAGCCACCTTTTGAGCAAATAAAGTTCCTTCTTGGTAGTAGGGTTGAGATCAGCAATAGCAACTTTGAAGGTTGATCTCCAGGCCCTGTAGCTCTCTGGACAGTCGTCAAACCTTGAGAGGGTAGTGTTAATGAGCTCACGGCGTACCATGTATCTGGCAAAGTCATTCAAGTCTGATCTCTCACTCTTGCTGCATAGATGCATTTGTGTTGTAGACTTGAAGAGGCTCAGGCACTTGGAGCTGAAAGGTCTCAATGTTGAGAGTCAGAACAGTAATGTTAGTAGGAAGTACAAGAGATAACTCTGTATCCTTGCAAACATTATGCTTTAGTACATATTCACTGGTGCATTCAATTGGGTCTTGCAGATCCGCTGGGATAGAACAGTCATAGTTAGCACTTTCTCCCATTGCTTGTTCAAGGACTCTCAGCCTTGCTAGGGCAGCGGCTTCCTCCCTTTCCTTTTGCAGAATCCTTATTTGGGAATCTGCCTTTGCTTGTTGAGCTGCCATCTCTGCTTTAAGAGTTTTGCTTTGAGCTTCCATCTCTGCTTGTGAATTCTGGCTAAGAACTAGTAATTATGGACTTTGAAGGGACACGATAGATATAGTAAGAAACTAGATAATTTATTTTATAGAAATATCATAAAAACAGTTACAAATATAAAATCAAAGAAATTAAATCAATAACTGGTCCACACAGGTTATCACAATCATAACACAATTCTATCATAGAAGACTCAAAAGGGAGTACGTTCAAGGATTAACTCTGCGATGTGTAACCAGGCGGTGGGTCCAGAGGAAAAGGAGAGCTTGCTCTACATGTTATGCGTTTGAAAAAAACGCCTCAGGAGAATAGACATATTGATATGGTTAACTGCGTTGGGAGTAGACAACAGTCAGTCTGTTTACCCTAGCATTGGCCGTGGTTTCAAAACCATTAGTCAGCTAGGGGGGGTATTATCATATAAACTTAATTATGATGGCAATTAACAGGACACTCATATGCTGGTAAGCAAGAAACCGATCAGCAGGGGCGCAGGACTGGTCAAACAGCAGTGACTATATTGTTGAGCCAGAAAACAGTAATAAAGGGGGTAACCCTGAATAACAAGAGGCTGGCTTGAGGCTTCCAATCCACCTAAAAGTGGGTTCAGAAATAAAAGCCCTTAGAAGCTTGCTGGCAAAGAAAGATGCCAAGTGATGTCCCCAGATCGTTGAGAACGTCTGTGCGGGGGATCTGGGGACATCACTCGGCGGTCTTTCTTTGCCAGCAAGCTACTAAGGGCTTTTATTTCTGAACCCACATTTCTATAAAATAAATTATCTAGTTTCTTACTATATCTATCGTGTGCCTTTAAAGTCCATAATTACTAGTCCTTAGCCATAATTCACATAATATCGAGACGGTGGCACATTAATACCAGTATACCCTCAGTATCACCCTGTAGGGGTATACGTTAAAATTTGTCTTTATTCCATCTCTGCTTGGCGAGTTACCATCTCTGCTTCAAGAGTTTTGCTTTGAGCATCCATCTCTGCTTGGCGAGCTGTCATCTTTGCATGGCGAGCTGCCTTTTGTGTTTCTACTTCGGCTTCCTTTCTGGTAAAGGAGGTTTGCACTCTTTTTGATTCTGCATCAGTGCGGGTCTCTATTATCTTACTGCTTAATGTTGAACTTCTGGAGCGAGAGGATCTAGAAGAACGTGCAGTGTGCTTGGTTGATGTGGATCTGTGAGATCTGGTCTCCTGCAGTTGAGCAATGCGGAGTTCTGCCTTATACTGAGCATTTTGCACTAAGAGAAGCCATCCTTGCACCCCCCTCCAGCCAGCGACACCTCACCCGTTTCAGTTTGCTTCAGTGCGCATGTGCCGATCAGGGCACAGGAGATATCTCATAAACCATGCAGGTTTAGGAGATATCCTGGGTAGCCACAGGTAAGCCTTATTATTAGGCTTACCTGTAGCATAAAGTGGTTGTAAAGGGTTTACAACCACTTTAAGGCACCTCCAGGCATGTTATTTAAAAGAATTGAGCATTTTTAATGTTGCCCTTAAAGCCTTATTGAAATTGCTGCTCCCTGCCAAACAGAATAAAAAAATATATACTGTATATTTGCTTTGATACATGTTCCCCAAAGGTAGAACACAGCCCCCCATGCCACTTGTATGACAATGTAGTGTGTAATATGCCTAGAAAAAGGCCTAAAAAAGTGATCCAGCAGCCAAACTTTAATTATGTTCTGTGAACCCACCTCCAACCAAACCCAAGTACATTCAGCTCATCTATACTTGTGACACTGTGCATTCACCAAATACACTGTAGATGTTAGTTTGCCAAGGTGAGTTACTGAGTACACTTGGGCTTCCAAATTTAGTGGGTGCATGCAGTCAAGCACTGTAAAGTAAGCACTATGGCATTTTCTGCTGTTTTTTGGGTGTAATAATGGGATGCATTCCCCTAATGGCTGGTGTTTTTTAATTAGCCCATGAAGCTGAATCCTTGTAGCTGAGGAAATTATGCTACAGATCCATGTGTCTGGGAAAAGTTTTGAAGAATTATCAGCACCTGCTCAAGTCTAGATACAAACAACATGCTATCTGACCTTTGTAGTGACGGTCAGCATTGAAGCTGAGTGGACACTCTTTAGGGGGTCAGTGGAGGTCATTCACTTGTGAGTGCACTATATTACCTTTTTTGAAGAAATATTGAATTTTTGGACTGATCACAGATTTAGCACTCTTTTTTCACATACTGTAGTGTATATACTGTAAGTGTCACATTTATGTCTGCATATGTTATTTTGCTCCACTGGGTATTTGGTATATTTTGCAGCATATGTTTCACTTTTGATTCATTTTATTTTTGATTGCTTTAAAATATTTGTTTAGCGCAATACAATTATTTATGCAATTTTCCTTGTTAATTATCAACATGTGTAACAAATTCATGTAGTTCCTGTTTGCGACCTTTTAACTGTCTGACGCTTTTGCTGTGACAAATTCATAAAAAATTACCACCATATCATTGACAAGGAAAGTGTTGGTAAAAGAAACTTCTTCCATGTTGGAGTAAACAGTTCTGTGACAGATTCATAAACACCTTATTGTCATGTACATGAATCTGTAACAAGTTGCGTCATTCAAACAAGACAGATTTTCAATAAGAATCTAGGACACTCTTTATGAATTTTACAGATTGTACTAAAAGAGCCAACAGAACGGTGTCTACATACTTTACACCGTATTTCTACTTGCTGAATAATCTTAAGGATACAAAAACTCGTGCTTCATTTTCGTGGAGGCTTTAGAAGTTTATGAATAAAGAACATTACAGAACATAATGAACTTGGTGACAAAATACAGTACTAAAATACTTATAATCTAATGCACCATTTTCTTTTTGCTGTGCATGTAATGCCTGTGTATAGATAAGTACTTAAATCAGAAATATCTGTATCCTCTAGGGGAAACAGGCCACTAAGAGGAACGTCTCAGAAATATCTCAAGAGAAGTAATACACTTTAAATTAGATTATTAATATGACCTGAAAATTATTTTAGGTAGCTAATTATGATGAGCAAATAAAAAGACTAATTAAATTTTGCTAATGTGTCATAGTACAGGTGACAAGCTGTCTCTACATAAAAATATAGTGATCTAAAAAGTCTATTCTATGAAATAATGTAGCTCAAGTCTAAGGCCCCATACACACGAGAGGATTTATCCGCAGATACGGTCCAGCGGACCATATCCGCGGATAAATCCTCTCGAGGATTTCAGAAGATTTCTATGCGATGGCGTGTACACACCATCGCATTGAAATCCGCGCCATCGTCATCGGCAGAAATCCTCTGCCGATGACGTGTCACGCCGTCGCCGCTATTATGCCTAAGGCCCCATACACACCATAGAATCTATCCGCAGATAAATCCCATCAAATGGGTTTCTGCGGATAGATCCTATGGTGTGTACACTCCGTCGGATATTTATCCGCAGATAAATCTCCCCTGGGATGGATTTCCAGCAGATGGATATTTGCTGACATGCTCAACAAATCCATCTGCTGGAATCCATTCCAACGGATGGATCCGCTTGTCTGTACAGACTTACCGGATCCATCCGTCCAAAGGGATTCCCCGCACGCGTCGTAATGATTTGACGCATGCGTGGAATTCCTTATATGACAGCGTCGCGCCCGTCGCCGCGTCATAATAGCGGCGACGGCGCGACACGTCATCGGCAGAGGATTTCAGCGCGGATTTCAATGCGATGGTGTGTACACGCCATCGCATAGAAATCTTCTGAAATCCTCGAGAGGATTTATCCGCGGATACGGTCCGCTGGACCGTATCTGCGGATAAATCCTCTCGTGTGTATGGGGCCTTAGGCTAGGTTCGTAATGAAGGAGTGACCATTTTTAATGTGTATTTTTGGTTGTGCACTAATTTTTCATATGGTGAGAATAAGGTGTTCACTGAAAAAAGTACACCCTTCTATGTGTAATGTCGACAACTACTATACAAAAAAGTGTGTTATACTTGCCATACAGTGCCTTGAAAAGTATTCATACCCTTTGAAATTTTCCACATTTTGTCATGTTACAACCAAAAACGTAAATGTATTTCATTGGGATTTTATGTGATTGACCAACACAAAGTGGCACATAATTGTAAAGCGGAAGGAAAATGATAAACATTTTTTTTACAAATAAATATAAATAGTGTGGTGTGCATTTGTATTCAGCCCCCTTTACTCTGGTACCTATAACTAAAATCTAGTGAAGCCAATTGCCTTCAGAAATCACCTAATTAGTAAATAGAGTCCATCTATGTGCAATTTAATCTCAGTATAAATACAGCTGTTCTGTGATGTCCTCAGAGGTTTGTTAGAGAACCTTAGTGAACAAACAGCATCATAGTGTTTCACAGTGTTAGTACTCCTGCAGCCCGCTCTAAAGAGCTGACTGGGGCAGAGTGACACTGGTTGAGATCCGTGTGGTAGTGAAAAGCTTCTTGGGAATGCAGAGAGGTGTTTGCAGAGTGGGGATATGTCTGCCAGCGAAAGGGCAACTGTGCAATGCACAGACGTTCTTTGGGGGGGTGTTCACTCTGCAAAGACATTATCGGTTATAGGCTGATGTACGCTCATGTCACTCATATGTGCCTGATCAACACATTTTGGGGCGTCCATAGTGTGCCCCTGCAGATAATCTCCTATCCACAGGAACAGTAATATAATTTGGGTATGCGTTGTTCTCTGAACAACGCAGAATAAGGATTCATACCAACAGTAAAATGGGAGCTTTTGAATTGTTATGGTCAGGGAGAGCGTCCATGTTTAAAACATACACACTGTCCCTGCCCAGACACGCCCGTAAGACTCCCCTAGCCATTATTCATCCTGTTGGAAGGATTTCCTGTGTTGACATTCATATTCTGTGAGGTCAGATAATGTAATGTAGTTTCCCAGGGAGGAAGTGATGGGCTGTTGGAGCCATCGCTTCCTGTTTGTCATTGTTTTTGTGTGTTTGAATAAAAACCAGGTGCCATGCTGGGTAGAGGCCAGAAGAGCATGGTACTGAGGACGTAAAGCATGGTGGTCTTGTCTGTTTACTTGCGGGAAATAGAGTAAGTAGCAAGATGCATTATACCATTAGAAAAAATGGGTGCTTATTAGCACAGGGGATATGGTTTACGCACAGCCTACAGCCATATTTCCATATCAGATGGCAAGCCAGGTAGGAGTGAACAGGGACTCTTTAGCATCGGATCGAGAGGGGGGAGAAAGAATGGTCCGAGGCTTTGCAAAAGAACACATTTTTTGTCTTTTGGTATAATGGTACTCAGGATTTTGATCGTATGTTTGTTGTGTGTGTGTGATTTGTCAGTATTGATTGGGATATTTGCCACCCCTATGGGACCCATTTAATGCAACCTGGAATGTGTGTGTGACTAAGAAGTTTGTGTAAGTAACTGATGATTGATTTTGTTTGCAAACTGGCTGCTAACATGTGGCTGAGCGGAGGAAGGACAGCCAGGCATGGATGTTTCCATCACTTACAATGGGAGCTGTATGTTGAAAGGGCTACGCCCTGTGGACAATAGCATGGGGGAAGAGCTTTTTTTTTTTTTAGGTGAAAAGATCATGCATGCAAGCACCACTGTGGGTATTTCTTAATGTCTTGTTATTATGGAAGCTAATGCCATAGTAACTTTATTTGGGAACGAGAGTGTATGTTTGAGCCATGTTATTTTGTGTTTTATGTAACGTTAATGTTTGATTGGAGAGCCTGTGTTGTTTGGTTGGCCAATGTCCCTAGTAGTATGTAGCCTAAAATGTCTGCCATTTTTTACCATGTGGCTGTGCTCTGGCTTTTCTTTGCCCATTTTGTCATGGTTTGATTTTGGTTCGTAGAGGTTTTCAATTCTTTTAAAAAATCGTATCCAATTAAATATTCATCATCCTTTATATCCTTTATAATACATGAACTAATTGTCCTTCTCTACACACCCCTGAAGAAGGTTACCCCGAAATGCGTTGGGTGTAAAGAAGGTTCTTCATGTATTTACTTATATGGTGACAGTCATTGGAACTGTATATTTTAATTCAATATTTCATTTTTTTTATAAATATGTACAATTGTGAATAAAACAATTTTTTAACTCTCAATATCCTGTATATTTTGGAATACTATTAGTGCCTTAAAAGTCCACCCAGGGGAACCCTCTTTTTCTTTTCTCAAGTGATTCCTCTCAAGCCTGCCTTGCATACACATGATCGCGATAAAAAATGCTTGAGCAAAGCGCGGTGACGTACAACACGTACGACGGCACTATAAAGGGGAAGTTCCATTCGAATGGTGCCACCCTTTGGCTGATTATGCTAATTTCCCGTTTTTTATAACATAGCACATTTTTTCCGCGTCGTTAAAATGTACACACGACCGTTTTTCACGACAATGTGAAAAACTACGAGAACAAAATAGAGCATGTTCTAAATTTTTAATGGCAATTTTTCTCGTAGAGAAAAATGCTCTGGAGCCTACACACGATTGTTTTTAACGTCCAATGGTATTTTTCTCGTCATGAAAAATGGTCGTGTGTACGCGGCATAAGATTTTGAAGACACCACTTTTGTTATTACACATGGTGCAGCCACCATTTTGTTTTCCTTTGTGTGTGAAACCATGTGGCCTGAGCCACCATTTGTTTCTAGGCATCATTGTTGTTTTCCCTTTTAAGTGAATTCAGTCTTTTCAGTTTTAGTTGAGTTTTGTATTGTATAGCCTGCAGAAGAAAAAGGCTTTGGTTGACTATCCAGGGGGATTTCCTCTCATTTTCAATATGGGGGGGTTATTTAGCTCTTTCCTGGATACATTTTTTTCAAGATGTTGAAGTTTGCTATATGTTAGCCATAGATTTTTCTAAATGTCTTGATAGACATTGTGAAATTCAGAGAAGATGAAGCTAGGCTTCCCCTCCCCCTCCCTCTTCCTGTACATTGATATGTAAATAAACCAGTTTGAGTTTTTAGAGATGAGTAGAGATGGAAGTCCTTTGCAGGATGTGATGTATCAACAGGGGTTGGTTGGAGGAGCTTGGGGGTCCTTTGAAACAAGCATGTGGACAAAGGGACTTGTGTTTTGGAAGGGCAATGGAAAACACTTAGGGCCAGATTCACAAAGAGATACGACGGTGTATCTACAGATACACCATCGTATCTCTGATTTTTACTGGTCCTATCTATGCACCTGATTCATAGAACCAGTTACGCATAGATAGGGCTGAGATCCGACAGTGTTACACTGTGTTACACTGTCGGATCTTTTTTTGGATTTAAAAATGGCGCCGGGGGCGTTCCCGCTGATTTACACTGAATAATATGTAAATCAGCGAGATACGCGAAATTCACGAACGTACGCGGACCCGACGCTGTGTTCTTACGTCGTTTCCGTAGCGCGGTACCCATCGTATACTTACCCCTGCTAAAAGCAGGGGTAAGTATTGTTAAGTATGGCCGTCGTTCCCGCGTCGATTTGTATTTTTTTTACGTAGTTTCCGTAAGTCGTTCTTGAATACGGAACTACGTAGTTTGCGTACGCATCGAAACCACTGACGTCCTAGCGACGTCAGTGGGAGCAATGCACGCCGGGAAATTCCCCGGACGGCGCATGCGTATTTAAATCGGCGCGGGAGCGCGCCTGATTTAAATAGTACACTCCCCCAGCCGCGGAATTAGAATTCCGCCGGGGGAGTTAGGATCCGCCGTCGCAAGTTTAGAGGTAAGTGTGTTGTGAATTTGACACTTTCCTCACAAACTTGCGAGGGCGGATCTTAAAACACATAGGTTACACGGATCTAAAGATCCGCTAACCTTTGTGAATCTGGCCCTTAGTTTTTTACATTTAATTCCAGTTGTTTTGTGAAGTTTTATACTGTAATACAGCTTTGGGTAGAGAGTAAATGGGAGGCATCCAAGTTATTGTTGTAAAATCTAGATACAGGTAGAAAGAAGCCATAATATTGTTTTGAATAGTGGAGGATTTCATGGTGCTTTGTAGTTTGTCTGATAAACACCTTTTGAAGGCTGTATATCGTGAGAACGGTCAGGCCGTGTACAATAACCGGAATTCCAGTGCACGATTGTATTAGCATAAACGTGAGGAGTAGTATTCTAACAGCCCCAGTCAGGCCATTCATAATAATCGGGATTTTGGGGGTCGATTATTGTGATAAAGGCGCAAACCATAACCGATCCGAAAGTAAAGCGCAGGGTTCTCTGGATGCAGTTTGCCAAAAAAGTGATTTTAATCGTCATGGGTAATGTTGGCCAGCCATGAGGTGGAGGAAGGCTCCACACCAGTCAGACAACTGCAGCGCACATGAGGTCTGGATTTGAGGCTCCGGACCACTTAAGCCCCGGACCATTTTGCTGGCCAAAGACCAGGTCACTTTTTTGCGATTCGGCACTGCGTCGCTTTAACTGACAATTGCCCCGATGTGCGACGTGGCTCCCAAACAAAATTGACGTCCTTTTTTCCCCACAAATAGAGATTTCTTTTGGTGGTATTTGATCACCTCTGTGATTTTTATTTTTTGCTCTATAAACAAAATAGTGCAACTTTTTTTGAAAAATATTTTTTTTGGTATAATAAATATCCCCTAAAAATATATATAAAAAAGTTTTTTTTCCTCAGTTTAGGCCGATACGTATTCTTCTACATATTTTTGGTAAAAAATCGCAACAAGCGTATATTGATTGGTTTGCGCAACATTGGACACTTTTGACACATTTTTGGGACCAATGTAATTTTTACAGCAATCAGTGCTATAAAAATGCACTGATTATTGTGTAAATGACACTGGCGCTGAAGGGGTTAAGTGTGCCCTAGGGAGTGCTTCTAACTGAAGGGGCATGGGCAGTGTGTGACAAGATAGTGATCACAGCTTCCGATTACAGGAAGCTATGATCACTGTCCTGTCACTAGGAAGACTGGGGAAATGCTTACATCATGTTTACATCAGCATTTCCCCCTTCTTCCTCACCGTGACACAATCGCGGGTATGCCCGCAAACATCGAGTTCGCAGAACCCGCGGTCGGAGTCACGGAGCTCGCGGCTGTGGTTTTTATTTAGTAGGGCCTCTAATCAGCACAGCTGACTGCCCTCAGACGTGTCAATTAGCAAGTCGAGGGAAGCATTTTCTTTCTTCTGGCCCCCTGAGCCGCGGGCGCACCACCTATTAATACTGATATTGTTTCACAGAAAATTCTTTAATGTTACCTATGCTTTTTTACTCCTATTGATTGGTAGAGGAATTCATTCCAATGTCAATTAATTTAATTCAACATCATATTATAGATTATAAGCTACATAAATCTATATATATGTTTTTGAGGCAGAGAGGTTCATATGTAACATTAATACCCTCCTGGGGTTCCATTCATTGCTAGACAAAATATACAATACTGAAGATACTACTGCTTATATATTTTTTGATTTGTAGGTCTTCCCTTTCACAATTCGGCCCCAGTGTTTCTGTGAGCCTTTCTTACACGCTGGGAAAACCCACCAACACTGGCTCCCTGAGTCACTTTCTAAGAGAGAATGATTAAACCATCCTTTAGTCAATCTTTGTATGCATTTTTTCATACACATCAATGTATGATATTTAATATAAATTTTATGTAATGTTATAGATGTATAGCTATGTCCTCTAGCGAACATCCCTGAAGAAAAAGTTTATTTGAAACGCGTCGGGTGAAGGACACATTTGTTCATTTGTATGGTCATGTTGCGTTCTGTGCATAGAGAGCAATAGGTTGTTAAACTTTATACCGTGTATGCATTTTTACGATCATTTATTTTTTCTGTACTTTCTTGTCTGTATGTTGTTCTTTATATATAGATCTTGCTGTCAACGCACACCGCAATCCCTTACCCCTGAAGAAGAGGTCCTATTAAGACGCTTCGAAACATTAAAATGGTTATCTGTCTTCACCCTATAGACAGAACTGGGCTCTGCATTGTTTGCCTCCCACTTTATGCTGTCCCCTCTTGTTCAGCCCTTTGATATCTTGGATGTGTTCCTATGTGTAGTGTAGCCTTTATTACGAAAAAGAAAAATTCTCTATACATATATATATATATATACTTTTTTGTCAATAAAACCAATTTATATATTTTTTGAATACTTCGTGACTTTTCGCGTCACTCAATCAACCTAGTCATCCCAATTTAAAGTCCCACTGAGGAAATACACTCCTCGGAGTGTATACAGTTAGTCAATTGTTTAGGAATGTGGTAGGGCTTAGGTGTAAATACTTGCAACATTGGACACCTTCACCATTTTATATATATATATATATATATATATATATATATATATTTATATATATATATATATATATATATATATAGTCTAGCTAAGCCTATACCTGACTGTAGGCCATTCTTAGAGTGCGTGTTCGAAGACTCTTTCAGGCAGGCAGGTGACTCAGTGAGCTGCAGTGCATTTAATATATAGTCTAGCCAAGCCTATACCTGACTGTAGGCCATTCCTGGAGTGCGTGTTCAAAGACAGTTTCAGGCAGGCAGGTGATTCAGTGAGCTGCAGTGCATAAAATATATATACAGTCTCCTACATATATTTCCATTGCATTCTAGTCCAGCCAAGCCTATACCTAACTGTAGGCCATTCCTGGAGTGCGTGTTCAAAGACACTTTCAGGCAAGTGACTCAGTGAGCTGCAGTGCATAAAATATATATACAGCCTCCTACATATATATCCACTGCATTCTAGTCCAGCCAAGCCTATACCTGACTGTAGGCCATTCCTGGTGTACTTGTTCAAAAACACTTTCAGGCAGGCGACTCAGTGAGCTGCAGTGCATAAAATACATATAGAGTTTCCTACATATATATCCACTGCATTCTAGTCCAGCCAAGCCTATATCTGACTGTAGGCCATTTCTGGTGTACGTGTTCAAAGGCCGGAGGGAAGAAGACAACGGAGAAGACTGGGCACCCGCTAGTAAAAGAGCGGGCAAAAGAGCATAAGATAGCGGAGGAGCCCGGCAGAAGACACCAGAGAGTGGGAGAAGAATGAAAGAGCGGGAGAAGAGGCTGGAGATAGCGGAGAAGTCGGAAGAGACCCCCGAAGTCAGAAGAGACCCCCAGAGCTGCCTAATAAATTACTTTAAAAACCTTTGTAGTGTGTTTTTTATTGACACTTTTTTCCTCAGGTGAATGGGTATGGGTACGATGTACCCTATACTCATTCATATAGGGTGGGGGTCCGGGATCTGGTGGCGCCCTTATTACAGGGGGCTCCCAGATTCCGATAAGCCCCTTGCCCGCAGACCCAGACAACCAACGGCCAGTGTTGTCGGGAAGAGGCCCTTGTCCTCATCAACATGGGGACAAGTTGCTTTTGGGTGGGGGGCGCAGTGCCCCCCTTCCCCAAAGCACCAACCCCCCATGTTGAAGGCATGTGGCTTGGTATAGTCTAGGAGGGGGGGCTCGCTTGGGCTGCGTGCTTTGATAAGGGTCTGGTATGGATCTTGCAGGAACCCCCACGCCATTTTTTTTTGGTGTGGGGGTTCCCCTTAAGATTTATACCAGAACGAAGAGTCTGGTATTATCTTGGGGAAACCTCACGCAAAAAAAATCGCAGGGTTCCCCCTTCAAGATTCTAAGCACACTAGTCACATCGCAGTCGGATCATCTTGATCTGACTTCTGGTGCGCCCACTATTCAAATCAATGGGCTCCCATAGGGAACCATTGATTTTGAATAGTGAAAGAAATGCTGAACGAGGCTTAACACAGCATTAAGCCTCGTTAACACCCTTTGCCGGCGTCTGACATCTTTACAGCTCTAACGCTGGAGCTTCAGAATGCACTGGTCTGACATGGGCTAACATGGAGAGGCGTTTTTAAGGTGCAAAAAACGCTCATAAAAGTGGCTGTAAAAATGTCTTAGTTTCACATGCTTCATCAATATTGTAGTGTCCTTTAGTGGCAGCCTGGCTGCTTAGGGCTTTAGTAGCTACTGCCCTGTTGTTAGGCTTATAATTTACTAATATATCTTTTTAAGCATAGCATCATTGTTTGTAGCCTGTCTGGTACATATGCAAGATATGTCATCATGATTTTTTTCCAATGGTTTCTACAAATACTTGTTGCCAATAAGCATTAAAGTAATACTAAAGTCTTGTTTTTATTTAAAAATAACAAACACGTTATTCTTACCTGCTCTTTATAGTGGTTTTGCACAGAGCAGCCGGGATGTTCCTCTTTTCTCTCTCTCCTGATTGGTTAGCTGATGGAGCCAATGGCACCGCTGCTGTGTCTCAGCCAATCAGGAGGGAGAGTCCCGGACAGCTGAGGCACTTGTGCACATCGCTGGATAGAGATGGAGCTCCGTTAAGTATTAGGGGGGCTGAGGGGGGCTGCTACACACAGAAGTTTTATTTATCTTAACCACTTCAGCCCCGGAATATTTGGCTGCCTAATGACGGGCCATTTATTGCAATTCGGCTTTCCTTTATGTTAACTGACAATTGCGTGGTCACACGACGTGGCTCCCAAACAAAATTGATGTCCTTTTTTTCCCACAAATAGAGCTTTCTTTTGGTAGTATTTGATAACCTCTGCGGTTTTTATTTTTTGTGCCATAAACAAAAAAAGAGCAACTATTTTGAAAAAAATATATATTTTTTACATTTTGCAATAATAAATATCCCCCAAAAATATATAATACAAATATTTTTTTCCTCAGTTTAGGCCGATATGTATTCTTCTACATATTTTTGGTAAAAAAAATACAATAAGCGTATATTGATTGGTTTGCGCAAAAGTTATAGCGACTACAAAATAGGGGATCGTTTTATGGCATTTTTATTAATATTTTTTTATTAGAAATGGCAGCGATCTGTGATTTTTATCATGACTGCGACATTGTGGCGGACACATCGCCCACTTTTGACGCTATTTTCAGGCCATTGTCATTTATACAGCGATCGGTGCTATAAAAATGCACTAATTACTGTGTAAATGACACTGGCAGGGAAGGGGTTAACCACTAGGGGGTGAGGAAAGGGTTAAGTGTGTCCTAGGGAGTGATTCTAACTGTGTGGGGGCTGGGCTACATGTTACACGACACTGATCACTGCTCCCGATCACATGGAGCAGTAGATCAGTGTCCTGTCACAATGCAGGGAAATGCATTGTTTACACAGGCATCCCACTGTTCTGCAGCTCCGTGACACGATCGTGGGGCACCGACGGACATGAAGTCCACTGGTCTCGCGGGCACAGTCACTGAGCTTGCGGCGGCGTGCACGGACCTGCGCGGCAGGTATTTCAAAGCAACATACCTATACGTTGCTTTGCACACAGGAGCCATTCTGGCAACGTATATCTACTAACAAAAAACAAAAGAACAAAAGCTGGACAGCCGCACTCCAAAATTTTCTTTAAAAGAGATGTCTTTATTTTCAGAAAGAAAATTTTGGAGTGCGGCTGTCCAGCTTTTGTTCTTTTGTTTTTTGCCATTATCGCATTGCCAGCACCCTGGTGGTTCAACAACCCCTGATCATCACGAGGCTCACCTGGAGCGGTGAGAATTCTGTCTGAACGTATATCTACTGGCGGCAGTCGGCAAGTGGTTAATGCATAGAATGCATTAAGATAAAAAACCTTCTGCCTTTGCAACCACTTTAACATTAAAAGCAATATAAGTTTCCTGCTTCACTTTTCCTGTTTGGCCATAGCTAATCTCTATCAGTAAATCTATCAGTAATAAAAGCATACAGTATATGGCTCATTTTCAATTCCCCCCCCTTTTTTTTTTTTTTTTTTAGGGAATTAACCTGACGTTTCAACTCATCTATATAATAGTTTTTTGTTAATTGAAAGCAATAAGATTATTTTTCAAAGTGAACAATATAGGCATAAACACATGCTTTCACAATAGCCATTTTAGATACAAGGCTGAAACATTCAAAATACATTAAATTGTTTTTCACTATATATGTAGCAAAGTCGTTTCATTCATTTTAGTTACCTGGATTTGATGTTTTTAAAATAAATGTTCCTTTTTTTATTTTCAATACTTTAATGTAATGATTTCATTAAAATAAACTGGTAGTTTCTCATTAGTAGGATAGGTCAAGGGGACCAGACAAGTAAACAAACTAAAAGCCTAGTTTACGAAAATGTAACATCCAAAAAAGTATCCAACTGTAGATATAGGGATACTTTGTGTTAGAAAATAACAGTCAACCTAGAATACAAGAATATAAATTTAGACATAAAAAACTGTATATATTTTAAAAAAGAATCTGAAATATAAAAAACAGTGTGTGTGTGCAGTCAAATATTATAAATGAGTGTGCCAGAAAGTGATGAAAATGATAGTCCAGCCAGCACAAGATAACATATGACATTCACATTGATAAACATACAAATGTAGCTAAAAAATGCCAGATTAGCAGACACTACTTTACAGATTATCTGGCATATATGGTTATCATACTGTAACAAATATAATGAAGATTGGTAAATTGTATAAGCCTTGTGAACAGGCAGTTGAATGATGTACTGCTACGTAGTAAGAAATTGCCAAGAAACTCCAAAACTATTTAAATGAGCTTTAACCTGAAGATAAAATGCACATGTATTACTGTACAGGTATATGCACATAGAATATGGTGCACTGATACTGTTCATAGGAATCACAAATAGTTCCATAACACCACATACATCTTAAATGCAGTTACCAAGCAGGTAATTTAAAAGATTGATGTTTTTTCAATGGTTTCTTCAAAGTTGCTTTTAAAGGTGGACCCTATCTCTGTTATATGGTGTTTTTGGTATATATCTACTACAGCAGTGACAATCACTTATGCCGCGTACACACGACCATTTTTAATGGTCTAGAAAAAAACAAAGTTTTTTTCAACCTGATTCTTGTCAAGCCTGCCTTGCCTACACACGATCGCTTTTCACGACATGAAAAACGACAACGTGAAAAACGATGTGAACAAAATAGAATGTGAGGCTACGGCAGTATGCTGAGCCTGCATGGGATAGAGCAGAGGGAGAAGTGGGCTGCCGCGCTCTGGGGTAGTAACAGCCTCTGATTGGTCAGCTGCGGCAGCCCCCTTCTCTGATAGGTCCGTTCGCGTGAGGTAAAACCCGCACTGGACGAGCCTATATAAGGGAGAGGCTGAGGCGATTTGCTCAGTCACATCTCCTGACAAGCAGCATCGCCCGCCTCTCCCTCTCTCTCAGGATGAAGCGCGCTGTGCAGGACAGCCGTGAGGAGCTCTTATGTAGACTCCTAGAGAAGGCGGAGAGCAGGGGAGGTGAAGAGTGGCTGAAGCGTTGCCTGTCTGAGGAGAGTGGCTCTGTTTTATCTGTCAGCCCAGCTGCAGTACCAGAGATGAGCGTGGGCGCCCCCAGGAAACAGCCTGGAAGAAAAAAGAAATGTAAGACCAATAATTTAGCTCCTCAAGCTGAGGGAGCTGCAACAAGAGGTGCTTCTTGCCAGCAAGGGAGCAGCGCTGCCTCTTCCCCCCCTCCTGGGGACTTGGGTGAGCATGTTTTACCTGAAGTTGTTTTCAGTAATGTTAACCAGTTATCTGCATTTTCTAGTCTAATTGAATCTTTGTCTGTCATTGTGCAGCAGTTCAAAGGTATACATGATGCGGATTTTACCTCACAAAATGTAAATATGTATGTGCAACCAGGTGAGAGTCTGAGTACTCAGGCATGCACAGTAAGTCAGAGTGCACAGGAGACTGGTGCTGGAAATAGCGATAATGCTATTGATATGGAGGAGGTTGGTGTGGTGTGGCATGAGGCTGGTCATCCCTCTCTGCTAAATAAGGATGTTACTGTCAGATCGAGTGTGAGGTGTCCTGCTGTTAATAATACTTTACCCCTCAGATCCTCGGCTGCTATGGTCAGCGAGTCTTCCTTTAAGGAACCCCTCCCTTGCAGTTTATCCCCGCTGGGTTTTCATCTGTCTAAGTCAGTCAAAGAAAAAATTTGGAGGGGTGAATATCTCGATATATTATCACTTCTCCCTGCTTCTAAGGAGTTTTTGGCTAAATCTGACAGGCAGTCCAGCGAAAGAACAGAGGAAGATAGGAGGAGAGCGGTTCCTAAGACATTTCAAAACTGGCTGCAAGCGTTCTGTATCTATTCAGCAGTTATGGGAGAACGCTTCCCGGGGAAGTGCTCAGGTTTATTCCAACACCTGGATATTATTGCGGAGGCCTTTCGCCACTTTGGCGGCTCCGCATGGTTCTCATATGACGAGAATTTCCGTCAAAAACTAGCTGTGCACCCATCGCTGCATTGGGGGGCTAAGGACGTTGGTTTATGGTTAAACCTTATGCTGCCACCTAGGCCCCAGTTCACCCCTCGCCCCGCTTCAAATGGTCAGAGTCCAGTCAGGAAGGGTGTATGCTTTGCATTCAATGAGGGTCAATGTAAATTCTTATTGAATTGTAGATACAAACATGAGTGTTCTTATTGTGGCGGTACTCACGCGGCGAGCAGATGTTTTCGTAAAGCTGCCGCTAGTTCCTCTCATTCAGGACCCAAGGACACACATGGGAAAGGCCCCGACTCCGGTGAGCCTGGCAAGAATGCGCCCATGGCTCGAGCGCTATCCAGACCACAGGATGGCGGCTCTGCTAACTGAAGGTTTTGCCAATGGTTTCTTAGTGCCATCCTTTACTGGTTCAGGGTGTACACCAGTTAAAAATTTACTATCGGTATCCATGCACTCTAACTTAGTGCTTGAGAAAATTTGCAAAGAATTGTCTGAGGGTAGGGTGGCTGGCCCCTTTAATGACCCGCCATTCTCTAATTTCCAGTTGTCCCCTTTGGGCATCGTACCCAAGAAAGAGCTGGGTGCGTTCAGACTGATCCACCACCTATCTTACCCACCGCATTCGTCACTCAATGACGAAGTTGCCTCTGTGGAGGCTCCAGTCTGCTACGCCTCATTTGATGAGGCTTTGTGTCTTTTGAGGCAAGCAGGGCAAGGGGCTGTGCTAGCAAAGGCTGATATTAAGTCGGCTTTCCGCCTTCTTCCCGTGCATCCACAAGGCTTCAATTCTTTGGGTTTTCAATTTTTGAATAAATATTATTTTGATAAATGCATGCCAATGGGGTTTTCTATGTCATGCTTTTATTTCGAGGCTTTTTCCTCCTTCTTACATTGGGTCGTGTCAGTCGTTATCCCTCAAGGCCTTATCCTACATTATCTAGATGACTTCTTGTTTTTAGGTCCCCGGGGGTCATCAGTGTGTATGGAAGCTTTACAGGTTTTCTTTGACGTTTGTCATGACTTTGGCGTGCCTCTGGCCCAGGAGAAAACAGTTTTTCCCACGACAGTTATTGAATTTTTGGGGATCACGGTTGACTCCGAACGAATGGAATTCAGATTGCCACAACAGAAGATACATAAAATGAAGTCTATGATTGCAACCTTTCTTGTCAGTAAGAAGGTGTGCTTAAAGGAGGCACAATCTTTGCTGGGTCTTTTTGCTTTTGCAGCCAGAGTCATCCCTATGGCGAGGGTATTTTCGCGCAGGTTCTCGTTAGCCATAAAAGGTATGGTGAACCCTTACGCTCATTTCCGAATTTCAAAAAGCATCAAGGATGATCTAAGAATTTGGGATGCTTTTTTAAATGAGTTTAATGGTTCCTCGGCCTGGCAAATGGACTTTATTAATAGTTCTCAGTTGGAATTCTTCACCGATGCAGCTGGCTCTGCTGGGTTCGGGGCTTTCTTGGATGGGCGCTGGTGCGCCCAGTCCTGGCACCCTGATTGGCTCCAGAAGGAGATACTTCAAAATCTAGTTCTGTTGGAGCTCTTTCCAGTGATTGTGTCGGTGGTTGTGTGGGAAGACATCTTTAGGAATCGTAGAATCTTAGTTCATACGGATAATAAAGGTGTCTTTTTTGCCATCAATACTCTGTCCTCTAAGTCTGATCCCGTTCTGAGGTTATTGCGTTTCCTTGTACTTCATTGTATGAACTGTAATATATGGTTGAGAGCTGAGCATATTGCAGGTAAAGAAAATAACATAGCAGATTCTTTATCTCGTTCACAGTTCAAGAGATTCCGAGAGTTGGCGCCATCAGCGGATCAACATGGCACCCCTTGCCCAGACTTCCTCTGGGGCTTAATTTGGGAATAATATTCCGGAATCTCAAGGCTTCAGTAGCGGAAAACACCTGGAGGGATTATAGGCTTTCATGGCACAAATGGTGCTCTTTCTGTCAACCATTGGGTTTGGATCCACTAGATGTGTCTTCTTACGTGGCTTTGTCTTTTTTGTCCTTTCTCATTCAGTCTAATCTGTCCCCGGCTTCCATAGGTAAAATATTGGCTGGAGTTTCTTTTTTCCTTAAGTTTGCAGGCCTTCCTGCTCTTACCTCTTTCTTTCAGGTCACCCAGGTTTTGAAGGGCCTCAAAAAGTCTAGGCCCTCTTTAGATAATAGGCGTCCCATATCTATCCCCATTTTGATCGATCTTCTTCAGATCCTTCAAGATGTCTGCTCATCCAATTTCGAATCTTTGCTTTTTAAGGCTGCTTTCTCTATAGCATTCTTTGGAGCCCTTCGGTTAGGTGAGTTTACTGCAGCAAATAGAAACGCTTTTTCATTTCTCCGTTTTTCTCATGTTCAGTTTGACGTCGGTTCTGTCCGTCTGTTTTTGTCCAGATCAAAGTCCTCTCAGGTTGGCCAGTGGTTTTCTTTATCCAGTTCTCCTAATGAGGCTATCTGTCCCGTGTTTCATGTTCGTAATTATCTTTTGGTCAGACCATTGAGTAACGATTCCTTTTTTATTCATGAAGACTTGTCCTCTCTAACTAGGTACCAGTTCTCAGCTGTTTTGGCCTCCTGTTTGAAGCGCTTGAATTTATCTGGGTACCAATTTTCTTCCCATTCTTTCCGAATTGGCGCTGCCACCACAGCTGATTCTATAGGTTTTTCAGAGAGTAAGGTTAAAAAAGTGGGCAGGTGGGGCAGCAATAGATATAAGTTATATGTTCGTCCCAGTCTTCTAACTTTATGATTCTCTTTCAGATTTATCCAGGAATATCGCTTGGGTCATAGGTCACTCCTACGTGTTCTGGGCTTACAAGCACTCCGGATCCAGATCATACTCTGCTAACCTGGGGCTTGATCCTGATTTATTTTTAATTTTATGGTCAGGTGTTAGAGGTATGCGGTGGCGCAATTTAAAAGACCACCTAGCTTATTTGTCTTCTGTCTGGCCTCAACCCCAAGTGATAGTTATCCACGTGGGGGCTAATGACTTGGGTAAATTCAACACATGGGACTTGTTATGTGAAATGAAAAGGGATCTCTATTCCATAACTCAAATGTTCCCAGGTTCAGTGTTAGTATATTCTGAGATGGTTCCCAGGCTGTTATGGTCGCCGCACGGCACCCTTTTCTACGTGGATAGAATCCGCAGACGGCTAAATAGGACGATTCATAGTTTTATGCCTTCAATTGGTGGCTCTTCCTTTCGTCATTCCGAGTTAGAGGGTTTTTTGCCTGGGTTGTTTCGGGTTGACCAAATTCATCTGTCAGGCATTGGCCTGGACATTTTTAATATGGGTATCCAGTCCATGATCGAATCAGCCACGGTGGTGGGGGGGCCTCGGCCAACAGCTTCGCGGTTGGCCCCGGCCGGTGGGGAGTAGTCGTCCAGCTTTTGCTGGATGGACAGAAATTAATTTGATTTTAAAGTTTTAAGTTTAGCCAATTTGGCCTTTTGTAATTTAATTTATTTATTGAGAAAATTTTTGTAACCCCGCCCCCACATTTTATGGATGACACCGTGGCCAATTTTACCAAAGTTAAATAAAAATGTTGTATCAAATTGTTGTTTGGTCTCCTTATTCAATACCTCTGTACTAGCCCATGTGAGGCTACGGCAGTATGCTGAGCCTGCATGGGATAGAGCAGAGGGAGAAGTGGGCTGCCGCGCTCTGGGGTAGTAACAGCCTCTGATTGGTCAGCTGCGGCAGCCCCCTTCTCTGATAGGTCCGTTCGCGTGAGGTAAAACCCGCACTGGACGAGCCTATATAAGGGAGAGGCTGAGGCGATTTGCTCAGTCACATCTCCTGACAAGCAGCATCGCCCGCCCGCCCACCCTTACCTGTCAGTTTGTCATAATAAGTCATGGGGTCGTCTGTATGGGGGGAGTAGTCGTCCAGCTTTTGCTGGATGGACAGAAATTAATTTGATTTTAAAGTTTTAAGTTTAGCCAATTTGGCCTTTTGTAATTTAATTTATTTATTGAGAAAATTTTTGTAACCCCGCCCCCACATTTTATGGATGACACCGTGGCCAATTTTACCAAAGTTAAATAAAAATGTTGTATCAAATTGTTGTTTGGTCTCCTTATTCAATACCTCTGTACTAGCCCATGTTCTACATTTTTAATGCCCATTTTTCAGGTCATGAAAAATGCTCTGGAGCCCACACACGATCGTTTTTAATGACATTAAAAAAATATATATTTCACATCATAAAAAACGGTCGTGTGTACGCGGCATTAGACCTGAAAATAGCCAGAACACATTTTTAAGAAGGGCTCTCCCAGTGGAGTTCAGTTTAAATGCTCAGTCTTCACGATGGGATCAACAAATGCCCAGTGAGCCAAACCTAGACACATTTGCTCACCCCTGGCAATGAGATTTTCCAGGCATAATTATTGCTATTTTCCTTTTTTTGGATGGTCTTTCCTACTTTGAGGTGTTTTCACATCTCTTATTGCACTTTCTGCAATATAATAGGGTGATCGGACATCCCTGGTTTCTGGGGACAGCCCCATCTTTCATGAGGCTTTTACCAGATAAAAAGTACTCTCAATTGCGTCCTAAATTAAAAAATGGCAATCTATGGTTGTGAGAAGTTGTCGCCAGGCAGCACCTTAGGCAGCCTTTTGTTTTCAAACATTGGCTTCTGCAGAGTGTAGGTAGTTCTAGGTCCATGCTGGAGAACAGATGGCAGGACCCAGAGAACAGCACTCAACTAACATCAGAGTGCTGACTGAAGGTATGTTCTACTCTCTTCTAACATATGCCACCCATGTGGGGCATTAATCTACCTTGCACTACCTATATACATCAGGGGAAGATGTAGCTATATGAGGTTGTGAGCCAGAAACCAAGTAGGACTTTTTAGGGTGTGAGGTTGTCACTGAGGTGAGCACAGAAACAAAATTGTTTAAAAGTTATTTTATTGTACAAAACATTAATATATACATTAGGGATGTTTTTTTTAACATTTTGACACTTTTTTTGTGCAATGGTAGGGGTACAATGTACCCCATTAACAATTCACATAGGGGGGCCGGGATCTGGATGTCCCCTTTGTTAAAGGGGGCTCCAGGATTCCGATAAACCCACCTGCCCGCAGACCCCCACAACCACCGTGCATGGGTTGTGGGGATGAGGCCCTTGTCTCCATCAACATGGGGACATCCTCCCCACGTTGAGGACATGTGGCCTGGTATGGTTCAGGAGGGGGGCGCTCTATCATTCCTCTCTTTACCTGCGGCCTGCCAGGTTGCGTGCTCAGATAAGGGTCTGGTATAGATTTTTGGGGGGAACCCCACACCATTTTTTTTATTTTGGTGCGGGCTTCCCCTTGAAATCCATACCAGACCTGGAGGGTCTGGTATGGATTTTGAGGGGGACCCCTACGCCATTAAAAATCGCGCAGGGTTCCCCTTAATATCCATACCAGACCTGAGGGGCCTGATATGGAATTTGGGGGGGACCCCCACGCATTTTTTTTTTACATTTTGGTTTGGGGTTCCCCTTAATATTTATACTAGACCCAAAGGTCAAATGGACTAAGGGGGGAACCCGTGACGTTTTTTTCAATTACTTTTATCTGTATTGTAGTAGTTTTGAGTAGTTTTGAATGACTTTTTTTCCTTTAGAAATTTCATTTTGTGCAGAGACTGTTATAAACATGGGAAACATGCTACGTTATAGGCATACTATAGATCCCCCCCAGGTACGAAACTTAAAGGAATATTTCACTTTTATTGTTTCACTTTAAGCATTATTAAAATCACTGCTCCCGAAAAAAATGCAGTTTTTTTAATTTTTTTTGCATTGATACATGTCTCCTGGGGCAGGACCCAGGTCCCCAAACACTTTTTATTTTTTTATAATTCTTTATTTTATATATCTTTTTTCTCTTTTCCTCTGTTCCTTCCACAGACATACAACAATAGGTACAGCTTTTACAATATCTTCATCGTTATAACATTCATTGAAATCTTCACCTTAACATCTCATAAACTCTATATTACAGCCTCCTATTTCATTTCTAATCTCCTCTATACTGGCCCAGGTCCCCTATCCTTCGTGGACCCACTATTTTCGTCTGCTATCCTCGGAAGGGTGTTCTGAGCCCGAGGAGATATTAATCACCTACCCTAAATCCTCCCTCCCTCCCCACCCAAAAAAAAAAAAAAAAAAATGCATCCGTTCAACCCTGGTCTCTCCCCCTTCCCCCCCCTATAAGCTCCGCTCCCTATATTCAATATATGGAGTCCAAGTCCTCCAATAAGTCTCCTCTCGTTCCTGTATTCCCATTGTGAGGTTTTCCATCATCTGTATCTCATTTATTCTGCTAAGCCATTGCAGTTTTGTTGGGGAGGCGGTACTCTTCCATAGGATTGGTATACACGCCTTTGCGGCTGTTATCAGATGACGTAATAGGGATTGTTTATAGTTTTCCATTGATATGGGAATGTCGAGTAACAAGAATGCCGCAGGTCTGTCTCCTAAATTTATCCCGGTAATTTCCCGGATTGTCTCCGAGACCATCCTCCAGAATTCTCTTATCACCAGACATTCCCAAAATATGTGTACCATGGTGCCCTCCTCTTTCTGACATCTCCAGCAAGTTTTAGACGTGTTGGGAAAAAAACGATTTAGTATTGTTGGTGTCCTGTACCACCTTGTCATAACTTTATATCCCCCCTCCTGGTACCTAGATGCGATTGAGGCTTTATGTATAAATGCAAAGATCTTATTTTTCTGAGTGTCTGAAAGCTTGATGCCCAGATCCCTTTCCCATGCCTGTATGAAGCATCAAGCTCTTGTGGCGCATTTGATTCGATCAATAAAGTATACATATATGATAGCATATGTCTCGATGGTTCTTTTTTTAGACAGATTTCCTCAAATTTAGACGGGGTCCCTATTTCTACCTCATGGATCTTCAGAGATCCTAAAAACGTTCTCAACTGATTACGTCTCCATATGTCTATATCTTCTCCATATACCAGTTCTAAATCTTCGTTCTGCATTACGTGATTCTCTCTCATGAAATGTATCAGCCTACTGGCTCCCTTCCGTCTCAAGTTATTGAAATATCGGTCTTTTAACCCTGGCACAAAGCTCGGGTTTCCCAGGATAGGTGTCATAGGGCCGATACATTTCACCAGATTCGTATTCTTACATACCCGTCTGATAACTCTAAGTGTCGCCTTTATCATCGGATGTTTCTTTGCACTCTGAGGTATCTTATTCTCCCCTAACCACGCCAGACCTTCTATAGGGATACTGCTGACTTCTTGTTCCAGATTGACCCAGGGTTTATCATCCTGTTGTGTGCACCAGTCCACTACTCGTGCTAGATGAGAGGCCTCATAATACCCCATTGGATCTGGGAGGCCCACTCCTCCTTTTTCTTTGGGTAGAGTCAATATATTTCTCCGGACTCTGGCCGGTTTTCCATCCCAAATAAACTTCATAAACTTCGCTCGTATGTCTCTCAGGAATCCCATCGGCAATGTTATGGGAAGGGTCTGCAATAGATAGATTAGCCTTGGCATCGTATTCATTTTTATTATATTTATTCGGCCAAACCATGAGAATGTTTCTTTATCCCATTTTAGTAAGTCTAACTTTATTTGTTTTATTAGGGGTAGAAAATTTAATTCAAAGATCCTACCCAATTTCCTTGGTATCTTCGTCCCTAAATATTCCACATGGGAATCTGTCCATCTGAAAGAGAAGCTACCGGCCAATTGATGCCGTAATCCACTGTTCACCTCAACTCCCATTGCTTCCGATTTGTTGTAATTAACTTTAAAATTGGAAATTTTTCCATATCTTTTTATCTCTGCTAATAAGCAAGGGAGCGATGTTATCGGGGACGTTAAGGTGAACAGTAGATCATCAGCATAAGCTGCCACCTTATGGTCGTCTTCCCCAACCCGTATACCCCTTATGTCACTGTTTGCTCTAATAGTTCTTAAAAAGGGCTCCAAAGAAAGGATAAATATAATTGGGGATAGGGGGCATCCCTGTCGGGTTCCATTATGGATAGGGAAGGGGTCTGATTTTTTCTCATTAATCCTCACTCTTGCCGATGGGCAGGAGTATAGGCTTGTGATCCAGTTCAGTAAGCCCTTCCCCAAACCAATATGTGATAGCATGGCTTTTAGATATCCCCATTCCACCCTGTCAAAGGCTTTTTCCGCATCAGTGGATATCAAAACTGCAGACTGGTGGCGTTGTTGTGCCCAAACACTTTTTATGACAATAACTTGCATATTAACTTTTAAAATTAGCACTTTTTATTTTTCATGTTCGTGTCCCATAGACTTTAACGATGTGTTCGAACCAATTTTTTGCCTGTTCGCATGTTCTGCTGCAAACCGAACCGGGGGTGTTCAGATCATCCCTAATATATACCATAAGAACATATAGATGTGTAAATATCACAAGGCTAATATAAGCCACTACTCATTGTTTACAGCAAAAGCATTAATGAGTTCATAGAGACATAGGGGGTTATTTACGAAAGGCAAATCCACTTTGCACTACAAGTGCAAACTACAAGTGCAAAGTGCACTTGAAATTGCACTGAAAGTGCACTTGGAAGTGCAGTCGCTGTAGATCTGAGGGGGACATGCAAGGAAAATAAAAAACAGCATTTTAACTTGCACATGATTGGATAATAAAATCAGCAGAGCCTCCCCTCATTTCAGATCTACCCCTCAGATTTAAAGCAACTGCATTTCCAGGTGCACTTGCAGTGCAATTTCAAGTGCACTTTGCACTTGTAGTGCAAAGTGGATTTGCCGTTCGTAAATAACCCAAAGAGGAGTCCAATGCATTTCGCAGAGCTGTATCTCCGCTTCATCAGGGAAACTTAATATCCATCTATTTTATCATTAAATTTAAAAAGAACATTGTTATAATTACAATAATCTATAAATCAATTCATCATTTTACAGTTACAAGAACAAAAACAAAAACAATAATACAATAGAAATGAATGTGCTCACGACTTCATCAAATTTTAGCTATGTATAACTTCCGGTGTGAGAGGGAACCAAGCTGACATTTGTCCATATAGTCCATAGTGCCAGAACCAAGTCTGACAGACACTGGATCACACTATAGGCGGACTCAAGTGGGTACAACTAACGTGTCTGAAATACTGAAGTATAAAGGACCCATCTAAAAAAGCCAGATCATCTTATGTCTACAGTAATATTCTAGGTGAACAGCGCACAGTCAGCGTGGCCAAACTAATCTAGCCCAGTCACACTACATGCATATCCAACACACACTATACCCAAGTAAACATACACACACTAGACATCCCTAATACCCAAGCACCAGGGAGAGGAGAGACCCATCCAAAGCACCCAGCTGTTCTCCTATTCAAAGACCCACTGGCACAAACAGATCACAAATACCCTCAAAGATGCATCCCCATCTATACAAATCATAACCCACCTAACAAACCATCAACAAACATTTATCCATCCCACCTCATTCTACCCACCCCCTACACACATACGCACACACAAACACACACACACACAAGAAACCATAACCCATACATGACGCATAGTTTTCCTACTACAGTCTGCCACAGTCTGCCCAGTTAGCTAGAGTCTGCTACAGCCTGGCAAGAGACAGTAGATCAACACCCACATTTGTGACATGTTTAAATATTGACTGAAGTGTGGCATGATTTTTTTGGGGGGGTTAAAACTGGGTATGGTAAGTTTCCCGGAATTTTACTTTGAAAATAGGGTCAACTTATACTGAAGTATACAGAACAATCAAGCTCTAACAGGTAAAGTTGGATTTCTTTGTCATCGCCTTCAGGAACTCAAGTGCTACAAATGTACAAGAAAACATTAGGTAGTTTAACTCTTCATCATCTTCTAAAAACTAAAACATCAATTTGGTGTAGACTAAAACATTAAAGACAAAAATCAATAACGAAAAGCAATCAGGGTTTCAGATGTTACTGTGGTTCCCAACTCTGATTAGTTAATTACATAAATCTGATGAGCCAATTAGCTAGATGGTGCATAGGAACAACAATGCAGACTCATGCATATGATGGTGCACCCAGTGCTGATCTGTTCCAGAATTCCTTTGCCAGCTTCTCATCTGGCACTCTCCTGATCATGTAAGTCTTTTCCAGGTGCCATTAAAAATGGTGCCAAGCACTTATGCCTGCAAAATTCAGTTGGAGCTGTTTTTTCAAACTTGACATACCACAAGAAAAAATTAACACTTCATCGGGCATTCGTACTCATACTGAGCTATCTGGCTCCATATACTTTCTGAGCTTCATTTCCATTTAAGATGAAAGAGAAATTTATTCAGAGTACCCCATTTTGACCAAATGCAAAAACAGTCTTAATTGACTTTATTATTTATTTATTTATTTATTATTTATTTTCAGTGGAGATTCCTCTCAGGCAATACATTCCTGATATTAAATACAGTAGTGTGATGTAAGGAAGCACTTCAGATCTTCCCCAACAACTTTTGCATGATCTTCCTGACAGATGCGGCAAAATAACACTGCCTTATTATTGAAACCAGGGCTGTATTCACAATAGTAATAGTGGGCGCATTTATAGGATAGCAGGCAGTACTTGAGGCAGCACCAAGCCTCACAATTTATTATTACAGTTTTCCTTATTTTGGTAATCTCCTTTTTCCACCACAGGACATGTGGTTAAATTCAGCAAAAGAAAGAATTAAAAAAGATCGACAAATTTAAATAAAATATATAAATATATTGTTTAGTAGACAGATACAACAAATATATTGTTTAATAAATAAGTTAATTCAAATAAAATTGAATAAATCTAGATTTCGAAAGGCAGGATAAAAAACATTCATTTGTGAAGCATTGTAAACCCAAAATGGACTTTTAATATTAAATGCTGACATGTGATTCTGCAAGACTGAACTGAAATTTGTGTCTTTACGTTAATGGAAATATGAATCCTGCTGATAAGAATTTTCACAGCTTCCTGCAGTTTACTTTTCCTGTCTGTTGTATGCTAATTAGATGAGTTGAAGACTTATTGATTTATAATTGCACTGCCGTCAGATCGATCTTGTGTTTAATATGATGCATTTCACACTCTGAGTTTGATTGGGGCTGGATCCTACTAACGATTAACAACAAAAGTATATCTTAGATCGACCAGCAAAAAATAGCCTCTGATGGTTGAATTTTTTTTCAATATAAATACGTTGGGGTTGATTTATTAAAACTTGAGAGTGCAAAATCTGGTGCAGCTATGCATAGTAGCCAATCAGCTTCAAACTTTAGCTTGTTCAATTAAGCTTTAACAAAAAAAAATGGAAACTCATTGGTTCTACGCACAGCTACACCAGATTTTGCATGCTTCAGTTTTAGTAAATACAACCCATTGTGTGTAAATAAACCCTGCATTAATATGTGTGCAAGCATCCCACTCTCTATATACTGTAGCTATACAGTATCTATCTAGCTATATATATATATATATATATATTTGTATGTATAAATACATATATATAAGCTACACGCATACCTAGTTATTGCTGTAGATTTATTCCCTTAAAGATTGTTGATAACGCAGAATCCTAATTCAAATTTTCAAGCGTTCTCCAGTTTTGATTAGTTTGAACCTGACTCTAACCTTTACATGTGTTTGTTAATCATACATCCAAAAATAAACTGATTGAATATTCAATGACTGATCAAGCAGTGTCACCCACTGGTAACAAAGAACAAATCTGCTGTCTGTGATCAAAGAGAAATGTCTTTATTCTACAAGCTTTACCTCCTTTTTTTTTTATACTATCTTTTATCATAGACACAGTAAGAAGCTAAGACAATGTTCATATATTTTATTTAAGTTTATTTATTTAAGTTTATTTATTATTCATATTAAGTTTCAATATCTAAAAAATAATAATGTAGAGTATATTTACCTTAAAATCTGTGTTTATAAACCAATGTTATTAATGCAGAAACCAAAAACACAATAATAATATTGGCATTTAAACATTTTAAACTATTTTGATGACTAGTGTCCACCAATTTAATGTCCTATAATGAATAGCAGGTCTTAGTATTATATTTCTTTCTAATTCTAAATCATAACTACATTGTTCTAATATCTGAACAAGAGATTATGGGATATATTTAGAAAGCAGGGAACATTGTATTTGCCATCACTGCAGATGTATCTTCCTAGAGCATGTGTTTTAAATATCAATGATTGATTTACCTGAAGTGAATGTTCAGTGAATGTCACATTCACTTCTTTATAAATATGTTCCTAAAAATGTATTTAAGATTAAAACATATTATACATCTTTTCCATATTTCTGGCTTTTGAAAGTTGGTGTGATTCTCTTTAATTTGGAAATATTAGGGCAAGGGGTTTTTTTAGTTACTTTTTAGCACCAAAATAAGTATGCAATTAATGATTAATTTGGGTGCACATTTATTAATTGAATGACAAACTTTATTTTACACAAAAAAACACAAGTAGGTTAGTCAAAATAAACCATAAGCTTAAAGTCATAACCTGTACCTATGGTTGGTTATACACTTTTAGATTTTCATACGAATATTTTTGTGAACATTAGTATGAATACTCACCTGAAAAATGTTGAGTGCATTCAATGCATGCAACAAATGTTCAAAAGCACTTCAAAATGTAATTTGTATTAAACTTCCGATTTTGAAGTGAATGAACTTTGCTGAATGAAAACCTTATACACTGCTAAAAATGTGTTTATTTCAGAAAAAATATATATCCTGCTCCTTTGAATTTGCTCATTTCATTTCTGTGGCTGAAAATGAATGTCAGTTTGACCCCACTGATGATTAGAAACGCAAAAAAAATCTTAAAGGGTAAGTTCACCTTTCAGGCAGAATCTCACTTTTCATTAGAAATTTAAGCCTTTTCTGCCCAACCATCCCAATGTGTTTATCTCTCACATACCAAGTCCATGGCAGCTTTGAATTTTCACCTCCCTGTTTGAAATGTTAAAAAGTGACATTCCGGGAAGCTTCATATTTCATCATGGACAGAATAGGGTGTGTTTATCTGTCTGGACCACACCTCCCTCGTAAATCCACCACCTCTTGTTTTATTTTCACCCACTGTTCTACTTCAGCCTTTAAGGTGGTCATAAGCTGTACAATCTTTTTTAGATCTTGCATCAACTATGTAATGCAAGGGCCTGTTTTGATTTGATACAAATTGAATAGATTGTTCGGCTGTGTGCTCCTATTTCATAGGTTTGGTAAATCTAAAGGAAAGTGTACAGAGATTGCATAGAGTTTGGCCATCTTAATACAAGTACATAGGAAGGACTGAATGGAGACACTCTGGAGGCTGTCAGGACCCATACACATCTTTGTGTAGCGGGAACTCATGTGATCACACATATTTTTCTGGGTATTTAAAGATCTCCCGCTCATCACATATAGGACATTTTCACTTGAATGGGCTTCCCTACACGCAACACACACTCCAAAACTTTTTTTAGGCTAAGTTCACACCTGGAGTGTTTTGCAGTGGCTGTGCAGATTTGCAGAAACTTACTACAGTGCATTTAACATCACATCTTATGGGTCATGTTGACATCTATGCAGTTTCCATCAGTGCGTTTTTTGGAAAGGTGGAGGGACTTTTTTACACATAGCACTGTGAATTTTGGGCTCCATAGACTTGACATGACAACAGACACCTTCTCCTAGCAACATTAAAAAAATGCCAAACTCATTAAAAATGCATTAAACACGCATAAAAAAAAGCACATGGAAATTGCAAAACATGCCTGGAAACAAGCCTGAAAAACACATCAACTGCACATGCATAGATGTGAACCTATCCTTAGAGTGGAGCATGACACATTTTCTACCACACTTTTTGGTGTGTTTGCAGCATGTCAGCAGGTGTCATTAACATTTAATGTGACCAGTGAAAGATGTCTAATATGGGTACTGAAGGATGGAAGGCTAGAGAAGTATTTAGCCCCATAAACATTAACCACTTCAGCTCCAGAAGAATTTACCCCCTTCCTGACCAGAGCACATTTTGCAATTCGGCACTGCGCCGCTTTAACTGACAGTTGTGCGGTCCTGCGACATTGTACCCAAACAAAATTGACATCCTTTTTTCCCACAAATAGAGCTTTCTTTTGGTGGTATTTGATCACCTCTGCGGTTTTAATTCTTTGCGCTATAATCAAAAAAAGAGCGACAATTTTTAAAAAAAAGGCAATATTTTTTACTTTTTGCTATAATAAATATCCCCAAAAATATATATATATATATAGTTTAGGCCGATATGTATGCTTCTAAATATTTTTGGTAAAAAAAGTCGCAATAAGAGTATATTGATTGGTTTGCACAAAAGTCATAGCAAAATAGGGAATTTGTGGGCATTTTTTTAATTATTTTTTATTAGTAATGGCGGCGATCTGAGATTTTTTTCGTGACTGTGACATTATGGCGGACACATCGGACACTTTTGATGCCATTTTGGGACCATTGTCACTTATATAGCGATCAGTGCTAGAAAAATGCACTGATTACTGTGTAAATGACACTGGCAGGAAAGGGGTTAACCAGTAGGGGGCGAGGAAGGGGTTAAGTGTGTCCTAGGGATTGATTCGAACTGTGTGGGGGCTGGGCTACCAGTGACACAACATCGATCACTGTTCACAGGGAGCAGTAGATCAGTGTCCTGTCACTAGGCAGAACAGGGAAATGCTCCATGACATTGAGTACATTGGTATGTTGCACGTACGTTGGTACGTTGCTTTGCTTACACAAAACATGCTGCGACGTACAGTACATGTGCGTTACGCGGTCAGCAAGTGGTTAAAATCATTATTATCATTTAATCTTATGCTAACACCTAACCTTGCACCTCAAAGAAACCCTAGACCTCATGGTGAGCCATAGTTATATTGTGTATAATAGTGTTATTATTCATACTAATTACAATTTTGCTGATACTGTTGCAAACAATACAGTATAACTGTGCCAAAACTTCCCTGTGCCTCAACAAATCTATGCATGACTAAATTAATAAAAAGCTAAGTGTTCAAAGACAACACATACAATTATGTGCCATAACAAAAAGCAACTATTTGTACTTAAAGTGAGCTAAAGACCTTCACGTGTTTGTGTAGCAGAATTGTAAAGTGTGATTACACTGTGTAACTGCCACCACCAGCAGGTATGCATGCCACTAATATACTAGAGTTGGCATGTTATACCAAAAGGTCAGCCTGTCTGCAGGGAAACATAAGCAGGAGGAGCTAAAAACAGCCTTTGGGATACAGAAAAAAATAAATAATGAATATTAATAAAAAAATTTAAATTGTCTTGAAAATATATATTTGAAAGGAAATCTTTATTTATGACAAGTGTCATAAAGCATTCGTTGGGTCTAAGGGGGTCATGGGAAACCAGTTGGGCACTTGCAGACAAAGTGCTATATGCCTATCTCTGGGACATCCAGGTGCACTATTTGCCCCAGTACAAAGAATGCATTCCACAGAAAACAATTGTGGACACACAGTAAAATAGGTGAGACAGCGGACTTATGGAGCAAGATTTATAATCTGTTCAATCTTTACTTGGTTCAGCTACTTGTATAGCACAGCAAGATGATAGAGCAGTAACAGCTAGGGCAGACACAGTTCTGCTTAGAACAGTGTAAATGGTGAAACAGGAGGTGTGGGATGCAGAGAGTTAATCTAGGAGTTAACATCCAGGGACAGGAGAATGACCTGAGCAGTGTGTGACCACCCGTTGCTTGCACAATAGTCACTGCCCCCACTGCTGGCTGGGCAGCCTTTGAAGGCATGGATGGCTTTGAGGCACAGTGCACCTAGGGGTAGTCTTCATTTCCAGCAGGGGAGCGGGACTTACCGTTTGCTTGCAAGGTAGTCTTTTTTTATGTGATAGAGGGCCAATTCCTCTGTCCATTCACAGATGTTTCTTGTGGTGACACTTTTTCACTTCACTGTGACTCCTCAGCTGATGACAGGTACACATAGAGCGCTGGTCGCTCACTTCCTGTTTCCGGTTCTCGGGGTTACACTTCATGTGACCGTGACTGGAGGTGGGCGACTAGATGGTAAACCACTTGAGCATGATCGGATTGGCGGGTGTGCATTTCACCCACTTGTTATTTGGGTTTCATCAGGTATACAGTACAGAATGTACTGGTAGTTTTTAATCATGTGGGTTTAATGTCACTTTAAGTCTAAAAATCAAAAAGTATAATTAAGTGGAACTGGTTGTTTACATCTGTGTAAAATCCTTGAAAAAAATATCACATGGCATGACAAATACTGTACATTAGTTTATATTTTGAAATAATGTATAATAATTGTTTAGGAAGTTGTTGCTTTAGCGGTTTGTAGCCAATTTAAATCTACTGCAAGAGTAAATATTTCACTAACCCGGAGTTTAATTTAACACCCCCCCCCCACATTACTGCAAGGGTTAAATGCTCATTTTGTCTAAGATAAATAAGCAGAATTCTTACTGTATTCAATGCTCCAACTGGTAGCTTTTTTCCTTATTCACTCTCGAACGCTCCAGGGATGTAGGTGTGCCCTTGGCAATCCTTCTGTAAAATTGTACATAATTATGTAAGAGCTAAGACCGGCCTTACAAAGAGGAGGTAACCTGTGAGAGCTAGGAGCAAGGTAAGTATTTCACCTTATTCCAATCTTTCTAGACAAAAATGAGCATTTAACACTTGTGGGCATAAGGGGGCCCACAAGTCATTGTAGAATGCCTGTAATTGCTATACTTACAATAAAATTAGTGCACACATTTTAAGATCTTGGCAATACATGAGACCAATACTATCCACAATCTTTATCCAGAAAGTATGTTGCATTGTCACTAACAGTAACTGATGCTGGAGTAAAATCATTTCCATGCGTTCCTTATCTGTTCTCTCTTAGGATTTAAAAACTACCTTGGCATAATGTTAAGCACATTAACCTACAGAAACCCATCATAACAAGATATCATCATTTTATCTTCCACTGATCTGACTTCAGTAAAACCAAGTCTTAACCTTCATTAATATGTCTTCACATCATTGCTCTTTTGCACTGCTCTGTTACATAGGTCTGTTTATGTTTCAGTACTCTTTTTCTAGTTTAGAATGTAAAGTATTACGGACCTTTTACTTTATTCAAATGTTTTCTATACCTTTTAACCTGTAGTACTTTTATAATAATAATACAATATGTAGTAATAGTAATACATATTAGTATATTGCTGTATAATTAATTAGGTTGAGAAAATACTTATGTATATCACTGTGCAATACTGTGGGACTCCTTCCCTACCAAACATATGATGTTCATTGTAAGCGAGATGATTTCCTATCTTTTTTATTAGATTGTTGCTTTTGAACCTTCTTCAGAAATGTTACTTTCTTTTTACAATGCAATGTCCAAAATGTAGTATGCTCTATATTCTGTGCCCTTACAAATAATTTTCAAGGTAACAATTTTTACCAGCTGCTATGTATGCTTTCACCTGTCATATTATACACCCCCAAGACTTTGCTTATACAGCTGTGCCTTGGCATTAACTGGTAATAGGTTATTGTTAACTCTTTAATGACCAGGTGTAATGAAAACCTAGATGTCAAGTTTTGCAGCATCATCCAAAAAGCATGCATCCCCGATGGACGGGGGATACTGCTGCAAGTTTGGGGTGAGCCAATCAGACAGCACTGGCCCATGTGTGGACCTATTGAGAGAAGGAGAAGATAGGCAACAACCGAAGGTCATAGAAGGATCATATATATATATCGATTTTTATATGTGGATTATGTGAATATCAGTACTATGCGCACACATGCTGCATATGTGATAAAGGGTTAAGTATCAACTAATCACTTACTGCTATCGCCAGCTGAATGTTTTGCAGGCAAGATAGATTTATCGGGTAGATGGAAACTTTCCAGGATAAAATTCCAGTAGGTTATGCACAATGGTCAAACGCAAAGCAATCCTTGCTGCATAGCAGGAAGGAGCCTGAGAGAGAGAGTAGGATAAGAAGAAAAAGAAAATGAAAAGTATAATAAGAATGGTTTATTTATATTAAATAATTAAACATAGAGTATAATAGATAGTTGAAGTATAAAAATATATCTTCAACAAGTGCATGGCTTACATAGAAGCAACAAGGCACTTACAAGTGTAACAGAGAATGCACCAAAAAGTGCGTCGCTAAGTTAGAAAAAGGATTTTTGAAAAAATATATATATATTTTAATTGTACCTGGTTAGTGTGCTCGCAATGCTTGCTTGAAGGTTAAAAACCACAGCACAAAAATATATCAGAAAGCTCACAAATCTGTATAGGAAAGTAAGTGAAGATACTGATATAAGTGTATAATTTGAGGATAAATGACAGAGGTCATATATGAGCAAATATAGGTTGTCTCTGAAAACGAGGTGCCACCTTCACACACCGAGCTCACGATGATATGACAGCTAGTGAGCTTCGGTTATAGTGCTCTCAATTAGGCTGGAACGACTCCACCTGTGTGTGGGCCGTGCGCCTAACAAGGGTGGGCGGGGATATGTGGCATGAGTCATAGGGAGATCCCCTGTCAGTGCCGCTCAGCCCAAGCACGCTGAAAGAGCGTGTGACGCGCAAGGGGGCGGCGTTAGTCGGGGAAACACCGTGGGCGTCATCATGGTCATGACATGCGCACCTCGACCAATGACTGTGGCCGCGGGGCGGACCTGGACTGGCATTCGAGCCTCCGCTCGGATTCAGCAGTGTAGGATACACTGCTGGTTCAGGCCCCCAACCGCCCACATAGGAACACATAAAGGTGTGAGGCAGCGCTGTCAATGGGAACACCACGAACTAAAGAGACAGGGAGCCAAGCGACCCCAGTAACAAGGATCTGTAACACCCACTATTACAGGCAGGATAGGGGAGGGGAGGAGGAGGAAAGGGGAGAGTCACGGAGGGGATAAGGGATGGGGGAGGGAGGGCTGTCAACTAGTCCACAGACCGCACGACTGGTCAAATACAGAATGCAGGCTATATGCCTGGTAACACAAAATGCACAGCAAAAATATAATATAGCATTGCATTACAATACAAAAATCAAAGTGCAAATGTACATGATAATGTCATACTGGGAGCATGCTGTCAGGGCGTTTGATAAAGGTTATAGTGAACACCGATTCTAGCCCGTTGACAGCACTGCAATCAGACCTGACATGGATAATGTTTTTTAAAGTCAGTGGTGCTTGTACTCGATTGGCTAGGGATTGGTATATCCCAGCAGCAGATCATTTGAGGAAGAGAGATGGAAACAGAGGAAAAGAATATTGGTCATTGAGTGACAGCTAATGGAGAAATGGGTGGATTCAGATGGAAAGCGAAAACAAGGCAAAGCAGAAATGATGAAATGAGAAGTAGTGATAACCAAGTGATTAGTGAATAAATGAATAAGCACATGAATCACTCAAAGTTGCAGAAGGTGTATATGACCTAGCCACATCCTACAAAGGATTTCTGGTTACATAAACTCCCATTATGGCCATGATAACATTGAATGGAGATTCACATGCAGGCTCACTCCTCAGCTGAGCTGTATGCATCTATATACACACACAGCTCAGCTCAGCCCTGCCCCCCGCTCCCTCCCCACTCACTCCCCACAGGATTTGATTGACAGCATTAGGAGCCCATGGCTCCCGCTGCTCTCACTGAGTATTGTGAGGAGAGGAAAAGAGAGAAGTGCTGCTGCACTCAGGAAGAGTGCTGGTTCAAGATAGTATGTATGGAGGTGAGGGTCGATACAAAAATTGGGAAATTATATGACCTTAATGCAGGGAATTTAGTTCTCGAAATGGAGCATTACCTTGTTACTGATTATCTGTTCTTACATCTGTCTTTTGTTCGCTACACTCCACTTCATCATTCGAAAAAACAAACTGCCAGACACGATGCACTTAAACAACCTCACAGTATTCACATTCACTGCACATGCCCCTCTCCCCCATTCCCATAGATAAAATAAAATATAAGTATACACCAGTTAAGCCTATTATCCCTAATTAAAATTGTCACTGCCCTAGCCTCTGCAGCATCTTTAAGTGTCATTAACCACTTAAGGACCTTGGCTGTTTTTCAGATTTGGTGTTTACAAGATTAAAATATTTTTTTTTTGCTAGGAAATTACTTAAAACCCCCAAACATTATATATTTTTTTCTAACACCCTAGAGAATAAAACGGTGGTCATTGCAATACTTTTTGTCACACCGTATTTGGGCAGAGGTCTTACAAGCGCACTTTTTTGGGAAAAATTTCACTTTTTTTAATTAAAAAATAAGAGTAAAGTTAGCCCAATTTTTTTTATATTGTGAAAGATACTGTTACCCCGAGTAAAATGATACCCAACATGTCACGCTTCAAAACTGCGCCCACTCGTGGAATGGCGTCAAACTTTTAACCTTAAAAATCTCCATAGGCGACGTTTAAAAAATTCTATAGGTTGCATCTTTTGAGTTACAGAGGAGGTCTAGGGCTAGAATTATTGTTCTCGCTCTAACGATCACTTGCGTGGTTTGAACACCGTTTTTATATGCAGGCGCTACTCACGTATGTGTTCGCATCTGCGCGCAAGCTCGTCGGGAAGGGGGTGCTTTAAAAAAATGTTTTGTTTTCTTATTTATTTTTGTTTATTCTATACATTTTTTACACAAAAAAAAATGGGTCACTTTTATTCCTATTACAAGGAATGTAATTGTAATAGAAAAAAGCATGACAGATCCTCTTAAATATGAGATCTGGGGTCAAAAAGACCTCAGATCCCATATTTAGACTTAGCCCTGCTATGCTATGGGGACGGGTGGGGGCCATCCCAGCCGAGGAGAGGAAAGGACCCGATCGCCTCCGCCACTGCCGACGGATCCGGAAAGGGTGCGGGAGAGCGGTGGGAGGTGGGGCCCCTCTCCCGCCGCTGATAACGGTGATCTTGCCGCAAATCTGCCGCGGAGACCACCGTTATCGTTTACAGGACCGCTCAAAGAAAAGATGGATATCTTGGTTGTGGCAGCAGCTGCTGCCGTTACCGAGATATCCATCTTTAACTTTCAAAGATTTTTATTGTGTTATAAAAAGAAAAGAAATTGGATCAACATACAAAGGGCATGTAAGAAATACCAATATCAAAATAATAAAGAAAAAATAATACAGCAACAAATGGAGTATTGGTCTGTTAGTACTCTAATGCAAGAGATAAGAAAAAAAGAAAAAAAAAAATTTTAACAAAAAAGTCAAAATGCTTTCTGCTACGTGAGACTATCATCCAAACAGGATATATAGACAGATAGACCCTGATCAACAATAACATTAGATGATCGAGACCCACCAATTAAAGCGAGCCTATACAGATTATAGGCCCGATACAGAAGAGTAAAGTAATTTAGGCTTGGAGGTCTCAGAGAAAAATAACGTCCGGTATGGCGGCAGCTAGATCCGACACCCCGAATGGGCGCATACTGTGCCGGAAAAAGCCACATAAATCACCATACCCCGCCATTCAAATTGAGAACTAAGAAAATTAAATAATCCCGTCTATTGAGCTAAACAGATTAACTAACAAACCTAAACTGTTACTAGATCAAGACTATCAGGAGATCTTCCCTTCAAAAGGAAATGTAGAAATGGACAATAAACTATGAGGCATGTTACCTCTCACATACCCCTATATACATCATAAACAAACAATATAAGGGACAGCGTGTATTTGGACGCTGCCAGACGAAAACCAAGAAAAAGAAGACAGAAAAAGGAGAGATAGAAAGGTCAAGGGAGACCTGAAAGATGAGGAAAGAAGAGAGTCAACCTGCGGATACCTACCCCAAAAGTAGCAATCGAGGGCAAGTGAGATAGAGAGCCAAACAAAATCAATGTTTGTTAAGCCGGAATACCTGGTCGAAGGGAAACACCTACATGGTGAGCCCATGGTTCCCAAATGGATAAGAACCTTTCCCTTGAGTCGAGCAAACTGCTTGAGAGTTTTTCTTGGGTCATAATCCAGGAGATTTTGCGTTTTGCAGCTGGGAAAGACACCTTGGGTTGTTTCCAGGCCTTAGCTAACTTGGATTTGGCCCCTAAAAGGATGAAGTGGATTAAGCTCCTTGTAAGTTTTGGTGTCTCGGGGTCGTGAGTGTTAAGGAGAGCTATGTTCGGAGATCTAGAGATGTGCAATCCTGTGACTCTATAGATAAGATTAAAAATTTTATGCCAAAACCGTCTTATTCTGGGGCATTCCCACCATATATGGACCATTGAGCCGAAAAGACCACACCCTCTGAAGCAGGTAGCGTCTGTGGAAGGGTACATGAGTGACAACTTAGCAGGGGTAAGATACCATCTAGATAGAACTTTTAGGTTGGCTTCTATTAGGGCGATATTCAGGATGCCCTTGTATGCTCTGGAAAAAATTCTCGACCATAAATCCAGATCCCAATTCAACTGTAAATCATTTTCCCAAGCTGACATATAGGGGGTCTTACTATCTTGGTGAGCCAAACACTGATATATAACAGAGATACCACCCCTCTGTTCCTCTGCCCTGCCGCACCATGCTTCATAAGCCGTGAATTGCGGCGGTAGAGGCTTCTCCTTCCAAACTTTATGGAGAAAATGTTGTATCTGGCCAAATCTAAAAAGTTCTGAGTTTGGGAGCTTAAGTTGCCGCTTACAGTGATTTAGAGTCAAGGGACCAGAAGCTGAATAAAAATGTCCGATTCGGTACAGTCCTTTGTCTAGCCACCACTTAAAAGAGTTAATTTCTAAACCTGGGATAAAGTCTGGATTATTAAAGATATGGGCGAGTGGTTTACAACTCGAGGTTAGTGTTGGCAAAGATCACAATCTATCCCATAGCAAAAGAGAATGCGACAGGACAGGGGAGAGAATAGCGGGTCTATCTTTAGAGGGAGTCCATAGTAAAAAGTCCATTGTGTACGACGGGGCAGCTTGTCTTTCTATCTGAATCCAGTCTGGTTTCTCATATTTAGAGTAGACCGCTGAAAGCTGCGCCAATCGTGCCGCTTGGTAGTACCAGTCTAGATTCGGTAGGCCTAAACCACCGTATTTCTTAGGCCGAATAAGTGTATTGCGGGGCAGCCTATGGCCTGACCCATCCCAAACAAACTGTATAATTTTCTTTTGTAGGGATTTGAGGTGGTCCTTCCTTATGGTAAGCGGGATGGCCCTAAACAGATTCAAAAGACGGGGTAGAAGGGTCATCTTTATAGAATGTATCCTACCTAGCCAAGATAGTCCTCCTTTAGCCCAAGTTTTCAGATCTAGTTCAAGTTTCCTGTAAGTGGGCGGGAAATTTGCTGCATACAATAATTCAATTTTGGGGGTAAGATTAATCCCAAGATATTCCAAATAGTCGTCTTTCCATTTAAAATCAAAGGCGGCCTTTAGAGCATCCACTGTGCTAGGGAGCAAAGAAACATTAAGTGCAAAGGATTTTTTATAGTTAACTTGAAGGCCCGAGGCTTTAGAGAAGTCCCTTAGAATGTTACATAGATTAGGAAGAGAAGTTACCGGGGAAGTAATAAATAGTAACATATCATCCGCAAACAGACCACATTTATGAGTCTGGGATCCACAGGAGACACCTGAAACATTAGGATTGGATCGAATGGCAATCGCCAATGTTTCGATGGCTATAGCAAAGACCAAGGGCGAGAGAGGGCACCCTTGTCTAGTCCCCCTTGAGATATTAAAAGGAGAGGAATAATGTCCTAAAAGACGAATCAATGCTTTCGGCTTAGAGTATAGGGAGCTAAGGATACCCATAAATTTTTGACCAAACCCCCAACGCTTCAAAAGGGAGAACAAATAGGGCCATTCAATAGAATCAAATGCTTTGTGCAAGTCGAGAGACAATAACATTCCTCTTTGTTTGGGACCTCCCTCCCAATTAGATTGCAAAATAGAGACTATATCTACCGCCCTCCTTATTTGGTCAGGTCCTTGTCGACCTGGGATGAATCCCACCTGGTCTTTGTGAATGTATCTACTTATAAAGGTTGAGAGACGGTTGGCCAAAATTTTTGTTAGGATCTTCAAATCATTATTAATGAGGGAAATTGGTCTGTAATTCTCTACCTCCTCTGGATTTTTATTGAGTTTGGGGATTACTGTAATATAAGCGGTGTTGAGATGAGGATCTAAGGGACTTCCCTTGGTCTTTGCATTAAAGAATCTAGCCATATATGGCGTCAGAGTCTCCAAGTAAACCTTATAATATAGAGCTGACAAACCATCTGGACCTGGGGCGGATCCAGTTCTTAGGTTCTTAATGACCTCTGCAATTTCCTTCACTGTATATTCAGCATCCAGGATCTGTTTGTGATTTGGAGAAAGCTTTGGAATAGGAAGATCTTGGAGGAAGTTTGCTAGCCCTTGATCTCCCTCTACCTGAGATGCGCTATATAGTTTGGAGTAAAAATCTTGGAAGGTTTTGAGAATTTTAGTGGGGTTAGCTGTAAGAGTTTGGTTCTCATCCCTAATCTTAGGAAAGGCTATATTTCTAATCCGGGGGGTCAATTTAGAGGCTAGCATGGAACCAATTTTATCCTTCTGGTGATAAAACCTAGCCCCACTCCAGCGTATGTCCTTTTCAGCCTTCGCTGTCAGCATTAAGTTAAGTTCTAATCTAATGGAGTCTATTTGATTTGCTAAGTCCTTGGTGGGGGATTTCTTATGTTGGGATTTGAGATCTGTGTATTTAGCTTCTAGTGTCCTAATATCAAAGAGCCTTTCCTTCTTAAAACGTGAGGCCAAGCTAATAATTTTCCCTCTGATGGCCACTTTATGGGCCGCCCAGAGAACCTCAGGGGATTATATTATTTAGGGTGAAATATTCCTTCAAGGTGTTTTCTATCTCTTTAGACAACGCGGGGTCACTTAATAGGGACTCATTGAGACGCCAATAAGTCCCTGAGGGTTTAGAAAGAGAGTTCCGCACTAATAAGGAAACTATAGCGTGATCCGACCAAGAGGTGTCAGAGATAGCTGCTCTAATAGCAGAGGGAATAAGATTAGGAGGGACTAAAATGTGGTCAATTCTGGCGTACAGCTTATGAGGGGCAGAAAAATGTGTGTAGTCCTTCTTAGTTGGATTCAGCTCTCTCCAGATATCTATCAGACCCTGCTTATGAAGAGTACGGGCAATATTTAAACTGGTTCTGGTGGGGCGCGTCATTTGTGATTTCAGAGGTTTAGATCTATCTAGTCCTTGGTCGAAGGCGACATTGGAATCACCTCCAAATATAGCCTTACCCTCAATAAGAGGAAGAATGATCTTAAGTAGATCCTGAAAAAAAGTAGCTTGGCCTTTGTTTGGTGCATAGTAAGAGACAAAGGAGTATAAAACTCCTTCAATTGAGCCCTTGACAAGAATGTACCTGCCTTCTGGATCCCTATGTGTGGCGGTATGGTTAAATGAGCAGTTTTTAGAGAAGAGAATAGCAACTCCCCGTGTCTTATTTTCAGCGTTTGCTAAATAAAAAGTGGGATAGTGAGCGTGTAAAAACTTTGGACTGTACCGAGCAGGAAAATGAGTTTCCTGAAGCATAACTACATCGAATTTAGATGAGCGGTAATGGTCAAAGGCTATCCGCCTTTTCCTGGGGGAATTCAGCCCCTGCGTGTTGTGAGTAGCAATCTTAAGCTCCCTAATCAAACTATGTGGAACAGACATCTTTACAGAGGGGTGAGAATCCGCTATCATATATAGGACTTACCCTTCGATGTCTTCTCTTAATAGGAACCGTAGGAAGGGGACGGGGGGCCGTATACTTGGCCCGGCTTCTCAGGATAGGGGAGGACCGCAGGTTGACTCGAGAAAAAGAGAGAGGTGGAAAAAAGAAAAAAGATGAGAAAAAAAAGAAGACATTAGCTGAATGTAACATTACATTAAGTATATACTCCAGAGTATAAACCCGGTTTCTGGTGAGGAAAGATCCAGCCAGAAACCTAAAGAACAACAGTCGTAGACCTCTATCCGAGGACCGACTACCCAACCCGCAGAAGCGTAACCCACTTGTGAGGGATGGGTGGGCGCGCATGTGTGTCATCCCAGCCCCAAGTGCAATATATAAGAATATAAAGGCATTAAAGCAAAGGCACATAGAAGGTATTTTCATCTATGGGGACCAAGTACAAGTAAAAAGAATAAAAAATAGGCAACAAAAATTATAATTAGGAAGTTGGACATAATAAAACAAAAAACAGATAGGATTAACCCGCACACAGGTAGATAGGGACCATAGGAGTGTGGCCGTCAGCAAGGACATCTATGACCCCAATTTGCCCACGTAGATCTAAGTGAGCAGTGAAAGAACCAGTGGGGACTCCTTGAAGGGGTAACCCCCAATCAACCATGCAACATGGAGGCTCACGGTGCTCTTCGGGCATATAAACCTGATAAAAAAAAAAAAAGGGGGAAAGGACAAATAACAGCCTAACATAGACAAAAAAAAAGAAACATCACTCATGTCCCTTCAAGGAGGAATTATAAGAGCCACCGGAGTCTTTAAGAGCATTATTTCAGGCTAGTCAATCTATGGAGTTCCACCTTCTTTGGATTTCTTAGATTTACCGACATTGCACATTGGAGAAATAGGACTAGTGGGTGATGGGCGTTTGGAGGTATTTGCTGAAGCAGCCGAGATGTCCATAGGAGCTTCCTGCGAAATAAGCTTGAGGCGAAGTAGTAACTTTTCTCCCTCCGACAAGCTGGAAAAAGCGTAAGCCTTGCCCTGAAATGAGAATTTGACTGCAAATGGAAAGTTCCAACGGTATTTAACTTCCTGCTTAGAGAGAACGTTGAGGATGGGTTTAAGAGCTCGCCTCTTTTGGATTGTGGCAGGGGATAGGTCTGCGAAGATTTGGACTTGATGACCCCGACAGAAGCATTGTTGTCGGATTCTGGCTTGTTTCATGACTTCCTCTTTGGTAGCATAAAAATGTGGCTTAACAACGACATCCCTCGGGAGACCGTCTTTCCTGGGTGGACCTAGAGTTCTGTGGGCTCTGTCCATTTCCAGCCGATGGGGTTGAATAGATGGGATAAGCTCCTTAATCAGGTCTTGCACTGCTTCCGTGACATCCATGATGTTCTCTGGAATGCCCCGGACCCTAAAATTATACCTCCTTGCTCTGTTTTCGAGTTCATCGATTTTAGATAAAGCAATGTCTAATTGGTCTTGTAGGGATTGGATATGAGCAGCATTTTGGTTAGTGCAAGAGACTGTGATGTCCAGTTTGTTCTCTATAGCCTCCATTCTAGAGCCTAAGTTAGCAAAATCAGATTTCATGTCCCCTGTGATCTGGGCTGCTGTATTAGCCAGTCCTCTTTCAAGTAGATTAGAGAGCTTTAGAAAGAGATCTCCCTGAGGAGAATGGAGGTCTGCGTCATGCTGGGAGGGAGAGGGTGTTGTGAGGTGGAGAGGAAAGTCAGGCCCTGCTGGGGATAGAGCATAATCCTCCATGGTGCGGCCTAGAAGGGACTCTGTGGAGGCTGGTGAGGGGGCTTGGAGGAGGTGTTGCTTGCCCTGGGTAGCCTGTGAGTAAGTGAGGGTGGCAGGAGCTATCACTTGCCTGTGTTCCGGCCTCCTCTCTCCCGCAGCCGCGTGTGAAGAAGCCGAGGCCTGCATCGCGGCCATCTTAGAATGTCCGTCCCCGCCGGACTTGTCAAATTCCGGCCCGAGATCTCGCCGGGCGGCTGGATTAGGCATCCACAGAGGAGCCCCTTTGTGTCCCGTGTCGAGGTGCCGGACGATCGGGTCCCGAGCTGTAGCGGTGTGCCCGCTAGGAAGAGCGAGGGGCTGGGATGATGCGGAGCTCCGGGCTCAGGCGTCCATCACGGAGCTCTCGCGCATGCGCACCTGAGATATCCATCTTTAAAGTACCTGTACATGAGCAGGTCCTTAAGTGCCTTGAAAAAGTATTCATACCCCTTGAAATCTTCCACATTTTGTCATTTTACAAACAAAAACTTAACTATATTTTATTGGGATTTTATGTGATAGACCAACACAAATGGCACATAATTGTGAAGTGGAAGGAAAATGATAAATGGTTTTCAATTTTTTTTACAAATATATATCTAAAAAAAGGGTGGCGTGCATTTGTATTCCCCCAGCGCCATTCACGATTCACTTACGCAGACGAAGTAAATTTCAAATTTTGCGACACGGGAAAGACGGGTATACGTAGCATTGGCTGCCCCTGCTAACAGCAGGGGCAGCCATACGCAAAAACCGATGTACGCAAACGACGTAAACTGCGTACGCAGGGCTCGCATAGGGTTGTGAATCGGCGTTAGTATGAAATTTGCATACTATACGCTGACCACAACGGGAACGCCACCTAGCGGCCTGCGTAAGAATGCAGCCTAAGATATGACGGCATAAGGAGCCTTATGCCAGTCATTTCTTAGGCTGCAGTCGGCGTATTGAGGTTCCTGAATCAGGAGCATTCGATACGCCGGGGCAAGTAAGCAATTGTGCTGCGTAACTATGGTTACGCAGACGCAATTGCTCTTTGAATCTACCCCACTGAGATTAAATTACACACAGGTGGACTCTTTTTACTAATTAGGTTACTTCTGAAGGCAATTGGTTGCACTAGATTTTAGTTAGGGGTATCATAGTAAAGGGGGCTGAATATAAATGCATGCCACACTTTTCAGATATTTATTTGTTAAACATTTTGAAAATCATTCATAATTTTCCTTCCACTTCACAATTATGTGCCACTTTATGTTGGTCTATCACATAAAATCTCCCAAAAATACTTTTACATTTTTGGTTGTAACATGTCAAAATGTGGAAAATGTCAAGTGGGTATGAATACTTTTTCAAGGCACTGTACCTGGTTCATTCTGCCTTCAGCAGTCCCTCCCATCTCATCATCTGTGTCTCCACTGCAGGTTGAGATTGTTTAGACCAGCTGGTGACCATTTATAGAGCATGCTTGATTTAAGTTCCCTTCTAACCTCCTTATTTGCTCATTTTTCTTATCTGTGCAGCCCCCATAACTATAGTGTTACACAACGCTGTATCCTGGCCTAGGCCTAGGGCAGCACTTTGCAGGGGGGCAGCACAGAAAGAGTCCCCGCTGGCTTGCGCTACACTGTTAGTGTTGCGCCAGTCTGATGGAGCGGACTAGGCTGAGAGCCAAATTGTGGGGTCTGCTTCTAATTTTGACTGTCCTATCATCCTGAACCACAAACCTTCCTCACCGTCCTATATGTTTTCTGCTGAACCATTGGCATGGAAATTTGTGCTTAAAGTAGAACTATAGGCAAAACTTTTTTTTTCATTTTGGATAGAGTAAGGGAAGTTTATAGCCCCAGTCAGTTTATTTTTTATCATCATTGTCCCATTGCAGAGATTTTTCTTCACTTCCTGCCCCATAGTTAAACAGGAAGTGAGAGGAAATCTATGAAAATTAAGGGAATCCATTGCCTCAGGCTCTCAGAACTTGTGTCCCCGCTCAAAAATTTCAGGGCGGGTCTTAAACAGATTGTGGTGTGGCCTTGACAGGAAGGGGTGGGCTATATTTAAATTAGGGGGTGCATGAGTTTAGCACAAAGCCTAAATACACTACTGGTGTCACACATATGGGCGAATACACAGTGGTAATAACACTCCTGTCCTTCTCCATGACCTTCTATTGCTAAGCACTATGTTCGCCACATTTAAAACAAGATTCGCAGAACCCTTGCTGAAATTACCTTGATTTACGCATCACTATTAGGCAGATAATGCTGAAAGGGGAGCAATGGCTTTACTTTAAAAAATATATATATCTGCTATTATGCAACTCCATTGTGAAGAAAAATGTATATAGAATAGAATTTCACCTTTTGGTTTGTACTTTACAAACGTACTCCGATACCTTAAAGCCTCCTATACTCAATCAAAATATCGGACGAATGATCATCTGTTTTTTTGTTTTTTTTTGCTCGCTAGTCTCATATACAAAATGAAGAGGTTACTAAATGAAAATTCTCTTGCAACAGAATCCAATTTCAAAAGTGATGTAATGTGTTGTGTTGTATTTTATTGTAATTTATTCTTTTGTTTTCAATCATGCGCGGTCTTGCACCTCTGATTTTTTTCAGACAGAGGTGTCCGTTTATGAAGCTATGAAAAAGTTTCACTGTTCCATTCACAACATTCTGAGAGGAGATCGTTTGTCCACTGGATGCCAGTTTATGAAGCTTTGTAGTTTGCTTCTCCTTTGCAGGATCTAAAAACGCTTCCAACAGTGGAGAACGGCCCCTGTTACTGGAATCTTGTGAGACTTTAGGAGATTACAGTACCAAAAATTCACTGGAACACTGAGGAGTCCATTTATTAAGCAGTGATAAATTATCACTGCTCAGTACACAGAGGAGACCGCCTACCCAGTAATAAAATATTTGTCCCCCTACACTATATATACACATATTTAGCTGGATTCAGGTAGGGGCGCGCATCTTTGCGGCGGCGTAGCATAGCTTATTTACACTATGCCGTCGTAAGTCAGAGAGGCAAGTACTGTATTCACAAAGTACTTGCCTCCTATGTTACGGCGGCGTATCGTGAATGGGCCGGCGTAAGCACGCCTAATTCAAATGAGGATGTGGGGGGCGTGTTGATTAACTGTGACCTGACGTGATTGACGTTTTTTACGAACGGCGCATGTGCCGTCCGTGTACATATCCCAGTGTGTATTGCGGCAAAGTACGCTGCAAGGACGTATTGGTTTCGACGTGGACGTAAATTACATCCAGCCCTATTCACGGACAAACAATGTAAAATGTTCAAAATTTTGACGCGGGAACGATGGCCATACTTAACATTGGCTACGCCACCTAGGGGGCATCTTTATCTTTAGGCGGCGTATCTCTTATGGAAATTGCGTATCTTTACTGCGACGGGCGCACGTACGTTCGTTAATAGGCGTATCTAGTTATTTACATATGTTACGCCAAACTCAATGCAAGCGCCACCTAGCGGCTAGCCTAAATATTGCACCCTAAGATACGACGGCGCAGGCTGTCGTATCTTAGATAGGTTTAAGTGTATCTCAGTTTGAGAATACACTTAAACTTAGGACGGTGCAGATTCCGAGTTAGGTCTACTGATACGCCGGCCTAACTCTCTCTGAATCCACCTATATATATATATATATATATATATATATATATATATATATATACATATACATATTATATATATATATATATATATACACACACACACACACACACACACACACACACACACACACACACACACACATACATACATAGACATGGTAGGGGGACGTAGTTACTGTCTTGGAGGGTCTGAATGAGGAAGGAAGAAGTAAAAAATCTTCCTCCTTCCCACAGGATTCTCTCTTCACTCCCCGATTATCCACCTCTGAGCTGGTGAATCGGGGAGTATGAATTCTGACTCAGATCACCAGTGAAGTGCAGAGATCGCAGCTTCATAAACTGTCTGTTTCTGTGTCAGTCAATGATAGGCTCTCAGTGTGTGGAGATGATCAGCAGAGAACACGTTCTCCCCCGATCATCTCTGTTTCATAAACTGTTTATGGACTGTGATCAGCGGTGATCCTTGGAATCACCACTGATCACAGTTTCATAAATGTACACCAGAAACTGTACTGATTAAAACAAAAATCGTATGATCTGGTATCATACAAGAAATGTTCATGTTTGTCCCTTTGGATAATTTCAGATGAAATATTGTGATTGGCTCTCTAAAGCTGTGTACTAACGATCAGATTATTGTACGATCGCTTTGAAAGTGGTATTGTTTGATTTTCTGATTGTGTGTACTAGGCTTTATTAGCAATGGCTTTATCTGTCAAAAATATATTTGCCATCATGCAACTACTTTGTGAAGACAGATAATATGAGAACAGAATTTCACCTTTTTGTTTACTACTCTGTTTAAAGGGGTTGTAAAGGTAAAAAAAAATCTCTAAATATTTCTTCAGAGAAATGCTCACTTCCTGTTCTTCTGTCTGTAACTACATGCAGTAAGCGAGGCTTTCTCCCTGGTGTGGAGAAAGCCTCTTGAGGGGGGGAGGGGACGAGCAGGAGTGTCAGGACGCCCACTAACACACAACTCCTTTGTCTATCTGCAAAGTAGATAGCGTCCTCACCCTACTGCTCGCCCCCTCAAGAGGCTTTCTCCACACGAGGGAGAAAGGGTCGCATTACTGTGTGTAGTTACAGACAGAAGAACAGGAAGTGAGGATTTCTCAGAAGAAATAGGGACATTTAAAAGCAAAATTGAAGGATGAGGTAAGTGAAGGAGGACTGCACTAAGGTAAAGGAAGCTATTTAGGGATTTTTTGTGTGGACATTCTCCAGAATTCTCCACACATCGGCCACCAACAATTGCCACATTTATAATCCAATAGTCAATACTGTGGGATGACTAAAATACAGCGGTTGATTTACTAGAATCAGCTTCTAACTTCAGCTTGTCCTGTTAAGCTTTGACAATAAAGCCTGGAAGCTGATTGGTCCCTATGCACAGCTACAACAGATTTTGCACTCTCCAGTTTTAGTAAATCAACCCCACAGTGGCTGCTTTTAAGCAAATGGATGTGAGGTAAGGAAATGTTTCGCTGACATTCCTCATAGTGGTGAGCCTAGTTCAGCGTTAAATGGTTAATTTTGTTCCTAGCTAGCTAGAATCTTGGTAGGTGGCTGAAACCTTGGTATTTCAACCCTACAATCTGCAAGCTCTTTTCCCCAAAAAAGAGTATCTCTCCCAAAGCATCTATGATCTTCAGAACCTATGTTGGTGTTTAACCTCCCTGGCGGTATGATTCTTTTTGGTTTTAGGTGCTGAAAGCGGTACAATTGTTTTGCATTAAAATTTGGCATTTTATATTGTAGGTCTGTAATTCTTAGAAATAATTCACTTAAATCTGACCAAACAGGAGTCTAGTAGACATCCTGGGTATGAAACACAAAATCATAAATTATAATATAATAAATAACTATAAATAATTATAACAAATAATAATGTAATTATAATAAAAATGAATCAATAATGTAATCAAATCAAAAACACTGAAATTTGCTCAGTTGCAGAATTGTCACTGTCATTACTTTTATTGTTTGATGACAAATTTCCCCACAAATCCCTATCGCTCAATTCTGCAAGTGATTCTAATTTATTATAGCTGTTTTTTTAGCTGGTCTAAAATCACTTTTGACATAAAGGAACACTTTTTGGTTGCTATGGACAATCTACAGTTTCCAGGCAGAAAGAACAGTATTTATTATATAAAAGTGCATGCAGGACACTGGGCAGACCACTAGGGACATAGGGGGGTGTGTATTTATTTCATACAGTACTGTAATCGATAAGATTACAGTATACTGTATACGTACTGTGTATTTACTTTTTTGAATTTGGTGCCGATCTCTGCCCCCGTGCGTCGTAATGTCACAGGGAACGGAGCTCAGCGGCACACAGGCACGGTGTGAATCAAGCGAGGAGACACAGCTTGATCACACAGCGGGCAGCCATCACAGGATCCAGGGACAAGGTAAGTAATTCCCTGCCTGTGGACACTGCGATGCGATCCCGATTCTGGCTCTGGGTTACCGCTTTTGGTTCTAAAATTCCACCCCAAGCCAGACTCGGGAATACCGCTGAGGGGGTTAAAAGCAAATTGCAGAATTTGGAAAGCCAGAATGTAAAAACAAACTAAACTACACAAGTCCAAAAGTGTGAAGGAAGAAACTGATTTTTCTTCAGATAATATGTTTTTTAATTCAAAAGTTGCACCACATGTTTGCAGGCATGGCATGTTGGTTTAAGAGCTACGAGTCACATGACAAATTACAGATTTTTTTTAATTGCCTTGACCATAGTAAAACAGAAAAATTCGCCACAGCTAATGGGCAAATCAGATCTCCTGTAAGAGGATGTAAGAGGTGTGTGTTAAATCATCTGATGAACTCCTTGTGGTTTTCACAACCTAAGGGCCCTCCAGAAAGTAATGTAGAAGTTTTCCATAAAACAAATTGGAGGCTGAGGTAAGGGCTGTTGTTTTCTGCAAAAGAAGTACATTAATGCTATATTGGTACATAAGGAAACTGGAATTTAGAAAAAAAGGGTGAACATAGGCTTTAACCACTTCCTGACCGCCGCATGTACATTTATGTCGGCAGAATGTCACGGACAGGCACATCAATGTACCTGTACGTGCCTGCCTAGACGTGGGTCGGGGGTCCGTTCGGGACCCCCCCCGGTACTTGCGGCGGTCGGATTCCCTCGGGGAGCGATCCGGGACAATGGCGCGGCTATTCGTTTATAGCCGCTCCGTCGCGATCGCTCCCCGGAGCTGAAGAATGGGGAGAGCCGTATGTAAACACGGCTTCCCCGTGCTTCACTGTGGCGGCGTATCGATCGAGTGATCCCTTTTATAGGGAGACTCGATCGATGACGCCAGTCCTACAGCCACACCCCCCCTACAGTTGTAAACACACACTAAGTGAACACTAACTCCTACAGCGCCACCTGTGGTTAACTCCCAAACTGCAACTGTCATTTTCACAAAAAACAATGCAATGTAAATGCATTTTTGCTGTGAAAATGACAATGGTCCCAAAAATGTGTCAAAATTGTCCGAAGTGTCCGCCATAATGTCGCAGTCACGAAAAAAATCGCTGATCGCCGCCATTAGTAGTAAAAAAAAATAATTAATAAAAATGCAATAAAACTATCCCCTATTTTGTAAACGCTATAAATTTTGCGCAAACCAATCGATAAACGCTTATTGCGATTTTTTTACCAAAAATAGGTAGACGAATACGTATCGGCCTAAACTGAGGAAAAAAAATGTTTTAGATATGTTTTTGGGGGATATTTATTATAGCAAAAAGTAAAAAATATTGAATTTTTTTCAAAATTGTCGCTCTATTTTTGTTTATAGCGCAAAAAATAAAAACCGCGGTGATCAAATACCACCAAAAGAAAGCTCTATTTGTGGGGAAAAAAGGACGCCAATTTTGTTTGGGAGCCACGCCGCACGACCGCGCAATTGTCTGTTAAAGCGACGCAGTGCCGAATTGTAAAAACCCCTTGGGTCATTTAGCAGCATATTGGTCCGGTCCTTAAGTGGTTAAGAAAAACACATGCTATTAAAACAAACCTCTCTTTTGTCCCAATTAGGTGTAAAATTTACAGCACTGACTGTGAATAAATATATAATAATTTATTGGCCTAAAACAACAGTATTTTATATTTTGCTAAATCTAGCATTTTTTTCTCTATAAATGTGGCCTTTAGTACACTATTGTATAGACTTTTGATAGAAGTAATAGGTGTGGAAAATTGGTCTTTGGGTGTCGGCGGAGCCTTCGAACTGTAACCCCATAGAGGTACTCTTGATGGAAGCAAGAATTGGCCTTGCTTTCAAAAATTGCAATTATATGCACTGTCAAAGAGGTGCGGAAAAATTGGTCTTTGGGTGTCGATGGTGCCTTCACACAGTAACCCTATTGAGGTTGGAGGTACTCTTGATGGAAGCAAGAATTGGCCTTCCTTTTTAAAAAAATTGCAATGATATGCACCTGTCTAACAGGTGCAGAAAAATTGGTCTTGGGGTGTTAATTGTGCCCATGAAACCTACACCAAAAAAAATCTTCCAGATGAAATCAACACCCACAACACTAGGCAGCCTAGAAGTCCTGCAGAGATTCCACATACCAAAACCACTTAATCAGTGACTTCATCAGGGGATTTATAGCTGCTGGTAATCCAGGACTGATTTATTTTGATAAATGTCAGACGGTCCACGGAGTCTGTGGACAGACACGTTCTATTATTAGTAACAAAACCTCTAGCAGTACTGAATGCCTGTTCAGAAAAGGCACACTGGATGAGGGGCAGCCCAGCAGTCCAGCAGCTCAATTGTATACTGGGCAAGTTCTGGTCAGTGGTCTATTCTCATGGCCCAGTAAGCTAGTGGATCGTCGACTGGAAAGCTCTTCATCTCTGTTTTTGCCTCTAGTTAATTGTCCACCATGTGATGCAGACGCTGCCGATGGGATGTGGATGCTGACAGCCCTACGATGCCACAACATTGCCTTCTACAGGATGGTACAGGGCTGGAATGGCCTTACGTGAAAACAAATAGTGACTGGGAACCTGCCATTGTGGTACCGCACATTCTGCAAATTCCTGGAAGGGGGCAAAATCTACCAGACAAAAAGGCAGAAATTGTAGAGCCAGCAGCTTTGACAAGCTTGCATTTACAGTATCTCATAAAAGTGAGTACACCCCTCACATTTTTGTAAATATTTTATTATATTTTTTTCATGTGACAACGCTGAAGAAATTACACTTTGCTACAATATAAAGTAGTGAGTGTACAGCTTGTATAAAAGTGTAAGTTTTCTGTCCCCTCAAAATAATGCAACACACAGCCATTAATGTCTAAACCACTGGCAACAAAAGTGAGTACACCCCTATGTGAACCACTGTCTTAACCCTCTTGGGCATGGAGTTCACCCGAGTTTTACAGGTTGTCACTAGAGTCCTCTTCCACTCCTCCATGATAACATCATGGAGCTGGCGGATGTTAGAGATCGTGCAGGACATAATTCCAGTAATCCATGTCTTTAGTCTGCTTGTCTTCAGCAAACTGTTTGCGGGCTTCCTTGTGCATCATCTTTAGAAGAGGTTTCCTTCTGGGATGACAGCCATGCAGACCAATTTGATGTAGTGTGCGGCATATGGTCTGAGCACTGACAGGCTGACCCCCCCCACCCCTTCAACCTTTGCAGCAATTCTGGCAGCACTCATACGACTATTTCCCAAAGACAACCTCTGAATATAACTCTGAGCACATGCACACAGCTTCTTTGGCCTGTTCTGAGTGAAACCGCTGTATGGTCTTGGCAATTTTCTTATAGCCTATGCCATCTTTATGTAGAACAATAATTCATTTTTTTTTTCAGATCATCAGAGAGTTCTTTGCCATGGGGTGCCATGTTGAACTTCCAGTGACCAGTATGAGAGAGTGATAACACCAAATTTAACACACCTGCTCCCCATTCACACCTGAGAACTTGTAACAATAACCCCGGGAGGGAAAATGGCTAATTGACAACAATTTGGACATATTCACTTAGGGGTGTACTCACTTTTGTTACCAACGGTTTAGACATTAATGGCTGTGTGTTGCGTTATTTTGAGGGGACAGCAAATTTACACTGTTCTACAAGCTGTACACTCACTAGTGTAAATTGTCGAAAAGTGTAATTTCTTCAGTGTTGTCATGTGAAAAGATATAATACAATATTTAAAAAATGTGAGGAGTGCACTCACTTTTGTGAGATACTGTAGATGCTGGGCATGTGGGTGGCAGTGACTGTATTTTGTTCTGCTGCAGCAGATGGGACAGAGAAATGTGCAGGCTATAGTCTACAGCTGGTGGTGTACTACTGGCAGATGTGCTCCCAGGACCTGGGACACCCTGCACTATATCATCATCCCTATAAGTGGAGGCTGCTGAGAGGTCACGAGGTAAAGTGGGTAAGGATGAGGAACAGAATTGAACCCCTTTTTTGGGGCTTTCAGGTGCTCTTGGCTCCCACAAATGGTGGGAGGTTAAATGCCTTGTCAAGCATGTGGCACCCAAATGTCTAGTGTTTTTGACACGCTTGATGTGCTTGAGATGAAGTTTGAAAATTGCAACAGTGCGATCGGCTGCACATGTGCTAAAAAAGGCCCAGACAGCAGAACTGTTCGAAGTGGGGCAGGAGATAACAGCTCCACAATTTTATGGAATAGGGTGGCTACTCTCTACTGTTCTATGATGGCTGCCTCATTGAGGTTGTGCCTCTCCCTCACCCTCTCTTTCCTCCTCTTCTCTACCAGGTACCCAAATCACGTTACTCATCATCATCTCCTCCATCCTCATTACCACTGGGCAATACGCTGTGGCTGGGGGAACATGACTGCCAATTTGTGTACCAGTTCTTTCCCCTCTCTCTCTCCTCCATCAAGTAATGGCTGTGAATCGTCAAGGAGCAAGCGGTTGATGAAAGGTAACGCACTGAAATTTACAGCGTTAAACTTGCAGTAACGCACAGAAATATACTGCGTTAAACGGCACGCAACGCACTGAAAGATTTTGTGTTAAACCTACAGAAATGCACAGAACTATACTGCATTAAATGTAAGGTAATACGCTGAAATATATGGTCTTTATTGCAGTACATTTTTGTGTGTTAATGCACATTTAACGCAGTATATTTCGGTGCATTACTGTTACAAGTTTAATGGCAGTAATGCACCAAACTATATTGCGTTAAACAGAAGGAAACACACTGAAATATATTGTGTTAAACTTGCAGTAATGCACTGAAATATACCTCGTTAAACGTGCACTAACGCACAGAAATATACTGCGTTAAATGGCATGTAACACACTGAAATATACTGTGTTAAACTTGCTGTAACGCATTTAACTATACTGCGTTAAATGGAAGGTAACTCACTGAAATATACGGCATTAAACTTACAGTAACGTACTAAAATATATTGTGTTAAATGGTCACTACACTAACACTGACTGAACTATAACTAGATTCAAACTAAACTGATATTCTACACTGACAATAGAATCAGAATAGCACACTATAGCACACTGTCTAGTAGCACTGAATAGAGCCCTGTTCTAACTCTCTATGCCAATATCACACTAAAAATGTCTGCTATTGAAAGAATATTTTTTAAAGTGTGGGGCAGGACTTAGAGCAATGAGCCATGATTGGATAGAGTCATCATAACAGCGTACAATCATGGCTCTGACAGTGCTCTGTGCCCTGATTGGACAATGCTTTTATTGCTTCAGCTAATCAGGGATTGGTGGTGAGTAGGGATGAGCTTTATGTTTGACTCGAACATGAGTTCGACTCGAACACTGGCTGTTGGCCCGTTCGCCGAATAGCAAACAATTTGGGGTGTTCGCGGCAAATTCGAAAGCCACGGAACACCCATTAAAAGTCTATGGGAGAAATCAAAAGTGCTAACTTTAAAGGTTAATATGCAAGTTATTGTCATAAAAAGTGTTTGGGGATAGTGATGTCGCGAACCTAAAATTTTCTGTTCGCGAACGGCGAACGCGAACTTCCGCAAATGTTCGCGAACGTGCGAACCAGGCGAACCGCCATAGACTTCAATGGGCAGGCGAATTTTAAAACCCACAGGGACTCTTTCTGGCCACAATAGTGATGAAAAAGTTGTTTCAAGGGGACTAACACCTGGACTGTGGCATGCCGGAGGGGTATCCATGGCAAAATTTCCCTGGAAAATTACGTAGTTGTCGCAGAGTCCGTTTTTAATCCATAAAGGGCATAAATCACCTAACATTCATAAATTGTTTGGAATAACGTGCTTTAAAACATCAGGTATGATGTTGTATCGATCAGGTAGTGTAAGGGTTAGGGTTAGGGTTAGGGTTACAGATAGGGTTAGGGTTACAGACAGGGTTAGGGTTAGGGTAACAGCTAGGGTTAGGGTTACAGATAGGGTTAGGGTTAGGGTTATAGATTGGGTTAGGGTTAGGGTTACAGACAGGGTTAGGGTTACAGACTGTAACCCTAACCCTATCTGTAACCCTAACCCTATCTGTAACCATCACCCTATCTGTAAACCTAACCCTATCTGTAACCCTAACACTATCTGTAACCCTAACCCTGTCTGTAATAGGGTTAGGGTTCACAGTGACAGACCAAACTCTAACAGACCAAACTCCCCATTTAACGCACCGCAAACACCTTCAAACAGTCCATTTGCACAACCGCAAACTCATCATTTACACAAGGTTGCATATCAAGCTAGCCATGTCCCGTTCCGTGTCCTCACTGACGTCAATGAACGTTTTGTAGATTGCAGGCGATGGGGGTTTTTCAAAGCCTATGGTCGTACTGCGGTAGTTCAGTGACAGTTAAGTGACCCAGAAAACAATGATTCTGCAGTGTGGGCCCATTGTTGGCCTAGTAGGCTTTAATGATCACCTTAGATGATCACAAAGAAAATTAATGTTTTTTCTATGCAAAATTATCCAGCCGATCGCTTTTGGTCTGTTCACAATGAAGCAACAACCTTATCATCTGGGGTGTGCCAACATTGCCATTGCCAACACACTCATAGAGGTTGTCGCTTCATTGTGATATGCAAGCCCCTTCACCACAACAAGGTAACGATCACGAAGGGGAATTGACACATGCATGTGCCTTTTTTTTTTTGCAGCCACAGTGCAATACTCCCCATCTGAACTTTCCCCCTGTTCTTCTTCTCTTCGAGCGGGCACCCACGTGACATCTCCAGACACATCGTCATTATCAACTGCTTCACTTGTATCTGACAATTTAGCAAAGGAAGCAGCAGCGGGTACATCATCATCACACCATACGTCCTTGTGTGTAATGCTGCCTGACTGAGTCATATCCCTTTTATCTACATCTCTGGCAATAATGGTTGCGCATCACTCATTTCTTCCAACTCATGTGTAAATAACTCCTCTGACAGATCAAGTGAGGCAGCTCTGATGCTCGTGTTGGTGGTGGCGGGAGGCGGGCGAGTGGTAACTTGAGAGGTGCCCGAAGCTGAGTGGGAGGAGGATGGAGCGTCAAGGTTTCGAGCGGAAGCTGTAGAAGATTGGGTGTCCTGTGTTAGCCAGTCAACTATGTCCTCAGAACTTTTCGAGTTCAGGGTACGTGGCCTCTGAACACTGGGCATTATTCTAGGGCCAAAGGGAATCACAGCACCACGACCACGACGGCCCCTGCGGGGTGGCCTGCCTCTGCCAGTCATTTTTTTTATTCATTTAGTTGTACTATGCGAGCAAGCTACTGTGACACCAGATATGAGTGGCACTGGCAGAAGTTGGCAGAGTAGACGCTGTAGGCCTGACACACGCCTGCAGACAACTTACTGCTATTCTACAGTCAAAATTGTGTTTTTTTTATTATTTAATCTACTATGCCACCAGATATAAGAGTGGTGGCACTGGGCAAGTGGGCACAGTATACGCTATGAGCCTGACACACGCTGGCAGCCAGGCAACTGACTACTATTCTATTGCAGTCAAATATTTTTATTTTTTTAATGTTATCTACTGTGCCACCAAGATAGATGAGTGGTGGGTGGCACTGGGCACAGTGTACGCTGTGCCCTTGACACACGCTGGCAGCCAGGCAACTGACTACTATTCTATTGCAGTCAAAAACATTTTTTTTAAATGTTATCTACTGTGCCACCAAGATAGATGAGTGGTGGGTGGCACTGGGCACAGTGTACGCTGTGCCCCTGACACACGCTGGCAGCCAGGCAACTGACTACTATTCTATTGCAGTCAAATATATTTTTTTTAAATGTTATCTACTGTGCCACCAAGATAGATGAGTGGTGGGTGGCACTTGGCACAGTGTACGCTGTGATCCTGACACACACACGCTGCCTAGCAGGCAACTGCAATTAGATTACAGAGAAAAAAAAGCAGACTGATATACTAGCCCTAAAAAGGGCTTTTTGGGGTGCTGTCCTTACAGCAGAGATCAGATGAGTCTTTCAGGACTGGAGTGAACACTGAAAACACTAGCCTAGCTATAGATTTCCCTATTCAAACAGCAGCAGCTACACTGTCCCTCCTCTCACTAAGACTGCAGGTTCCGAGTGATTCTAAAATGGATGCTGTCCAGGAGGTGGGAGGGTCAGGGAGGGAGGGTATGCTGCTGATTGGCTGGAATGTGTCTGCTGACTGTGAGGTAGAGGGTCAAAGTTTGCTCAATGTTAATTAATAGGAGGCGGATCGAACATCGCATATGTTCGCCCGCTGCGGCGAACGCGAACAAGCAAAAATTGCCGCAAACTATTCACCGGCGAACAGTTCTGTACATCACTAGTGATCAATAATAACATCTAGTTAACATCATTAACCACTTAAGACCCGGACCTTTAGGCAGCTAAAGGACCTGGCCAGTTTTTACGATTCAGCACTGCGTTGCTTTAACTGACAATTGCGCGGTCGTGCGATGTGGCTCCCAAACAAAATTGGCATCCTTTTTTCCCACAAATAGAGCTTTCTTTTGGTGGTATTTGATCACCTCTGCGGTTTTTATTTTTTGCGCTATAAACAAAAATAGAGTGACAATTTTGAAAAAAAAATCTATATTTTTAACTTTTTGCTATAATAAATATCCCCCAAAAATATATAAAAAAATAGTTTTTTCCTCAGTTTAGAAAAATGCATTGTTTACTGTGAAAATGACAATTGCAGTTCGGGAGTTAACCACAAGGGGGGCGCTGAAGGGGTTAAGTGTGACCTCATCTGTGTTTCTAACTGTAGGGGGGTGTGGCTGTAGTTGTGACATCATTGATTGTGTTTCCCTATAAAAGGGAACACACGATCGATGACGGCGCCACAGTGAAGAACGGGGAAGCTGTGTTTACACACAGCTCTCCCCGTTCTTCAGCTCCGGGGACCGATCGCGGGTCTTCAGCGGTGATCGGGTCCACGGGTCCCGCAGTCACAGTCACGGAGCTTTGGACCGGGTCAGGGGGCTGGCGCCCGCGACCCATGGCTGGGCACTTAAAGAGGACGTACCTGTACGTGCTTGTGCCCTGCCGTGCCATTCTGCCGATGTATATATGCAGGAGGCGGTCCTTAAGTGGTTAATTTTAGGGCAAGAAATATGTTGAACAATGCTATACCTGGCTCAAGCTGGGCTTCTCCACTTCTTCCTGGGTGGAAGGCCCAGGTTCGACGTCGGAAGCCTGAGCCTTGGGTGGAAGGAAGCGTTGAAGGAAGAATGGAGAGTGATGGCCTGATTTTACTTTGGTCTAACAGAAACCACAGTCTGTCATAGTACCACAGCCTGGGTACATAAATGTCATCTGCTGCAGCTCCTGATCTCTGGGAATCCTGGACCTTCTTGCGCTGCCTATTATAAGTGCTCCTCATGCCACCAAATTTTGCCTTCAAATATTCAAAAATTTCAGCAATTGATCCAGCGCTGCCTTTCTTTTTTCTTTTATTAGTATAAAAGGGATGTTTTATCTGCCACAGACAGGGCAGCTCCCTGTACTTATCAATGAATAGGAGGAGAAAGTTATTAGGTCAGGAATTTTGTGGTATGACGATCCAAGGAGCAATGGAGGAAACACTGGTCAGCCCTGAAATTGAAGGAGCACAATTAGTACAGAAGGATCAGGAAACTGCTTCTAAAAAGTAAGTATTTGTCCTGTGTTTCTATTATTATTATTATTATTAATATTATTATTATTATTACTTGTGTCAGACTTGCACGTACCTAGTCCAGGGAGCCCGATAGAGCAGAGGAAGGTCTCCCGTACGGATCCGACTCGCAGCCCCTGGAAGTGGGAACAGGAGGCACGGGAGTGTGGAAGGGTATGAGAGCATGGACACTTGTTGCGGTTGAGCAGCTCAGGAGCTGGGTGCAGGAGGAGTAGAAGGTCCTCTCGGGCAGCAGGCAGGCAGGTAGGACCACGGGGGTGGAGCTGGACAGGAGCTGAGTAGAGTAGTCGGGTACAAGCAGAGTCGGCAGCAGTCGGGCAGGCGAGGCACAGAGAGGCAGGCAGGTGCATGGTCAGAACAAGCCAAGGGTCAGATGCAGGCGGAAGACAAGGGGAATCCGGATAAGCAGGCCAAAGGTCAAAAGGTCACAGATCAGGCAGATAACAGGTATAGGGCAACAGAACGTTGAAGATCAGACAGCACTGGCCTGCAGTCTTCCAGGGGTTTAAGTAGACTGTTTGGCGCCAATCACACACGTGCACTCACAATCCAAAGTGTGCTCCAGCGCGCACAGGCGCAAGCACCCGCAGTCCGGGACGCGGACCAGCGGGGACAGGGCCGTGCGCATCGGCGAGTGCGCACCAAGGCGACCAACACCAAGCCCGGAAGGGTGAGTTCTTGCGAGTTGCATTTACAGTTTAAAATGTCAACTTTCAGGTTCGTGGGCACAGTAGTAGGTCGTAGTAAACATTGTTAGTTCGCCCACTAATACAATGTTTTTGGCAGATACAGGTTAACTACATTTGGTCATGCCTATTTGTTTTAAAATAAGTTTAGTACATTGTTGTCTAGATGTGTTTGTAACTAGAATTAAATGCAAACTTGACACTCGGTAGCTGTTTACACATCTGGACTCAGAAGCACTAGTATGGGGCATCAGAACACCCTTTTTAGGGTGTCTCACACAGGTGCTCCAATGGATACTTGGGGTGTCTCCATGTGTGAAACTTGTCCAAAAAAGGTAAGTATTCCTGCTTTGGTAAGGGGAATAAATCATGTCTTTAGATTGGAACTCAAAACAGACAATTGTACCACACTTCCAAGCAGTGTTTCATATTCCTATTTCTGGCCTCAAATATCTGTGTGCTAAGATTTGGGACATCTGAGGACACCAGGAACCCCACACCTCATAAAGAAGGGGAACTCAGCACACCACAACCTGAGAATGTGGAGGGAGGAGGGGTTTATTAAGTGGGCGAATCAGTGTCTGAGACCACAGCTTCAGGCAATAGATGTATGGCTGCATATTTATAATAAATGGTGTGTTTTTTTATTTTAGGTGATGTGGATGTTGTGGTAGAAGAAACTCATTTCATCAGTGCAAGTGCACACATTCTCATCTGGGAGATAATGGTGTGCAATTATGATTTAGAGCTGATAAAGTAAAGCATCAATGATGTTCAAAAAAATGAAGAACGTCATTGATGTTTTAGGCAGAATCTAAACCACACAAAAATTGTACCGTTTTGTTGTGGAATTTTTCTTTTAAATCAAGTTTTAAAGTATTTTAAAAGCCAAATTTTTAAGATGCACACAGTATATCAACATGTGCTATCTGCCATTATGGGATATCAATGTACACGTTTTGTGGGTGAAATCCCTTCCTTGCAACTCAAGTTAATATAGTCCTTCTGCAGGACATGAATTATGGCAGAACAGGTCTCTGGAATAATGATCCCCAGAGCCTGGGGAGAGATGCCTGTCGAGAACCATGTTAAAGTTCCGCAACATGGTGTCTAGCCTTTTTTTTTGTAGTGATGGCTTGCTGCATACAGGTTTCCTGCTTCGTTAATATAGGGGGACAGCAAAGCCAACAAATTGTGAAAAACGGGGTCCGTCATCCGGAGAGAATTCCTGAAATCATCAGGATTATTCTCCTGGATCTCCTGCAACAAAGGCATATGCGAGAATTAGTTACGCTGAAGCAACCAATTCTTTGTCCATGAACTCTTCCCCACCTGTTCATGAACTGGGCTTGGGTCAAAGTAAGAACCCCAACACCAAGCCCCTGCACAGCACAAACTCTACGATGAGTACGTACCCGCAACATGGCTAGAAAATGGTCGGCTGGTCAAAACGGACTAACAGAAAGCACTGAAAACAGAAAGGCCTGAGAAGAGCGAGCTGAAAATCAGAAGCGAGTGGACAAGAATGCACTGAAAACCAGATAGGAACTGACTAATGCACTGAAAAACAGATACGAACCCACAAGCACAATCTGAAAAGCAGTAACGGACTAAAAAGCACAAGGCTGAAAAGCACAAATCATCTCTCACCAAACTTCTACTAACACGAGATTAGCAGAAAGAGCCCAAAGGGTGGTGCAATTGATATTGAACTTCCCTTTTATAGTGCCATCATACGTGTTGTACGTTACCGCGTTCTTGGTGATCAGAATTTCCGACAACATTTGTGCGACCATGTGTATGCAAAACAAGTTTGAGCCAACATCCATCGGAAAAATATCTACGGTTTTGTTGTTGGAATGTCCGATCGTGTGTACGCGGCATTACACTAATACTTTGTTGAAGCACCTTTTGATTTTATTACAGAACTCAGTCTTTTGGGTATTAGCATATAGTCTATTAGCATGGCACATCTTGACTTGGTAATATTGGACCATTCCAAAACTTCTTCTGGTGAAGCCATGCCTTTGTTGATTTGGATGTATGTTTTGGGTCGTTCTAATGCTGAAAGGTGTTCAGTTTTCTAGCAGAAGCCTGAATGTTTTGTGCCCATATTGGCTGGTATTTAGAGCTAGTCACAATTCCCTCTACCTTGACAAAGGCCCCTGTTCCAGCTCAAGAAAACAGCCCCAAAGCTTGATGTTGCCACCACCATGCTTCACTGTGGGTATGGTGTTCTTTTAGTGATGTGCACTGTTGTTTTTGGCGCCAAACCTATCTTTTGGAATTATATCCAAAAAATGTCAACCTTGTTTTCATCAGACCATAACATATTTTCCCACATGCTTTTGAGAGTCTTCAGATGTGTTTTTGCAAAATTTAGCCAGGCTTGGATGTTTTTCTTTGTCAGAAAAGGTTTCCGTCTTGCCACTCTACCCTATAGCCCAGACATATGAAGAACATGGGATATTGTTGTCACATGTACCACACAGCCAATACTTGCCAGATATTTATGCAGCTCCTTTAATGGTGCTGTAGGCCTCTTGGCAGCTTCCTTGACTAGTTTTCTTCTTGTATTTTCATCAATTTTGGAGGGACGTCCAGTTCTTTGTAATGTCACTGTTGTGCCATATTTTTTTCACTTGATGATGACTGTCTTCACTGTGTTCCATGGTAAAATCTAATGCCTTGGAAATTATTTTGTACCCTTGGAAATTATTTTGTACCCTGATACCTTTTAACAATGAGATCCTTCTGATGCTTTGGAAGCTCTCTGCGGACAATGGCTTTTGCTGTAGGATGCGACTAAGAAAATGTTAGGAAAGACCTACTAGAACAGCTGAACTTTATTTGGGATTAATCAGAGGCACTCTAAATGATGGCAGGTGTGTACTGACTCCTATTTAACATCAGTTTGCATGTGATTGCTTAATTCTGAACACAGCTACAACCCCAGTTATAAGAGGCTATGCAAACTTATGCAACCACACTATTATTATTTTTATTTTTTTTTACTTCAGATTTCAGTTTGTTTTTTAATTGAGTTGTACAGTTTATAGGTCACAATAAAGGTAGAAAAAGTTCTGAAATGATTTATCTTTGTCTCATTTTTTTACATGACAGAAACCTGAAATGTTAACAGGGGTGTGTAGAATTTTTATATCCACTGTATATGTTTGTTTTTTTAAGAAGAATGGGATAGATTAGAGTCTGTAATGTAATGTTGAGGGGCTTTTTTATAGTTTTTTCCAGTTCAAAAACCTCCTTGCTGGGCAGGGCCGTCTTAATAGCTTTGTGGGCCCCTGGGCAAAGTAATGCTCTGGGGCCCCTACATTGATGACAGTGCAGGTAAACGGACATCAAGTAGGTAGAAGGCAGACTTCCTCCCCTGTGTATCTATTACTATGAAATCATGGGGCCCCCAACTTCGGGGCAGCGTGGGCTCAAGGACCAGCTGCTTTGGGGAGAGTGCAGGGCCCATGTAGCTGGGGCCCCTGGACAGTGCCCAGGTGTGCCCTCTCATTAAGACAGCCCTGTTGCTGGGTTTGCAAAGAGAGGTAAGGTAACCAATTCAACATGTCACTGTGTCTGAAAGGCCAAATGGTAGTTTACAATGGCTTTTGAGAAGGCGAATGGCAGATGAATTACACAGTTGATAGACTGCGGTAATTTTTTCATAAAAGTGTATGACACATGTCTGAAAAATAATGCACCAGGTCCTATTTGTTGCTGCTACCAATGCACTTTCCACATCTGGATATCTTCCTTCCCACCTTATATTTTGGGTAGATGAGGTACAATTTTATACCACAAATCATTTTTGTTTAAAGCATCAGATAGATGCTTGATGCAGCATAGCTTAGGAATACGCATACAATTAGTCTGTTCCTTGTGTTTCTCTTGTTTCTTCTTTTTTCTATCTGTGACCAGTTGGGGAGATTTCCCTTCAATTCTTGTCATGTTCACAAAAGGAAGTGAGAGAAAAGCAAAAGTGAAGGAAGATCTCCCTTATATTCCTGTTATGGACAACAAGCTTTGGCCACCAAGACAAATGAAGAGAGTGAATTGCTCCAGCATTGACACAGTGTTTTAACCTTTCCCAAAAAATTGGCTTTGTAGTTTTTACTGGTAGAAGCAGTGATGGGGGACCACACAGGAGCACAACCGGGAGACAGAGTTCCCTATAACAAGAATTGCAAATTAACAAGAAGAGCACACATCCATGGGCCCAGCATCCTGAAAGGGATTGGACGCATGGATGGGGGGGGGGCGGGGCGGGCATCCGTGCGCCCTTAATGGACCCTGGTCTTTTCTGATGGACTTGATTTTTGTTTATATTCCACAAGTTCTTTCATTTATATTTTTACAGTCACAAGTATTTTGAGTGCGCAAGTTTTTAGTTTTTTTTTCCATTATAACAGGGATTGCCTGCACAAAGACATTGTAATGATGAGCAGTTATACCAAAGCATGTCATATTTATGCCTTGTACACATGATCGGAATTTCCGATGTAAAAAGTCAGACAGACTTTTTCCATCGGATATTCTGATCATGTGTAGCCCCATCAGAGTTTTTTTATCGGAAATTCCGATGAATTCCATCGGAGTTTAGATATAAAACATGTTCTATTTTTCTCCGATGGAATTCCGTTGTGTGTACGCGGAATTAGAGTTGCTCTATTAATTGCCCTAGGAACACGTAGCAAAGATAGAAACAATAAATAAAACCAACATAGGGTTTTAAAACAACAGGAGGTATAGTTACTTACCTCCTGCTAAACCTTTTGTCCTAATAGTGCTATCACAACTAATTAAACTCCTTAAAGTAGGCTATGACTTAAAGTCCATACAAATTCTCCATTTAAAGGTTTTCTTACCCCAGCACTTCATGTTTCTGATATGACCCTGTTGTACAATGTACTAATATGAGAAAGTATCCTGTTCTCTTTGAATTGCTTCCTTGCAATACTGACCACACTAAGCAGGAGAGCACACCGTGATCAGTTCTCTAGCTATGCTGGGATCTCCATGTACTCTCCTCTATTGATCAGACTTGTTCTGACACGCCCCTGATGCACAGCCATTCACTGACAAAATCAGTGTGCTGCTGCTTCTTCTCCCCCAAGCTCTTATGCAGCTGAGAACAGAGGGAATGTGATCATTTATTAAAAAAAGGTATTTATAATGTGTGTTTTTTTTTATATCTATACAAAAATGGTTTGCCTTAAATTTCTATTTAAATGTAATAGGTTGTTTTAGAAGGTGATCATTTACAATAATTTTAACCACTTAAGGACCGCCTAACGCCGATATACGTCGGCAGACCCGATCCGAAGCTCCGTGACCACGCCCGCGGAACCCACGAACCCGATCGCCGCCGGTGTCCTGCGATCAGGTCACAGGAGCTGAAGAACGGGGAGAGGTGAGTGTAAACACACCTCCCCCGTTCTTCTGTGTGGCAGTGTCACTGATCGTCTATTCCCTGTAATAGGGAATGACGATCAGTGAGGTCACACCTACAGTCACGCCCCCCTACAGTAAGAATCACTCCCTTAGGGCACACTTAACCCCTTAGCGCCCCCTAGTGGTTAACCCCTTCACTACCATTGTCATTTTTACAGTAACAGTGCATTTTTATAGCACTTTTCGCTGTGAAAATGGTCCCAAAAATGTGTCAATAGTGTCACAAAAAAAATCGCTAATCGCCACCATTACTAGTAAAAAAAAAATATTAATAAAAATGCCATAAAACTATCCCCTATTTTGTAAACACTATGGGCCAAATCCACAGCCAGCGGCGCAAATTAAGTTTCTGAAAACTTATGTCATTTAAGTTACGGCGCCCTAAGTTGGTGTCGTAAGTGCCGTATCCACAGCGCATTTGCGCACAAAAATTGCGCCAGCCGTAACCTAAATTCCGAGGCGTAAGGCGGGGTTATGGCAAGTGGGAAGGAAGTGGGCGTGCTTCATTGTAATGAGCCGTGACCCCATGCAAATGAAGGGCCGGCCGTACTGCGCATGCGCGCACGAATCTGCTGCTCACTGCGCATGTGCAGAACTTTGCTGGGCGCAATCAGTGAGATAGGTAAAAGGCCAAGTGTACTTAGTTTGAGGATCGCCCTGTGCTTAAATAGCCCCAGTCAAACACACTTCCCTTGCAAAAGTATTTCCCTGTGTTCCCTTCCATGAGCAATTTGCTTCTGCTCTTAGTTTGTCAGTGTTTGTTGGTAAGTTGTGTGTGATAGAGAAGTGTTGGAGGAGTATTAGATAGTAGTTGTTGTTTGTTTCTGATAAGTGTATTTTTTGTTTGATTGTTTCTGCTAAGTGTTTTTTTTTTTTTTTCTGCTTGGATTTTGTGTTTGTTTTTGACTTTGTAGTAGCTGTCTGCTTGTGTGTGTATTTTTGTGTGTTTGTTGTGTGTGTATTTTTGTGTGTTTGTCCTGTTTGTTTTCTTGTTGCTGGGTGGTGTCTGTGATGGCCCCCAAACGCAGGAAGCTGAATTTTTCTCATGTTGAAAACAAATCCTTGCCAGGTATATCATCCAATATGGAAGATATTTACATGGGCCTGATAGCCGGAACACCTCCCCGGCCCAAAGGAAGAGGATATATGCAAAAATTACAGATCACATAAATGCGACGGGGGGGGGGAGACGAGGACCCCCACTGGCATCAAGAAAAAGATCAATGATCTGAGGAGCGTGGTCCGCAATAAGGTGGCCAAGCTCACTGCCCATAGGAGGGGCACTGGAGGAGGGGGACCATGGCCCATCCGGCTGACTGAGGAGGAATGGGCAGTGGCCCGGTGTTTCGAGCCAGAGCAGGTGGTGGGCCTGCCTGGTTATCAGTCTGATGTTCCTGTGAGGCCAGGTAAGGTTTTTGTTTTTTCTATTTGGTGATTAGCATGTGTGGGTGGGGGAAGGGAAGATGTGCCAAGTGTGTGGATCCTCAAACCTGTGATTGTTTGGTGTCCTCCACAGATGACCAGGAGATTGCTGGCCCATCAGGCCAGGCTGCTGCACCACCCCAAAGACAGGAGGCTGCTGAGGAGTCCCCAGGGGAGGGGAGTGGCCAAACCTCCCCTCATGAGGAGGCTGAGGGGGAGGAGGCTGAGGGGGAGGAGGATGAGGGGGAGGAGGATGAGGGGGAGGAGGAAGAAGATCTCCAGATTGGCCGGGAAATCCTTATTGCCACTGATCTCATGACATTTGAGGATACCCTTGAGGCTAGCCTTGAGGCTCCCCTTGAGGCTCCCCCAGAAGCTACCCCAGAGGCTGGCATTAGTCAGGCCACCATCAGGGGTAGCCCCTCCCACTCCTCCCCCAACAGGCCGCAACCCACAAGGGTCACTCTATCCCCTCCTCCCAGGCCACAAGCCTCAGGGGCAGGCAGGATGGCGACCCAGGAGACCAGGGGGGTGTCTGAGCGTCTGCCGGCCAGTCTGCTGAGGGACAATGCTCAGCAGACCCGCAGTCTGGGTGACATCAAAAAAACTATGACCAAGATGGAGCACAGCCTGGATGTAATGAGGGAGTCACTCAGTGATGTGGCCACAAATTCATTGGGGGTCATCACCTGTTTGTGGTCCCTGCATACCGCCACAACAGGCGTGGCCCAGAAGGTGACTGCCCTCACCCGGGCTGTGCAGGACAACACCCGAGCTGTGCAGGACAACACCCGGGCTGGCCAGGCCAATACGGCTGCCATCACTGTCTGTCTGAACAGGATAGCAGTGGCCTTGGAGGGCAGGCCAGCCGGAGGTCAGACACCAGGGGAGGCTCCTCCCTCCCCTGCTCCCCCCCCATGAAGATACTCCCTCCCCTGCTCACACCCCCCCCCGTGAAGATACTCCCTCCCCTGCTCACACCCCCCCCGTGAAGATCCTCCAGTTGTCCGTGCCCGTGGGCAGCCCAGACGGAGCACTCGCCGCCGGAATTAAATTGCAGGGGTACTTTTGATTTTTTTTTTTTTTTATGAGTTTGTTTATTATACTGTACTTGTGATTTGGTTTATGTGTGTGAATGATGTGTGAATGTGGGGGGGGTGGCATTCCTGATAAAATAAGGGTGTCACCCTCAGTTTTGGTGGAGAAGGGATCCCCAGGACCAGGGAGAAGTGATCCCAGGTTACTGAATGGTGTATGAATGCACAGTGACATAATTGGAGCCGTGGCGTGGCGTTACTGCTCCCAAGTACCAAAGGGGGGGGTACTTGGATCTAATCCAATTCGATGTGCATGTGATGTGTCTGTGCTAGGGACCACAGTGGTGTGCATTCATGCATTCTCATTGTGACATAATTAATGTGCGTTTCCAGAGAAAAAAAACATTCTCAATGTGACATAATTCATGTGCGTTTACTGTGCAAAGCAACATTCTCATTGTGACATTATTCATGTGCGTTTCCAGTGAAAACAAATATTATCATTGTGACATTATTCATGTGCGTTTACTGTGAAAAAATGCCTTCTGCGAGGCGTCTCCTGGCTACTGTGCCCTCAGTAGACCGGGTAGAGTGGGTTAGGGGGGATTGCCTGGGTGGGGGGTCAGGTCAGCACGTAAGTTAATCTCCAGTCCCCTTCTCATGGCAAAGTTGTGAAGAATGCAACAAGCACCGATTAGTTGGCACACAAAGTCTGGGGAATACAACAATGTACCCCCAGTCTTGTCCAGGCATCTGAAGCGGGACTTCAGCAGCCCAAATGTGCGCTCCACAACTGCCCGGGTGTGAATATGAGCATCGTTGTAGCGTTGCTCTCCTGGGGTTTGGGGGTTCCTGAATGGGGTCATCAGATGTGGTCCCAGGGCATATCCAGAGTCACCTGGAAGGGAAAAGACAGGAGGATATTAGTCATGCATGTGCCCCTTGTGATGTCTGCATCATGGGGGGGACATACCTGACACCCATGTCACTCACCAATCAGCCAGCTGTCTCCATACACGTTCAGCTCCAAATCTCGAGATATGTTGGTCTGCCGGAATATATAGCTGTCATGGCACAAACCAGGAAATTTGGCACAGACATGCCAGATAAGGCCATGGGCATCTACAATCACCTAGACATTTATGGAATGCCAGTTTTTGCGATTCCGGAACAGGTGCTCTGTCTCATGGGGGGGGCTGTAGTGCCACATGGGTACAGTCAATGTGATAAAAGTCCGCCATGGTCTTCAATCGCTGGTCCTCCTGGGTGGGCTTTTGAAATTGATTGCCCATGCGTCTTAGTATTGCAGGGACTACTTGATGGACACACCTGCTCATCGAGGACTGTACCATCCCAGCCAGACCTCCACATGTTCTTTGGAAAGACCCAGTGGCAAGAAAATGCAGGGTTGCCATTACTTTGATGTGAGGTGGCAGGGCATGGGATCGTTGGGTTGGGGTGGTGAGATCATCCTGCAGGATTCGGGTTAATTCCAGGATGGCTTCCTGGTTAAAGCGGAAGTTGCCATAGACCTCAGAAGCAGTCATGCCAAAGAGATCTTGGCGTGGGCAGTATACCCTCTCCTGTGCCCTCCTCCTCCTCCTCCTCCTCTGTGCCCTCCTCCTTCTTTGCGCCTGTAATGTAGCGAGTGCCATTAGAATCATGGATGGGCCAGGCATTTTGGCAGTCAGATTGAAGTCCAGCAAAGATGTGTTGTCAGCTCTTCCTCAATGCTGTTGCTTCAGCAGACCTTTACAGGGCAGGTGTAAAATTAGGGCTGCTTTTATAAAGTCTAATTTTGCTCCAGGAAACTAACAGGTGCGCACAGGGCGTAATCTACGGCGCACAGGGCGTAATCTACGGCGCACACACTTAATTTTGTGGATCGCCCTATCTCCCTCATTTGCATCTTTGCCTATCAAAAAAAGCGGCGTGACTAGCGTAATTTGCGTCAGAGGATGCGCCGGTGTAATTATTTTAGGTAGGACGGAAAAAACTGAATTTTCGTTTTGAGGATCGGGCACAAAGATACGCGCGGTGTAAAATTAGAAATCTCGAGTTAAGTCGGCGCATCTGCTTTGTGGATTTGGCCCTATAACTTTTGCGCAAACCAATCAATAAACGCTTATTGCGATTTTTTTTTTACCAAAAATAATTTTTATATATTTTTTGGGGATATTTATTATAACAAAAAGTAAAAAATATTGTTTTTTTCTTCAAAATTGTCGCTCTATTTCTGTTTATAGCGCAAAAAAATAAAAACGCAGAGGTGATCAGATACCACCAAAAGAAAGCTCTATTTGTGGGAAAAAAGGACGCCAATTTTTTTTGGGAGCCACGTTGCACGACCGCGCAATTGTCAGTTAATGTGACGCAGTGCAGAATCGCAAAAAAAGGGCAAGGTCCTTAACGTGCATAATGGTCCGGGTCTTAAGTGGTTAATACTTAAAGCATTTCTAAATCCAAGAACAAAAATATATTCTATTGTGCACTACCGGCCCTTAAATGTGGTGTCTGTATTATTTTTCTTATTTTTATTTGTTTTGCTTTATTTGTACCTGGTGATCCTTCCAGTTGCTTACATCCCGACCTAAGGTGACAACACTCACTAGCTATCTATAATCGGCCAATATTTGAAAGACTGGTGTGGTTCAAAACACTTTGGGCCAGATCCACAAAAGGGATACGCCGGCGTATATACTGATTCACAGAATCAGTTACGCATAGATATTCCTAAGATCCGGCAGTTGTAATTGTTTTACACTGCCGGATCTTATGCCGCGTACACACCATCACTTTATGTGATGAAAAAAAAATGAAGTTTTTAAAAACGTCACTTTAATTGACCGTGTGTGTGGGAAAACGTCGTTTTATGTCTTGTAAAAAACGACCAAAAAAAATTGAAGCATGCTTCAATTTTATGTGTCGTTTTTCAAAAGTGCACTTTTTACTTCACAGAAATTGACCGTGTGTAGCAAAAAACGTTGTTTTCTAAGACGTTTTTTCATCCACGCATGCCCAGAAGCAAGCTTCAATGGTAAAACGTGGTGGAACGTAACCTCACTTTGCAAGATCATTGTGAGAAAACGATGGTGTGTAGGCAACTTCGTCTTTGAAAATTGAAGTTTCAAAAACGTAGTTTTTTACTTCACAGAAAGTGTCGTTTTTTTTCATCACATAAAGTGATGGTGTGTACGCGGCATCAGGATGCAGTACCGCGGCCGCCGCTGGGGGGAGTTCGCGTCGTAATCCAGCGTCGGTTATGCAAATGAGGAGTTACGTCGATCCTCAAAGCTTTTTCGCGTTCGCTATGTCGCCGCTACGTTAGTTTCCCGTCGATTAGTTACACTTTTGTGAGGCAGCCCTACTTTTACACAGCAGGCGTTCTGCTGTGTAAAGTATGGCCATCCTTCCCGCGTCAAATTTTTAAACTTTACGTCGTTTGCGTAAGCCGTACGGGAATACTGAAATACGTTACGCGCTGTTCAAAAAATGACGTCACGTCGCGCAATGCACGTCGGGAAAAAAGCGCCGGGAGCATGCGCAGTACGTCCGGCGCGGGAGCGCGCTTAATTTAAATGGGACTCGCCCCATTTGAATTGGCCCTCCTTGCGCCGGACGGATTTGAGTTACACCGCCGCAAATTTCCAGGTAAGTGTTTTGTGGATCGGTACCTAACTTAGGAAATTTGCGGCAGTGTAACTTAAATCTAAAAAGTTACGTTGCGCTGCCGGGCTGTGGATCTGGCCCTTTGTTCTTAGGTCAATTATTTTAAGATGCCATTTACATTGCAGTAACATTGGAGTTAACACACACAGAAACGCACTATACAAAGTGTTCATGTGTTACCATGCCATTCATTGTCAATCGTACCCCAACACACAAATGCAATGCACCTGCATCCATTGTATCCATTGTATCATTAAGGTCCATAATGGTACACTGCATTCATCTGAATAGGCTGCCTGAACCCAACCCAAGTGCAAACTACAAGTGCAAAGTGAACCTGAAAGTGCACTTGGAAGTGCAGTCACTGTAGATCCAAGGGGGACATGCAAGGAAAATAAAAAACAGCATTTTAGCGTGCACATGATTGGGTGAAAAAATCAGCAGAGCTTCCCCTCATTTCAGATCTACCCCTCAGATTTACAGCGACTGCACTTCCAAGTGGACTTTCAGTGCAATTTCAAGTGCACTTTGCATTGTAGTTTGCACTTGTAGTGCAAAGTGGATTTTCCTTTTGTAAATATCCCCCTCAATCTCTATGTCATTAGCCCTAAACATTTAAGCAATGCCGAAACTGTAGTATGCACATGTTTTTCCTCCATTTGTATCACTTCCATGTACCTGTTGATCCTGCCAGTCCATTAAAAGAGCACTAAATTTCCTGTGGAATGTCAACACTTTCTGGACGGCATTGAAATTGCCTGTGCATTGTGTGTCCTCTGTTGCTTCTCTGATCATCAGCACTACGTTATGTCGGCACTTTCTCTGATGGAATTGTGTTCTCATGCAGTAGAAAGTTATATAAGTGCCAAGGGCAGAGCAGCTCCTACAGCTCATCCCCTTCCTCCAGCCTCACTTTGGCTTTTTAGGAGAGGCAGAGGGCTGTAAGTCATTTCCTATCTTATTTTGGTCCCCCGAAGGCTAATGATTAAAAGTTACATGGCTACATATAAACTGATAAAAAAAAATAGGGTAACTGTATGTTTTTGTTTTGTTTTGGCAGAGACCGACAGAGCAATGTTGGAGGTGTCATTTGAGTTTTTTTGATGTATGTACCGTCAATGTAAATATGCCATATACTTTAAAAGTGACATGTCTTTGTTTTTCTGCTACAGTTGTATAAAGCTGTTTTCTATATTAATGGTTAAATGTTGATGCGATTGTAGTGTAGATTTGTAATTTTAGGTAAGTGAATCTACCAAAAGTGTGCACATTTTGGCAATATTATATTAATATTAAAAAGATTTAAAAACGATTTAAATCAGATTATCATGTGTTGATGTGGTATCTGTATTCATCCTGATTTGAATAAGGTCATAGTCATGTTTACATTGCTAATTCTCTGGTATAAAAGGTCGGTTCTAGGTGCAGAAGGTTTAAGATGCAGGATCAAATATGTCTATGTGGATGACAGTAAGAAACTAACCATGGATCAGATTCCTAACACCAGCTGTTTCCCTCTTTTCAATCCACAGTGCCTCAAGTCTAAGATGTACATCAGGTGACCTGCCATTACAGTTAAGGGCACATGCTCCTAAGATCTAGGTTCAGCATGCAATTTATATTGAGCTTACGTGTAATGGAACAATTGTGGCACCTAGTGGACACACGTTTACTTCTTACTATTCATTTGGCAATCATCTTACATTTCAGATAGGGATTCTGAGATACTGTTATTGATACATAGATAGATAGATAAATGTAAAATAATAAAATATCTATGTATCGATCAAAGCTGTCCCGCCTTATTTATAGTAGGTGAGGTTAAAAAAAGACATCAAGTCCAACCTATGAATTTGAAACAGAAACAAAATGAAATCACTTTCACCATAAGGAGGTTATTTGGCCTTAAAGTATAAATGATTTACCAAAATAAATGAAAAATACAAAGGGGAAGATTCACTAAAACTGATGAACACAGAATCTGGTGCATAGTAGCTAATCAGCATCTAACTTCAGTTTGTTCAGATATGCTTTTACTAATGGACCATGCAAAAAATATGTTGATAGGTAAACACCTAGAAGTGACAACAGCTGTAATTATCTACCTCAAATAGTACTTCAGCTGTCTCCAAGGCTGGGTTATGCAACATGCCCATAGAAAAGACATGTTTAGATGGCATCTTCACAACTCTCCTTAATTGCCATTAAAGGAGTTGTAAGGGCAGAAGATTTATCTTTTTTAAATGCATTCTATGCATTAAGATAAAAAACCTTTTTGTGTGTAGCAGCCTCCCAGCACCCTCTAATCACTTATTCTCCTCCTGATTGGCACAGACAAAACAGCGGCACCATAGGCTCCCGTTGGCTGTCAATGAAAGTCAATTAGTCAATCAGGGGCGAAAGGGGCGAGGCCAAGTCGGGGCTCCATGTCTGAATGGGTTCTCCTATAGCAAGCTGCTTGCTGTGGGGGCACTAAATAGGAGGGAGGGACCAGGAGCAGCGAAGAGGGACCGGAGAAGAGGAGGATCCAGGCTTCTCTGTGTAAAACTGACTGCAAAGAGGAGGTAAGTTTTTTTTTTTTTAACAAGACTTTACAATCACTTTGCCTAAACAAAAATGTATAGTTAATGGCGACAGACAACTGTACATAAAAATTTTCATAGGCAAAACTATAAAAGCCTTTACAGCTTGTCAGAGTAGAGTTAATCGTGAATGATGGCCCTACAATTTCACTCTCACATTCATGGTGATACCTCACATGTGTGGTGCAATCACTGTTTACATAAGCGTGTGGAACAGACCTGGTAATACACTATATTACCAAAAGTATTGGGACAACCGCCTTTACACCCACATGAAATTTAATGACATCCGACTCTTAGTCCGTAGGATTCAATATTACACACTTACATCCAAATCTTAAAAAAGTTCAGAAACTGCCACCTTGGCATACTTAGGCATAACCTAATTCTTTAGGGTTCACTATTCCCTTTTTACTAGCGAAACCTCTTAGGCCTTGTATACACGGTCGGACAAAACCGATGAGAATGATCCGACGGACCGTTTTCATCGGTTCACCGCTGAAGTGGCCTGATGGTCTGATGTGTGTACACACCATCAGTTCAAAATCCGATCGGGTCAGAACGCGGTGACGTAAAACACACAACGTGCTGAAAAAAACAAAGTTTAATGCTTCCAAGCATGCGTTGACTGGATTCTGAGCATGTGCGGGTTTTGAAGCGATGCTTTTCTGTACTAACCATCGGTTTGGTCGATCGGCAGCGGTCCATCGGTTCGAAGCGTGTTTTAAAATTTTGGACTGAAGGACAACAGACCGATGGCCTATACATACGGTCAGTTTGGTCCGATGAAACTGAACTTCGGTTCATTCTCATCGGTTTTGTCCGACCGTGTGTACAGGGCCTCAGAGAAGCTCTAGATGACAATGCAGAATTAATCCATCATATACCTACCAGTCTGACAGAAAAGTAGACTAGTTAAAGCAAGGAGGTAAAGGCAGTGGAGGAATAAAGTGAGACAGTCAGATTTCAAGGGCCTTGGAGTGCTTGATTTTAAAGTAACAGCTGGAGAGGAGAAGGAGCAGTGCAAGACTCCTGTATTGTGAAAGTAAGTCAGTATAAGGAGGAGGGTTCTGAAGGTTGCAGAATGGCTGATGAACCAATCTCAGAATATAAGTAAGCCAGTATGAATCCTATAATGGAGAGATAAGGGAATATCTGTCCATATTTTTAAATGGAAACAACATCCTGTTGCAGAGATTTCCCATTATTTTCTGCCCTGACAGGAGTAAGGGGAAAACAGTATGTAATAAAAAAAAACAATTAACGTTCTAACCCTATCCTGCTTTATCCAAAATTAAATATGAATTCCAGGCGTGGTATATGTTATATACATAATTACATTGGTCCAAGCAGAACCAATGTAGCTATATATCATAGCTGGCCGATGACCCTGGATCGCCCTTGGTCAGCTGCACTGCATGGGTGCTATTCAGAGAATGCTTTGACGTCATAGAGAGCATAACACCACAGCGCCGTCTTTCCATCTTCTCCAATCAGAGAATGCTTTCATCTAATGCACAACATTCTTTGAATGGTGCCAATGCTGAGTGGCCAGCCTCCTGTGTTCACAGTGTATCAGGCTGGCCACCCAGCAGGGAACCTAGAAGCAAATTGAAAACACTGGAGTAGCATTGTCTACAACAGTGATTTCCAGCTTCTAGGGGCAGGGCTTTTTTTTCAGGGGGAACTTGGGGGAACCACCACCACCTCTGGCTCAGACCCTTTGGTGCCTGCTCACCACAATCACTTGTAAACACAGAAGTCGCGTTTCTGTGTTTACAAGTCACAGCTTTTTAACCCCCTGAACTCTGTATGTAATGCAATTCTGGTATTTAATGCCCCTTTAAGACCCTTCTACTGTTTGTGAATACTGAACGGGTCGTGGTTGAGTTCCTGCACCTATTTTCTGAGAAAAAAAGCTCTGTCTAGGGGTATTAACCAAGTATGGGATATACATAGATGCATTGGTCCAAGCAGAGCCAATGGCCCAGATTCACAACCGAGATACGACGGCGTATCTCCAGATACGCCGTCGTATCTCTGAGTTGCGCCGTCGTATCTATGCGACTGATTCTTAGGCCCCGTACACACGGTCGGACCGAACTGATGAGAATGAAGCGAAGTTCAGTTTCATCGGACCAAACCGACCGCGTGTATAGGCCATCGGCCTGTTTTCCTTCGGTCCAAAATTTTAAAACATGCTTAAAAACCGAACCGATGGACCGCTGCCCCATTGGACCAAACCGATGGTTAGTACAGAAAAGCATCGGTTCAAAACCCGCGCATGCTCATAATCAAGTCGACGCATGCTTGGAAGCATTGAACTTCGTTTTATTCAGCACGTCGTGTGTTTGACGTCACCGTGTTCTGACCCGATTGGATTTTGAACTGACGGTGTGTACACATATCAGGCTGTACGGCCACTTCAGAGGTGAACCGATGAAAATGGTCCAACGGACCAGTCACATCAGTTTGGTCCGACCGTGTGTACAAGGCCTTAGAATCAGTTACGCATAGATATCCATTAGATCCGACAGGCGTAAGTCTCTTACGCCGTCGGATCTAAACCAGATTTTTTTTTTAACGCTAGGTGGCGCTTCCGTCAAATTCCTAGTCGAGCATGCAAATTAGCTAGATACGCAAATTCCCGAACGTACGCGTGGCCGACGCAGTAAAGTTACGACGTTTACTTTAGGATTTTTCCGGCGTAAAGTTGCCCCTTCTATGTGAGGCGCAGACAATGTTAAGTATGGCCGTCGTTCCCGCGTCGAAATTTGAAAAAGTTACGTCATTTGCGTAAGTCGTCCGTGAATGGGGATGGACGTCATTTAAGTTCACGTCGAAACCAATGACGTCCTTGCGACGTCATTTGGAGCAATGCACACTGGGATATTTTACGGACGGCGCATGCGCAGTTCGTTCGGCACGGGGAAGCGCTTGATTTAAATGATACACGCCCCCTACCAGCCAAATTTGAATTCCGCTGGGTGATTTACGATACGCTGCCGCAACTTACACGGGCAAGTGCTGTATTCTCAAAGCACTTGCTCCGTAAGTTGCGGAGGCGTAACGTAAATCAGATATGTTACGGCCGCACAATTTTGCGTGGCTGTACGTGAATCTGCCCCAATGTATCTATGTTAATATATACCATACTTGGAATTCTTAAAACACTTTGTGAAAAAAGAGTTGTGCTTAAAGCGGTGGTTCCCCCTAAAACAAATTTCTAACAATAGATTCGTAAGACCCGTTACACTGCGGGTAGGCTGGTTTTGTTTTTGTTTTTTCGTACATACCGAGATCTCGCCGTTTCGTCCCTTGGCGGTGGGCATTCCTAGTTGATTGACGTTTCTCCGACGGGCGCATACTGCGCGTCACGACTTTCCGACAGAAGCCGAACGTCATTGCGCAAGCGCCGTATAGAGTCGGCTCTATACGGCGCCTGCGCAGCGACGTTCGGCTTCTTTCGGAAAGTCGTGACGTCACGTATGTGCCCGTCGGAGAAACGTCAATCAACTAGGAACGCCCACCGCCAAGGGACGAAACGGCGAGATCGAGGTATGTACTAAAAAACAAAAACAAAAGCCAGCCTACCCGCAGTGTAACGGGTCTTACGAATGTATTGTTAGAAATTTGTTTTAGGGGGAACCACCCCTTTAAAGTAAATGTGAAATACAGGCAAATATACAAATCGCAACTTTACATGTAAAGCTGAGTTGTGACCAATCTCTTCCCGCTTTCCAAGCTTCTCTACTGGTAAGTGAGGCCACCCATGAGATTAAAGGACCAGTAGGCAAGCAGAAGGGGCCTAAACTTAGCTGTACAAAAAAGTACTTTGTATATGAAGCATATTTCAAGACTGGGTCCTATGCCTAAAACGAGCCCTGGAAAATAAACTGTTCATTATAAGTAATTCTACAGCACTACTTGGCAGTTGTATAGGTTTATACATAATTTCTTTATGTATTTATTATGATCAGGACTAAATAATAATATTTAAAAACATTTCTACTTTCTGACGTTTCATTATATATGAAATTTTGTATATTCACAATTAGATTTTTTGTAGCAGCAGGTAAAGCTTCCATGTCTTTTCCCCATATTTACAGACCTGTGTGTTGCAGGTTTCTTTGTTTTTTTTTTTAACCACTTCTCTACTTTGGCCCCGTACACACGATAGAATCCATCCGCAGATAAATCCCAGCAAATGGGTTTCTGCAGGTAGATCCTATGGTGTGTACACGCCAGCGGATCTGTTTCCGCGGAGAAATCTCCTCTGGGATGGATTCCAGCAGATCGGATATTTGCTGACATGCACAACAAATCCATCTGCTGGAATCCATTCCAACGGATGGATCCGCTCGTCTGTACAGACTCACCGGATCCATCCGTCCAAAGGGATTCCCCGCACGCGTCGTAATGATTTGACGCATGCGTGGAATTCCTTATATGACAGCGTCGCGCCCGTCGCCGCGTCATAATCGCGGCGACGTCATCGCCAGAGGATTTCCGCGCGGATTTCAATGCGATGGTGTGTACACTCCATCGCATAGAAATCTGCGGAAATCTTTGAGAGGATTTATCCGTGGAAACGGTCCGCTGGACCGTATCCGCGGATAAATTCTCTCGTGTGTATGGGGCCTTTGGGTGTTTTTCAGATTTGGTGTTTACAAGACTAAAACATTTTTTTTTGCTAGAAAATTACTTAAAACCCACAAACATTATATATTATTTTTTTTCTAATACCCTAGAGAATAAAATGGCGATCATTGCAATACTTTTTGTCACACCATATTTGCGCAGCGGTATTACAAGCGCACTTTTTTTGGAAAAAAAACACCTTTTTGAATTAAAAAATAAGACAGCAATAAATTTGGCCCAATTTTTTTATATATTGTGAAAGATAATGTTACGCCGAGTAAATGGTACCCAACATGTCACGCTTACAAATTGCGCCCGCTCGTGGCATGGCGTCAAACTTTTACAGAGTAGGTCTAGGGCTATAATTATTGCTCTCGATCTAACGATCGCGGCGATACCTCACTTGTGTCGTTTGAACACCGTTTTGCGGGTGCTACTCACGTATGCGCTCGCTTCTGCGCACGAGCTCGTCGAGACGGGGCGCTTTAATTTTTATTTTATTTTTTCTTATTTCTTTTTATTTATTTTATTATTTTTTACACTGGAAAAAAAAAATTATCACTTTTATTCCTATTACAAGGAATGTAAACATCCCTTGTAATAGAAAAAAGCATGACAGGTCCTCTTAAATATGAGATCTGGGGTCAAAAAGACCTCAGATCTCATATTTAGACTAAAATGCAAAAAAAAAAAATTGAAACTGTCATTTTTTCAAATGACAAAAAAAAAAAATGTTTCTTTAAGAGGCTGGGGGGGACTGACGTTTTGACGTCACTTCCGCCCAGCAGAGCTATGGGGACGGGCGAAGGAGATTTTTCCTTCAGTCTCGTCCCCAGTTAGCAGCCGAACGCACCCGATCTCCTCCGCCGCTACTGACGGCTACGGTAAGCGGCGGAGGGCGCGGGAGAGCGGCGGGAGGGGGGGCCCCTCTCCCGCCACCGATAACGGTGATCTCGCGGCGACTCCGCCGCGGAGACCGCCGTTATCGTTAACAGAACCGCTGACACTAAAGATGGATACCTCGGTTGTGGCAGCAGCTGCTGCCGTTACCGAGATATCCATCTTTAAAGTTAGGCCGTATAAAGACGTACAGCGGTTTGGAAGTGGTTAAACAACTCTGTAGCTGAAACTGAAACTTGCCGACTAGAAGATGCAAAGGTGAGTATAATTTAGTTTATACTATTACAGGGGATGTATTTTCTAGGTATTTCTTGTTGGTGAAAATACATTTCAATCTAAAACCTCATAGTTCCTTATCTTGGAATGAGGTGTGGGGAACCCACCTGGTCCTTTAAGAGCTATGGGCGGAAGTGACGTTTGACGTCGCTTCCGCACTCCCATGCTATGGAGCCGAGCATGGGCCATCTTCCCCTTAGTCGGAAGCCAAGCATCCACGGGAGAGGACGCGATCGTCTTTGCTGCTACCGCTAAGTGGTTAAGTGGCTCCTGCTGCTATCAATCAAATGCAGTGAGGAGGAAGCAGGGGGCGGGACTAAGCCCTGCTGTGTGTGTCTCTATATTGCGGCTCCATAGACATACAGAAGTGAGCAAGCACTCTGTGCACTCAGAGCAAACTGCTTGCTATGAGTGCACACAAAAAAGAGGAGGGGCCAAGATTTCCAGCGGGGCACCCCAGAAGAGGAGGTTCGGGCCATGGCACAGAGCAGGTGAGTATATTGCAACATGTTTAATATTTTAATAAACTAAAAATCAACTTTAGTAGCTGTTTAGGTTATTCAAGTATAGATCAAAGCCCTAGCTTGATAATGTTTGGTTAGATAAAGTACAATCTATCATAAACAATTGTGTTTTATTTTCATAAAATATTTTTACAACTTCCTTTTTTTGTATCTTGGTACTATTGATCACCTCTACCGTTCTTTCCGCCACTTCCTGCATGCGTGCACTCATGACAGCGTTGGCTGTACATCATTGCTTAGGACCATATTCCTGATTTTTAAAATAGGCTGACCATGTCTGTAAAATGTGTGTCAATGCAACTGCTGGTAGCCTCAACCTAGTGTGCATGTGACAGGTTGACAACAGAAAAGCTAATTTAGCAGACATTATCACCTCATAACATGATGTGTCTAAACAAGGGATTTCATTTTAGGATTCCCAGGTAATATTTTAGGAAATATGCAGATTTAATGCCAGCCATTTCTGCTCAGCTGTTCCATTCAGAGAAGCTGTACCACCGCCTCTATGAATGAAATGTGATTAAAAAATGAATGGAGAGGGTGGACCCATCAATCATTCACCCGTCCTCCATTCATAGATCCTGTTTCATTTATCAAAGCCGTAGTACCGTCCTCTATGACAGGAGCATCTGGGTGGAAAGGGTGGACATAGTTGAGCACTCTTGATGAGAGCCTGTCAATTTTATTTATTTTTCTATTTCAGGTAAACTTAATTTTTAAATAGGAACTCAGCACCTCCAATAGGCCTACTGCATACATTGTTAATTATATTTAATAAAATATATAGCAATATATTCTTGAGTTTGGTTGTTCGCTACCTCCTTAAATGCGATCACAATGATAGATTTACTTTTCTAAACGTTGATACCTTTATTTGTCAGCACTTGCCAAAACACACACACTGAACAGATATCATCATAACTACATAAACAAAAATATCGGTATTGCAATGTGTTTCAACAAGAGCTGACATAAAAAATGACTTCACTCCCCTGGCAGTGGTGTTTATAGCAAGTAATGATCCATTGTTTCAAATGAATGTGAATATTTCCTGGTTCTCTTCTACCAACGGAGTCATTATTAATCTTTTTGGCCTGTGTATATTCATTAGATTAACACTCAGAATGTGGTGTTGTTTATTGTCTGCACTGTACACATTATAACACTGAACAGACAAGATGAATTTGACAGCTAATGTAAAAATTACAGAAGGCAATACATCTTGGATTTACGTGGAACACCAACATGAAACTTAATCAATAAAATCTTAAGTTAGGTATTGTATGAAATGGCACATCATTCATTACTGGGGGTTGGCGGAAAACTTGATTTACTGGGTTGATGTATCGACCTTTCACCTGCAAGACCTAGTTTCAAATCCAGTTCCATCCAAAGTGACTAAAGATTCCTCTAGTCTGACAGCTCTAAATGGATATTGTTGCAAAAGATTTATGTTTACACAGTTTAATATATGGCATGTAGGCTATGCTCGAAATATAGCAGGGGAAGTTTTGACAGGGTTAACATCCACTGTGTAAATCTATGGAGTGATTAGCATCTTTTTCTTTATGAAAACAACATATAATGTTAAAAATATTACACCAAACACAAAATAATGTGTCTAGGGCGACCCTGTGAATTAATACAGTCTGTCATACACTTCTGCATTAAAGTAACCATAAACTGTACAACAAAAGAGGCTTAACCAAAAACTAGCATTGCTCCTGGATTCTTTCAGTGCATTAGGTATAAAAATTGCTTCATTGGTATTCTTATTTATTCTTAATGACAACATTAGGATCCATTGATCACAAAGTCAATGTTATTGATTTTGCAGGCTACCATCTGCTTCTACGTCTTGTCATTTTACAAACAAAGTATTAAAGATATTTTGCATGTGAATGTTGAATGTGGTTAAAAGTAAATCTGTGTGACCTGGACATTCAGCAGATTTAGCATTCTGAACAACAGAAATGTATTTTCATGTGTCATTCATGAAGAATTAGGTGTCTAGCTCAGCAGTTAACCGCTCTTCACACCAAGTGCTGTCCTGTATGTGGATGTCAATATGCTGCGAAAGTATCATTTACATACAGTATATGTGTTGAAAAAATTGTTAGTTTATAATAATGCAGCAGGGTTGTAGCCAAGAGAAGAACGTAGTGCAACACTTATAATGGTTATAAAGGCACTTTGGTCTGGAGGACTTGCTCTCTAGGTGGCAGGGCGAGATCCCGGATCTGGATTCAGAGGACTGGGAGGATGCCTGGGAATATCCTTTCTTACAGCTCATTTCTGTTAGAGATCGGTTAAAAAATGTAAACTGCTTCATAGAGTCTATTTGTCACCCCAAAGATTATCCAAAATTTACCTGAATTTCTCCTCCAACTGTTGGAAGTGTGATATGGCAAATGCCGACTTCAACCATATGTTGTGGTCCTGTCCCAGAATCCAGCTCTTCTGGGCGGAGGTCACGACCTTCATTGAAACCTTGACCTTGATTCATGTTCCCCTGAATGTATCGGTCTGTGTGCTTGGTCTGGTGGTCTCCTTGGCCCACCGCCGAGCAACCAGAGCACTAATAGGACTTCTATTTTACGCTAGGAAGGCTCTACTCATTAAATGGAAACAAACGGAGGTACCTTCTTTGAATACATGGAAATCGCTGATCAACTCGGTGGTGCCACTGTACAAAGAGGCCTATCTCGTCAGATGCTGCCCAGCTAAGTTTGACAATATTTGGAGGGTATGGGTTGATTCAGACATCACAATCGCAACACAATAGGTATTGTTCCCATTGACTGTCTATTTCAGCTAGCAGTTTTGGAGGAGTGAGGCCCTAGTTTTGCCATTATCTGACGGTTCTCCTAAATGCGCTATCCTCAACCTCAGCAGCTCTTCCCGATGTGGTCACCTGAAATACATGACACACTATCCTCTCCCTATCCTTCCAATCTTAATGACACAAGTAGTTTAAGTTGTAGTAGTTATATAGATGTGATAAATATATAGGGTTGTTTTAATGGTTGTTACCTCAGCTGGGGTATGTCCAGAGCCTGTAATATGTAACTTTTGCTTTTTGTTTTATTTTCATGCAATTTTAATAAAAAGTATAAAAAAAACAAATGGTTGTAAAGGCAGACATTTTTTTTATCTTAATGCATTCAATGCATTAGGATAAAACAGCCTTCTGTGTGCAGTATCCCCCCTCAGCCCAATCCTTACCTGAGGTCAAACTAGATGCCCGGGACTCTCCTACTCGTTGGCTGAGACAGCAGCGCTATTGGCTCTCGCTGCTGTCAAAGTCAGTCAGCCAATAAGAAAAGAAAGGGGGTGAGGCCAGGCCGCTGCTCCATGTCTGAATGAACACAGGGAGCTGTGGCTTGGCTCAGGTGCCCCCATAGCAAGCTGCTTGTTGTGGGGGCACTCAATTGGAGGGAGGGGCCAGGAGTACCGTAGATGGACCAGAGAAGAGAAGGATCTGGGCTGCTCTGTGCAAAAACACTGCACAGAACAAATAAGTATAACATGTTTGTTATTTTTCACCAAAAAAAACAAACAAATGGCAATTTAGTATCACTTTAAAGAAGCAATAATTATACTTCTTTTTATTGCCATTGTTCGACTGCCATTCATCCACTGATCTGCGATAACATACTGCCAGTGATTCTAGGGCTCATAAGAGAGTTTAGTTTCTAAGTGAAGTCCGATAGAAGAAAGCTACATCTTTATTTGGACAAAAAGTAACCCAGCTTAACTTATAACCATAGCTATAGCCACAAAAGAGCTTGACCATTTTGGAACTTGTTCTGGTGTCTCTGCTGAATATCTGACATGGGGTCCAGGAGCCTTAACAGATTTTAGCAAATAAATGTCAATAAAATGTTAATTAATGCTTAAAATTACCCTGTCATAGGGGGGCCGGGATCTGGGGGTCCCCTTTGTTACAAGGGGACCCCAGATTCTGATAAGCCCCCCGTCCACAGACCCCCACAACCACCAGGCAAGGGTTGTGGGGATGAGGCCCTTGTACCCATCAACATGGGGACATGGTGCTTTGAAGGGTCACAGACCCCCAAAGCATCCTCCCCATGTAGAGGGCATGTGGCCTGGTATGGTTCAGGAGGGGGGCCGCTCTCTCGTCCCCCCCTTTTCCTGCGGCCTGCCAGGTTACGTGCTCGGATAAAGGGTCTGGTATAGATATTTGGTGGGAACCCCACGTCATTTTTTTTATTTGACGCAGGGTTCCCCTTAATATCCACACTAGACCTGAAGGGTCTGGTAATTGAATTTGGGGGGCCCCCAAGCATTTTTTTTTTATCAATGACTATCAATGACTTTTCTCTGTATTGCCGGGAGCCGACAATTCATTATAGCCGCAAATACTTTTAAATTCGTTTTTTTCCTTCAGAAATTACACTTTGTGCAGGGACAGTTCTAAGCATGGGAAACAAGCGCTACTTTACAGGCATACTATACGCACCCCCTAGGTACGAAATTTAAAGGAATATTTCATTTTTATTGTTTCACTTTAAGAATTATTAACCACTTGCCGTCGCTGCACCGCCGAAATACGTCCACAAGGTGGCTCTCCTAGGCGAGACCACGTAAATGGACGTCCTGCCTATTAGCCGCCACTAGGGGCGCACGCGCGCCGCCGGAGGCGCGCGCGCGCGCCCCCGACTCCCGTGCGTGTGCCCGGCGGGCGCGATCGCCGCCGGGCACACACGATCGCTCGGTACAGAGCGGGGAACGGGAGCTGTGTGTGTAAACACACAGCTCTCGTTCCTGTCAGCAGGGGAAATGCTGATTTTCTGTTCATACAATGTATGAACAGAAAATCAGTGTTTCCCCTAGTGAGGCCACTCCCCCCCCCACAGTAAGAACACACCCAGGCATACTTAACCCCTTCCCCGCCCCCTAGTGTTAACCCCTTCACTGCCAGTGGCATTTTTATAGTAATCTAATGCATTTTTATAGCACTGATCGCTATAAAAATGCCAATGGTCCCAAAAATGTGTCAAAAATGTCCGAAGTGTCCGCCATAATGTCGCAATACCGAAAAAAAAATCGCTGATCGCCGCCATTACTAGTAAAAAAAATATTAATAAAAATGCCATAAAAATACCCCCTATTTTGTAAACGCTATAACTTTTGCGCAAACCAATCAATAAATGCTTATTGCGATTTTTTTTTACGAAAAATATGTAGAAGAATACGTATCGGCCTAAACTGAGGAAAAAAAATGTTTTTCTATATATTTTTGGGGGATATTTATTACAGCAAAAAGTAAAAAATATTCATTTTTTTCAAAATTGTCGTTCTATTTTTGTTTATAGCGCAAAAAATAAAAAACGCAGAGGTGATCAAATACCACCAAAAGAAAGCTCTATTTGTGGGAAAAAAAGGACGCCAATTTTGTTTGGGAGCCACGTCGCACGACCGCGCAATTGTCTGTTAAAGCGACGCAGTCCCGAATCGCAAAAAGTACTCTGGTCTTTGGGCAGCAATATGGTCCGGGGGGTAAGTGGTTAAAATCACTGCTCCTGAAAAAAACTGCAGTTTTTAAAACTTTTTTTGCATTAATACATGTCCCCTGAGGCAGGACCCAGGTCCCCAAACACTTTTTACGTCAATAACTTGCATACAAGCCTTTAAAATGATCACTTTAGATTTCTTCCATTGACTTTTACAGGATGTTCCGCGGCTATTCGAATTTGTCGCGAACACCCCAATTTGTTCGCTGTTTGCCAAACAGACAATGTTTGAGTCGAACATGAGTTTGACTCAAACTCAAAGCTCATCCCTATTTAACACCATCTGACACTGAGCCTACTAAGGCTAGAACTGTTGAGGAATGGAGAGTGGAGAAGATAAGTATAAGTTAATGGGCATATGAACTTTAAAAGACTGTCACTTTGCCTTGAACTGGTAAAGTCACTGAGTCCCTTTAAAGGGTAAGTTCACCTTTTGTACACTTTTTTTTTTTTTCGAAATTCCAGCTCCACTATGCACCAATATAGCATTCATGTACTTTTTGTGCAAAAATATCAAAGCTTTCCATTAAATCTACAGTCACTTACTTTTCTTGTCCTGATCCACACTTCTTCCTGATCAGACTTTAGGTCATGACACGGGAAGCAGTTAGCACACACCCTCATCATCCACCCTCCTATTCCCAGTTGCATGTTGTTTTAAATTAAATGCAATCAATGGGTGAAAATTTATCAGGAATCTGACACTTCTAGCAGTGCCTATGCTGATCCCCAGCTGCTGATGTTAAAACCCCTGTCAGATTTTGTATTGCTGGCTAGTACTAAAAAATGTGAGCTGTCATCAGGTAAAATGGGGACACATGTTCTAAGAACATCTGTTTAGGAGGGGTTTTACCTCACTTTGGATAGATTCCCCCCACTTCCTGTGATGTCTACAGGACAAGAAGTAATGTTCTGGTCAGCTATATTTTTTAACTACTTTAAAGTATAGGTAAAGGAAAAACTTTTTTTTTCTTAGTTTCACATAGAGTGGAGAGGGAATAGAACATCAGTTTTTATTGCTGTCTGTGACCTCCCCCAATATAGGAGTTTCACCTTCTCTATTAGTTCTGTTTACCATTATCATCAAAAGTGAAAGTTAGGCCCAGTTCACACATGAGCGATTTTCTGCTTGAAGCTTGCAGCTCTAAAACAAGTCAAATCTCATTAATTTCAAGGGCCACTGTTCACATCTGAGCGTTCTGCCGCCGGAAGTAAAACTCATGTCGTAAGTACATGAGCTTATTTTTTTGGCAGATTACAAGTGTTTTTGGCCCCATAGACTTCAATAGAAATGCCTGACAAGCATTTTACTAGCGTTTTGTGCTCAAATAGCAGCTCTCCACCCCTAATTTCCTCTCCCTCTCCTCCCACTAGTGCTTTCTGTTGGCTAAAAAAAAACACCTGAAGCTGTTTAATGCTTATAACACACTTCTAAAATACGCTTTTAAAAAATGTCTGAAGAACGGCAGTATATGGTTAAGCTCCGGTGTGAATGGAGCCTACATTTCTTTTTGGGGTTGTCTACAGAACACGAATAGAAGAAATATCTTGCAGAAAGACAAATAAGTAAATAGAATGTTAAAGTAGATAGGCCAGATTCACGTACATGGGCGCATCTTTGTGCGGGCGTAGCGTATCTTATTTACGCTACGCCGCCGCAACTTAGAGAGGCAAGTGCAGTATTCACAAAGCACTTGCTCCATAAGTTGCAGGGGTGTAGCGTAAATTGGCCGGTGTAGGCCAGCCTAATTCAAAGTAGAAAGCAGGTGGGCGTCATCTATTTAAATTAAGTGTGACCCCATGTAAATTAATGGCCGGTCGAACTGGGCATGCGCGCGCATGCTCAGAATCACGTCGCATATACTCCAAGATATGTCGGTGCAATGCCTACGACGTAAATGTAACTTACGCACTGCCCTATTGACGGACGACTTACGTAAACGACATAAATTTCGACGCTCGTTCCGACATCCATACCTTAACATGACTTACCCCTGCTTTATGAGGGGTAGAGTTATGCCGGTCGTACGCCTTACGTAAACAGCGTACATTAATACGCCGGGCGCAACTTCGTTCGTGAATCGGCGTATCTAGGTCATTTGTATATTTATAATGGGAACGCCGAATGCGTCCAGCGTAACTATGCGCCCACAATACGCCGGCAAGTTACGTCGGGCTGGGATGTTTTTGGATGTATCTTGTTTTGTAAATCGGCGTAAAGATGCGACGGCGCACATTTGAAATTACGGCTGCGTATCTGGAGATACACCGGCGTAGAAGCTTTCTGAATCTGGCCCCAAATGTCTAAGTGGTTTGAGAGATTTCGAACAAGTGGAAAGAATATGTTTTTTTTTTACATTTTCAATTACTTTTAGTTGTTTCACCTCCAGTTCTCATCCTCCCTTTTGTTCTGCTACCATTGTGGGGTAACCCATGTGACCGCTCGTGAGTCTCCAGATGGATGCTCCCAGATGTTCAAACCCATTGGTCTGGAGGAAACACTGACGCTCAGATCTCATGCTTGATGCATGTTCTTTTTTCATAAATTATGAGACCTCTGGGTTCCTTACTCCCCCCACATTTAGGAAGAGTCCTCTGAGGGGGAGTCAGTAGGAGGCCCCTAAGCCCCAAGGACTAGTTCTTGAAGATATCAAGGCTGATACTTGGTTTGTTAACACACTCCATCGATGAGGTAATTTAACCATCCGAGGGTCTGAGAACCTTGAGTGTGGAAATTAAACACTTTTGATCTCTTTAATACAAGATCACTTCTATATGAGGGGACAGCTCACTATTTATTTGGATATCTTGAAAAAGGACAATACTTCTGGAGACACTGGTGGCAACCAGAAATTTCCTCACTTTCAAGAGATATTACCTCACTTTCTGTTTTGGCTACAGAATAGGAAATTAAGAGAAATCTCCCCAATGGAACACAGATGGAAAAAATAAACCCTACTCTACTCTACTTTAATTCCTCTATAAAAGTCAAAAGACTTGTAATAGGAACACATGGTAAATGCATCTTGAGCTCATTGCGAATCCATCTCTTAACATGTCACATTTATCTCAAGAAAACGCCATTTGTTTCCATAGATGTATGCTGCATTACACTTGCTTATTAGTCAAAAGCGAATTTACATGTAACCTAAACCTTAAATGAATAATTTGTAAAAATGTATTAATGTAGTTTTCCAGTTATGTGACCTTTTGTACAAAGTGTATATATTTTAACCACTTCCATACCATGCCTATTCTGGCACTTCTCGCCTTCATGTAAAAATCATAATTTTTTTTTACTGGAAAATTACTCAGAACCCCCAAACATTATATATATTTTTTAGCAGACAGCCTAGGGAATAAAGTGGCAGACATTGCAACTTTTTATCTTGCATGATATTTGCGCAATAGTTTTTCAAAAGCCTTTTTTTGGAAAAAAAAAAACGGTTTCATGAATTAAAAAACAACAAAAACAAGTTAGTCCAATTTTTTTGTATAATGTGAAAGATGATGTTACGTCGAGTAAATAGATACCTAACTTGTCATGCTTTAAAATTGCGCACACTCATGGAATGGTGCCAAACTTTGGTTCTTAAAAATCTCCATAGGCGACAGTTAATTTTTTTTCTACAGGTTACCAGTTTAGAGTTACAGAGGAGGTCTGGTGCTCGAATTATTGCTCTCGCTCTAATACATGTGGTGATACCTCACATGTGTGGTTTGAACAGGGTTTACATAACTGGGCGGGACTTACACACGCGTTCGCTTCTGAGCGCGAGCTACTGGGGACAGGGGCGTTTAAATTTATATATATATATATATATATATATATATATATATATATAATATATTTTTTTTATATTTTTTTGTTTGATCACTCTTATTCCTATTACAAGGAAGGTACCCGGGCATGACGTCATAACATTGCGCCTGGGCCTCCGATGGTCATAGAGAAATCTCTATGCTCTATGTTCGGCGGTAGCCGATTCGTTCTCCTGGCCTCTGATGGCACGGGAGAGCCCGGAGAAGCACTGGATGGTGGCGGGAGGGAGGATGTCCCCTCCCGCGGCCTGTAAGAATGATCAAGCAGTGGAACCGCCGCTATGATCGTTCTTATGGTTGCGCACAATCACCACCTGAAAAAAAAGATATTTGAACGATGCCTGTAGCTACACTGAAGTCCAGGACATCATATGGCGTCCTACTAGAAGTGGTTGAAAATACTGTATGTACTTTGTTGACATTCCATAGAATACTGTTTTAAAGTAAGCATATTTTAGCAATCTAAAGGAAAAAATTTGGGATGAAAGAGTATCACAGAGTCAGACATCCTCAGATACTGTATATGTTGGGTGGCACATAATGCATGAGCTTTTTCTTGGCCTGATGTTACTAATGTTAGGGAATTGCCTGTTTTTGCTTTAATACCTTACAATACCAACTTTAGTTTTCTACCTTCCCTTTCTCCAATATACTGTAGATGCTGGCTAAAATGTATTTACTAATATAATCTTGATAAGCAAGCATGAATATAATACCTTGCTGCTTTTATTATATGTTCCCTACCGTAGAAATGCTGCTTTGCTTCAATACACCTAAAAATAGTGCCTCCTGGGGGTTCAACCCAATATTCCCCATAGGTGCCTATACAAGGTATACCGTATTGTATATATTAATTAGAACACTGTGACATGCAACCACACAGGCTGCATCTCCTCCACTTTCTTGAATGAGTTATAATAAGGATTATATAGTTACCAGCTCAGGCACGCTATTCGTGCCCAGTTTGGCTCCCTGGATGATCCCACTGACCTGCCCCCATTGGAAAAACTGCTCAGACAGCCAGATCCCACTAAACTTGTCTCCACCTATTATGAAGCCCTAATGATTGACTTTAACCCCAGGTTTCACAAAGCTCAGGTAAAATAGACCTCTCTGGACATCTTCCTGATAGACGAGGACTGGTCAGAATTTAGTGATACGTATAAAACCTGTTATTGCTTCCCGGGACCGCATCATACAGTTCAAAATTTTCCATCAACCCCAACTCACTCCGGCTAGGTTACACAGAATGGGTCTCCTGCCCTCAGCTGCCTGGCTGTGGCCAGGAGGCCGATTTCTTACACTGCTTCTGGACATGCCCGGTAGTCAGGGACTTCTGGGAAGACGTGGGTGCTTTCATCTCATCGGCGCTAAGCCTCCCAAACATAATCCACCCCAAGAACTGTCTATTAGGCATTTTTGGCGAATTACACCTATCACCACATGCCAAGAGACTGCTCCGTATACTCTTCTTCTATGTTAAAAAAGCAATTTTACTGTCCTGGAAGGGCGAACAGACCTCTCCGAAATCCCTCTGGTTAAAACGTATTAATGACGCTATCCCACTGTACAAACTTACTTTTGAACTCCGGAAACGGAACAAAACCTTCCACAAAATTTGGGGTAGATGGTTGGCTAGTCTGCTAACCCTCTCCCAGCACTGATTGTACTACACTTGCTTGACCATTGATGGTCCGCTTTTGCTATATCCCGGTATTATACCTGAGCCTTTTACTACTTAGCCTACTTTATATTTTGCACTGATGTCAGTTTATTTTTCAATGTTTGAGTGTATTGCCTAACGTTTATGACAAGGTTCTCTGGTGTTTTTTTTTGTATGTTTCTTTCTGTTTGTTGGTTTGTCTTAAACCTAATAAAAATATCTTTAAAAAAAAAAAAGGATTATATAGTTGATGGTAGTGGATGTCACAGACTTCCCTAGTAAAGCATTCTCTCGCTCTAAAACAAGCACCCAAGTATGTAATACACAACATGTATAAGCTGCCACTGCCTGGTTTATAAAAACAAGTATGCCATGCTTTGATAATGTGTTGTATATGTATAATGTACCTATTAACCACCTTTTGTTGCTTGCAGCCAAGTTCAAGTAAGTAAAAATACCTTTTTAGGGGGGTGGTATGTGACAAATTTGCTTGTGTAAGATTATACTGGTGGTGACACTAGGACATGCCAAAGATTTCTTGAAACACTGGATAAAAATCCCTAGTAGAATGTTAAACCATGATATTTAGAATGTGAGTGTTATTAACATTTTGGTAGAGCCTGACGACCAGAAGGAGACCTCTTGTACAGCCCCGGCTCAAGGACCACTGGAGTTGTGACAGTGGCTGCAAGAGTGTGGCGAGGTAGGAGTGTCTACAAGATTCTCTGTTAGCAGCAAGGAAGAGTAGCTGATGAGTTGCATGAACAACCCTGAGTAGCAGATGGCACAGCGGATGCAGGTAGGCTACAGATGTAGGACAACGTCCTAGGAGCTGCACAGAGCTGGATGACAGAAGACTGGGGCAAGGTCAGACAAGTCAGGTCATACACGGAGAACTAAATATCGTATAACGGCAGGAAGAGCATGGCCAGAGTTAAGGCAGTGGTTGGCATCAGGTAATCAGGCAGATAACAGGTATAACAAGGTAAAAAAACAAGCCAAGGTCAGAACTGGACATAATCAGAGTGTTCAGGAAACCAGGTCAGAACTAGATCAAATACAGGCAGAGGGAACAGGACACAGGGTAAGCTGCAGATCAGACAGCACTTCACTAGTGCAGCTGCTGTCCTTATATAGGCCCATTGGCGCCAATATTGGCTAATGTGCTCGCACGTGCATAATTGTGCACCTTTGACGAATATTCCTACGTATTCTGCATGCGTATGCCCCATTGGACGGGCATCTGCAGGATTGTGTCTGCTAGGCATTCTTGACAATGAGCAAAGTGTGTATTCCTCAAAATGCATTGTAATAACAATTAAAAAATGGGGGGGTGTAGTGGCACTTGCAAACATTAAAGTGAATAAATAATAATAATAACAATTCCTAATAATGAATAATCCAGAAATAAATAGTGAGTACATGCGTCCCATGCTGAGGGTCTAAATATGTTCCACTCTGGGTCTTAACCAAGAATACCACCCAGCATCAATAACATAATGTGGAGGGTAATAAGAGTCAAATAATAATAAAATCAGGTAAAACAAACGTGCCAATGACAGCACAGTATTGATGAGGTGAAAAAATAAAATCACCATAAAGAAATTCCAGATGATAAACAATAATCAATCATTAAACATAATTTTGCAATGTGAAAATCCATAAAGTGCTTCATCCATTAAAAGTGCAGTGTGCAACATTCAATGAAATAAATAGTGAATAAAAGTCCAAAAAACAAGTGGTTTTGTAGGCAAAATTTCCTAAAAAAAATGTTCAATAACCATGCATGGGTGAACAGTAGTGTTGAGCAGAATATGCCATATTCGATTTCGCGATATATCTCGAATATATATTCGAATATTCGAGATATATTCGCTAAATTCGAATATTCGTGATATTTTATCGAAATTAAATGATTGCGATTTTTCGCTATTGCGAATGCGAAAATAATTGCGATTTTTTGATAACTGCGGTAGGAGCACTCTGATTGGCTCAGAATATTCGTGATATTTTATCGAAATATCGCAACATGCGAATGCGATATTTATTGCGCAATTTCGACAAATCCTCGAGGAGCGGTCTGATTGGCTCAGAATATTCGTGATATTTTATCGAAATATCGCAACATGCGAATGCGATATTTATTGCGCAATTTCGACAAATGCTGTAGGAGCACTCTGATTGGCTCAGAATATTCGTGATATTTTACAATACAAAATAATTGCGAATATTCGGCAAATGCGGAAGGAGCACTCTGATTGGCTCAGAATATTCTTGATATTTTACAATACAAAATAATTGCGAATATTCGGCAAATGCGGAAGGAGCACTCTGATTGGCTCAGAATATTCTTGATATTTTACAATACAAAATAATTGCGAATATTCGGCAAATGCGGAAGGAGCACTCTGATTGGCTCAGAATATTCTTGATATTTTACAATAGAGAATAAAAAGTGTTTTGCATTGGTGGTGATTCTTTACTCTATCCATCTGTCACAGCCGTTTGTCAATCAAACACCTTGAAGATTGAACACGTTCATGCTGCATGCTTTGGACTTTTTTTCACTTCACATATCAAAGACATTTTTATGAAAGATTATTTTTCTATTATTGGGACTATATTTCTTTATATATTTGTTTCACTGTGTATTTCACAAGTTATTTGCGCTTGCTTATTTTATAATTTGCCCACATGTCTTGTCACTAGACATATTTTTTATTATTGTAGAGCGACTCCATTTTCTGTCTTGTATTAATTTATGTTGTATAACATTTTTGAGTTGCTGCTGTATTCTCCCCTTTTTTAAGGTATGCGCAATTTTTTCCTTCTTACAAAAAATAATAATGTCAAACATACAAATATTCATAACATACACATACACAAAGCCCCCCCTTTTGCATCAGAGACAATCAGAGTTCTCCTACCACAGTTATCGAAAATTCGCAAATCATTTTCGCATTCGCAATAGCGAAAAATCGCAATTTTTTTTTTTTTCAATTTGGCAACATAAAAGGATCGCCTCAGCTTAGCTACTCGGCCCAGGGTCTCTAATCATACCAGCAATGCTTTTAGACGTTGATAGGATGTGATCTGTTTTAAAAATCAAATTGAAAAAATGCGAATATTCACCGCGAAATTCGAAATATAGCGCGATTTCTCGAATATGCTATATTCGAGTCGAATATTCGCAATGCGAATATTCGTGAGCAACACTAGTGAACAGGACCCAATAAAAATAGTTTCCTGCAGTGAAAGTGTCCCATATAATCCACCAAGGGATCAATTACAAACAAGTGTCATAAATAATAAAACATATATATAAAAATATATATAAAAATATATATATATATATATATATATATATATATATAAATTAATAAACGAACGTGTCCAGTGCACAATCGTGCAGAAGTGAAATAAAGTCCAAAAATAAAATTCAATCATAGATTTCTAAAGTGCATATGTGCTCCACTTATAATGAAAAATTCCACAGGTATTACTTCAGTTTATGATGGTACGTGCTTGTGAACACAGACGCCCGGCTTCCACAGTGTAAAAGATTCTTTATCATTTTTTATCTGTTACCAGTGTGTGAGCACTACTAGTCGTGGCTGCTGCTTAGTAATTTTATTCATTTGGTAGTTTTGTTCTTTGTGCCCTTGTTAGGTTGGTTTGCGCATTAGTGCCCCCCCCCCATTTTTATAATTGTAATAACAAAGGGCAAGATCCACAGCCAGCGGCGCAAATTAAGTTACTCAAAACTTATGTCATTTAAGTTACGGCGCCCTAATTTGGTTTCGTAAGTGCCGTATCCACAGCGCATTTGCGCGCAAAATTGCACAAGCGTAACTTAAATCCCAAGGCGTAAGGCGGGGTTATTGCAAGTGGGAATGAAGTGGGCGTGCTTCATTGTAATGAGCCGTGACCCCATGCAAATGAAGGGCCGGCCGTACTGCGAATGCGCGCACAAATCTGCTGCTCACTGGGCATGTGCAGAACTTTGCTCGGCGCAATCTGTGAGATAGGTAAAAGGCCAAGCGTACTTAGTTTGAGGATCGCCCTGTGTATAAAAAGCCCCACACAAACACACTTCCCTTGCAAAAGTATATCCCTATGTTCCCCTTCCTAGAGCAAGTTGCTTCTGCTCTGATCGTTTGTTGGTGTTTGTTGGTGAGTTGTGTGTGATAGAAAAGTTTTGGAGGAGTATTAGATTGTAGTTGGTGTTTGTTTCTGCTAAGTGTATTTTCTGTTTGTTTTTTTCTGAGTGTATTTTCTGTTTGTTTTTTTCTGATTGTATTTTGTGTTTGTTTTTTGCGTGTTTGTTTTTGAATTTGTAGTAGCTGTCTGCTTGTGTGTTTTGCTTTTTGTGTGTTTCTTCTGTGAGTTTTTTTGTTTGTTTGTTGTGTGTTTATTTTTGTTTGTTTGTCCTGTGAGTTTATTCTTGTTGCTGAGTGGTGTCTGTGATGGCACCCAAGCGCAGGAAGCTCAATTTTACTCTGGTAGAGAAGCAAATACTTGCTCGGGCCATCGTTCTATATGGGCGTTATTTGCATGGCCCTGATAGCCGGAACACCTCCCCGGTCCAAAGGAAGGCGATGATTAAAAAAATGACGGATCAGATAAATGCGGCGGGGGGGAGACGAGGACCCCCGCTGGCATCCAAAAGAAGATCAACGATCTTAAGAGCGTGGTCCGTAACAAGGTGGCCAGGATCAATGCCCATACCATGGGCACTGGAGGAGGGGGACCCTGCCCCATCAGGCTGACTGAGGAGGAATGGGCAGTGGCCCGGTGTTTTCAGCCAGAGCAGGTGGTGGGCCTGCATGGATATCAATCAGATGTTCCTGTGAGGACAGGTAAGTTTTTGGTTTTTCTATCTGGTGATTAGCATGTGTGGGTGGGGGAAGGGAAGATGTGCCAAGTGTGTGGATCCTCAAACCTGTGATTGTTTTGTGTCCTCCACAGATGACCAGGAGGTTGCTGGGCCATCAGGCCAGGCTGCTGCACCACCCCAAGGACAAGAGGCTGCTGATGAGTCCCAAGAAGGGCAGGATTCCTCAGGGGAGGGGAGTGGCCAAACCTCCCCTCATGAGGAGGTTGAGGGGGAGTAGGATGAGGGGGAGGAGGATGAGGGGGTGGAGGAAGAAGATATGCAGGGAAGTCCTTTTGGCCTCGGATTTGTGGACCCTTGAGGCTACCCCTGAGGCTACCCCTGAGGCTGGCAGCAGTCAGGCCACCATCAGGGGTAGCCCCTCCCACTCCTCCGCCAACAGGCCTCAACCCACAAGGGTCACTCTCTCCCCTCCTCCAGGGCCACAAGCATCAGCGGCAGGCAGGATGGCGACCCAGGAGACCAGGGGGGTGGCCGAGCGTCTGCCGGCCAGTCTGCAGAAGGACAATGCCCGGCAGACCCGCCATCTGGGTCAGATAAAAGAGACTCTGACCCAGAGGGAGCACAGCCTGGGTGCAATGAAGGAGTCACTCAGTGATGGGGCCACAAACTCATTGGCGGTCATCACATGCTTGTGGGACCTGAAGACCGCCACAACAGGCGTGGCCCAGGAGGTGACTGCCCTGACCCAGGCTGTGCAGGACAATACCCGGGCTGGCCAGGCCAATATGGCTGCCCTCACTCTCTGTCTCACAAGGATAGCCGTGGCCTTGGAGGGCAGGCCAGCAGGAGGACAGACACCAGGGGAGGCTCCTCCTTCCCGTGCTCACCCACCCCCCCATGAAAATACTCCCTCCCCTGCTCACACCCCCCCATGAAGATACTCCCTCCCCTGCTCACACCCCCCCATGAAGATCCTCCGGTTGGCCGTGGCCGTGGCCATGCCCGTGTCCGTGCCCGTGGGCGGCCCAGGCGTAGCAATCGCCGCCACAATTAATTTTGCAGGGGTACTTTTTTTTTTTTTATGATTTTGTTTAGTATACTGTACTTATGATTTGGTTTATGTGTGTGAATGATGTGTGAATGTGGGGGGGTGGCATTCCTGATTAAATAAGGGTGTCACCCTCAGTTTTGGTGGAGTAGGGATCCCCAGGACCAGGGAGAAGTGATCCCAGGTCCCTGAATGGTGTATGAATGCACAGTGACATAATTGGAGCCGTGGCGGGGCGTTACTGATCCCAAGTACCGGGGGGGTACTTGGATCTAATCCAATTCGATGTGCATGTGATGTGTCTGTGCTAGGGACCACAGTGGTGTGCATTCATGCATTCTCATTGTGACATAATTAATGTGTGTGTTTACTGTGCAAAGATGCATTCTGCGAGGCGTCTCCTGACTGCTGTTCCCTCAGAAGAGGGGGTACCCTCGGTTACTGAAGTCACTAGTCTAGCTATGCGCATGGATGCCTCTGGCATGTTGGCATACAGATTTTAGTCCAGCAAGTGTGTGTGCTCAGCTCTTCCTTAATGGTATTGCTTTAGCTGACCTTTACACGGCATGTGTAAAATTAGGGCTGCTTTTATAAAGTGTAATTTTACACCATGAAACTAACGCGCACAGGGCGTAATCTACGGCGCACACACTTAATTTTGTGGATCGCCTTATCTCCCTCATTTGCATCTTTGCCTATCAGCGGCGTGTCTAGCGTAATTTGCGCACGAAGAAGCGCCGGTGTAATTATTTTCGGTAGGACGGAAAAACCTGATTTTAAGGCGTATCTTGTTTTGGGGATCAGGCGCAAAGATACGCACGGTGTTAATTTTAATTACGCCGCGTATCTACAGTTAAGTCGGCGCATCTGCTGTGTGGATCTGGCCCAATGTTCCTGTCATTTAACATGTTTTAGTTGACTATGTTGCTCTCTAGAGAAGACAGTAGAAAACTGTGAATTATTAGCTCCAGTATGTGCCCTCCATCCTCCAAACTCCCTGGGTCCAATATACTGGGTATTCAGTGCTTCACAATATACATAGCATCAAGGAAGACCAAATATAGACGTATTGGTGCAAGATGAAGAATACTACTCTGAAAAAGGAAGTGGAGCCAAAGAACACATTTCTGCTGTTGGAACTTGGCCTGGCCATTCATTGTAGTTTTACCAGTTCCTGTCATAATAATGCAGTCTTGTTGCTGAGTAAGTACCTGCTAGAATGTGGTTGTGAACATCTCCTGCCTCTTACCATGGCTGTGGTTTATTTAGAATTCAAAGAACTTGCTATGTTATCAAGTTTTTAACTTTCTGAGCATACAGTACAGCCGTCACAGATGCCCTCAATAAGTAAGCAGAAGTAGATTAAATCTTCTATTCTAAATGATAAACTAGTGAAGGCTACAATAGAGTTTGCTGGGGTAATCTAATAGTTGCAAAGTGGACGCCAAAACCTGTTGTTTTTTATAAGGCTTACACCCCCTTCTTCATCATCATTGTGGGAGACAGAGAAAATAATGAATGACCAGAAGAGAACTGGGAACTGTAGACATCAGCAAGTGGTAGGAGAAGATATGATGGCAACATAGTTCTGGTAAGGCAAGTGGACTACTAATGAGCAGAAGTAGCAGAATTTATAGACTTGTTGTGGTTATCCCACAAGATACCAAGAAGATTTTATTATGTTGGATGACCACAATCTAATGCATGTCATCCAGTGTTGTGAAGAAAAATACCAAACTATGCTTAACAAAAGTTGCCTGTTCAATGACACTATAGCTCCTGACAGAACAGATGCCTCAAGAACTAACAGTAGTATAACCATTGCCAGAGGTGTCCGATTAATAAGCAGTATATTCTGCCAGTTACGTGACATGAAGAAATTGCTTCTGTTCTTCAACACAATTTCTAATACTAAGTAATTTGAGCTAGGTGCCACATCCTGTTCATAACAATATCATCAACAGCTCACCCAAAACCAGATGTTATAGGCAATAGTTTTGCTATAACTTTGATAGTTATGCTCCTTGCTTCTGATGCCAAAGACATTACCATCACTGACACAGCAAAAGGTGGCTGTCCCACTTCAGATCTTCCCTTCTCACTGCATTTGTCTTCTAATTCCCTCCCAAATTCCAAAGGTCAGATGTCTTTATTTAGCTTTCTCCTCTTGAGCTATAACATGATTAACTTCAGGGAATAGTATTGTGCCACTTTTTGTATAATGTGAAAGATGTTACACCGAGTAAATAGATACCTAACTTGTCATGCTTTAAAATTGCGCACACTCATGGAATGGTGCCAAACTTCGGTACTTAAAAATCTCCATAGGCGACGGTTAATTTTTTTTTTACAGGTTACCAGTTTAGAGTTACAGAGGAGGTCTAGTGCTAGAATTATTGCTCTCGCTCTAATGCATGTGGCGATACCTCACATGTGTGGTTTGAACGGCGTTTACATATGTGGGCGGGACTTACGTATATATATATATATATATATATATATATATATATATATATATATTTATTTTTATATATATATTTTTTTTGCATTTTTTGATCACTTTTTTTCCTGTTACAAGGAAGGTACCCAGGCGTGACGTCATAACATTGCGCCCGGGCCTCCGATGGTCAGATGTCTTTATTTAGCTTTCTCCTCTTGAGCTATAACATGATTAACTTCAGGGAATAGTATTGTGCCACTTTTTCTTAAAGAGAAAAACTGTGGGAAATAAAGTAGAGATTGGAACTTTGGCAAAAAAAAATGCTTTAATGAGTTGATGGAATGGAACCTAGCTCCACGTCAAAGTATCACTTTAAAGTATATTGATCTGAATAGATAGTTTTACTTTCACTTCTTGTCCAGTAGGCTCAACAGAAAATGAGAGGATATTTTTCCGATGTAAAGAAAATGCCTCTTAGAGAGGTGTCACAGGAAAACCTATCCCCATTTTAAGATTTCCACTCTATTCCTGTTCTGCTGGCATGTCAAAATTTTGGATTTACCCTCACATTCATTCACAGTGGCATTAGTGATCAGGACAAAAATAAAGAGTGAATATCACCAATAGGAGCACAGACAGCTATAAAACCTATTTGTAGAGAATAATTCATAAAAGGCTTATATAGTCATTCATCTAAAGTTATTACATTTTATATAGCTTTATTGATTACTGTATAAAGTCATCATAATCTAAGAGAAAACTTTAGTATAAAACAGACAGGTTAGTAAGTCATTAGTATCCACACCAAACCTACACAGCCCCAAAACATTTATTAATTTATAAAATTAGTATAATAAATATATATCAACTACCGTATATACAGTAACAGGAATACATGCTGAGAACCACTCATTGTGATCAAATTTCAACAACATATTCAAAGAAACTTCAAATAATAGAATTATGTGCAAATATTGTCTGTATTAAGAGGTGTTGTTATAACATATTGAGGATGCTCAAATGTATTATCATTGGTAATTGATTATTATATTTCCATATAGGTAATGATTATTATAGTTCCATAGAGGTAAAGTCAATTTTTAAAGAACCAATCCACCTATTGATTCAATATAGTAATAAATTGTAAGAATTTGGATAGAACAAAGATTATAAAATTTAAATGGCCAAATTATAACTTATTTAGATACTTAACCCACAATGATTTCAAGTGATGATGGTATATAATTGAAATAAAGGTCCCATATTGCATGGTAAGAATTGTGTATTCCAGAAGCTTGATGGTTAAAGGACTCCACATGTGCAAATAAATGTATTTATATGCATGACACATACATTTTGAAAAAATATATGGTCGTGTTAAACCTATGGCTGTTACAAATATAAGTGTAACCTTGTGAATATATCAACACTAAAAAATGAACATACATGTGAATAGTCCAAACATTCATGTGAAAATTACTTTGAAAAATAAATAATATGATGAAACAAAAATAATTTTTTTTTAAAATTCATAAGTGAATTGAATAAAGTTCATAAGTGAATATAAATGATGATGACTGTCCACCTGTGCAAAAATTGTTAATAAAGCTCATCCGTAAGTAGGGACTCCTCCTATGTTGAAAGGAAGCCAATGTGAAATCCACCACCGAAATAAGAGAAATTCCTGCTTACCAGAGCTCCGTGATCCCCAGTAACAGAGGATCAGGAGTAGCTTAACTAAGATCACGGCTTATTCCAAAGATTCCCGAGATATGATGTATCACCAGTCAACACACTCCGTGGGTAATCAGACCCGTATGGAAATGGCATGTAAGAGACATAATGCTTTCATAGTGTAAAATCTCAGAGTTAATTAAAAAGAATATAACACAGTAGCACACTTACAATTGTGGTATGATAAAAAAAAAGCCTTAAGCCTGTTGTGCCGGCTGGACACAAGCAGGCAAACCGGTCCGTCTGGATGTTACGAGTAGTGTAGGTGGTGATGTCAGCGCATCGCTCCGCCCTACGAGTTTCGTAATAGAGTTATATCGTCCAGGGGCCTGGACGACGTAACTAATAGGAAATGCGTAGGGTGGAGCGAAGCGACCATGGCGGACCATGGCTTTTGCTGTAAGATGTGGCTAATGCCCTGTACACACACTCCAATTTGGGACGAATGATCGTCTGTTTTTTTTTGCATGCTAATCTCACATCGAATCTGATGAGTTTACTAAAGTCACGAAAATTCTCGTATGACAGAATAAAAATTCGGAAGTGATGTCATGTGTTGTAATGAATTTGTATTGCATTTTCGAACGACAGCTGTACTGATTAAACTAAAATTGTACCATCTGGCATCGTACGAAGAAAAAATCAGTGCATATCCAATAGAACAATATCGGATGAACTGTCCTGATCGGCTCTCAAAAGCTATGTGCTAACGATCCAATTATCATATGATCGATTTGAATTTTCGTATGATTTTTGGATAGTGTGTACGGGGCTATAGAAAATGTCAGGAAAGACCTCCTAGAACAGCTGAACTTTATTTGGGGTTAATCAGAGGCACTTTAATGTTAAAGAGCAGTCAGCACACACCTGCTATCATTAGTTTGAATGTGATTGATTATTTCAGAACACAGCTACATCCCCAGTGCACATTAATGCAACCACATTTTTATTTTTATTTTTTACCAACCCCACTAAAATATTTCATTTTTTTTTTAAATGAGTTGCACAGTTTATAAGTCACATTAAGCCCAGGTTCACACTGACAGCGGGAATGAAATTGTGCAAGTTCAGCTGAACTTGTACGATTTCATTCCCGCATGTCAGTCCCAACTTCGGGGCAATTTCTACTTTTGGGAATAGGTGCGGCACCGCAAATGCGGCATTGCACCAATTTGGATGGTGCCATTGCCGCGGATTTGGCATGTGATTTGACATGTCAAATCGCATGCCAAATCACTCTAATGTGAACCTAGGCTAATGGTTGAAAAAGTTCTGGATTTATCTTTGTTTCACTTTTTTACATCACAGAAACCTGGTGCGTAGACTTTTTATATTCATTGGGCCAGATTCAGGTAAAATCAGCTTACTCTGCGGCGGCGTAACGTATTACATTTACGTTACACCGCCGCAAGTTTTACGGGCAAGTGCTTGATTCACAAAGCACTTGCCTGTAAAGTTGCGGCGGCGTAGCGTAAATCCGCCCGGCGCAAGCCCGCCTAATTCAAATGAGGCGGGGACCATTTAAATTAGGTGCGTTCCTGCGCCGAACGTGCTGCGCATGCTCCATCCATTGCGCTAAATGACGTTGCAAGGATGTCATTGGTTTCAACGTTAACGGAAATGGCGTCCAGGGCCATTCACGGACAACTTACGCAAACGACGTGAAATTTAAAATTTTGACGCGGGAACGACGGCCATACCTAACATTGGCTAGACCACCTAGGGGGCATGTTTATCTTTACGCCGCGTATCTCTAGGGAAACAACGTAAATTTACAGCGACGGGCAAAGCGTACGTTCGTGAATCGGCGTAACTAGTCATTTGCATATTCTACGTCGACCGCAATGGAATCGCCACCTAGCGGCCGGCCTAGAATTGCAGCCTAAGATCCGACGGTGTAAGTCACTTACACCTGTCAGATCTTAGGCCCCATACACACGATAGAATCCATCCGCAGATAAATCACAACAAATGGGTTTCTGCGGATAGATCTTATGGTGTGTACACGCCAGCGGATCTGTTTCCGCGGAGAAATCTCCTCTGGGATGGATTCCAGCAGATCGGATATTTGCTGACATGCACAACAAATCCATCTGCTGGAATCCATTCCAACGGATGGATCCGCTCGTCTGTACAGACTTACCGGATCCATCCGTCCAAAGGGATTCCCCGCACGCGTCGCAATGATTTGACGCATGCGTGGAATTCCTTATATGACAGCGTCGCGCCGTCGCCGCGTCATAATCGCGGCGACGGCGCGACACGTCATCGCCAGAGGATTTCCGCGCGGATTTCAATGCGATGGTGTGTACACTCCATCGCATAGAAATCTGCGGAAATCTTTGAGAGGATTTATCCGTGGAAACGGTCCGCTGGACCGTATCCGCGGATAAATTCTCTCGTGTGTATGGGGCCTTAGGGAGATCTATGCGTAACCTGATTCTATGAATCAAGCGCATAGATACGACAGTCGTATCTCAGAGATACGACGGCGTATCAGGAGATACGCCGTCGTATCTCTTTTATGAATCTGGCCCACAGTATATATACACACACACAAAAAGTTAAAAGTTTGGACAGCACTAGCAAATAATATCTATATAAGTAACCAGGTGGATCTCAACAAAACAAATACAAGATAACAATACAAAGGGGGTTACAGTACATTATATACACATATATATATATATATATATATATATATATATATATATATATATATATATATATATATATATATATATATATATATATTTATGGTCGTTACCCTCTGACCGAGAGAGATGTGGATCACATAAACACGCGACAAGACTTACAACATAAATAGACCTGAAGTGTGCCTTGGTGGTCTGGTCAGTATGCCAAGAAAAGGGGGCATACCCAAGGTAAGTAATGGGTAGTTAATTGAAGAAGGATATGCTGAGAAGTGCCCTGAAAAAGGGAAGGGCGGGAGGGTGTCGAATGCGATTGAATGCGCAGACTCACGGACATGAGGTGAGCTGGAAAGAGTCGGCCCAGTGACGTGTAGTACCGCACACTGAACCGACAAAGAGCATGTGTGAGTGGGCTGCTTAAATACCCTCCGGGCGCCTCCCATAAACTCAGGCCACCATACTGGCCTTCTTATTTATGGTCGTTAGCCTCTGACCAAGAGAGATGTGGATCACATAAAAACGCGACAAGACTTACAACATAAATAGACCTGAAGTGTGCCTTGGTGGTCTGGTCAGTATGCCAAGAAAAGGGGGCAAAAGACTCAAATAGGGAAATAGTTTATATTGATTTCTTGTATTTATTTAGCCAGCTTGGTAAAGGCTTGTGCCATTCCTTCATGAGGATTTGGGATGTATGTGGCAAAACAAGGAGACTTCCATCAACCTGGTATCTTGATTACGTAGTCTGTTACTCCCTGTTGGGAGGCAACTGAGGCTGCTCCAAAGAATGTCCAGAGAACTGACTGGGGTTTGAAGCCCAAGTTACTTAGGAGGATTCTGACATGCTTGACACACTGGCTGACACTCAGGGAGCTGGTTTAGAAAGGGTAGCAACGAGCTACCAATAGATTGGCTGGGTAGATGGAGCAGTAGTGGGTCGAGCACCGTCACTGGGCATCAGGCGTTGTCAGTCTGAAACAGGTTGATGTCAACCCCAGGGGCTGGTTTGTTGCGTTTGCAGACTGTGAGAGTGTAGTGGTTCGAAAGCGAGTCGGGTGGCGTCGGAGCAGTGTGTGACTGCCGGAGCCGCTGACTAAATTCACTAGGTTGTAGGGAACCGTAGAAGGCCTGGTAGATGGCTGTTCGGGTGACTAGTCTGGGCAAAGCCCTAAACAGGGAACGAGTAAGGATTTTAGACATGTCCCTAAAGATGGGACTCTTGAAAGGTAGGCGCTTGCCACTGACTACAGGTTGGTGCTTCTGTATGCCCTGTAGGAGGGACTTGACTGCATGGGCTCGAGAATACTGACGGTTTACTGGGGTCCTGCAGGGACAGGAAATGCTGGATGCCATCTAGATATGGCATGATAGTATTGAGAAATGGTCAGCTGCATGTGGCAATACGATATGAAGGCTAGGATGTGTCCAACTGCTGCTTCGGGGCAAGGGGCCAAAAATTTGCGATTAGTGTTCCAAGCAGTGCTATAGGCCTTCAGTGTGTTGCGTGCCAAGGAGTGGTTAATAAGTTGGATTGCGTTGGTGAGATGTGACTTCAGTCCATCGTCAGCAATGTCCATGGTGGGACAGGGATAGTTGTTGGGTCGGCTCCAGGCTCTTGCTGGAAAAAACATCCATTGCAAGGTTGGAATAGGAAAGCGCATCAGCTGCTTTTTGCATTTGCCTGAAAAAAGGTCTACATAAGATATTAACTGGTGACGGAGTGACAGCTGCGCGAGCCTGCGCAGGAAGTGATGGGGGGTGACTTAGATCTACCTTAATTGATGATGTCGGCTGTGGCCTGATTGTCTGTGGTGAAGAACAGTGTCTGTCCTGTTCAAGTGTGGTTCCAGACCTGGGCAGCTGCCACGATGGGGTGCAGCACGAGGTGTGATGAAGACTGGGTGAAAAAATTTAAGAGAATTTCTGAGGGCCAAGTTTTGGAGAACCAGTGGCGGCCTAAAAATGGCTGCAAAAGCCTTTGGTTGCTCGGCTGACACTGCCAGGATGAAGATTGAAATGCTGTTCTATCAGGTGGGGAAGTTGTCCCACATAGCTAAGTCTGCTACTGATGCTTGGTCTAGTTTGAGAACTTGGACTGGATCTTGCATTGGTGTGAGAAAATCAAGACAATACACAGGTGCTCAACAAGACGATATACATGCACTCGCAGGCCAACGTGCACTCGCAGGCCAACGTGCACTCGCTGGTGCTGGATGAAAACCTGAACCAACCGCAGGGAAAAAACACAGAGAAAAGATGAGCGGCCCGCGCGCCACTGAAGACGAACGGCCAACTGGGCGCCACTGTGTGTCTGTGTGGCTGATCGTTTGTCACTGAGGTGTGTTTGCAAGTTTAGTTTGTATTCGGGTTTGCACGTAGGTGCCTGCCGCAAAGTGTTTTATACTACTGCAGACAATATTGTGCAGTTGCAAGGGTGTCAGTGAGTGTCAGGTTGCTGGGACGATATTGTGTGGTTGCAGGGGCCTTGAGTATGAAGGTTTGTTTTGAGACGGCATTGCGTGGTTGCAAGGGTCTCAGTCTGGTTTGCTGAGACGATATTGCGTGGTTGCAAAAGGTCTCGATGAGTGTGGCGCTGCTGAGACGGTATTGCATTTGCAAGGGTCTGAACTACAGTGTGAGGCTGCTGAGACGGTATTGCATGGTTGCAAGGGTCTCGATGAGTGTGGGGCTGCTGAGACGGTATTGCGTTTGCAAGGGTCTCAACAATGGTGTGAGGCTGCTGAGACGGTATTGCGTGGTTGCAAGAGTCTTGATGAGTGTGGGGCTGCTGAGACGGTATTGCATTTGCAAGGGTCTGAACTATGGTGTGAGGATGCTGAGATGGTATTGCGTGGTTGCAAGGGTCTCGATGAGTGTGGGGCTGCTGAGACGGTATTGCGTTCGCAAGGGTCTCAACAATGGTGTGAGGCTGCTGAGACGATATTGCGTGGTTGCAAGGGTCTCAGTCTGGTTTGCTGAGACGATATTGCGTGGTTGCAAAAGGTCTCGATGAGTGTGGCGCTGCTGAGACGGTATTGCATTTGCAAGGGTCTGAACTACGGTGTGAGGCTGCTGAGACGGTATTGCGTGGTTGCAAGGGTCTTGATGAGTGTAGGGCTGCTGAGATGGTATTGCGTTTGCATGGGTCTCAACAATGGTGTGAGGCTACTGAGATGGTATTGCGTGGTTGCAAGAGTCTTGATGAGTGTAGGGCTGCTGAGACGGTATTGCGTTTGCAAGGGTCTCAACAATGGTGTGAGGCTGCTGAGACGATTTTGCATAGTTGCAATGGTCTCAACAGGTGTCAGGTTGCTGGGCCGAGATTGTGTGGTGACAATTTTTCTTTTTTTTTCTGCACTTTTTATATTTCTTTTTGCCTTTTTTTTTTCTGTTTGCGTTTTGTAAGGGTCATGTGTTGCAAGGGTCTTAACAAGGGTGTCAGGCTGCTGAGACAATTTTGTGTGCTTGCAAGAGTCTCCATGAGTGTGGGGCTGCTGAGACGGTATTGCGTTAGCAGCCTGACACCCTTGTTAAGACCCTTGCAAACGCAATACCGTTTTAGCAGCCCCACACTCATGGAGACTCTTGCAAGCACACAAAATTGTCTCAGCAGCCTGACACCCTTGTTAAGACCCTTGCAGAGACAATTTTGTGTGCTTGCAAGAGTCTCCATGAGTGTGGGGCTGCTAAAACGGTATTGCGTTTGCAAGGGTCTCAACAACGGTGTCAGGCTGCGGAGACGAATTTTGCGTCGTTGCAACGGTCTCAACAGGTGTCAGGTTGTGGGGCTGAGATTGTGTGGTGGCAATTTTTTTTTTTCTGCACTTTTATATTTCTTTTTGCGTTTTTTTTTTTGTGTTTTTTTTTTTTTTTTTATATTTTTTTATTTATTTATTTATTTATTTATTTATTTATTTATTTATTTGTAAGGGTCATGTGTTGCAAGGGTCTTAACAAGGGTGTCAGGCTGCTGAGATGATTTTGTGTGGTTGCAAAAGTCTCGATGAGTGTGGGGTTGCTGAGACGGTATTGCGTTTGCAAGGGTCTCAACAAGGGTGTCAGGCTGTGGAGACGAATTTTGCGTAGTTGCAACGGTCTCAACAGGTGTCAGGTTGCTGGGCTGAGATTACGTGGCGGCAATTTTTTTTTTTTTTTTCTTTTTCCTTTTTGCGTTTTTTTTTTTTTTTTTGCATTTTGTAAGGGTCATGTGTTGCAAGGGTCTCAGCAAGGGTATCAGACTGCTGAGATGATTTGCATGGTTGCAAGGTCTCAATCAATAAGAATTGGGTTACTGAGAAAGGATAGAAACACCTGGTTTGTTTGTACCTTAAGCAAGCAGTATAAGGTAGAAGGACAACACCTGTTTGAATCGTAGGTTCCGCAGGGGCCACTAATGAACGATATGGGAGAGAACGAATGGTAGCAAATTGATAAGACATAAAGCATGTGTAAATCTTACTTGCGACAGTGGGCCATGCGAGTGAGTTTGCGGCGGACTGTGGCTGGAGTGAAACATGTCGGGAACGTGTAGCGTGCTGCCGTGCATGGGGCAAAACAACAAGGTTTGGTGTAGAAAATAGAACACGAGAAGTACGTATCAATGCTTTGTAAGCTCCACTACGGGAACCAAACATATGGTACAGGTGACACCATGAGTGGCCACGAATTTGACATGACAAACAAGCTAACGAATCCTACCTGGGACAGTAAAGTGCGATTGCTTTGGACTGGAGTGGATGTGCAACACATCCCAAGAGTGTGGTGTGGCGCCATGCATGACGCACAGGCAATAACTTTGGTAAATAAATGAGAGAGAAGAGCCGTGTACAAGCAATTCGTAAGTTCCGCTGTGGGAACTAAAACACACGGCATGGGGGAAACAATGAATGACAATGGTAGAAAGTATGCAATGTACGTGATACAAAATGGTTGTAATATGCATGAAATGAATCTGATACGAATTGATAGTAAGGAGTATTGAACGAATCTGATACGAATTGGTTGTAGAGTGTATGCTACCTCTTGCTTTGAAACCGAAGACCTACCAACCACCCATCCCCCCAGGCTAATCAAGTGCAGACAAGGCACCATGTGAGTCCAATTACCACCTCAATCTGCCAAAGAACCCATACAAACACATGTCAATCTCCAAATGGATTTACAAATGAATCGTATGTTTGGCAGAAGGAAGTTACAAATGTACTACGCCTGAGCCAAATGATGTTGAAACATGAGCAACAGTAACTCAGAAGCAGATTTTTTCCCAAAAGGGATGCAGGATAGGAAGCATAACGAATTGCAAGATTGCACAAGATACGAAAAGGTTTGAATCCTACCTGCGAAGTAAGCGGGAACCGCCGGCGAAGACCATGAAGGGAGAAGCCGCAAATCGCTTGCGATGTCGAATGCGATTGAATGCGCAGACTCACGGACATGAGGTGAGCTGGAAAGAGTCGGCCCAGTGACGTGTAGTACCGCACACTGAACTGACAAAGAGCATGTGTGAGTGGGCTGCTTAAATACCCTCCGGGCTCCTCCCATAAACTCAGGCCACCATACTGGCCTTCTGATATATATATATATATATATATATATATATATATATATATATATATATATATATATATATATAAATAAATATATATATAGATACCAACTTGCACTATTCTGTGAGATGAAAATATGAGGCCTTAGGTCCTAAATAGTAGACATGTGCACACTGAAACATTTTGTTTCGTAATTTTGTTTTCGTCCGAAAAATAAATGTATTTAGTTACTCTTGAAATTCGTTTTTATTTATTTAGTTTTTCGTTAAAAAAATGCATTAGTCCGAAAATCCAAATTAAGGTCGAATCTGTCATTGAAGGCTTATGGTGTCTGTCGAATTTTCTAAGAAAAAAAAAAAAGAAGATTCGACAGAATATTTAAAAAAAAAAAAAATTTACTCTTGATGTCTCTTTATGTCGAATCTTCATATCTCTCTATGTCGAATCTTCAAGTCTCTATGTCGAATCTTCATGTCTCTCTATGTCGAATCTTCATGTCTCTCTATGTCGAATCTTCATGTTTCTCTATGTCGAATCTTCATGTCTCTCTATGTCAACTCTTCTTCATGTCTCTATAATGTCGAATATTTTTTCGCTATGTCGAATATTTTCTCTTTGTGTAGAATAATATTGGACTAATAGAGTTAAGGTTAGGCACATTCGACCGCAACGAAAACGAAAATAAAGCATTTGTTTATGTCGGATCTTCGGTTTTCGTTTTCTGTGCTTTCGTTATCGTTTGTTAAAACGATAACGAAAATACCTGAAATTCGGACGAAAATGCATTCTGACGAAAACGAATGCACATGTCTACTAAATAGCTTGATGTATGCTAAAAAGGTGTTACTACCTAATAATCCTTACTTATTGCAAGCGTTAGCCTATAACATTTGGATTTTTAGTCACCATATATTGCAATACATGTTCAAGCTGGCCTACTGGGTCAAAGTGATCCCTCTCTGACCAGTTATACTCTGTTAACCACCTCTGGAAGATAAAACATATATAAAAACATTAAAAAATGAATTTATTCATTAATTTAGGCCAATATGTATTTTGCTACAAATGTTTGGTAAAAAAAAATCCCAATAGGCATCTATTGATTGGTTTGCAAAAAAGTTACAGTGTCTATAAACAGGATATATTTTTTTCTTACTAGTAATGACGGCGATCAGTGACTTCTAGTGTGACTGTGATATTGTGGCAGACAAATCGGACACCTAACTGTCACTTTTGCACTTTTTGGGGACCAATGACACTAATCCAGTGATTAGTGCTAAACATATGCACTGTCACTGTACTAATGAGACTGGTTGGGAAGAGATTAACATCAGGGGCGATCAAAGGGTTAAATGTGTGCCTGACCAGTGCTTGGTTACAGTGGAGGAGGTGCTTTTACTAATGGAGGACATGGATCAGTGTTTCTGCTTCACAGAAACACAAACACTGATCCGTGTCTTCTGTACTCACAGTCTGCCTGGTTTACATAGGCAGACTGGCATTCTGTCAGTGTAATAAACAATCGCCGGGTCTCTGTAGACATTGGATCCACGGGACCCACTGTGCAAAATTAAAGCAGGAGCGAGCCGGCAATTGCGCACGCTCGTATCCAAAACCTGGAAGTGCAGAATCATGTAAATGTATATGATTCTGCATAGAGCTGCAGCCCTGTAGCAGTAAATTTGCTATGGGGCGGTCGGCAACTAATATTGCTAAAATGGCTACTTATAAAAATATAAACATATTATGCCAATATGGGGCACAAACATCCCTGGACCAAAATCAAGCCATGCACATCCACAATTGGGTAAAAACACAAGCTTTAGAAGGTGGACAGCACCAGCATCTACAATCACTCACCACCCGCCAACACCTAACCACTTCAGTTGCACCAAACGACACTGCTTACACTGCAGCTAAAGTACCAAAAGGGAAGGGTTACCCGGTGACATCACTGACCATTTATGGACATGTGGTCAATGGTGTCAATGAGTGATCCCAACCCTTATGACGAGGACACGTAGTCTGGTATGATTCAGGGGGTGCATGCTTATTCCCCCCTTTCCTTGGATTGCCAGGCTGCATGTTCAGATCAGGGTCTGGTTTTGATTTTCGGGGGCACCAAGTAATTTGTTTTGTTTTTTGGTGTGGTGTTCCCCTAAAATCCATACCAGACCCAAAGGGACATTTTTTTTTTTCATTTTTAATGACAGCTAATTTGTGGAGATGAGCCACTGGTTTTTAGGACATTGTGGGTGCTGGCTCCTTAAAGTGGTTGTAAACCCTTTACAACCACTTTAACCTACAGGTAAGCCTAGATTAAGGCTTACCTGTAGGTGCTTGAAATATCTCCCAGACCTGCACGGTCTAGGAGATATTTGCAAATCGATGCACGGTGATTTGTTCTGCGCATTCGCCGGAGTTAGAAAGGGCACGCTGTGCCCTTTCTAGCTCGGGTCATGCTGTGAGTGGAGGCTTCCGCGCTCATGCGCAGGAGTGACGTCACACGATGTCACGCGACTCCGGCCACTCACAGATCCATAGTTTGCGGCCCCGGAAGGGAGAGGGGTGAAGAATGGACGCTCGCTACTCGCGAGGAAGACGAGAACATCACAGGCTTAAATTACCAGTCTCCTTCCTCTGCAAAAAAATACAGTGGCATGAAAAAGCATATAAAACTGCACTGGTGTCGCGCTACAAAATCACAAAATTAGATCAAAAATTGGGTCAAGTCAAAGCTGCACTAGTGTGAGCCTAGCTTTAATTTGCTTACTAGAATGCTTGATATATCATTGTAATATATTTTCTGATTCATACTCTTGGTCCTATGTCAATCTGTAGAAAAATAATTGCTAAAGGGACGATAGGAGTAAAAAGTTATATTGGGCTGACAAGGGTTAAAGGGTCACTAAAGGAATTTTTTCTTTTAGCTAAATAGCTTCCTTTACCTTACTGCAGTCCTGGTTTCATGTCCTCATTGTTCATTTTTGCTTTGATGTTGCTGTAATTCCTCTCTGTTCTGGACACTTCCTGGTTGTCTGTTTCCTGATCACCACAGTACTAGGAGATTTCTCTCTGTGGTGACTAATCAAGGAGGTGTAATTACTGTGTGTAAAACGAAACTGGATTGGTGCTGAGGAGTTTTAGACAAAGTATTACTGCCCTCTATTGGCTCACTGCCCTCTATTGGCTCTCTGTACATCAGAGAACCAGGAAACAACAGCAAAAATGAAACTAAACTGCAGGCACATTATATGATTGATTTTTATCGATTTTTAATCATTTTTAAAATGAATCAGTTAACTATTATGTCTCTATACCCTGTAAACAGTCATATCAGCTAAAAAAAAATGTTTCCTTTAGTGACCCTTTAACTAAGCATTGAGTAGGAACAAATCTTATTTAAACTTTTTTTTTTAACTTATGAGGTTGCCTTACTGATGTGAGAATCAAAGGTCTTCCATTTGATCTGCACATAATTAAATAAGTAAATACAATGGCCTGGATTCAAGAAGCAATTGCGCCTGTGTAACCATAGGTTACACAGCGCAATTGCTTACTTGCCCCGGCGTAACGAATGCTCCTGATTCAGAAACCTCGTTACGCCGACTGCAGCCTAAGATATGCGCGGCATAAGGCTCTTATGCCCGCATATCTTAGGCTGCATTCTTGCGATGGCCGCTAGGTGGCGTTCCCGTTGTGCTCAGCGTATAGTATGCAAATTGCATACTAACACCGATTCACAACGTTGCGCGAGCCCTGCGTATGCAATTTACGTTGTTTCCGTACGGTGGCTTTTGCGTAAGGCTGCCCCTGCTATTAGCAGGGGCAGCCAATGTTACGTATACCCGTCGTTCCCGCGTCGCGAAATTTGAAATTTACGTAGTTTGCGTAAGTGAATCGTGAATGGCGCTGGACACCATTCACGTTCACTTTGAAGCAAATGACGTCCTTGCGACGTCATTTGCCGCAATGCACGTCGGGAAAGTTTCCCGACGGAGCATGTGCTCTACGATCGGCGCGGGAACGCGCCTAATTTAAATGATTCCCGCTGAAACACTGAAACACTGAAGCTGCTGCAGCCACTCCAATTACACATATAAGTCCCAGTTAATTTTTAACAGCTGTAATTTGGCAGCAATAGTAGTGGAGGAGATGCAGTAGGACTCAAGATATACACCCAAGAAATTGTGTTGCATTATTTTTAGGATTTATCTCCTATGCTCAAGATCCAAAACTGGTTAGTCATAATCTTTCCCACATGATTCTGAAGACTAATGAGTTTTCTGACTACAGTAAAACCTTGGTTTGAGAGTAACTTGGTTTGAGAGCGTTTTGCAAGACAAGTAGCTTCATGTCACAACTGAGTATAAAAGAGTAGACAGGCGCCTCTAAGGCCGGGTACTCACGAGCAAACATGTACGGTGAAACCGGTCCGTCGGACTGTTTTCACCGTACATGCCTGCCAGAGGGCTTCTGTGCGATGGTTGTACTAACCATCGTACAGAAGTCCGCGCGTAAACACTACGCGGCAACGTGGGCGGGCCTGCCATTTAAAGGCTTCCACGCATGCGTCGAAGTCATTCGACGCATGCGAGGGACGGCGGGCGCTCGGACATGTACGGTAGGTCTGTACTGACGACCGTACATGTCCGAGCGGGCAGGATTCCAGCGGACGGTTTTAAAACACGTCCAGGAATATTTGCCCGCTGGGAAAAGGCCCGGCGGGCAAATGTTTGCTGGAATTCGGCCCGCTCGCGCCTACACACGACCGAACATGTATGCTGAAACTGGCCCGCGGACCAGTTTCAGCATACATGTTTGGTCGTGTGTAGGCGCGAGCGGGCCGAATTCCAGCAAACATTTGCCCACCGGGCCTTTTCCCAGCAGACAAATATTCCTGGACGTGTTTTAAAACCGTCCGCTGGAATCCTGCCCGCTCGGACATGTACGGTCGTCAGTACAGACCTACCGTACATGTCCGAGCGCCCGCCGTCCCTCGCATGCGTCGAATGACTTCAACGCATGCGTGGAAGCCTTTAAATGGCAGGCCCGCCCACGTCGCCGCGGCAACGACGCGGACACGCCCCGCGTATTGTTTACGCGCGGACTTCTGTACGATGGTTAGTACAGCCATCGTACAGAAGCCCTCTGGCAGACATGTACCGTGAAAAAGGTCCGACGGACCGGTTTCATCGTACATGTTTGCTCGTTAGTACCCGGCCTAAGTGTAGCAATATGGTTACATTTAATGAAGGTACAACATTTAGCAATACATTGCTACACTTAGAGGCGCCTCTCTTCTTTTTTATACTCTGTAGCTCCTGCTGGATTTCGCTTATAATCCCCTTGTGGAGGCTTCTATTTGTGGATGGACATTTTATGGTTCCACAACCTGGTCACATTGTTATCATCTTTTTATATGGACTATAAACTGAAGGACCTATGAATAAATGGTTGTGGAACTAATTTGAGATTCCATTATTTCTTATAAAGATATTTGCTTTGCTATACAAGTGCTTTGGATTACAAGCTCGTTTCTGGAACTAATTATGCTCGCAATCCAAGGTTTTACTGTATTAGCATCAGGCATGTGGGTAAAACAAACTGGTCTGCTTGACAGGACAACTTTTGCAATGCCACCTCTATCCAGATGCCACAATTGCTGATAGACTAATTGCTCAAGGCAAGTCTGCATTCCCCTCTCACTGACAACATGCATGGGCACTAAAAAAAAACACTGTGGCCTGGATTCACGTAACACTTATGCGGCGTATCTCGACATGCGCCGCGTAAGTGTAACGATGCGCCGTCGTATCTGTGCGCTGTGCCCATAGAACTAGATACACCTGAAAATAGGCTTCTTACGACCAACGTAACTTGCCTACGCCGGCGTATCTTGGGCGTATATTTAAGCTGGAGGCATATGGAAAATTCGATTCCCATATGCAAATGAGTGAGATACGCCGATTCACGAACGTACTTGCGCCCGGTGCATTAATATACGCTGTCCGGCGTAATGTTAAGCCTCATAAAGCAGGGGTAAGTCATGTTAAGGTATGGACCAGGGAACAGCTGTCGTATTTTACGTTGTTTACGTAGTAGTAGGTGAATAGGGCTGGGCATAGGTTACGTCACGTTGTATGCAGTGATTCAACGTATCTTATGGAGTATTTACGACATGATTCTGACGCATGCGTACTGGGATGCGTCCACGGGACGGCGCATGCGCCGTTCGTTCAGCCCATCATTTGATGGGGTCACGCTTCATTTAAATGGATCACGCCCACCTTCCACCTACTTTGAATTAGGCGGGCTTACGCCGAGGAATTTACGTTACGCAGGCGCAACGTTGGGAGCGAGTGCTTTGTGAATACTGTGCTCGCCGCGCTGCTATACGTCGGAGTAGCGTATATTCAATACGCTACGCCGGCATAACTATGCGCCGATCTACCGGCCCTGTATGTTTCTTTTTTTTATTTCTTATTTATTTTTTTACACCTTTTTGAAAATATTCCTATTGGACACTATGTAGGAGGGAGATTAAATGTCTTGTCAAGAGACACATTAATGCCCACTGGCGAAAAAAATATATTAAAACAGGATTTTTATGTCTCGACAAAAATGGAAATATAAAGAACATTTATTATGGTATTTAATAAATTTGCCATGCATGTGCACAATAAATGTTTTCCACTGAAACTCTAATTGTGAAATGTGAAAAAAGATGTCTTTAACTAGACATAAAGTTAGAAACAGGCTTGCTAAAATATAGCACCCAAATATCAGTAAGTTGAGAAGAAGAACATTGATTAGCTACTTAAATCAAGAGAACTGAGAAAAGCAGATTGTTGCTGTGTCCTTGCCTGTTAAACTGTAGAATAAAACATCTAAACAGATAAATCACAGATCTCATTTTCGTTCAGCAAACCTAACTTGCAATTTCAGGAATGTACACTGGTTTTACATTAACCACTTGCCGACCAGCCGCCAGGTTGGCTCGTTCCTGCGGACCGTCGTAGCTGTAGGTCGGTCCCTTTATGTGGGATAGCGGGTGCGTGCGGCGATGCTCGTGACCGGTGGTCGCGATGACTGATCGCAGGCACGAGAGGCAGAACAGGGACATGTGTGTGTGTAAACACACACACACACGTCCCTGTTCTGGGAGGAGAGGAAATGCAGATTGTGAGTTCCTACAAGCTGGGAACCACGATCTGTCATCTCCTATAGTGAGTCCCATCCCCCCACAGTTAGAACACACATTAGGGAACACAGTTAACTCCTTGATCGCCCCTTAGTGTTAACCCATTCCCTGCCAGTGAAATTTACATAGTAATCAGTGCATTTTTAAATGCATACTTATCGCTGTGTAAATGACAATGGTCCCAAAAATGTGTCAAAAGTGTCCGATATATCCGCCATAATGTCGCAGTCCCGATAAAAATCGCTGCCATTACAAGTAAAAAAATAATAATAATAAAAATGCCATAAATCTATCCCCTATTTTGTAGACGCTATAACTTTTGCGCAAACCAATCAATATATGCTTTTTGCGATTTTTATTACCAAAAATATGTAGAAGAATACATATCGGCTTTTTTTTTCCAAAATTTCCGGTGTTTTTTTTTTCCAAAATTGTCTCACTTTTTTTGTTTATAGCGCAAAAAAAAGTTGATGAAATACCACCAAAAGAAATTTGTGGGAAACTACATTTCACGACAGCCAATTATTACAGGGGCTGGAGTCGTATCTTTCCTGCGTCGTATCTTTAGTTTGAATCCTCAAACCAAGATACGACGGCATCTGGGTTCGATCCGACAGGCGTGCGGCTTCGTACGCCTTCGGATCGTAGATGCAATACTTTGGCGTCCGCTGGGTGAAGTTTGCGTCGTTTTCTGCGTCGGGTATGCAAATGAGCTTTTTCCGACGATCCACGAACGTACGCACGGCCGTCGCATTCTCTTACGTCGTCTCTAGTCGGCTTTTTCCGGCGTATAGTTAAAGCTGGTATTTTGCGGCGTATAGATAGACTTGCCATGTTAAGTATGGCCGTTGTTCCCCAGGGAAGCCCGCACTGGACCACCAGGGAAGGGCAAAAAAGGGGCCAAAAAAAAAGGCATTAAAAAAAAAAAAAGATGCCAATCAGTGCCCACAAATGGGCACTGACTGGCAACATGGATACATCAGTGCCACCCCACAGTGCCCATCCATGCCCAGTGCCCAACTATCAGTGCCCATCTGTGCCACCCATAAGTACCCATCATGCCACCCATAAGTGCCGCCCATGAGAGCCCATCTGTGCTGCCTATGAGTGCCCAGTGCCGCCTATGAGTGCCCATCAGTGCCGCCCATGAGTGCCCATCAGTGCCGCCTATGAGTGCCCATCAGTGCCGCCTATGAGTGCCCATCAGTGCCGCATACCAGCGCCGCCAATCAGTGCCCATCAGTGCCACCTCATCGGTGCCCATCAGTACTACCTCATCGATGTCCATCAGTGCCATCTCATCGGTGCCCATCAGTGCCGACATATCAGTGCCCATAATTGAAAGAGAAAACTTACAAAAAAATTAACAGAAAAAAATCAAAACGTATTTTTTTTAAAAATTTTCAGTCTTTTTTTTAGTTGTTGCGCAAAAAAAAAAATCGCAGAGGTGATCAAATACCACCAAAAGAAAGCTCTATTTGTGGGGAAAAAAGGACGCCAATTTTTGTTTGAGTACAGTGTAGCATGACCGCGCAATTGCCATTCAAAAATGCGACAGCGCTGAAAGCTGAAAATTGGCTGGGCCGGGAAGGTGCGTAAGTGCCTGGTATGGAAGTGGTTAAAAATACTTAGATGATATAGTAGTGTTGCCTATTAATCTGTATTTCTTTCATATCCATTTATGCTTTGGAAATCTTAGTTTATACTGAGCTACACTATTCCCTTTTCAGTGCAGCACATTTCATTAATATCCACGCTAGCATTGAATGGTTTCATCTTTATTATTCCTGCATACAAAAAAAAAATCTAAATCAAATCTGCAGATCACAGGGTGTTAATAAACATTATATCTGCTCCTCATACACCATGATTTTTTTTCCCCTGAATGTAAAATTATGAAATGACTTTGACAAAAATGAAATTTTAAAAAACCTCTCTCATCTCATATTTTTTGTTGTATAAATGTAGTACTGATTTCACCTTGACCGCAATATATATGGAATCTTGAGAAGGTGAAATATACATACATTTATTTGAACATTTATTGATTCAGAATCTCAGGTGTCTATAATGAAATTCAGTGTACCATGAAGAAGCAGAAATATTGTTTTTCATTTTCAGCACACTGTATAGAAACAAAGTATAATGTGCATGCTACAAGCTTAGATAACAACTAACCTTATTAGCCTAAGGGGCCTTGCAAGGCACCAAGAACGTACAAATTACAAAATAACTAATAATGGCAAAAATACTATTTGTTGAAAGGGAACCTGTCAGAATGGCTTATATCTTTTACAACCAAGGCTCCCATTCAGAGCTGGTTGCTATATTTTCTGAACTCTTGGAAGTGATGGAAGCTCCATGGTAGGACACATTTCTGCCATGGTTTGCATAGTGATGTGCCTACCCTGGAAATTGCATTGCTTTGTGTAGTTCAGAGAGGGGCAATTTCTAGAAATCAGAAGACATGGTTTCCTCTAAATTCCCACTTTGGAATATGGATATTTCCCCTTCCACCCCCCTCTAACTGATTGCTGTAAAAAACAAACAAGCTTATTTAAAGGCCCCTTTACTTACTTTAACCCATGTTCACTTGGACATGGACACTTCCTATTGGATTTTTTTCAGCAGGTACTCTCAGGATCCAGATGGGGACTGACAACAGTGGCGATGGGTCTAGGGGGCATTTTGTCTTGAATATTATGGCAGGACTGGATTAGTTATCCCCAGTAGAGATGGGCTGAACACTCCCCAGTTCAGTTCGTGCCAGAAATCTCTAACATCGCAAACGTTTAGACCCGAATGACGAACCCAATTGAAGTCTATGGCACTGGAATTAGAAAACACAAAAGTCCCCATTTAGAAGGCTTATCTGCAAGTTATTGACCATACAAATGGTATGGGGGCCCAGCTACTGCCCTGGGGGACATGTACCAATGCAAAAAAAATAAAATAACATTTTTAAAGGAGCAGTGATTTTAATGATGCTTAAAGTGAAGCAATAATGAAAAATTCCTTTAAATATAGTGCCTGGGGGGTCCCCTTAGTCTGCCTGTAAAGTGGCGCATATGTCCCATGTATAGAACCTGCTGCAGAAAAACTGACATTTATAAAAAAAAAAAAATTATTTAATGACATTTAAGATTGATTTTCCCTGCAAGCTTTCTTTTTTTAGACAAGCTGGAATTTTGTTATACCATCATCCCTGTCCCTGTCAATGAAAGGTGAGGAGTGAGGAGGAGAAGAATTGTGTGTGGCTTTCAGGTGCTCTTGCAACGTGGTGGGAGGTTAAATCTAGGTCAAGCATGTGGTACCCAAATGACTGATGTTTTGCCATGCTTGATCTGCTTGCAGCAGAGATTGCAAATTTCAATCAGCTGCACATGTGCTAAAAAAAGGCACTGACAGCTGAGCTGTGGGAAGTGGGCCAGGAGATAACGGGGCAGATACACAAAGAAAGTACGCCGGCGTATCTATTGATACGCCGGCGTACTTTCAAATTTCCTGTGTCGTATCTTTGTTTTGAATCCTCAAAACAAGATACAACGGCATCTGGGTTAGATACGACAGGCGTACGTCTTCGTACGCCTTCGGATCTTAGATGCAATTCTTCAGCTCGCTGGGTGGCGTTCCCGTCGTAATCCGCGTCGAGTATGCAAATTAGCTATTTCCGACGATCCACGAACGTACGAGCGGCCATCGCATTCTTTTACGTCGTTTCCGTTCGGCTTTTTTCGGCGTATAGTTAAAGCTGCTATCTGGTGGCGTACGCAATGTTAAGTATGGTCGTCGTTCCCGCGTCGAATTTGAATTTTTTTTTTTGTTTGCGTAAGTCGCCATTTACGTTCACGTCAAAACCAATGACGTCCTTGCGACGTCATTTGGAGCAATGCACCCTGGGAGTTTTGACGGACGGGGCATGCGCAGTTCGTTCGGCGCAGGGACACGCTTCGTTTAAATGAAACATGCCCCCTACTCGCCTCATTTGAATTCCGCGCCCTTACACTGCGAGAGATACACTACACCGCCGTAACATATGGCGCAAATTCTTTCTGGATTCAAAGATTTGCGAAGTAAGTTACAGCGGCGTAGCGTATCTTACATACGCTGCGCCCATGCAAACGTATGTGGATCTGCCCCAAAAAGTCCACAATCTGATGGAATAGGATGGCTTCTAGACATGTGCAATTAGTTTTGTTCCAAATTAGTTTTGTACATATATTAGATAAGTAGGTAGTAAAACAGCACACAGTAATAATTATTCATATATGTACAGTACATAAATGAGTAGGCGGTACATAGCAGGGACTGCTATTCGTATGGATACATGGATAGATAAACAGTACATTGCAGTAACCGATTGGCAGGGTAATAATGCTCCGTATGATAAAATTTGTAAAATAGTAAAAATATTGCAAATATGTTCTAGATCAGTGGTCTCCAAACTGTGGCCCGGGGGCCAGATGTGGCCCTATGCTTGCTTTTAACTGGTCCTTGGGGTACTATTTTTTTCACTGACAACAATGAAGGGTACAATTCCTCCCAATGACACCAACAATGGGACACAGTTCCTACCAATGACACCAACAATGGGGCCCGATGACACCAATGATGGGGCACACTTTTTTCCAATGATACCCACAATGGGGCCCAGTGATGGGGCACAATTCCTCCCAATGGCACCAACTAAAGGGCCCAATGATTCCAATGATGGCACACAATTCCTCATAATGGCACCAACAATGGGCCCATTGACACCAAAGAAGGGGCACTATTCCTCCCACTATTCCTCCCACTGACACTAATGATGGGGGTTTGCTTACTCCCACTGATGCTGGGACATTTTGTACTCCGGTTGGCCTCAGTCCGGCCCCCCTAAAGCCTGAAGGACATTAAACCGGCCCTTTGTTTAGGAAGTTTGGAGACCCCTGTTCTAGATGAAAGTACAAATTAATATCCGAAAATATGGCAGCATCCTGGTGCCCAACATGGTTCGTGGGTAGGGATGAGCCGAACACCCCCGAACATCGGTTCGAATCCAGAACATGCAAACGGACCGAAAGTTTGCGTGAACATTCGAACACCGTTAAAGTCTATGGGACTCGAATGTGAGAAATTAAAAGTGCGAATTTTAAAGGCTAATATGCAAGTTATTGTCCTAAAAAGGGTTTGGGGACCTGGGTCGCTGCCCCAGGAGACATGTATCAGTGCAAAACAGTTTTAAAAAATGCCTTTTTTTGGGGGAGCAGTGATTTTAATGATGCTTAAAGTGAAAAAATAAAAGGGAAAAATTCCTTTAAATATCGTACCTAGGGGGTGTCTATAGTATGCCTGTGAAGTGGCGCGTTTCCCATGTTTAGAAAAATCCCAGCACAAAATTACATTTCTAAAGGAATACAAGTCATTTAAGACTGCTTGCGGCTTTAACCACTTGCCTACTGTGCACATACACCCCTTCCTGCCCAGACGAAATTTTAGCTTTCGGCACTGCGTCGCTTTAACTGATAATTGCGCGGTCGTGCGACGTGGCTCCCAAACAAAATTGACTTCCTTTTTTTCCCACAAATAGAGCTTTCTTTTGGTGATATTTGATCGCCTGTGCGGTTTTTATTTTTTGGGCTATAACAAAAAAAGAGCGTAAATTTTGAAAAAAAAACACAATATTTTTTACTTTTTGCTATAATAAATATGCCATTTTTTTTTATTTATTTTTTTTATCTCAGTTAAGGCCGATACGTATTCTTCTACATATTTTTGGTAAAAAAATAAATCGCAATAACAGTATAGTGACTGGTTTGCGCAAAAGTTATATTGCCTACAAAATAGGGGACATAATTATGATTTTTTTTTATTATTATTTTTTTACTAGGAATGGCGGCGATCTGCGATTTTTTTCGGGACTGCGACATTATAGCGGACACATCGGACACTTTTGACACATTTTTGGGACCATTCACATTTATACAGTGAACAGTGCTATACATATGCATTGATTACTGTATAAATGTGACTGGCAGGGAAGGGGTTAACCACTAGGGGGCGGGGAAGGGGTTAAATATGTAGCCTAGTCAGTGTTCTAACTGTAGGGGGAGGGGGGTGACTGGGGGAGGTGACCGATCTGTGTCCCTATGTACAAGGGACACAGCATCGGTCTCCTCTCCCTGAAAGGACGTGGAGCTCTGTGTGGCCGCCGGCCACGCACACTGTGTTCCCAGTAATGCGACGGGTGCGGCTTTCAATGACAGGACATCATATGACGTCCTGTCAGAACAATAGAGTCTTCCGCCCGCCGTCATTTGACAAGCGGTTAATGTAATGTTGGGTCCCGGCAATATAGATGAAAATTATTGAGAAAAATTGCATGGGGACCCCCCCCCCCCCCCCCCCCCGCCCATTACCAGGCCCTTTGGATCTTGTATGGATATTAAGGGGAGCTCCCCAGGCCCTATATGCTCTGAGCACCAGTATACCGGTGGTCCCAAGAAAGACAGGGACTGTAGATTTGTTCTTAAGTTGAATCTGTTTGTAATTTGGAACAGGAACATTCTGTAAGTGTAGCTCCAGCCAAACAATCTCTTTTTAAGCTTTTTGTATATCATAGGGAAGGGTTATCATCACCCCTGCATCATTTGTTTTGCTGTCTGTGCCCCTGTTCAGAAGATTTTACCTCACTTTCTGTCCCAATGACAATTGTATTTTTAAAATTTGGGGTTTTTATGGAAACAAGGATTGGTGATAAAGTATCAGTGGAGACACCTTTTTGCCATATTAACTCTTACAGGAGAGAATTTCCCTTCCCAGGGAGTAGATTTATTCTCACTTCCTGTTGTCTCTCTCCATTTGTAAGTAGGAGTTGTTTGTAAGTCGAAAGTTTGAAAGTAGTGGACCGCCTGTATATACTATACGGATTGCCCTACATACTCTGCAGAAAATTGGGCCTTACGTGTTGGTGGTACCAGAACACTGTAAGCCCTCACAGTCACTCTTGGTGGGCGCAGGAACGGGCCCTGCTGTGAAATATTAGATAAAAACATTAATTACATGCTCCTGTTAAACAGGGGCAGAAAAATTGGGTCTTAGGCAGCGGTGATGGTGCCACAAGACTGTAACCCCTCACAGATTCTGTTGTTGAGCGCAGGAACTAGCCCTGCTGTGAAATATTAGATCAAAAATTTTAATTACATGCCCCTGTTAAACAGGAGCAGAAAAATTGGGCTTTATACACTGGTGCTACAACACTGCAACCCCTCACAGATACTCTAGTTGAGCGCAGGAATGAACCCTGCTACAAAATATTACAGAAAAATTGTAATTACACACCCCTGTTAACCACTTATACGTCCTCTTTTTGAAGAGGGATATCTCAGTAACGGCAGCAGCTGCTGCCACAACCGAGATATCCATCTCTTCAGACAGCGGTGCTGTAAACGATAATGGTGGTCTCTGTAACGGATTTCCCGCGAGAACACCGTTATCGGCTGCGGGAGAGGGCCCCCCTCCCGCTGCTCTCCCGCGCCCTCCGCCGATTACTGGAGCCGTCAGTAGCGGTGGAGGCGATCGGTCCTTCTTCCTCTGTGGTATTGATATGAGTGAGGGCAAGATGCCCCCCCATCTCCATACCATAGCAGGGTGGAAGCGACGTCAAAACGTCACTTCCGCCCATACGTCTCAGGCCTTGTACAGACGACCGAACCTGTCCGCTTGAAACTGTCCGACGGGCAGTTTCCGGCGTACAAGGCAGATTTTTCTTTTGGTCCGCTGGCTTGTACACACCAGCGGATCAAATTCCCGTCGTACCAGAACGCGTACACGTAGACCACGTACGACGTCACTATAAAGGGAAAGCCCAAAGTCAATGGCGCCGCCCTCTGTTCCGCTCTTGCTAGTTACGGGTTTGCTCGTGTTAGTGAAGGTTTGGTTAGAGCCGATTCGCGCTTTTCGGTCTCCGCGCTTTACCAGGTTGTATTTTCGCGAATTGGTGCTGGTTATGGGATGGCTTCTGGATATGCTCATCATTCCAGTAGTTTGGCCAGGAACAGGGGGAGGAGGCGTTCCTGGGCCAAGAATTGGTTGCGCCAGCGTGACCAGTTCTCTCATATGCCTCTGCTTAGGGAAATCCAGGAGAATAATCCTAATGACTATAGGAACTTTCTCCGTATGACGGACCCCGTATTCAACCGTCTGCTGGATCTTCTGTCCCCCTATATCACGAGGCAGGACACTGTGATGCGCCAAGCCATCACGGCTGAGCAGAGGCTTATTGCCACGTTGCGGTACCTGGCGACTGGGAGGAGCCTGCAGGACCTCAAGTTCTCGCCAGGCATCTCTCCGCAGGCGCTTGGGGTCATCATACCGGACACGTGTTCTGCCATCATCAGAGTTATGCAGGAGGAGTATATTAAGGTAAGTTTCCTCATTTTAACCTCACAATCTGTCTTTAATAATGTGGGCAAATAACTTTTTCTTTTATTTCCCAGATATGCTGTGTGTTTAACTAACGTTCCCTTTTTTCCCTATGCATGTCGATATAAGCTTTCCATGTTCTTTTTCTTGGCCTACCTGCATATTTGTTCCTTACCCAATATTAACCTGTCCAGCATGCTATCCTAGGCACAACCCCACCTTGCCTATTTTTATCTTGACTTTTTTTTTTACAGTTCACCCCCCCCCCCTTAAAACTGTTTTTGTCCCCATCAGAGGGCTGTGGAGTCTCTTAATTAAGTGGGCCTATATATTTATGCCCCAAAATTCGCCCTGCACAATTTTTAAATGCAATTTGAATACTGTGAAGTTGAACAAGGATGCTTGTAGGATTATGTTTGCAATGTTTATGTGCCAAAGTACTAATTATCTTTATTTGTTTGTCCCCACAGCTTCCCTCCACACCACAGGAATGGCAGACTGTGGCTTCCCAATTTGCCCAGCGTTGGGATTTTCCGAACTGCGGTGGAGCAATAGATGGGAAACACGTCCGCATAGTGCCGCCACCCCACTCGGGGTCCTACTATTTTAACTACAAAGGTTATCATAGTATTGTGTTGATGGCGGTGGTGTCGGCACAGTATGAGTTTTTATATGTGGACGTGGGGAAGAACGGCCAGATGTCTGGTGGGGGAGTTTTCGCGCGGACAGAATTCTACAGTCGTCTCCAAGCTGGTGGTCTGGCACTGCCACCGGATGAAGACAATGTTGAAGGACTTCCGTTTGTGTTTGTAGCGGACAAAGCTTTCGGGCTTGGACCTCACCCCATGCGGCCTTTTCCCCAGAGGACCCTCACCTCAGAGAGGAGGGTGTTCAATTTTCGGTTGGCCAGGGCTCGGAGGGTAGTCGAGAATGCCTTTGGGATACTCTCCAACCGGTTCCGCCTGTTCCTGACAGCGATACACTTGGCGGAATATAAATTGAACACCATTGTTTTTGCCTGCTGCATTTTGCACAACTTTCTACGCAGGCACTCCCAGGCCTACCTACCCAACATCGGTGCTGAGGCACGACTACCCTCAGATACCCTTCCTGGGCTGGACACTGGTCGCGCTGACTTGGCCCCCCAATCTGCTCGTGAGGTACGCGACAAATATGTTGAGTACTTCATGGGTCGGGGGGCCATTGCTATGCCAGATCATATTTCTTTCTAATTCGGCCCCCAAAAGAAAGAAATATTCACAGAACTAATATCTTTATCTGTCTTCCTGGTTATCCAACTAACTAGTGCACTTCTAGTGACAAAATTAGTTCTCCAGTTTTAGTAAATAACCACAATTGCACATTATTCACTCATCTACAAACAGGGTATTGAGTCTAGAAATAAGAAGCCACTCATTTTTCATATTTTGATGTCAAGCTTTTTATTTTCAGCTTGTTCATTACCCCCCAAAAAAGTATGCATTTTATTATGAAAACATGTCTTTACAATTTGGAGTCAACAATATATATTTTTAGTTTTATATTTGTGCCCTTTTTTTTTATATTTTTATAGTGATTATCAAGAATATCGATTTTTTAACAATTTCACATTTTTGGGTATCAAATCTAGATTTTTATATTTTTTAGTTTTTGGGTTTTATATATATATATATATATATATATATATATATATATATATATATATATATATATATATGATGAATATATATTTTGTATATATATATATATATATATATATATATATATATATATATATATATACACACACTTCTAGAAAAAATTATTTTTGTTGTTTTCCGAAAAATAATATTTTTTTTATTTTTTTGTTGTTTTCAGAAAACTTTTATTTTTTTAAAAAAAAATTGTTGTTTTCATTAAAACTTTATTTTATTTTTTTTATTTTTTTTCTGAAAAATAAAGCTTTCTGTTTATATTTTTTTAGATATATATAATTAAAATATATATATTTTGGTTTTTTTTTGTATATATATAATTATATATATATATATATATATATATATATATATATATATATATATATATATATATATATATATATATATATATATTTTTTTTTTTTTTTTTTTTTTTCGTTTTTTGGGTTGTTGATTTTCACAACTTTTTTTTAATTAAAAATGTAAAAATGTGCAACCAATAGAACTTCAACAGTAAAAAAAATGTCTATATTCACAACAGCAGTTAGTCATAGTGTGCTTTCACACTGGAACACGCCAAAATTTGAAGATGCACACATTCAGTGTCAATTCGCCCAATCTCATTGGTTCAACAGACAAATGGCCACATGTGCTATCTGACATCATGGGTGATCAATGTCTGTGTTTTGTGGGAGAAAACCCTTCCTCTCAAATACTTGAGGATCAAGGAGGGGGTTGTACCCACAAAGCACAGACAATAAATTTAAAAGGGTTGGGGGGGGCGGGGGGTGTTTCAGTCTTTGACACGGCCCATCATGTCAATTATATTTTTATAATTCTGTTCTATGACCATCATCCTTTGCCGAATATTGTCCATCTCTGTGCTGCACTCCAAAAGGACATTTCTAACATTCTGTTCCATGACAAACATCCTTTCCCGCATATTGTCCATCTCTGTGCTGCACTCCATAACCTGCTGGATAATTATTGCAGCACTTGCACGCGAAAAATGTGCAACACCATCTTCATCCCCTAAAAACAAAAAAATTGGCAATAAAATATTTTTTTTTTTTTTCAGGCCTATCTACATATGTTTTGCCATATAAAGCAGGGGTGACACTGACCTGATGGCCTGCTCATTTCCACCTCCACAATTTCGCCATCTTCAATCACTCCACCTTCTTCCACCACTTCCCCCTCATCTTCCACGACTCCTTCATCTTCCAGAACTGCTTCATCCATCAATCCACCTTCTTCCAAATCGCTAAATTCTTCTTCCTCAACTTCCCCTTCATCTTCAATAAATTCTAAATCCAAAATGACTTCTTCCTCCTCTCTTTCTTCCTCCTCTCTTCCTTCCTCCTCTCTTCCTTCCACATCTTCCTCCTCCTCCACATGCCGAGATGGGCGATTTTGGCCGTGTCTGGCCCTCTCTGGCTCCTCCAAATCCTGGCGTCTTCTTTCCCCTAAATAACACAAAACAAATTGAGAGAATGTGAAAGGCAAACAGGATTCATTCTCAACAGTGATAATAAAAAGCTTGACATCAAAATATGAAAAATGAGTGGCTTCTTATTTCTAGACTCAATACCCTGTTTGTAGATGAGTGAATAATGTGCAATTGTGGTTATTTACTAAAACTGGAGAACTAATTTTGTCACTAGAAGTGCACTAGTTAGTTGGATAACCAGGAAGACAGATAAAAAGAGAAAAAGCAATAATGACAAACAACTGTATAAAGTCCAATGGTCAAATTATTTATTAGTTCTGTGAATATTTCTTTCTTTTGGGGGCCGAATTAGAAAGAAATATGATCTGGCATAGCAATGGCCCCCCGACCCATGAAGTACTCAACATATTTGTCGCGTACCTCACGAGCAGATTGGGGGGCCAAGTCAGCGCGACCAGTGTCCAGCCCAGGAAGGGTATCTGAGGGTAGTCGTGCCTCAGCACCGATGTTGGGTAGGTAGGCCTGGGAGTGCCTGCGTAGAAAGTTGTGCAAAATGCAGCAGGCAAAAACAATGGTGTTCAATTTATATTCCGCCAAGTGTATCGCTGTCAGGAACAGGCGGAACCGGTTGGAGAGTATCCCAAAGGCATTCTCGACTACCCTCCGAGCCCTGGCCAACCGAAAATTGAACACCCTCCTCTCTGAGGTGAGGGTCCTCTGGGGAAAAGGCCGCATGGGGTGAGGTCCAAGCCCGAAAGCTTCGTCCGCTACAAACACAAACGGAAGTCCTTCAACATTGTCTTCATGCGGTGGCAGTGCCAGACCACCAGCTTGGAGACGACTATAGAATTCTGTCCGCGCGAAAACTCCCCCACCAGACATCTGGCCGTTCTTCCCCACGTCCACATATAGAAACTCATACTCAGATTACTTTGTCTGCCAATGCAGCCTCTTGCATCGGCTCAATGTCATCATCAGTCACTCCTTCCCTAGCCCCACCATCATGCCCTGAGGAGTCCCCCGAACTGTTCGACCACAGTGTAGGGTGCATGCTGCAGGAGGATGCACAGTGTTTTGAAGGCTCTGATGATGATAACCAGGTTGAGAATGAAGGCGGTAACATGAGCCCAGAGAGAGGGGGTGCCCAAGAAGGACAAGAAACTGTCAGTTATGTTCCCCCAGCTGCAGCATACTGCCAGGTTTGCTCCAGTGGCAAGGAGGGAGGGGATGATGAGGTCACTGACTCTACGTGGGTGCCTTATAGAAGAGGGGAGGAGGAGGCACATCTCCAATGAGGCAGGATGCCCTCCAGGAGCCAACTTAAGCACTTAACCCCCGGACCATATTGCTGGTCAAAGACCAGAGCACTTTTTGCGATTTGGCACTGCATCGCTTTAACTGACAATTGCGCGGTCGTGCGACGTGGCTCCCAAAAAAAATTGGCGTCCTTTTCTCCCCACAAATAGAGCTTTCTTTTGGTGGTATTTGATCACCTCTGCAGATTTTTAGTTTTTGCGCTATAAACAAAAATAGAGAGACAATTTTGAAAAAAAATTATATTTTTTACTTTTTGCTATAATAAATATCCCCCAAAAATATATATATATAAAAAAAAATTCCTCAGTTTAGGCCGATACGTATTCTTCTACATATTTTTCGTAAAAAATTGCAATAAGCGTTTATTTATTGGTTTGCGCAAAAGATATAGCGTTTACAAAATAGGTGGTATTTTTATGGCATTTTTATTAATATTTTTTTTACTAGTAATGGTGGCTATCAGCGATTTTTTTTTTTTTGGTACTGAGACATTATGGCGGACACTTCGGACACTTTTGACACATTTTTGGGACCATTGGCATTTTTATAGAGATCAGTGCTATACAAATGCATTGGAATACTATAAAAAATGCCACTGGCAGTGAAGGGGTTAAGACTAGGGGGCGGGGAAGGGGTTAAGCATGTTCCCTGGGTGTGTTCTAACTGTAGGGGGGGTGGACTCACTAGGGGAAATCACTGATCGCTGTTCATACATTGTATGAACAGACGGTCAGGCATTTCTCCCCTGACAGGACCGGGAGCTGTGTGTTTACACACACAGCTCCCGGTCCTCGCTCTGTAACGAGGCACGCGCACAGGAGTCGGGGGAGAGCTGGGGTTCGTGTGAACGCGCCCCTAGTGGCCTGCGCGAGAGCCAACGTATAGCTACGGGCTCTCGCGCAGGGGAGTCGACCTGTCGCCGTAAAACGAAGGCGGCTGGTCGGCAACCAGTTAAGGGCAGCCAACCGACTGCATCTTACCGCAGAGCTCCACATGTGCAGGGAACCGCAAAAAAGACATCTGTTTGAAATACCACAGCTTGGGCTCCTTTGGTTGTCTTGCTGCTACTCCAGATTTTTTTTTTTTTTTTGTGAGCTTTGTAAGCTCTTCTATATGTGCCCCTGAGGTTGGCAAGTTTATCCTTCACCATGTTGGCAGTGCATTCTGGCACCCATGTTTTCATGTAGTTTGCTAGCTGTTCAAGTGCTGCCGCTCGTAGGTCTTTGTTATGGTAATTAGCCTCCTTTGAATCCCACAGGATGGGCATTTCACGAAATGTATCCAACAAGCGCTGGATATTGTCCTGTGCCTGTAGTAGGTCCATTACTTGGCCAATTGAAGTAATATTAGTTTATAGTCTAGATTAACAAAAGAAAAAGAAACAAAAAACACGATTTAAAAAAGGCTCAGCGTTGACATTGATCGAATATGTGGCCCAAAATGTAGGACCTATATATAAATACAAACACAGTGTCTCCTGTTGCAAAAATGCTGGCCAGCTCTGCCCCATTGGTTGTACCAAACATTGATTTTATACATGCAGACCCTTTGGTTACATTGCAGTAAATAAGTTGAATCTAGAACCATACACAATTATTATAAATGAGAGCATTCATCAAGGCACTATTTCATGTGTAGATATCCTGCCCCTCAGCATTGATGACATAAAAGACACTTCCTAATGACCTCTGTCCAACCAACACAGAACAATACTTGGCCTGATCTGAATACACCATACACAAATTTAAATGAGGTAGAGCATTGTTCCCATCTATATTTTGTGATGTGTCCAAAAGCATTTGGATACCAAAATACCATTGTGGTACCCAAGAGACATAATAGCTTAAAAGGGTGCAACCAACAGACCATATTTGTGCCCTTTTTTTTATATTTTTATAGTGATTATCAAGAATATAGATTTTTTAACAATTTCACATTTTTGGGTATCAAATCTAGATTTTTATATTTTTTAGTTTTTGGTTTTATATATATATATATATATATATATATATATATATATATATATATATATATATATATATATATATATATATATATATATATATATATATATATACACACTTCTAAAAAAATATTTTTGTTGTTTTCCGAAAAATAATATTTTTTTATTTTTTTGTTGTTTTCAGAAAACTTTTATTTTTTTAAAAAAAATTGTTGTTTTCATAAAACTTTATTTTATTTTTTTTATTTTTTTTCTGAAAAATAAAGCTTTCTGTTTATATTTTTTTTTAGATATATATAATTAAAATATATATATATTTTTTTTTTTTTTGTATATATATATAATTATATATATATATATATATATATATATATATATATATATATATATATATATATATATATATATATATATATATATATATATATATATTTTTTTTTTTTTTTTTTTTTTCGTTTTTGGGTTGTTGATTTTCACAACTTTTTTTAAATTAAAAATGTAAAAATGTGCAACCAATAGAACTTCAACAGTAAAAAAATGTCTATATTCACAACAGCAGTTAGTCATAGTGTGCTTTCACACTGGAACACGCCAAAATTTGAAGATGCACGCATTCAGTGTCAATTCGCCAAATCTCATTGGTTCAACAGACAAATGGCCACATGTGCTATCTGACATCATGGGTGATCAATGTCTGTGTTTTGTGGGAGAAAACCCTTCCTCTCAAATACTTGAGGATCAAGGAGGGGGTTGTACCCACAAAGCACAGACAATAAATTTAAAAGGGTTGGGGGGGCGGGGGGTGTTTCAGTCTTTGACACGGCCCATCATGTCAATTATATTTTTATAATTCTGTTCTATGACCATCATCCTTTGCCGAATATTGTCCATCTCTGTGCTGCACTCCAAAAGGACATTTCTAACATTCTGTTCCATGACAAACATCCTTTCCCGCATATTGTCCATCTCTGTGCTGCACTCCATAACCTGCTGGATAATTATTGCAGCACTTGCACGCGAAAAATGTGCAACACCATCTTCATCCCCTAAAAACAAAAAAATTGGCAATAAATTTTTTTTTTTTTTTCAGGCCTATCTACATATGTTTTGCCATATAAAGCAGGGGTGACACTGACCTGATGGCCTGCTCATTTCCACCTCCACAATTTCGCCATCTTCAATCACTCCACCTTCTTCCACCACTTCCCCCTCATCTTCCACGACTCCTCCTTCATCTTCCAGAACTGCTTCATCCATCAATCCACCTTCTTCCAAATCACTAAATTCTTCTTCCTCAACTTCCCCTTCATCTTCAATAAATTCTAAATCCAAAATGACTTCTTCCTCCTCTCTTCCTTCCTCCTCTCTTCCTTCCACATCCTCCTCCTCCTCCACATGCCGAGATGGGCGATTTTGGCCGTGTCTGGCCCTCTCTGGCTCCTCCAAATCCTGGCGTCTTCTTTCCCCTAAATAACACAAAACAAAAGGTATGCTCATCAGCACACAGATATTGGAGAGCAGAAATCGCATACATTGCTTAGAAGAGGCTTTCATTTATTTTATTTTTTTGTCTTCTTTCACCAAACCTACATTTTTGGCAGACTTCTAGGCCAAGCTCTGATCCTGCCCCTTTTTAGCTAAGTGACACACATGGATGTCCCCCCTAAACTTTCTTTCTCGGAGACCCTACAAAAAAATTTACATTTTTATTGTGGAGACACAGGTGCTCTGCATTCCAGATGGGAAAACATCTGCTTTATTATCACTGTTGAGAATGAATCCTGTTTGCCTTTCACATTCTCTCAATTTGATTTGTCAGAACTAGCTTTTCCACAATGTTTGCAAACAAAGTTTTTGGCCAGTGAGCCATGTCCAGGTTTGTTGATCCTGGACTACCCTCGCATTTCTGAGAATCGATGTGATGTTACGCGGTTTACTATTAACGATATTTGCAAAAGGTAGGTATTTTCCTTAAACACATACAATTTCAACATGTGTTCAAAAGTACAAGCAGGCCAAGGAGGCAGATGTCGAAATATACATGTCAACACATTCTTGAAGACAATTGCCCCCCCCCCCCAAAAAAAAAAGGACTTACTTTTCCTCAGAATTTTCGTGGGTGTGGAAAAGAGGAAATGTTCCGTCATGGGCGGAGACGAGGGCGGCGTTTCATTCATACGCGGAGTGTAGAGAATGCAAACAACGTGTTTACGTAGGTTACGCGGAGACTATTCGAGCGATTTCAGAACCTACACAGTTAACGCCATATTTCCGTTTCACATTGATTAGGGGCATGGCAAAGGTGACGAGGGCGGCATTTCATACATACGCGGAATGTATAAAAGGCAAACAACGTGATTACGTAGGTTACGCGGTAATTATTCGAGCGTGATAATCGAGGAGCTAGAGAGAGGAAGGTAAGAAATTTCAACATGGGATCAGCAGAGGCCTAGAAAATGGAGAGCCATGGGATGGGGGTTTGGTCTGTTGGTTGCACCCTTTTAAGCTATTATGTCTCTTGGGTACCACAATGGTATTTTGGTATCCAAATGCTTTTGGACACATCACAAAATATAGATGGGAACAATGCTCTACCTCATTTAAATTTGTGTATGGTGTATTCAGATCAGGCCAAGTATTGTTCTGTGTTGGTTGGACAGAGGTCATTAGGAAGTGTCTTTTATGTCATCAATGCTGAGGGGCAGGATATCTACACATGAAATAGTGCCTTGATGAATGCTCTCATTTATAATAATTGTGTATGGTTCTAGATTCAACTTATTTACTGCAATGTAACCAAAGGGTCTGCATGTATAAAATCAATGTTTGGTACAACCAATGGGGCAGAGCTGGCCAGAATTTTTGCAACAGGAGACACTGTGTTTGTATTTATATATAGGTCCTACATTTTGGGCCACATATTCGATCAATGTCAACGCTGAGCCTTTTTAAATCGTGTTTTTTGTTTCTTTTTCTTTTGTTAATCTAGACTATAAACTAATATTACTTCAATTGGCCAAGTAATGGACCTACTACAGGCACAGGACAATATCCAGCGCTTGTTGGATACATTTCGTGAAATGCCCATCCTGTGGGATTCAAAGGAGGCTAATTACCATAACAAAGACCTACGAGCGGCAGCACTTGAACAGCTAGCAAGCTACATGAAAACATGGGTGCCAGAATGCACTGCCAACATGGTGAAGGATAAACTTGCCAACCTCAGGGGCACATATAGAAGAGCTTACAAAGCTCACCAAAAAAAAAAAAATCTGGAGCAGCAGCAAGACAACCAAAGGAGCCCAAGCTGTGGTATTTCAAACAGATGTCTTTTTTGCGGTTCCCTGCACATGTGGAGCTCTGCGGTAAGATGCAGTCGGTTGGCTGCCCTTAACTGGTTGCCGACCAGCCGCCGTCGTTTTACGGCGACAGGTCGACTCCCCTGCGCGAGAGCCCGTAGCTATACATTGGCTCTCGCGCAGGCCACTAGGGGCGCGTTCACACGAACCCCAGCTCTCCCCCGACTCCTGTGCGCGTGCCTCGTTACAGAGCGAGGACCGGGAGCTGTGTGTGTAAACACACAGCTCCCGGTCCTGTCAGGGGAGAAATGCCTGACCGTCTGTTCATACAATGTATGAACAGCGATCAGTGATTTCCCCTAGTGAGTCCACCCCCCCTACAGTTAGAACACACCCAGGGAACATGCTTAACCCCTTCCCCGCCCCCTAGTCTTAACCCCTTCACTGCCAGTGGCATTTTTTATAGTATTCCAATGCATTTGTATAGCACTGATCTCTATAAAAATGCCAATGGTCCCAAAAATGTGTCAAAAGTGTCCGAAGTGTCCGCCATAATGTCTCAGTACCAAAAAAAAAAAATCGCTGATAGCCACCATTACTAGTAAAAAAAATATTAATAAAAATGCCATAAAAATACCACCTATTTTGTAAACGCTATATCTTTTGCGCAAACCAATCAATAAACGCTTATTGCAATTTTTTTACGAAAAATATGTAGAAGAATACGTATCGGCCTAAACTGAGGAATTTTTTTTTATATATATATATTTTTGGGGGATATTTATTATAGCAAAAAGTAAAAAATATAATTTTTTTTCAAAATTGTCTCTCTATTTTTGTTTATAGCGCAAAAACTAAAAATCTGCAGAGGTGATCAAATACCACCAAAAGAAAGCTCTATTTGTGGGGAGAAAAGGACGCCAATTTTTTTTGGGAGCCACGTCGCACGACCGCGCAATTGTCAGTTAAAGCGATGCAGTGCCAAATCGCAAAAAGTGCTCTGGTCTTTGACCAGCAATATGGTCCGGGGGTTAAGTGCTTAAGTTGGCTCCTGGAGGGCATCCTGCCTCATTGGAGATGTGCCTCCTCCTCCCCTCTTCTATAAGGCACCCACGTAGAGTCAGTGACCTCATCATCCCCTCCCTCCTTGCCACTGGAGCAAACCTGGCAGTATGCTGCAGCTGGGGGAACATAACTGACAGTTTCTTGTCCTTCTTGGGCACCCCCTCTCTCTGGGCTCATGTTACCGCCTTCATTCTCAACCTGGTTATCATCATCAGAGCCTTCAAAACACTGTGCATCCTCCTGCAGCATGCACCCTACACTGTGGTCGAACAGTTCGGGGGACTCCTCAGGGCATGATGGTGGGGCTAGGGAAGGAGTGACTGATGATGACATTGAGCCGATGCAAGAGGCTGCATTGGCAGACAAAGTAATCTGAGCCTGGGTGACAGAGAATGAGGAGGATGAGAACGGCTTGGTCATCCACTCTACCAACTCTTCTGCATGTTGTTGTTCAACATGGCCAGCTGACTGAAAAAAAGGCAAGTGTGCCCTGCGGCCACAGCCAGCGCTGTTGGCTGTAGACACAGAGTCTGCTTGCCCTCTTTTAGTGGCCTGTGAGCGTCTGCCTCTCCTTGGTGGCCTTCCAGACATACTGTACAATTAGATTTGCAAAACAACGTCTGAAGTTTACTAAAAACAGTACACCAGGAATGGCCTGCAGTCAGGTATAGGCTTGGCTGGACTAGAATGCAGTGGATATATATGTAGGAGACTGTATATATATATATATTTTATGCATTACAGCTCACTGAGTCATCTGCCTGCCTGCCTGCCTGAAACTGTCTTTGAACATACACTTTAGGAATGGCCTACAGTCAGGTATAGGCTTGGCTGGACTAGAAAGCAGTGGATATATATGTAGGAGACTGTATATATATTTTATGCATTACAGCTCACTTGCATAGGCGTGCGCACATTGTGTACCGGGTGTGCCCAGGCACACCCTAATCACCCCATGCACATTAGTGTTATCACTCTGTGTAGCAGCAGGAACATGGGAAAGATCTCCCTCTTACTGCCTCTGCCATAAGAGAAGTGTTTATGCTCTTCTCTTTCACTGTACCAGCATGCAGATCAATGTGCCAGGGTCATACATATGTAGACACATACACACATGTTTGTTTGAGCTTAAGGGTGCACACCCTAATGCAATAGGCTGCGCACACCTATGCTCACTTGTAATGAGTCGCCTGCCTAGAACTGTCTTTGAACACGCACTCCAGGAATGGTCTACAGTCAGGTATAGGCTTGGCTGGACCAGAATACAGTGGAAATATATTTTATGCACAGCAGCTCACTGAGTCACCTGCCTGCCTGAAAATGTCTTTGAACACGTACACCAGGAATGACCTACAGCCAGGTATAGGCTTGGCTGGACTAGAATGCAGTGGATATATATGTAGGGGACCGTATATTGATGTTATGCACTGCAGCTCACTGAGTCCAGAAGACAACTGGAACTTGGTTGCCACCCAGGTCTCTACAAGCAATGCTATAGAGCCTGGCCACCACACCAGGGCAGGCACGACCTGAGCAAAGCAAATGGGTACTTACAGTTGGCAGACAGACAGGTTCAATGACAGTCCAGGTACAAGACAGACAAGGTTCAGAATAGTCAGGGTCCAGTCCACAATCAAAAGGCAGGCAAAGTTCAGAAGATAGTTGATATCCAATCCAAGGTCATAAACAGGGGAATCCAAACAGCAGAGCAGATCAGACAGACAGGGAGTTTGCACACATTACACACGCTATAACAAGCATGCGACTGCAGGCTTGGCTGACTTTAATCAGGTTTGGTCTCCACCCAGAGACTGGCCACCTCAATCACCTTGCAGCTGGGCAGATAGATAAGGAGAATGCCATAGCCAAAACCAGGATGCTGGAATTAGAAGCAAGAACACTAGATGCTCTTGACAAGAAGATTTTGATGGGGATCAGTGGTATAGTTGTCAACTTGTCAGGAACCATAAATCAGACCGAGTCAGAAAATGCAGTAAAAATCACACCTTTAATATAATGGGAAAAAAATGGTACAACTTGTAAACATAGTCGAAACATAGCTAATGAGATAGTAAATCAGGAAGCTGAAGATCAGCGTAGTCGGAGGCAGCAGACAGGATCAGACAGGATCAGGAATCAGGGACGTTAGCCAGGCAAGTCTTCAACAGGAGCACAGCAGAGAGTTTTCAGATATGTTTGACCAAAGGCGAAGGCACTAAAAGAATGAACTAAGCAGTTTAAATAGCCAGAAGGGGCTGGGTGATGAGCAGGAAATGATTACGAGGTGAGCCATTGTGCAACGTTGGGTGCTGGCAATTAACCGACAGCTAAGCACTGAGAAGAGAGGACTGAGCCCAGCCCTGACAGTAGTCAGGTGAGTGAAGAAGTAAGGCCCCTTTTACACGACTGGCCCCAAAAAGATCACCCTGTGTGTTTTTCAGGCGGATCTGAGCTGCCCATTGACTTGTGTGGGCAGGTGGATGTCAGCGGAGATGTGTCCGCTGACACCCACCTGCCATCCGACAAGATCCATTTAAAACAGAAGGATGGCAATACGTTCACCATTGGTCCAGCGGATTGGCTGGGATCAGATGAAAATGGACATACTGTCCGTTTTCAATCTGATCTCGCCATAGAGAACAACGAATCTGACAGGTCCATCCCTACACAGTGACTAAAGACGGACCTGTCATCTCATGGCTCAGTGGGTATCAACAGAATGATCCTACGCTGAGCTAGCGGAGTCCGTTGGGAGGATCCACCCCGTGTGAAAGGGGCCTAAGGGAGAGGAAGCTACTAAGCACAGTTTTCTGGAAGTACATTCATACTGCCCGCCTACTGAACTTGTATGGATGAGGGTGCCCTTGTGTATTCCATGGATTACAGAAAAGATAGTTAGAGGTAAATTGAGTAAAACATCTGAATTGAGCACATCTGCAGCATTTACTGAATAGCATTAGTAGCACAATTGTTCATTTCACTTGGCCTGGAATAGCTACCTAAAACACAAAACAGTAAAATCAGTCTGTATATGCAGTAAAGCATACTTGTTATACTCACTGTGGAACCTAAGGGGTTAATCCTTAATGTGTAAAAAGGCTGTTTGATCCTGTCTTCTCTGATCCTCCCTTTCTTTCACAGTCCCCAATCTATCCGCGGACCAGTTTCAGCATACATGTTTGGTCGTGTGTAGGCGCGAGCGGGCCGAATTCCAGCAAACATTTGCCCGCCGGGCCTTTTCCCAGCAGACAAATATTCCTGGACGTGTTTTAAAACCGTCCGCCGGAATCCTGCCTGCTCGGACATGTACGGTCGTCAGTACAGACCTACCGTACATGTCCGAGCGCCCGCCGTCCCTCGCATGCGTCAAATGACTTCGACGCATGCGTGGAAGCCTTTAAATGGCAGGCCCGCCCACGTCGCCGCGTCATCGCCACGTCATCGTCGCGTCATCGTCGCGGCGACGACGCGGACACGCCCCGCGTATTGTTTACGCGCGGACTTCTGTACGATGGTTAGTACAGCCATCGTACAGAAGCCCTCTGGCAGACATCTACGGTGAAAACGGTCCGACGGACCTGTTTCATCGTAAATGTTTGCTCGTTAGTACCCGGCCTTAGACTGACGAAAATTAAGCCTGTTCTGTAACTGTGCCTCTTTCAGCCTCTGCTGCAGCTCACCCTGGTCTGTGCTCTAAAATACTGATTAGTTCTTCCCTCTGTGTCATTATGAGCATACACTGTTAGTTCTCTCTGCTGTATGACTCCCTTCCCTTTCTATTGCTTTATGCTTATACTGTAAACAAAATTCTGCATCTTTGCATTTACATTTCTATATATACATGAAAAAAAAATGTAGTTCAATGAGTGGACACTATGATTTGTAATGGCCTTATGTATAAATATTAGATATGGTTTAGTAAAAAAAAAAAAGGCATAGTTCTTTTCCACTAGTGATTAATTGTCAAGCCTCAGACATTGCCTTTCATCATCAAACAACTGATTTCATACAGGAGACACTCCAAGCACAGGATCATCAAGCAGACATTTACTGTATGTCATATAGCCAGAACATTGACAAGCTACAAGAATGATAGTTTTGAGGATGTGCGTATTTCATAGCTACAGACACAACCCATGGTAAACAAAAATGCCCTAAGCACTACAGAGATCGCAGCAATATGCTTAACACTAGACATGTGGATTTCACTGACAGGAACAAGAGAATCATGCCCCGTACACACGATCAGGATTCCCGGTGGTAAAAAGTCAGCCGGTAATCCCGGGGGGAAAACCGAGAACCAGCACGGTCACTTTCCCTGTGTACACACCAGAGGTTTTACTGTCAGGAAAACTGTGGTGGGAGCTTTGACCGGGAATCCTGGCCATGTGCATGCTCCACCGCAGTGTTTTCCATAGGGAAACTGCTGGGAAAAAGACCACCAGGAAAACCGCCGGGAACATGTTCTCATTTTTCCTGCCATGATTCCCGGCGGTTTTCCTGTCGGGAAAACTGCCATGGAGCATACACACGGGCAGTTTTCCTGGCCAAAAGCTGTCATGGCAGTTTTCCCAACGGGAAAACTGGTCGTGTATATGAGGCATCATAATTGAGTAAAGCTGCCCTCAACAGCAGCTCACCTAGACTCAACAAAACAGAATAAAACCGTTATCTCCTTTAGTGCAAACTCATCCAGCATATGAATGCATTTGGGACCTATTCACGTAATCTGAAGAATAAAAAAAAAAAAAGCCTGCATTTAAAATTTGTTTAAAAAACATGTGCGTTCAATTAAATGTGGAGTGTGTAAAAAAACAAAATTCTATTGATGGGGCTTGGGCATGCAGGTGGGTTGCAGTGTGGTGCAGTGGCAATAACACGCACAGGCCAATTGCGAAGTAAAAAACAGGTGTTAAAGTAATGCAAAGACAGTTCACACTAAGCCCGATGGGAAGACAGCCAAACCAGGAACACTCATGGGTCCCAACAGTGTGTAGAAAGCAGTTTTCAGCTGAACTGACAGTGTCTGTTAGGAGAATGCAGCCTGGCCCAAGGCAGAAGATGTCCAGAGAAGTTGCAAACCCTGTGCTTTCCCTCGTCATCAGGAACATTTTCCTGCCACTAGTTCTGTCCCTAAAAATGTGGTGCTTGTCCCTACTCTACCCAAATGCGTGCCAAGCCTGGAAGCCAGGGACTTAAATAGGCTATGCCTGACCCAAGATGGCTGCTATAGTCACATGGGGTGGCAGCATCCAACTGGATAGCTTCCTCAGTGACACAGGAAACCATAGAGGAATCCTCTTGAGTTCCTCTCAAACTGCAATGCCACTGGGGACGAGCGCCACCTGCAGTGGAAAAAGTAGACAGCACCTGCCTACACTCCTTACCTCTTTAACAGATGCTGTCCTCAGCATCCAAGAAACATGGAAAAAACAACAGTGATAAAAGCAAAATCAAAGGAAGGATAAGACAGAACAGTAAACAGTTTCAAACAACATAGTTGTAATATCTTGCATGGAGATGCCCACAGTTAGACCGCAATGTGCGCCAGCTCTCTTGATTCTCTGTATAGTCACTTGACAAAAGTTCATCTGCAGATAGTGACTCAGGGGCCTCAGGTGGCAGGTGACTAGATGTGCCTTCTACCTTCTCTTCACCTGGCCCCAAGGTCAAATCCTCGGATAAGTCAGTACAGTCTGTGGTACTGAATAGGGTAAATAGGCCTTCCGGGCTCTCTATACCAAAGTCATCAGTCTCTGTATAAGAAAACAGTAGGGTACTCGAGTACGAGGTACGGCAGGAACCAGTCAGTTGGGGCTTCATGAACTGAGGCAATGTCAAATGCCTCCCGGTCCTCGTCAGGTGTCTGGAGCAGTCACCTCCCAGCACACAAGGTCTTAGCATGTTTCATGTAGTCGCTTCTTCATGGTGTCAGACCCCTCGGAGACCATGTCATATAAAAGACTGCCCCACACCTGGTATGGGCTGCACTCCTACTTGAACTCAAGCTTGCTTTCTTTGGTGTGTTTGGTATTCTTTACCAATACATGGTCCAGATGTTTTACGTGTTCTTCGATTGTCTTGGAGAAGACGATAATATCATCAATGTAAGCTAACACAGTCTTGAAGTTGAAGTCTCCAAGACATCTTTTCTTTAGGCAATAGAAGTGTAATGAAGGGGGCCTTCTCTTGGTTCTGGTTCTGCACCGGGACTTGCCAGTAACTGCTGACAAGATCCAAGTTGGAGAAGAATTTGGCTTGTCAGAGGGCCATTATAGATTCCTCAACCTGATGAAGTGGGTAGGCATCCCGGTGCATCCACACAGAACTTTAAACTATTATCCTTCTTTCGCACCAACATGACAGGTGTGGCTGAAGGGACTGCAGCTTTCCTTGATCACTCCACTCTGAAGCATGCTGTGGAGTAACTCGACCTCTTGGCAAATGCTGGGGGAATGTGATGATACTGCTCCCGGATGGGCAGTGCCTCCCTCATCTGTATCAGGTGGTCGATGGCTTTGATGAACCCATAATCCTCTGCACTGGTGGAAAACACCAGCAAGTGTTTTTCTAGCAGCTTTGTTGGGGTAGAGAAAAGTATTTAAAGAGGAGGGACCTGTATTGGGCCTCTTCCCAAGAGGTCATAGCGGCCTATAGAGGGGTGCAGATCGCTTCCACCCCAGGGTTGGGCCTCAGAGATACTGTGGCGAGGCATGTAGAGATCAGCCAAGATGGCATGTTCTGGCATGGATATTGGTGTTTTTCCAATATATACTCTTTCCTGATGGACCTTGGATAGGGTATGGTCCACAGCCACTCCCCTGATGTCACGAGATTCTTGCTGGGTTCTACCATAATGGTGGCTCCTTGTAATTTCTGGCGGGCCCCAACAGGGAGTGACCAGACCACCTTTTGTAGAGATGCCAAGAATAACTTTTGCCTAGCTTCTTCTTGGCTGCCCTTGCCCTGGGCCTCATAGACCTGGTGCACTCAGATCCACAACGCTTGCAGGCCACATCTATGTGCCCACTGGTCCAAATGTTCATTTTTGGTAGGTCCATGTCTTTCAAGACATTCATTCCCAGCACAACAGGCACGGATGGGTTGACTGGGCCATCACTACCCCTACCCACTCCACCACCTGGTATTTGATTTGAATCCTCCTCAGGGTCCCTGTGCAGTGGGCTCTCGCCCCGTCTAAGGTGCGGAAGTTAAGTAGAGCTGGGTAAAGAGGTGTGGAAAACAAAATGGAAGAAGAAACTGGGACAAGAGACAGAATAGAAAACCTAGTTTGTGAAAAAAGCAGGGGCATTAGGAAGCTGACATGGGGTTGAAACGTTTTTACTCACAAATAACAAGGAGAATTCTAGCAATTGCCACGTTTTCTAGGACATTTCAGTGAAGTGGCCCTCCAACTGATTTATTCTGGTCACACAAGTAGATAAAGAAAAATTGTTCAAAGTTTTACACACAGTGGGAAGGAGAGTGGGAGCTGAGCAAGAGGGTGGGGGGGGGTTCTTTTCTTGTTTTTGTCCCAAATGCTTAGGTAGACTGTATGTTTGTTAGATCGATGTTCGTACTGTACAGGTTGTGTACTTAGGCCATGTTGGCCTGTCACCGGCCCAGGGTTGTGCTGGGTCGGCTGCCTTTTTTTGTTTTGTTATACAGGGAGTGCAGAATTATTAGGCAAGTTGTATTTTTGAGGATTAATTTTATTATTGAACAACAACCATGTTCTCAATGAACCCAAAAAACTCATTAATATCAAAGCTGAATATTTTTGGAAGTAGTTTTTAGTTTGTTTTTAGTTTTAGCTATTTTAGGGGGATATCTGTGTGTGCAGGTGACTATTACTGTGCATAATTAATAGGCAACTTAACAAAAAAAAAATATATACCAATTTCAATTATTTATTTTTACCAGTGAAACCAATATAACATCTCAACATTCACAAATATACATTTATGACATTCAAAAACAAAACAAAAACAAATCAGTGACCAATATAGCCACCTTTCTTTGCAAGGACACTCAAAAGCCTGCCATCCATGGATTCAGTGTTTTGATCTGTTCACCATCAACATTGCGTGCAGCAGCAACCACAGCCTCCCAGACACTGTTCAGAGAGGTGTACTGTTTTCCCTCCTTGTAAATCTCACATTTGATGATGGACCACAGGTTCTCAATGGGGTTCAGATCAGGTGAACAAGGAGGCCATGTCATTAGTTTTTCTTCTTTCATACCCTTTCTTGCCAGCCACGCTGTGGAGTACTTGGACGCGTGTGATGGAGCATTGTCCTGCATGAAAATCATGTTTTTCTTGAAGGATGCAGACTTCTTCCTGTACCACTGCTTGAAGAAGGTGTCTTCCAGAAACTGGCAGTAGGACTGGGAGTTGAGCTTGACTCCATCCTCAACCCGAAAAGGCCCCACAAGCTCATCTTTGATGATACCAGCCCAAACCAGTACTCCACCTCCACCTTGCTGGCGTCTGAGTCGGACTGGAGCTCTCTGCCCTTTACCAATCCAGCCACGGGCCCATCCATCTGGCCCAGACTCACTCTCATTTCATCAGTCCATAAAACCTTAGAAAAATCAGTCTTGAGATATTTCTTGGCCCAGTCTTGACGTTTCAGCTTGTGTGTCTTGTTCAGTGGTGGTCGTCTTTCAGCCTTTCTTACCTTGGCCATGTCTCTGAGTATTGCACACCTTGTGCTTTTGGGCACTCCAGTGATGTTGCAGCTCTGAAATATGGCCAAACTGGTGGCAAGTGGCATCTTGGCAGCTGCACGCTTGACTTTTCTCAGTTCATGGGCAGTTATTTTGCGCCTCGGTTTTTCCACACGCTTCTTGCGACCCTGTTGACTATTTTGAATGAAACGCTTGATTGTTCGATGATCATGCTTCAGAAGCTTTGCAATTTTAAGAGTGCTGCATCCCTCTGCAAGATATCTCACTATTTTTGACTTTTCTGAGCCTGTCAAGTCCTTCTTTTGACCCATTTTGCCAAAGGAAAGGAAGTTGACTAATAATTATGCCACCTGATATAGGGTGTTGATGTCATTAGACCACACACCTTCTCATTACAGAGATGCACATCACCTAATATGCTTAATTGGTAGTAGGCTTTCGAGCCTATACAGCTTGGAGTAAGACAACATGCATAAAGAGGATGATGTGGTCAAAATACTCATTTGCCTAATAATTCTGCACTCCCTGTATATAGTTTTAAAATGAATAAAAATAAATTTACAAAAAAAAAAAAAAAAGTTTTACACACAGAAAATTTCCAGATTCCAATAAATTCCCACTCACAGACCTGCACATCCACTGAGCTGGGATGTAGATGAGAGGCCCTTGTTGAGAACATATGGCCTGGTGTGGTTCAAGGAGGGAGGACTGAACGCTTGCTCCCCCTCTTTCCTCGCCAACCTGCTTACATGCTTGAATAAGAGTGTGGTGTGTATTATTTTTTTCCCCTTAAAATCCATATCACTCTTCTACCTAGGACAAGGGCCTGGTATGGTGTTTAGGTGGTACCCCATGTTCTTTTTTTTTTTTTTTTTGTAAGGCATAATAACAACTGACTGTGTGACCATCGGCATCCTAGCAACAAATTAATTCAGTCCACACAGCATCCTTGGTTGCTAGGACACAGATGGAACTTTGGGAAGTTTTCAATTAGTGGTAGTAGTAATACCACAACTAAATAAATGACTTTCTGCTGCAGTAGCCAGAGGTTCATGTCATGTGGGCAAACAAGCCAACTCTGACCATTTCATTTTCATATTCCGTGAAACCTGCAGGGCCAAGAACAGGAACTTCAGCCCTAATAAATGTGCCACTCTAAAGCCTCGTACACTCTGAAGGTCTGAAGGACCGTTGTCTTAGGTTACCTATGAAGCTGACTGATGGTCCGTCATGCGTACACACCATCAGTTAAAAAAAACGATCGTGTCAGAACGCGGTGACGTAAAACACAACGACGTGCTGAAAAAAACGAAGTTCAATGCTTCCAAGCATGCGTCAACTTGATTCTGAGCATGCGCGGGTGTCAGGAAAGGTTCCCCCCGCTGGTGATACTGCCTGGTATTTGGCGTGCAGTACTGTGACCCACCACCAGGTGTCTCCCGGCAGTCTTGGACTGCCAGGGGAGTTCTTCCCTGGTGGTATTATGTGATCCTTGGGCTGCAGTACTGGCGTCCACCAGCGGGGGATTCTTGGCAGTATGGAGCATACAGCCCTTCCTGCGTTCAGGTGTGACCTGAATGCAATCAGCACACCTCTATAAATACCCGGCATGTGTAATCACTCCTTGCCCTGGTATCAGTCTACTACCTTGATCCTGAGCCTGTTACTCTGACCCTGAGCCTGCTTTCTGGACCCGATCCCTATCTGACCCGATCCTTGGCCATCCATCCACTCCCTGCTCCGTTGTGTCCCGTTCTTACCCATCTTCTGCGATCTCCTGGTATATGACCTTGGCTTGGCTTTTGTTTACGATTACTGCATTCCCCCTTGGCTTGTATATACGTTTTGTTGTTTATTTGTCCACTGGTTGTCTTCACATGTTTTGTTCACCTTGTAAATAAACACCTTTTATTTCACTGCATACAGTGTTGGTCTCCTCTGTGTAGGCACACAGTACTGGTCTACTAAACTCTCCTGACAGCGGGTTTTTAACCAATGCTTTTGCATACTAACAATCGGTTTTGACCTATCGGTTACCAATCCATAGGTTAAATTTTAAAGCAAGTTCTCATTTTTTTAACCTAAGGTTAAATAACCTATGGGGCCTACACACGATCGGTTTGGACTGATGAAAATGGTCCTTCAGACCGTTGTCCTCTGGTTAACCTATCGTGTGTACGAGGCCTTACACTGACCATACACCTTACATCTGATTGCAATATCTCTCTCTTTTACCAGTTACCAAAACTAAGCAATGTGAGGACCTACCTAAACATTTTGCTCAGTATACAGTATATACAGTCAGGGAGGCCTTTGCATAACATACAGTAGTTGTTGGTAGAGCTAAATAAAATTGTATAATGCAGATTGTAATAGGTATGGTCAGGTTAGGATGGATGATCACCATAATTGTTGCTCTTGGAAAAACTTTATAGGTCTGTTAAAATGTAGTGCTGTGATATCTACCCCTGCATACTAATGTACCATAGACTTGAACAGAACGTACCCATATGGCAGTAGCAACTTTCCATTCAAGTCATGGGCAGCCTAGCCCTAGATGTTTACCAACCATCGTGGAAGGTGACCTCTATTGGAGGAGGTAGGTAAGCACTTAAGGGTAGATGGTTCAGCTTAGGATAATTTCAGGGGTTAGGGGGGAAGCTGGGGGTGGGGGTAGGGTATATAGTTATTGAACTTATCCCTAAAATAATATTTCAGGCCAATAGACTGGTTGTGCTTAGGCTAAGCACTCTGTGACAGACTCAGAACAATCATGTAGCATAGAGTCAATGAAAAGTTGGATTTATTTATCTGTATATTTCTTCCCAGTAAGTGATAAATACATTGAAGCCAAAGCAACAGCATAACAGGTGTGCTTTAAGGAGCTGTCCTCAGTTCAAAAGAAATGTGACCAACAAGGAAGCACCCTGCGGTTACTGATAATGTGGTTTTAGTAGATTACCATCAATATTTTATTTAGGTGTGATATTACTCATGTCCATACCTGGTGAGATGCTGGTAACATACAGCTAGCATTCCATGTAATAAGGGGAAGCTTCATGCTCTCCTAAACTTATTGCTTTAACAACAAGACAGCAGCTTCAAGAATCATATTTTACTCAGAGAAGGATGTGAAAAATGTTAACTCTAATCATTATTTACCAGGAATACCCTCATATGCTAGTAAGTGAACATAGCAGCTAGAAATCTAAAACTGATAAGTGTTCTTAAGATACTTGAACTAAGTGTAGAAGGTGTGATTATTATTGACTGAATAACGCTTGTATGACTAAAACAATACTGTGCTAAAGCATCTTGGCAGAATATGGAGAACACAATCCTAATTACAGAAAAATGGGCTATCCTTGACTTCTCTTTAGTATCAATGTTAATCAATGTTCCAACTACTATGGATTAATCACAGTCAAAACAAAAAGCAAATGCTTAGTTGCTAAGTAGATTGATTGGCAAAATTACAGAGGATAAAATATATATATATATATATACAGTATATCGTGTAAGGGGGTATAGCACGTAGAGTATAATTTATTGCTTATATCAAAAAATAATCCAGGCAACCCTGCCCTTTAAATTACTGACCCGTTTTAAGTTTTTTTTTTCCTTCTGTAATTTTGGCAGCCAGTCTAATTTGTATTTACATTTCTTTTTGTTTTACAGTATATTAAGCTGACTGTCAAACCTTATAAATGTCCATACAAAAAAATAAAATCTCAAGCATTTGTGCACACACTTGAAGGGTACTGGTAGCAAAATGTATAATGAGAAAAAGATCTAAGGGCAAAGGCATTACTATCAATTGAATAAACATGTATTCTTTAATAAAATCATGTAAAAGCATTTAAATTGTAGAAAAATCCCAACTTTTACAGTACAGAGGCCTTAGCTAAGTAAATAAGTGTATGATGAGAATATGGGTAGAATATGGGTAGAAGTATACAATCAATAAGCATGCTTGTTATACTTTTGTACTCAATTATTTTGACACTTGCTATGTCTTTGGGGCATATTATTTGTATTTGTATGTAGGTTCAAGGGTTGTGCATCAGTCTGTAGTGATTCTTCTTTATGTCTTCTATGAACCTTCTATTTAAGCAACTTCGTACTTATCCCACACGTGCTCATAGTGATTACTAGGGATGAGCTCACTGTTTGCGTTTGGACCAAACACTGGCTGTTCAAACTGAACACTGGCTGTTTCTCCAAATACCACACATTTAGGGCATTCTTCATGGACAGTGACTGCCACAATCTAAGAAAAATGGCATGGGGTTCCCCCCAAAAGCAATACCAGGCCCTTCAGGTCTGGAAATTAAGGGGAACCCCACGCCAAAATTGAAAAAAAAAATGGCGTGGGGGTCCCCTCCAAAATCCATACCAGACTCTTATCCGATCAAAAAACCTGGTAGGCTGCAGGCTGCAGAGTCTGAACTGTACCAGACCATATGCCCTCAATATGGGTCCCCCTCAAAACACCCCCTATGTGAATGGGTATCGGGTACTCCCAGGGCCTGGATTAACAAGGGGGCTGATGGAGCTGCAGCTCCAGGCCCCTTTTTTCAAGACTTTGGGGGTTGTAGCTCGACGACCAGAGGTCACAGAAACCCCACATTTGGGGGGTAGGCAGGGGAAGGCCTACCCCACAACTGGTCAAAATATGGGACAGCTATCATTTATGGTTCCGGGGATACGGGCCTGCTTGCACAGCTTGTCAGAAGCTACATTCAGACCGGCCAATATAAATACAAGCTGACACACTGCAGCAAACTGATAGGATCACAGGCCTTATAATAATTATTTGTATATTACTCATGGTAATTAAACTCCTTGCCACCCAGGCCAAAACTTCTCTACTACATGTAAAAATCATAATTATTTTTTTGCTAGAAAATTACTCTATGGTGGTCTTTGCACTTTTTATGTTGCACGGTGTAGTGCTGCACGATTCTGGCTAAAATGAGAATTGCAATTTTTTTGCTTAGAAGATAGATCACGATTCTCTCACGATTCTTGCGGCGTAACATCATCTTTCACATTAAAACAAAACAAAAAATGGGCTAACTTCACTGTTTTGTTTTTATGGTTTTTATTATTCATTGAAGTGGGCAAATGCAGTGTGACATAAAATAATGAAACAATTGCCATTGTATTCCCTAGAGTCTCTGCTAAAATATATATAATATAAATAGACAAGTGATAAGCGCTTCAAATATGTGATCGTGATCACAACAAAGGATAATACCAATAATAAGTGCACAAACACAATAAATAACTGCACTGTGATTGGTGAAGTAAATACCAACTGGGAAAAAACCCCAAAAAATAACACAAGGATTGTGAACCTGGAATGGTAAAAATAGATCTCTGTGCAATTGGAAGTGTCCAAAAGTAATAAAGTGCAGATGCTGAAACTTCAATAAATAAATAAATAAATGATTGAAAGTTCAAATGTGACAGACTGTCTTTAAACAAGGTGAATCAGAAGGGGTAAACTTCTAAATCTCTGCTTTCTTCCCTCAAACGATTGGTGGACTATCCTCATGGGTAATGTAGTGCCCTTACCTGCAGGGTGCTATATATGGGCATATAGTGTTGTCTCCACAACGTGATGATCTTGCGTCTCCAACTGTGGGTCACTCCTGCTGCTCCAGCTGCTGGATATCTCCAGGCTCCGTGGTCCAGAGTGAGAGGTGGGATGAGGGAGAGAGAGAGAAGAAAGAGTGCCTCCGATGGTGTAGTAGGTTTAAGCTTGAACGCATTTATTGTGGCAAAAATTAAATAAACAGAACAGGGATGGGCGCATGCAGTAATACGTTTGAATTTCCCGGGGACGCGGCGATCTAAGTACCGCCTGACGTCCGATGGCCTCCGGCTTGTGCGGGTGTGTATATCGGTCTGACTCCCTACGGCGTTACGTCACGCACCTCGTGACTTCATCAGGTTCCCCTGATGAAGTCACGAGGTGCGTGACGTAACGCCGTAGGGAGTCAGACCGATATACACACCCGCACAAGCCGGAGGCCATCGGACGTCAGGCGGTACTTAGATCGCCGCGTCCCCGGGAAATTCAAACGTATTACTGCATGCGCCCATCCCTGTTCTGTTTATTTAATTTTTGCCACAATAAATGCGTTCAAGCTTAAACCTACTACACCATCGGAGGCACTCTTTCTTCTCTCTCTCTCCCTCATCCCACCTCTCACTCTGGACCACGGAGCCTGGAGATATCCAGCAGCTGGAGCAGCAGGAGTGACCCACAGTTGGAGACGCAAGATCATCACGTTGTGGAGACAACACTATATGCCCATATATAGCACCCTGCAGGTAAGGGCACTACATTACCCATGAGGATAGTCCACCAATCGTTTGAGGGAAGAAAACAGAGATTTAGAAGTTTACCCCTTCTGATTCACCTTGTTTAAAGACAGTCTGTCACATTTGAACTTTCAATCATTTATTTATTTATTTATTGAAGTTTCAGCATCTGCACTTTATTACTTTTGGACACTTCCAATTGCACAGAGATCTATTTTTACCATTCCAGGTTCACAATCCTTGTGTTATTTTTTGGGGTTTTTTCCCAGTTGGTATTTACTTCACCAATCACAGTGCAGTTATTTATTGTGTTTGTGCACTTATTATTGGTATTATCCTTTGTTGTGATCACGATCACATATTTGAAGCGCTTATCACTTGTCTATTTATATTTGATTTCTGTGTTATGTGAACACTCTTAGATATAGCTGCCTCAGATATACTTTATTTATGATCACCGCTTTATTATCATAACTGTATACTCACAGTAGCGCATTGAATTCTTTTCACTTAAAATATATATAATGTTTGGCGGTTCCAAGTAATTTTCTAGCAAATAATATTGCTTTTTAACTTAAGAAACAAGTGTTGGACTTTAAGTGGTTAAATTTCCCGCATTTACATACAGAAGTTTGATCTAAGAAGGTTAGTTACAATGTTTCCTTTTGTTTACAAACTTGGCAGACTGCCCAGATTTTTTCTTTACACACAGAAGTGTATCCCTTTGATCTAAGAAGGAAGCGTTCGTTACAATGTTTCCTGTTAAAAACTTGGCAGACTGCCCAGATATTTTCTTTGCACACAGAAGTTTATCCCTTTGATCTAAGAAGGAATGTTAGTTACAATGGGCCTAATCCTCAAAAACCCGGGGCAGCGTAACTTTTTCCATTTAAGTTACACCGCCGCAAAATCTCTAACTAAGTGCCCGATCCACAAAGCACTTACCTAGAAATTTTGAGCGGTGTAACTTAAATCCAGCCGGCGCAAGGCGTTCCTCTTCTCCAGGGGGCGATTACCATTTAAATGAGGCGCGCTCCCACGCCGGCCGTACTGTGCATGCTCGTGACATCATTTTCCCGACGTGCATAGCGCGAAATTACGTTACGTCGGGCTTTGTGGATTGCGACGGGACAATAAAGTTGCGTCGGGTAAAAAAAAAAGATACGGCGCCAAAATTTTTTTTTTAAATTTTAAAAAAATCTCGTCGCGAGCAAGAAAGGTCTGTTTTTACAAGATGTAAACAGTTTACACCTTGTAAAAGCAGCCCTAATTTTGCGTTTGCAAAATAAAACTTACGGAGAAAAAACGAAGCTGAAAAGCTTTGTGGATCTCCGTAAGTCCTAATTTGCATACCCGAGGCAGCATTTCGACGCAAAATGCCCCCAGCGGCGGATGCGGTACTGCATCCTAAGATCCGACAATGTAATTCAATTACACATGTCGGATCTTCGTCCTAACTATGGGAAACTGATTCTGTGGATCAGTTCCATAGTTAGGACCAGGGATACGACGGAGTAACAGCAGTTACTCCGTCGTATCTCTTTTGAGGATTTGGCCCAATGTTTCCTGTTAAAAACTTGGCAGACTGCCCAGATATTTTATTTTGATAGCTGAAAGTCTTTCCACTTGTTATATGAAAGAATCAGCAAACTCTGCATTGGAGATCGTCAGGGGGGTTGAATCAAGATCACGATTTTTTTAACGATTAATTGTGCAGCTCTAGCACGGTATTTGCGCAGCAATTTTTCAAACATGTTTTTTTTGGAAATAAACTGTTTCATTCATTAAAAAAAACACAAGTTAGTTAAGTTAGCACGATTTGTTTTGGTATCCTAAGCGATGCTTTAAATTTTTTTTAGGTTACATGTTTAGAGTTACAGAGGAGGTCTAGTACTAGAATTATTGTTCTCGCTCTAACGATCGTGGCGTATGTAACCTGTGTGTATCTGGCTCTGATGCTACCAGTGCCTACCTAGCCACTGACTAGTATCTCTCCCCAGCCTGTCCCCACACACCCTCTCATCTGCTGACCTGTGGACGGGGGAATCACTCCTGCAGTGTTATTGTGTTCTGCCAGTGAGTACAATGATCAGTGTTGCTAACTATAGCTGGCAGCACTGATTGTTTTGGGAAAAACCTAACAGGCTGGTTGTACTCAAGTCGATTAATAGATTGACTTGTGTAAAACCAGCTAGCTCATACATAGATCGTCTATGGCTGGTCTTTGCATAATTGGCATAATTTCAATCCATGTATGACCCGCTTAACCACTACGCAGTCCCTAAATATCCTTCCACTCCTGTACATAGTGCTCACTGTAATACTCTCCACATTCCTCTCCTGTACATAGTGCCCACTGTCATACTCTCCACACTTCTCTCCTATACATAGTGACCACTGTCATACCCTTCACACTCCTCTCCTGTACATAGTGCCTTCTGTCATACACTTCTCTCCTGTACATAGTGCCCACTGTCGCACCCTCCACACTCCTCTCCTGTACATACTGCTCACTGTCATACCCTCCACACTCCTCTCCTATACATAGTGCCCACTGTCATACCCTCCACACTCCTCTCCTATACATAGCGTTCACTGTCATACCCTCCACACTCCTCTCCTATACATAGTGCCCACTATCATACCGTCCACATTCCTCTCCTGTACATACTGCCCACTCTCATACCCTCCACACTCCTCTCCTGTACATACTGCCACATCATACCATCCACACTTCTCTCTGGTACATACTACCCTCTGTCATACCCCCACACTCTTCCTGTACATACTGCCCATTGTCATACCCTTCACACTTCTCTCCTGTACATAGTGCCTTTTGCCGTACCCTTTGCACTCCTCTCCTTTACATTGTGCCCACTGTTAGACCCTCCACATTCCTCTCCCTCACCTGCACATACTTCCCACTTATATACCGTCCATACTCCTCCCCTATGTCGCTTACCCACAAAAACAGTTCTTTAAAATTATACTGAATATCCTCAATGTTACCAGCTCTAGAATGGGCACACTTTTGTTAGTTCAACTAAAGGAAATCTCAGTTCTCGTATTTGTTCTGCCCCATTATTAGTACTCATTTAATTTTGTGATTACTACTATGATGTATAGAGGAACATAGGGGATCTCAGCTACTCTAAATATAGCACTTATATAAAAAAGTGTCCCTGAAAATATTTTTTAAATGTTGGCAACTGTGCACTTAGGCACTGCCCAAGGGCCACTGGGTCAGTAGGGGCCCCATGAGAGGCTCCTGGGATCGTGTGATATTAAAGTGGTAGTAAACTTTGCTGACATTACTACTTTTTAGAGGCCCTGGGGTAGGTTATGCCACAATGTACAAGTATGCACAGCATATTAGCACATTAGTGTACACTTAAATTTTCAGACTGAGCCCTCCAGTGCTGCGCTGTGATGAATCAGGCGGGGCCCGGGCACTTCCATCTTCACCCGGTCTTCCTTCTGGGTTCTGTGCCTTTGGTCACTTGCCTTGGCCGGGCTGCGTTCATGTCATTCCCACGCATTTATTTATTATTTATAAAAGGCCCCACCAAAATCCTCAGCACCAGGCCCATGATGTTCTTAATCTGTCCCTGGTATGGGCTCCACAATTCCTGTACATCTTCCATCATTCACCAATGTGGATATCGAATAAATGGTTTAAAAGAATTGATACCCAGATGCGGGAGTTGATATGGAGGGAAAAGGTAGCCAGGATTAGTTTAACCACTTTGCAATATGGAAAGGATAGGGGGGGATTGGCGGTACCTCACCCCAAAATGTACTTTTTAGCCTCTCAGATACAACAGATGGTGGGATGGAAACAGGAAGAAAGCGAGGACCCGAATATAAATATGGTAATTGGCACTGCTCCCTCATTAAAGGCAGCCTCCCATCTTGAGATGGGTGTGCCCAGTATGCCACAGGCAGCATCCACAGGAATCCCTCTCAGAAAGGTATGGGGCGAACTACGGAAGACCTCGGGGACAGATTGGGTGTTACCATTCACTCCAATATGGAACAATCCTAGATATGTAGAACTACAGGACTTAGTAGGCTTTACTTCCTGGAAAAAGAGGGGAATTTGGTTCTTTTCACAGCTGTACGAGGGAGAGGTACTGAAAACGTACGAACAGCTGTGTAGAGAATACCAATTAGCCCCACGGGGCTTCTATCAGTATCTCCAGCTCTGGCATGCTCTACAGAAACAACAACAAACACGATCACTGGTGGTAATTTCACCGTCACCTTTGATGACGGCGGTTTTGCAAGCAGAAGCTCGGAGAGGACTGATAACTAAAATATACGAGGGACTGTTAGTAACAATTCAGAGCCATGCCTCCCTTAGAAGTCGCAGGAAGTGGGTGGAAGACATTGGGGAGATAGACGAAGACCAGTGGGAGAGGGCACTTGAATCTGTCCCGGTGGGATCTGTCTCTGCGTCACACAAACTGTCGCAACTCTTTATCCTACACAGGGCCTACAGAACAGCGCCACAATTACATAGATGGGGAAAAAGGGACACTCCTATGTGCCCAAAGTGAAAAAGCCCAGCAGGGGGATTTCATACACCTGATTTGGAGATGCCCAAAGCTTCACAGGTACTGGGAGGAAGTATCACAGTGTATTACTAGAGTAGCACAGGTACCAGTCCCATTGGATCCCCTAGTATACTTGTTAGGGGCCATTGACCCTGGAGAGTACACAAAAGGAAAGTACTATATGATAACAAGACTGCTGTATTTGGCAAGAAAACTCATAGCACGGTACTGGATGGCCCCGGGGAGCCCCACAGGGAAGCAATGGATTGCATATGTCAACTCCCTGTTGGGTAGAGAACACCTGGCTTACAAACGAAGGAAAGCAGAGGGTAAATTTGAGGAGATTTGGTATTCTTGGATGAGAGATGCGAGTGTCGCACCACCAAAACTGATAATGGATAGATTATCTATGTAGAGAGCAGAGGATAGGGGGTGGGGAGGGATATAAAAATATAGAGGAATGTAAAAAAGCAGTATAATGTATGTCAATTGAAATGTAATGGATGCCGAATAGGCATATTTATGTATGAAATAAGAAAATAAATAAAAATGAAGTGGATTTAAAAAAAAAATAATCTGGCCCTGGCTGGACCCTGGGTGTTTGGCACGGACGTGCCATATGAGGCATTGGGCATCGGCTATCACCTGTACGCTGATGGAATGCCACTGCTTCCGATTGCAGAATATGTGCTCTGTGGCACGGGGGGGGGGGGTCGTAGTGCCACATGTGTGCAATCAATGGCCCCCACAGTGCGTGGGAATCCTGCAATCATGTAAAAATCCTGCATTGCCTTCTGCTGCAGGTGCTCATGGGTGGGTTTTATGAAGTGATGGGACATGCATGTGAGGATTGCAGGGATAACCTGGTGCACACATCTGCTCATGGTGGATTGTGACATCCCAGCCACGACACCACTTGTACGCTGAAAAGATCCACTGGCAAGGAAATGCAGGTGTTGCCAGTTCCTTGACCAGTGGCTCCACTGCATGTGAGCGATGTGTCTTTGCTGGTGATGTCATCATGCAGGGTTGTGGCTAATTCCAGGATGGCTTCAGGGCTGAATCTGAAAATGTGAAACACCTCCGAATCACCCATGCCAAAGACGTTCATGCGCGTGCGGTATATCCTCTCCCGTGTCCTCCTACGTGAATGAATGAATGAATGAATGAATGAATGACTTGTATAGCGCAACTCATGCGAACTGAATCGCCTCTGGGTGCTTTTTCCAGCCAGAGTCTGCTTGGCTGGTGCAGTCATTTTACCCCATAGGATCGTGACACGCTTGGGACACACAGTCATACACACAGATATACATATATATACTGGGCCAATTTGGACAAGATCCAATTTACCTACCAGCATGTCTACGTGGCGATGGACCCATTAGTAGTGCTAGGACCACGGCTGCCATGTGTTGTCCTGCAAGTGTGGTTGCTCAGCTCGTCCATAACAGTGCTGCTGCAGCTACTCTCCAGCTGACTTGTGCAAGTCTGGTGCAAAGTTACCCCTGCTTTATGAGGGGAAACTTTAGGCCGGGCGTACAACTTACGCCGGGCGCGCGTATGTTCGGGATTCGGCGTATCTACCTCATTTGCATATTTTCATAGGAAATCAATGGGTGCGCCAGATGCGTTCGGCGTAAATATGCGCCTACGATACGCCGGCAGAGGAAAGTTACGTCGGTCGGGAGAAGCCTATTTTCAGGCGTATCTAGTTCTGTGGGTACGGTGCATAGATACGACGGCGCACATTTAGACTTACGCAGCGTATATCGAGATACGTCGGCGTAAGTCCTACCTGAATCTAGCCCATAATCTTTTACTTTTTGATTTAATAAATATCATATTTTTTTTTTTTTTTTAAACATTTTTTTCCCTCAGTTTATTCTTCTACATATATTTGGTAAAAAAAAATCGCAATAAGCGTATTTGATTGGTTTGCGCAAAAGTTCTAGCATCTACAAAATAGGGAATAGAATTTTTATGTATTTTTATTTTTTTACTAGTAATGGCAGCGATCTGTGATTTTTATTGTGACCGTGACATTGCGGCGTACATATCGGACACTTTTGACACATTTTTGGGACCATTCACATTTATAAAGCGATTAGTGCTATAAAACTGCACTGACTACTGTGTAAAGGGGAGGGGTTAACACTAGGGGGCGAGGAAGGGGTTAATATGTTCCTTAAAGTGTGTTCTAACTGTAGGGGGAGGGGGACTCACAAGGGGAGGAGACCAATGTGTGTTCCTCTGTACTATGAACACACATCGGTCTCCTCACTGCTGACAGGACATGGATCTGTGTGTTTACACACACAGATCCATGTTCCTGCCGTGATTGCGGGTAATCGCGGGTGCAGGTGGACATCGCGTCCGCCGGGCACGCGCACCTGGTCCCAAAGCAATGCGCCCCCTACCCGCCCGTGAATACAAGGACGTCATATGACGTCCTCTCTGAAGAAGGGAGGGTTCCCGCCGACGTCATTTTACAATGACTCGGTAGGGAAAGTGTTAATAAACAGGATTTTTTTCTAGGACATGATTGGTTAAGCAAAATAAACACAGCTTCCACTTATTTAGCTCAGTGAACATACACTTTAGTAAATGAACACTATATTGCTTTACAAATTTAACCCTATAGAATGTCAAGTGTATACAATTTTAAGTATAGTAGCAATCAAAAATCCTCATATGTTTCTTAATAATAAAACCCTCTAAATCATTATCATTCTTTGTTTTGACACTGTTAAGGTTTGGTGTTCTATTTTTAAAGACTAACATTTTTGACAAACAGTTAAATAAATAGAAAAAGTAAAATGCTTAACCATCTGACAATACTTCTCTTCAGTCTGCTATATCGACCCAGACTCAGTCTCTCCTTTATTATATCGGAAACCCGTTAAAATTTCACACAATTTCCTGCACAGCAGTATATATATTAATGCTGGGAACCAATAGGTTTCTATAATTGGACCTGTAGTAAAGCATACCAATTAATTCCAGCCTTCTTCTGTGTTTCACTGATGTAAAATGACAGTGTTGAGAGTAATTGGATAGGAGGATCCTCTATCGCTTACTTTAAAGTATTACTGCTCTCTCCTGATTTAAAATTCACTAAGCAGCAGAAGTGACACAGAGACATGGTGTGTCAAGTACTAAGTAATCTGTATCATCTGCTTTGAAAGGAAACTTTTATTCGCTATTAATATAGTGCACTGTATATCACTTCATATCCAGTATATCCAGTTCTCTGTCCACCCAATGCCACCTTTAACACATTACAATTAACAGGAAATGGTACATTCTGAGCTCAAGAAATAAATCTAGATAGGAAATGGGTTAAAACATTTCAGGTTATATTACATAGCAATGGAAAACAGGCAGCTAATTGTGTGCAATACATTTTAAGTGACTGCTTGAAAAAAAAAAATCGTTTTGGTATCACGGTCACTTACATTATTATTATTAGCTTTGATACGTTAAAAGTGCTGTAAAACAGTAAATCAAATAATGATAGAAATAATATGTATAATAATGTACTAGTCTAGTTAAGCCTCGTACACACGATAGGTTAACCAAAGGACAACGGTCTGAAGGACCGTTTTCATCGGTCAAAACCGATCGTGTGTGGGCCCCATAGGTTATTTAACGATAGGTTAAAAAAAAGCCAACTTGCTTTAAAATTAACCTATGGATTGGTAACCGATAGGTCAAAACCGATCGTTAGTAGGCACGACCATCGGTTAAAAACCCACGCATGCTCAGAATCAAGTCGACGCATGCTTGGAAGCATTGAACTTATTTTTTTTCAGCATGTTGTTGTATTTTAGGTCACCGCGTTCTGACACGATCGGTTATTTAACCTATGGTGTGTAGGCGTGACGGACCATCAATCAGCTTCATCGGTTAACCTATGACAACGGTCCTTCAGACCGTTGTCCTCTGGTTAACCTATTGTGTGTACAAGGCTTTAGATTTACTAAAATTGAATCAAAAGAAATGTGTCAGCGTCTATAATAGATCTTTTGAAGCTTATGTAGCTATAGTTATTATTTTCATTATATTTATTTCTAGAGAATGTCCTAAAACAAAATTTAGTTTGCCTCATAGCATAGCATGTATTCATTTTAGTTTTTACAAGTTTTTTACCTTTATTTTTTTCCTCCTAGATGACAAAATCAATTTCAAGTTTACCTTTATTTCTCCTTCCATATATGCCATAATAATTTTCTGAAGCCTCATATGGGCTTTTATTAGTTAATACTACATGTTTAATGTATTTGTTTAACCACTTTTGTACTGCCATTTAAAAAAATGGTGAAGTGATGTATGGTTATTTACCCAATGCCTTTACGAATGACACTAAATAAAACATCTTTGGGTGACCATTCCACCCAATAATGCTGGTGAGCAATCCCTGGAAAGTTCTGTTCACAGGCGCTGTGTACAGAGCTAATTCAAGTGGCTATGTACCTTCAAATAAGTTTATTGAGCAAGGCGAGGTCAGGGGAGAAAAGACAAACTAATGGAAGAATGATTTGTATCACAGCATATATCACAGCTAAATAGCGGCTGGACAAAATTAACCACTTGAAGCACAATCACATACATGTACATCATTGTGTTCAAGTGGGGCAGCAGTCAGCCATAACTCCAGTGTTAAAATGTTCCGCTGGCAATTCCCTAACCTGTAAAAGTAATCTGAGTGGCTGAATAGCCGCTGGATTACTTTTAAAAGTAACAGGAGAGGTTGTCACCCCTATCCCACCACTTGGTTTACTTGTTTACTGGGCTTACTCGTCTCACCTGGAAGCTCGGGATCCGATCCGGTGGTTGATGTGGCTGGCCATAGAGCAGAACATCCTTGATCATCTCTATGGTATTGCAGATCAGAAGCGACAAGCATTTCATCACTTTTAGTTAGGGAGAATGTAAACAAGGCAATGTTTTTGGGGGGGGGGGGAAGCAACAGATGATTTTTTTTTTTTTATCTTATGTTTTCTAGGGTATCAGTATCAGATGTCTCCATAAAGAGGACCTGCCATGCTTTATTGCTATAACAAAGGATGTTTTCATTTCTTGTGACAACAATAAGTGTGATAAAAAAAATTAAAGGCAGAGTAAAAAAAAAAAAAAAATACTAATAATATGTATATATATATATATATATTTTTTTTAAATGTGCACCCATTTCCCTGTGCTCACATGGTGAACGCATGCTTAGGTTAAGCCTGCATATGTAGACAGTGGGGCAGATTCATCAATAGATACGACGGCGGATCTCCTGATCCGCCGTCGTATCTGTGAGACCCGACGGTCGGATCTGTGAGATCCCACCGTCGGAGCTATGCGACTGATTCATAAGAATCAGTTCCGCATAGATCTCCCTTGGATCCGACTGGTGTAAGTGACTTACACCAGTCGAATCTTAGGCTGTAATCTCCCGCCGGCCACTAGGTGTCGTCGCGATTTTTTACCCGTCGCATATGCAAATGAGGAAAACCGCCGATTCACGTCCGTACGCCCGCCCGTCGCTCGTTTTCTACGTCGTTTGCGTTCGGGTTTTTCCGGCGGATAGCTACCCCTGCTTCTATGAGGGGTAGCTAATGTTAAGTATGGCCGACGTTTCCGCGCCGATTTTTACATTTTCTACGTCGTTTGCGTACCGCGATCGGGAATACCGATGGCCGCAAACGACGTACACGCCACAAACAATGACGTCGTAGCGACGTCATTTGGAGCATGCGCACTGGGCTTTTTTGCCCCGGCGCATGCGCAGTTAAATCGGCGCGGGAACGCGCCTGATTTAAATTGTACACTCCCCCTAGCCGCGGAATTTGCATTCCGCCGGGGGGAGTTAGGATCCGACGGTGCAGTTTGCGAGGTAAGTGCTTTATGAATCATGCACTAGCCTCGCAAAATTGCGCCGGCGGATCGTAAATCAGATAGATTACGCGGATCTAAAGATCCGCTAATCTATCTGAATCCGGCCCAGTGTTTGCACCACACATGTAAGGTATCGCTGCGAATGTTATAGCGAGAGCAATAATTCTAGTTCTAGACATCCTTTGTAACTCTAAACTGGTAACCTTTGTAAAATGTTAAAACGTCACCTATGGAGATTTTTAACCACCTCAATACAGGGCACTTTCACCCCCTTCCTGCCCAAGCCATTTTTTTAGCTTTCAGCCCTGTCACACTTTGAATGACAATTGTGCGGTGATGCAATGCTGTACCCAAATTAAATTTTTATAATTTTTCCCCCACAAATAGAGCTTTCTTGGCGGCATTTGACCACCTCTGCGGTTTTTATTTATTGCGCTATAAACAAAAGAAGAGTGACAAGTTTGAAAAAACACAATACTTTTTACTTTTTGCTATAATAAATATCAAATAAAAAAAAAAAATGTTCCTTAGTTTAGGCCGATATGTATTCTTCTACATATTTTTGGTAAAAAAAAAATTGCAATATGCATATATTGATTGGTTTGTGCAAAAGTTATAGGCCCGGATTCACGTAAAAGCGTGCATCTCTGTGTGGGCGTAATGTATCCTATTTACCTTATGCCTCCGCAACTTTGACAGGCAAGTGCAGTATTCTCAAACCAAAGTTGCGGCGGCGTAGCGTAAATAGGCCGGCGTAAGCCCGCCTAATTCAAATGTGGAAGATGTGGGCGTGTGTTATGTAAATTTAATGTGACCCCACGTAAATGACACTTTTTACGAACGGCTCATGCGCCGTCCGTGAAAGTATCCCAGTGCGCATGCTCCAAATTAACCTGCAAGAAGCCAATGCTTTCGACGTGAACGTAAATGACGCCCAGCCGTATTCGCGAACGACTTACGCAAACGACGTAAAACGTGAAAAATTCGACACTGTTCTGACGTCCATACGTAACATTGGTATGCCTCATCTACGCCTCATATAGCAGGGGTAACTTTACGCCGGGAAAAGCCTAACGTAAACTGCGTATCTGTAATGCGACAGCCGGGCGTACGTTTGTGAATTGGCGTATCTAGCTGATTTACATATTTCTAGGCGTAAATCAGCGTACACGCCCCTAGCGGCCAGCGTAAATATGCAGTTAAGATACGACGGCGTAGGAGACTTACGCTGGTCGTATCTTATACAAATTCTAGCGTATCTGATTCTTTGAATCAGGCGCCAAGATACGACGGCTCAGACTCAGAGATACGACGGCGTATCTGGAGATACGCCGTCGTATCTCCTACGAGAATCTGGGCCATAGTGTCTACAAAATAGGGGATAGATTTATAGCATTTTTATTATTATAATTTTTTTTACTAGTACACTTTTGACACTATTTTGGGATCATTCATACAGCGATCCGTGCTATAAAAATGCATTGAGTGAGTGAGTGAGTGAGTGAAAAACGTATATAGCGCGCCCCCATTCCCCGGGTCTCATATCTCTGATTTACACAGCGATTATCAATTCTAAGAGACCGCCTTTGAGACCTTATCACCTTCAGTGGGAGGCTGAGCTTGGGAAGCAACTCGATCCGGAAGATTGGCATTGTCTAAATGTTGTACAAATGTTCTCTTTCAGGAGAACGCCTATAAAGTGTTTTATAGGTGGTACTATACCCCGACCAGGCTGGTGAGTTTCATGCCTTCCTACTCTCCTTTGTGTTTCCGTGGATGCTCCCAGGAGGGTACGATGGCACATGTCTGGTGGACCTGTCCCAGGGTATGCAGATTATGGGTTAGAGTTTATGCGTTGCTCCGCAACCTCTTTGATACCAACTTAAAGAGGGACCCTTTTGAGGCCCTTTTATGGAAACCGATCACAGAGCTTCTCCGTCCTGAACGCCAGTTGGCGGCGCATCTTTTTACTGCAACTAAATTGATCATTGCAAGGGCCTGGAAGACCCCGGTTCTTAGCTTCGAAGCAGTTAAAAACTGCATTAATGATATTATGGTTAATGAGAAACTTACTGCTGTGTTAGCAGATGCCCACGATAAATTTCTCCGGGTATGGCAACCCTGGGTGGCTTACAACCACCCTTCACGATTTGACCCAGCACTACTTTCTCTTTGATGAGTCTCTGTTCCCCCCGCCCCGTGGACCCCCTTCCTTCTTTCTTTCTTTCTTCTATTTTCTTTTATTCTTTTTTTTGCTCTTTTCTTGCTGTTCTTTTCTATTTCTATTCCTCTTTCTCTCCATTGCTACTTGTTCATGCTACTTTTCTAGCTGGCTTTCTTTCTTTTCATCCTCCCTTTCTTTGTTCTTTGTGGCTTGGGCCCTCAGGCTTGATCCTGTTGGCCTTGGACACAGGATGCATTATTTAATTTACAATTTGGAATACTGATATCCTCTGCTATGTGCCTGCTTGAATTTTTTTTTATTTTTATTTTTTTTGTAAGGTTGTGTATCGTACAACAACTGTGCTTTTAAGTTCTACATTTACCCCGGTGTGTTAACCGGTATGTTACCTAAGCCAGCATTAGGTCAATCTAGCAGGCCACTTGAGTTGAGGACATTCTATTGCCGGCCTTCTGGATTCGTTTTCGGATCCCTAGGAGCTGGACTGATCTCAGGTCTACGGACTATTTTCTCTGATATATGATAAGCTTATGGTGTGTCCTCCACTGCTTTTTTCTTTTGTATTCTTTTTTGTTTGTTGATGTGTTTTTTCAATAAAACTCTTTGTACAAGAAAAACTTATATAGCGCAACACATGCGAACTGAATCGCCTCAGTATCCATTCGTGCAGTATCCATTCCGCGAGTGACACCCTTTGACCTCAGAAGAGGTGGGTTTTAATCCTTCTCCTGAAGGCCAAGTGGTCCAGCTCCAATCGAGTGGTGGTTGGTAGGGCGTTCCACAGTCGAGGTCCCTGGACTGCAAACCTTCGATCTCCTTTGGACTTGTATCTGGCTTTGGGTATCTGGACAAGGTTTTGATTGGTGGATCGCAGAATACGATTGGGGTTGTGATCTTTTATTTTTTCGGATAGATATTGGGGGGCATTTCCATGAATGCACTTATGCATTAGACAGAGTGTCTTGAAAGTGATTCTGTCTTTTACCGGCAACCAGTGAAGGGATCTCAGAGAAGGTGAAATTGATTCCCATGGTTTTTTGCCGGTCACTAATTGAGCGGCCGTATTTTGAATGACTTGCAGACGAGCGATTTGGTATTTGGGGAGTCCGAGATAGAGGGCATTTGCATAGTCCAGTCTGGAATTGATAATTGTTCCTACCACGACTGCAACATCTTCTTTCGGAATAAAGGGCGTGAGTCTACATAGTAGGCGTAGCCGATGGTGCGATCCGCTGACTACTGACCCTATTTGTGCATCCATTGTCATGTTGGTATCAAAAATGACTTTTGACTTTGGTGCTAGAGGTGATAGTTTTTCCCAGAATGTCCATGTTGTTGCGGGGTGATTTTTTCGGTTGGCGTGAAACAGGAGAAGTTCTGTTTTCGAACCGTTGAGTTTAAGATAACTCTTTGTCATCCAGTTTTCTATTAAAGAAAGGCATTTCTCTAGTCCAAGAGAATGATCCTTTTTGTTGCATATGCGAAAATACAATTGTGTATCATCTGCATTCTGCATGATTTCAAAAAGAGGGTGGAGATAAATATTGAACAGAACCGGCGACAAAGGGGATCCCTGAGGGACTCCACATGATACCGTCCGTTTTTCAGAAGTGAAAGGCCCCAGTTTCACTATTTGTGATCGGTTTTCCAAGAAAGAGGAGAACCAAGCTAAATCACATTCTGCGACTCTGGCTACTTCAGCTAGCGAGTCAGTAGTAATCCGTGGTCTACCGTGTCGAAAGCAGCGCTTAGGTCCAACAGTACCAGGAGACAAGATTCTCCTTTGTCTGCTGCCTCAAAGGCATCATCCCATATTTTGAGCAACGCTGTTTCTGTTCCGTGACCAGGACGGAAACCCGATTGAAACAGATCGAGTAATTTATGAGTGTCTAAATGATGTTGTAACTGTTGTACAACTTCTTTCTCCATTACTTTGGAGAAGACATTTAGGCTTGTTATGGGTCGACGGTCGTTTGGATCTTTGGGGTCGAGGGTGTTTTTTTTTAGAATTGGTTTTATTATACCTTGTTTCAGCAAGGTGGGCACCGTACCCTCCTTGAATGATTGGTTTAGGAGCTGCGAGATAGCTGGTGCCAATATATCGGCACATTCTTTCAGCAGTTTGGTGGGGATGATATCATTGGGCGCTGTAGTATTTCGCAGAGTACCGATGATATTTTTGGTGGCCTCGATGGAAATGGGTTTTAGAGAAAAATTTGTTGATTGTGGTGGTTTTATGTGGGTGTTAGGTTTGAGATTTGGGGAGGGGTTGATGAGGGGTCTATTTTGCTGAATGCTTACACCGATTTTTTCAATTTTATTAATGAAATAATCCGATAATTCATTGCAAAATTCTTGTAAAATTGGAATTGGGGGCCTCTAAACAAGCTGGGTTCATGGTCTGAGTAACCAGCTTGAAGAGTTCGCGGGGGCGGTTTTGGGCATTTGTGATGATGTTGGAAATATGATTTTTTTTGGCCATAAAGATTTCTTTGTGGTATTTCTTGGTAATTATCTTATAAGCGGTGTGGTTTACCTCCGAAGAGCTTCCTTTCCAAGCAGCTTCGGCTCTTCTATGCTCTTGCTTCAGCAACAACAGCTGGTCATTATACCAGCTGGAGTTGTTTTTCCGGATGCAAGTTTTGCGTTTTGGTGCTACTAAGTCGGCTGACTGTAGTAGAGCCTTGTTGATGGCGTAGAGCGTTTCTGTGGCTGTTTGCTGTCGTTGGATTGTTTATATTTTGTTCCCTAGTGTTGTTTTGAAGAGTTCCAAATGGAGCTTCTTCTGAGATCTAGTCCAGTGAGTTGTCACCGGTTTTATCGTATTTTTTGAGGGGGCGTTTTTGGTAATTGTGTATTTCAGATTAGTCATAGTCGCAGAAACACGGGGAAAGTAATATTGATTGGGGGGTATTTGAATGATTAATGGGAGGAAGATTTCCAAGTGGGCCTCCACTCGCTAAACCTTCCCTCCCCGTTGATCCAGAGGAAGGCAAAAAACCCCGGCCGTGCCAATCTGCAGCGGCAAGGGAAAAAATTCCTTCCTGATCCCTCAAGGGCGATCGAGCAAAGCCTGGATCAAGTAGTGAAATGGCGGGCGTCCCTAGATTTATAGCTGAAAGAGCTAATGGAGGGGGGGCTTGGGGTATACACACCCCATCAATAGGGCTGAGGAGGGTGAGTGGGGGTGATTGGAATGAGTGACACTATTGTTTGGGTGTACCAAGATGGCCGCCGACCGGGCACTAGGCCCGAGCCGGTGGCTAAGGTTCTGGGGGGGGCGAGATGAGGTGGTGGAGATCCTCCTGGGGCACTGGGGAAATGGTGGAGGTCTTTGTGGGGAATAAGTGGGTTTACTGATGTTTAGGGGCGGGTTTGAATTGTGTACGCGCGGCTGAAGCCGGGGACTTTCCTAGCTGCGGCCCCTGTGAACCTAATTGCCGGAATTGTCCGGGCCAGGGGGTTACAGTTGGCGGGAGCGGTGGTGGGGAGAGGTGTAGAGGTGCTATGGGCGTGGTTGGGGTGTGGGGGAGTGCTGGACAAGCAGGCCATTCCTCTGTTCTTGTTGGGCCGCAGCCGCGGCTTATCCTGAAAAGGACGGCCGTGGACTGACCCAAAGGCGGTGGATGGAGGTGGGGAGAAACAGCCTTACCTGTGAGGCTGCCGGGCAGGGAGGCCTGTGGGAGGCGGCGGCGGTGGAGGAAGAGGGGAAACCAACGGCACTCGTCCAAAGGTGTTGTACGGAGGTGCTGCAGCAGAGGGCTGGGAGGACCCTGCCTGGCTGATCTATCCCTGGGGAGAGCCGACTCGTTTGAGAACGTCCAGCTCTCACTAGCCCTGGGGTGAGCAGACTAAGGCCCCGTACACTCGGTCGGACCGAACCGATGAGAATGAACCGAAGTTCAGTTTCATCGGACCAACCCGACCGTGTATATAGGCCATCGGTCTGTTTTCCTTCGGTCCAAAATTTTAAAACATGCTTCAAAACCGAACCGATGGACCGCTGCCCGATCGGACCAAACCGATGGTTAGTACAGAAAAGCATCGGTTCAAAACCCGCGCATGCTCAGAATCAAGTTGACGCATGCTTGGAAGCATTGAACTTCGTTTTTTTCAGCACGTCGTGTGTTTTACGTCACCGCGTTCTGACCCGATCGGATTTTGAACTGATGGTGTGTACACACATCAGACCATCAGGCCACTTCTGCGGTGAACCGATGAAAATGGTCCGTCGGACCATTCTCATCGGTTCAGTCCGACCGTGTGTACGGGGCCTTAGGTGAGAGCGTCCTGCTGCACCGCTGAACTGGGAGTTTCTGGAGTGATTGTGGCAAATGGTTGATTACTGTATAAATGTGACTGGCAGGGAAGGGCTTAACGCTTGTCCTAGGGAGTGATTCTAACTGTAGGGGGTGGGGACTCACAAGGGGAGGAGACCGATTGGTGTTCCTCTGTACATGGAACACTGCCATTAGTAGTAAAAAAAATATATTAATAAAAATGCCATAAAACTATCCCCTATTTTGTAAACACTATAAATTTTGCGCAAACCAATCAATAACGCTTATTGCGATTTTTTTTACCAAAAATATGTAGAAGAATACGTATCAGCCCAAACTGAGGGGAAAAAAATGTTTTTTTATATATATTTTTGGGGGATATTTATTATAGCAAAAAGGTGTTCCTCTGTACATGGAACACACCATCGGTCACCTCTCACCTGACAGGACGTGGATCTGTGTGTTTACACGCACATATCCATGGTCCTGCTTCGTTACTGTCCGATGTGTCCGCCATAATGTCTCAATCACGAAAAAAAAATCGCTGATCGCTGCCATTAGTAGTAAAAAAAAATGATTAATAAAAATGCAATAAAACTATCCCCTATTTTTCAAACACTATAAATTTTGCGCAAAACAATCAATAACGCCTATTGCGATTTTACCAAAAATATGTAGAAGAATACGTATCAGCCTAAACTGAGGGAAACATTTTTTTTATATATACATTTTTGGGGGATATTTATTATAGCAAAAAGTAAAAAATATAGAATTTTTTTCAAAATTGTCTCTCTATTTTTGTTTATAGCGCAAAAAATAAAAACTGCAGAGGTGATCAAATACCACCAAAAGAAAGCTCTATTTGTGGGGAAAAAAGGACACCAATTTTGTTTGGGCGCCACATCGCAGGACCGCGCAATTGTCAGTTAAAGTGACGCAGTGGTGAATCGCAAAAAGGGGCATAGTCCTTAACTTGCATAATGGTCCTGGTCTTAAGTGGTTAAGACAACTCTAATTTACTGGCAATTATAGACACAATGGCCCGGATTCACATACATTGGCGCATATTTATGCCGCCGTAGCATATCTCGTTTACGCTACGCCGGCGCAGCACACATTGGCAAGCACTGGATCCACAAGCACTTGCTCCCACTCGCTGTTAAAGATACGCTGGGTTTCCTCGGCGTAAGCCAGCGTAGGTGGAAGTGGGCGTGAGCCATGCTAATGAGGCATGACCCCATGCAAATGATGGGCCAAGCGTCATAGAAGTACTTAAAATGAACGGCGCATGCGCCATCCTGTGGCCGCATCCCAGTGCGCATGCTCAGAATCACGTCGAAACAACTGCCTAAGATACTTCGAATCACTGCCTACGACGTGAACGTAACCTACGCCTAGTCATATTCACGTACAACGTAAACGACAAGATACGATGGCTTGTGTTCCCTGTTCCATACCTTTGCATGAGTTGCGCCTCCTATATGGGGAATAACTTTACACCAGACGTACGACTTACGCAAACCGCGTATATTATACGCCGGGGCGCAACTACGTTCATGAATCGGCGTATCTCACTTATTTTCATATGTGCATAGAAAATCAATGGGAGCGGCAAATGCACCCACGATACGACGGAGTCGGAAAGTTATGTCGGTCGGATGAAGCCTATTTTCAGGCGTATCTCAGTGTATGGGCATGGCGCATAGATATGACGGCGCATACTAACATTTACGTGGCGTATCTGGAGATACGTCGGCGCAAGTGCTTGGGGAATCCGGGCCAATATGTGTAAACTGTGTCATTATTTTACTGATATGTATTTATTACTGTTACATGCCTGAGCCCTCGTTTACACTGAAGTTCATCTGAACTCGCATGATTTCAAAGCTGCATTTCAGCCCGACTTGGGGGGAAATTTGAGAGACATTTGTGCGGGTTCATACACAGATGTCTATTGAAATCGCCCAGAAGTCACTAAAAGTAGTGCAGGAACTCATTTTGGAAATCTGTGAGGCACCGCAAAGTTGGCTTTGCACCGATTGGGAAACTCCTATTGACGGCAATAGACTCCTATTTGACATGTGATTTGACCTGTCAAATCGCACCACTGGGAACAGGGGCTTATTCTCACTTGAGGACTCTGCATTATTGTCATTTTACCCAATGGGCTGATGTGTATATTTCTTGTTTTTGGAAATTGTAATTTTTCTTTGGAAAAATAATTAAATTAAAAACAGAATGCAAAAAAAGAGACTTAGGTTGGACAATTGACATGGACTTGACAGCAAATGTCAAATTTCAGGTAGCCTCAAGTTAATGACTACTGAGCTAAAGAGTCAAGAGTAAAGATACATATAGGACAATAATAAATCTTTTGTATGTAAACCCAAAGGCAACAAAGTGGGATCTATGCTTTATAAAAGTAGAACACCCACATTCTGCACAGTTACTATTGGACACATTCTTTGTGTATGTCTACTCTATAAACACGCTCAGTCTCTGCATCTGTTACATTATATCTTTTCCATTGGCATGGAATGACCTTCTAGACTGACAGACATGAAAGGCAAAACACTTCTTTCTATGTGCATGGTGTGGAAATACTATTATTCACAGCTTTGTGAAAGATTGCTCTAAATGTGTAAGCCACATATTGTTATTGTATCTCAGAAAACTACAGCTAATATTTTTTTTAACAAAAGATAGGTTTACTTAACTGTTTGTGGCTCAGTTTAACCACTTCTATTCAGGGCACTTTCCTGCCCATACCAATTTTCAGCTTTCACCTCTGTCACATTTTAAATGACAATTGCGCGGTCATGCAACACTACCCAAACAAAAGTTTTATCATTTTTTCCCCACAAATAGAGCTTTTTTTGTGTTGTATTTGATCAGCACTGGGGTTTTATTTTTTGCGCTACAAATAAAAAAAAATTCTTAGTTTCTGTTACAAAACTTTGTAAATAAGTAATTTTTCTTTCTCCTTCACTGATGAGCACTGATGAGGCAGTACTGATTGGCACTGATGAGGTAGCACTGAGGCACTTATGTGCAGCACTGATGGGCATTGATAGGTGGCACTGATATACAGAACTAATGGTCACTGATAAGTGGCACTGATGGGTACTCATAGGCGGCACTGATGGGCACTTATAGGCGGCACTGGTGGGCACTGATGGGCGGCACTGATAGCCAGCACTGATCAGGGGGCACTGGCAGGCATTACTGATGGGCACAGAGTGCCATCCCTAATGGGCACTGATTGGCATCCCTGGTGGGCTCTAGTGAGCATCCCTGGTGGTCATGTGGGGGCATACCTGTTGGCCATGGGTGGGCATCCCTGTTGGCCATGGGTGGGAATCCCTGGTGGTCATGGGTGGGCATCCTCGATAGGTCTGCACTGATAATCAATATGCTGATTATCAGCATATCAGGAGAGCAGCTGATCGATTCTCCTCTACTCGTGCCTGTCAGTGCAAGTGGAGGAAAAGCCGATACACTGCATTTCCTGTGATTGGACACAGCTGATCACATGGTAAAGAGCTTACATCATAGGCTCTTTACCTAGATCAGAGATGCAGTGTCTCAGACTGACACGCCACACCACCGATCACCACGCTGCACACAATCACGGCCTATTACCCCCTTCCTGCCAAAGCCAATTTTCAGGTTTCAGTGCTGTCACTCTTTGAATGACAATTGTGCAGTCATTCAGCACTTTAAACATATGAAATTTCTTAATTTCTGTGAAAAAAATATTGAGTTTTCTTTTGGTGGTATTTAAAGGGGTTGTAAAGTTAAACGTTTTTTTCACCTTAATGCATCCTATGAATTAAGGTGAAAAAACTTCTGACAATACCGCCCCCCCCGAGCCCCCCGTTATACTTACCTGAGCCCTCGAAAGTCCCGCGCTCGTCCACGTCATTTTCCTCGTCGCTCACCCTGGTCGTTGATTGGGTAGAGTGGATGGATTGAAAGCAGCGCAGCCATATGCTCGCATCCAATGATGCGGCGTGCCGGGGGGCGGGGCCGAGTGATACAGTGAGCGGCAATAGCTCGCTCGCATTAAGGTGTGGAGTGCTTGCCTGGGGAAGCCAAGACAGCCGCCGAGGGACCCCAGAAGACGCAATTCGGGGACACTCTGTGCAAAACGAGCTGCACAGTGGAGGTAAGTATAACATGTTTGTTATTTAAACAAAAAATAATAATTTACTGATCCTTTAATCACAATTTAAACCAAAAAAAGTGTTTTTCTTTGTTTCTGTTATACAGTTTTGCAAATAAGTCATCTTCATTAATTTCACTGCTATAAGCAAATATTGTTACTGAATGACCATGTGCTGTGAGTGGCCCTGTCTGTACCATGTGATCACTGTGACCAATCACAGCTAGCAAAACAATTGTATACAATGAATAGCATGAAAGGAAGCTATTCAATGTTTACAACTGCCATGTGATCTGCTGTGATTGGTCACAGTGATCACATGACACTGACAGTGGGCCGGTATAGTGATCAGTCATCCGCTGTGTCTGGTTGAAGCAGCGGGTGACAGATTGTGCCAGAGCGTGGCCCATTCATGGGAGGACGTCCTTATGAGGAACGCCACTCTGGTCAATGCATTTCATCATTACGACTTTCTCAGGCAATTACCTCATTAGTAGTGACAAAACATGTCAACTGGAAGTGACATCATCATGTAGAGTGCCCAGAAGTGTCGATCTTGATGGTAGTGACTTAAAAGAGCTATTGATTTTGTTTTTTTGTGAGTTTATGGAAGAAAAACAATATGATCCACTTAAAGGGAGTCAAGTTTGTCTGGTGAGCCTCCCTTTCTTTATGACTATTTGTTTGGTCTTTTAAAGGAACAGTACCCTTTATTGGGGACTTTGCTTCTTGTTGAAGTGACACTTGTGCCGTTAAGCAGGGAGTTTGCACTGAGCATGTTGGGGATGATTGGTGTGATATAACGGTGCTTTTGTGAGCATAACATATATTTTTGATGATGTATTGTACAGAGTCTGCATGTTCTCCCTGTGCCTGCGCGGATTTCCTCTGGGTACTTCCGTTTACTTCCACGCTCCAAATACATGCTGGTAGGTAATTAGCTCCTGTCTAAATTAGCCCTAGTTTGTGTATGTATAATTATGAGTTAGGGACCTTAGATTGTAAGCTCCTTGAGGGCAGGAACTGATGTGAATGTACTCTACAAAAGGGATGGGCCGAACGACCCCCTGTTTGGTTCACACCAGAACGTTCAAACAACGCAAAAGTTTGGAACCGAATAACGAACCCCATTCAAGTGTCTGGGACCCGAATGTGAAAAAAAAAATTGCCCATTTTGAAGGCTTATATGCAAGTAATTGGGCATACAATAGTTATGGGGGTGCAGGTATTGCCCTGGGGGACATGTATGAATGAAAAAAAAGTTTGTAAAAAAACGTCATTTTTAAATGAACAGTGATTTATTGATGCTTAAAGTGAAAGCATAAAAATGAAAAATGTATTTCAATATAGTGCCCGCTGTAAATGAACACATCTGTACTGTGTATAGAAGCTGATGCAGTAATAATAGAGCCCAAAAATTACCCTTTCCCTGCAAGCTTTCTTTATTTTGTAAGCAACAGCTCGGGGAGCCAGACTGTATGATGAGGCCATAATGTGGTGCACTGGGAACAAGATCAGAGATTTTTTGGATAAATTCTGGTGTCTCTACCACATACTTTGGATAGGGTACGGAAAAATTGGTCTTTGGGTGTCGTTGGCGCCTTGACACAGTAACCCTAGAGGTACTCTTGATGAAAGTACGAATTGGCCTTGCTGTCAAAATTTTTTGCCACACTTGAAGTGCTTGAGACAAAATTTGCAAAATAGCAACAGTGCAATCGACTGCACATGTACTAAAAAAGACCAGACAGCTGTGCTGTGGGAAGTGGGCCAGGAGATAACAGCTCCACAATGTGATGAATAGGGTAGCCACTCTACTCCATGAGGGCTGCCTCTTTGGGGTTGTGCCTTCGCCCTCACATTCCTCCTCTTGGCACCCAAGTTGAGTCAGTGACCTCATCATCATCTCCTCCACTCCTACATCCTCATTACCACTGGAGACAACTTGGCAATATGCTGCAGCTAGGGGAATATGAATATTGGGGTGCTGCTACATATAAACTACTTCTAAAAGGAAAAAATAACTATTCCACAGCTACAAATGTGATGCCAGTGTATATTGAATGCACCCATATTGCAAAAAGCAAAAATGTCTATGTATTTTTTTTAGCATTGGAGCATGCAAAGCATTGCAAACCATGATGAGTGGATTCAGGTTTAAATGTCAGGTAATGCTAAACTATTGGATATACAGTTTGTTCATTATGGAGTGTTTGCAGGCCATACACGGTCAAATTTCTTTTCAAAATCATATTTTCTTTTTTTTCCGATGATGCCACCATTGATTTTTGAAATTCGGCCCAACCAAGCCTTCATGTTGCTACAGAAAAAAAATGTGTGGCCGGGAATATTCTTTTCTCTCCGGGAATTTTCTTTTCTTGCAAATGCGCATTTTTTTTTTCTATTACATTTTTCGTACTATTCTCTCATCATTGATAAGAAAATCGTTTGTTTTTCCAAAAACTTCCAACATGTCCGATTCCTCAAATTTGAGTGCAGCACGAAAATCGGCTGTTGCTGCAGCCCACTAACGGTGCGAAATTTGTACGAAAATTCTTTGATACGATTTTCGAAATTCTTTCAAAATTCGAACCGTGTATGGCAGGGGTTGACAAATTTGCTTGGAATCTAGGAGCCAGGTAAAAAAGTTAGGAGCCAGAAAACGCGCCCCGTCCCGACGAGCTTGCGCGCAGAAGCGACCACATACGTGAGCAGCGCCCGCATATGTAAACGGTGTTCAAACCACACGTGAGGTATCGCCGCGATTGGTAGAGCGAGAGCAATAATTCTAGCCCTAGACCTTCTCTGTAACTCAAAACATGCAACCTGTAGATTTTTTTTAAACGTCGCCTATGAAGATTTTAAAGGGTAAAAGTTTTTCGGCATTCCACGAGCGGACGCAATTTTGAAGCGTGACATGTTGGGTATGAATTTACTCGGCGTAACATTATCTTTCATAATATATAAAAAAAAAAAATATGGGGATAACTTTACTGTTGTCTTATTTTTTAATTAAAAAAAGTGTAATTTTTTTCACAAAAAAAGTGCGTTTGTAAGACCTATGCGCAAATACGGCGTGACAGAAAGTATTGCAACGATCGCCATTTTATTCTCTAGGGTGTTAGGATAAAAAATATATATAATGTTTGGGGGTTCTAATTAGAGGGAAGAAGATGGCAGTGAAAATTTTGAAAAACAACATTAGAATTGCTGTTTAACTTGTAATGCTTAACTTGTAATACCAACGGCCACCACCAGATGGCGCCAGCTCACATCTGGTGTTAATAACTTGTAATACCAACGGCTCACCACCAGATGGCCCCAGCTTTTTTTACCCCCCCTTCCAATTCAAGTCGCCAGGACCCTATTTCTAGTCGCCATGGCGACCTGGCGCCCGGGATTTGTCGAGCCGTGGTGTATGGCCTAAGAGACGAATAAAGGAAGCGCTATTTGATACTAAAGTGTTCTTGCAAGAACGATGTAGACATTTTTTTTTATTATTATTTTGCATACATTGATACATGTCAAACTTAATATTGAAAGACCAGCAATATGTAATAAAAAAAAAAATAAGCTTAGATGTAAATATTCAAACAATATTTCTGACAATATGAACACAGCCCAAACGTGCAAAAATTGTACATAATCGATCAGACATGAAAGAGTAAATTATAACAGTGTCACACAGTCTCATACATACTGTATAACATTTTTTACTGAAAAAAAAAAGTGTTTGTGTGTGTGTATAACTTTTTTGTAATAGGCAAGCTTTGATTTGAATGTATAGTCTGAACCAAATCAATAGTAGCATAATAATACTCAGCATGCTTTATAATTTTTATATCATTAGTCTTCATTTTCCGCTCCCCATGCATCAAAAACTTACAACGTGCTCGTAAAATTTATTTAGTATTCCATGAATTCTTTATCAGTTTCATTTCATAATGATTCACAGCGGCCCTTGCCAGGGCCCTGGTGTCAAAAAATCAATAAAACCAAACTCTTTTCCTGATGGCGGCTACAAGGGATCTATTGTAGGGGAATTATGATTTATGTCTGGGCTGCACTACAAGCAGCAGCAAGCGACACGCAAGCTCTCAGCTGAGATGTTCGCCAATAATGATTTATGCTTTAGTTTTTCCCTATTCCCCTCCTCCGCTCCATAATAAAGCCTCCCCTTATATATCTTTGTCACCTAGCACTTGTACTGACATACCGTACAGCAGATGACCAGTTTAACCACAGAAGGCTTCTGCCTATTGACAGTGTTTAATATAGGCAGCATCTTGTATATAGAATCTTATGAATTTGTGCCTACTTATTTGAGGGGGCTATTTTTGAGAAGGCAGTATAATGGTATGTTAACCACTTGCTGACCAGTTCACGCCGATATACTTTGGCAAAATGGCATGGCTGAGCAGATCAACGTATATATACATTTCCCTTTAAGACGCGGCATTGTGGGTGTGCGCCTGCAGGTCCTGCGGACTCTATATCTGCCGGAGTTACCAACGATCGTCTCACGGAAAGGAAGAATGGGGAAATGCTGATGTAAACAAGCATTTCCTCATTTTTCTTTGTGACAGGACACTAATCACAGCTCCTGTAATCGGGAGCAGTGATCAGTGTCGTGACACACGTAGCCCAGCCCCCCTACAGTTAGAACTCATCCCTAGGACACACTTAACCCCTTCAGTGCCCCCTCCTGGTTAACCCCTTCACTGCCAGTCACATTTACACAGTAATAAGTGCATATTTATAGCACTGATTGCTGTGTAAATGTGAATGGACTCAAAACAGCACCAAGTGTCCGATGTGTCGGCCATAATGTCGCAGTCACGATAAAAATCACTGATCGCCACCATTACTAGTAAAAATATTTTTATAAAAATGCCATAAAACTATCCCCTATTTTGTAGACACTATAACTTTTGCGCAAATCAAACAATAAACGAGCATGTGATGGGTGGCCCCGCCCTCACCTATAAAAGAACGGTCACACTGAGAGAGCGTCATTCGGCTGGGAGCCTCCTATGAGGCGGTATCGTTCCTAGCGTTGTTTTTTTTTCTTTTCTGGATCGCTCGAGACAGAATTACATCGTTGGAATCTTTTTTTCGTTTTTTTTTTAATAAAGGACTTGCCCCAAACTGTCTCCTGTGGTTTTTAATATTTTGACACTTTTTTTTATGTGAAATGGTAGGGGTACCATTTCACATGGGGGGCCGGGATCTGGAGTTCCGCTTTGTTAAAGGGGGCTTCCAGATTCTGACAAGCCCCCGCCCGCGGACAACCACCGGGCAAAAAAAAAGCGTGGGGGTCCCCCCCAAATTCTATATCAGGCCCTTCAGGTTCCTGCACACATCAAAAGCACAAATTTGAAAAGAGAGCTGGAATCTGATAACATCTATTACCAAATAAAGTATTGTGAAGGACTAAGTCATCTAAGGCCTCGTACAGACGAGCAGATCTGTCCGATGAAAACGGTCCACGGACCGTTTTCATCGGACATGTCCGCTGGGATCATTTGGTCTGATGGCTGTACACACCATCAGACCAAATTTCCCGTGGACAGACGACACGGTGACGACGCAGTTACGACGCGGTGGCGGCGACGATGACGCGGCGACGTGCGCGAACCCGGAAGTTCAATGCTTCCACGCATGCGTCGAATCACTTTGACGCGATGCGCGGGTTCTCGGGCCAGCGGACATGTCCGATGAGTTGTACTAACCATCGGACATGTCCGGCGGACAGGCTTCCAGCGGACATGTTTCTTAGCATGCTAAGAAACAGTTGTCCGCTGGAAACCTGTCCGGTCAGCCGGAAAATTGTCCGGTCGGCCCTACACACGACCGAACTTGTCTGCTGAAACTGGTCCGACGGACCAGTTTCAGTGGACATGTTCGGTCGTGTGTACGAGGCCTTAGACATCCAAACAAACCCAGCAAAACTCTAACGTGTTTCGATCAAAGCCTTAGTCATAGGTAGTTGAATTAGTCCCAGTTTGCATGTCCCAGATTGTTTATTTTTTACCATATAAAGTATTGTAAAGAACTGTTATCGGAACTCCAGCTCTTTCTTCAAAGAAGGTTATAAGGAGCAGAAAATAAGTTGCTCCCAATCCCTCTTGAAATGGCTTAATTATTCACCAGTGCATTTAGGTGTCCAACCGTGGGTCTTATTTTCATTTCCCTACTGGTATTCTTAGTAGTGGAGCATAGGCTTCTCCCTTCTTCATACTTGTCAGTCAACAGCTGAGAAGTATAAAGGATGCTAGCCAAGAACTGGCTGTAATATTATATCTAATATAATTCCAAGTATGATTAATTATGTCATTATTAACCAATTTATCATAATAGTTATTATACCAAACATGGTTCTATATATCTCCCTGGGAGATTATTTTATTTTCATTGAATTCAATATTATGTTACCTCAGCTTTGTGCATGCATGCACAAAATGAGTGTGTCCACTGCAGCCTGCAAACAGTGAATACAGCTATTAATAGGGTCAATGTTATAGTAAGAACCATTATCACTCATTTAATTATTGAATAACAGGTGGCGGCAGAAGCTAGACAACCCAGGGAAAATACAGGCAATACTCACTAGCAAATATGGTTTCAAAATAGGGTAAGTAGCCCCCCAGCAATATTCAGAATTTTTTTTTATAAATATGTTTTTAGGTCATAGATACTGTATGTTGTAATGTGATATGTTTACATGATTGACATTTTAAATTGAATCTCATTTACTTTATTAAAACTGTTTTTTACTCAAAGGAAAGCACTTACAGCCTTCATACTTAATAGTTACAGCAATATAAAAAAGTGACAATGCATTTGAAAACCAATCAGTATTACTACATAAATCCATTTAAATATATTGTAATGACTAATATTAATATAATGGGGGAAGGTAATAGGCATTCAGCAGACATCCTCTAAGCATCATATTCCAGGCTGCTAAGAAGGACAGATGCAAGGACATCTAATTTCCACCTTCCAATCCACTCCATCTAGTGAAAAAGATTGCCCAGCAGTCAAAAATCAAAGTCACACTGTCCTGGTGAGAGCCGGAATGGTAACAGGTCTTAGCATGCCAGGAGAACAGACATGCAAGCAAGTGAAAATTTGGTCTCTGCTAGGTGAGGAAAGTCACAGCACACATACAGTATACAGTGTGTATATATATATATATATATATATATATATATATATATATATATATATATATATATAATTATCAAAACACTGAATTTTATCCATTTGATCTGTGTGCGCATTTACAATGTTTCTTGAAAAATAGTAAAGAAAAAACTTTTATGCAACAATATGTGTGTGCAATATTGAAAAAAACAAGGGGGTAGATTCAGGAACGATTTACGCCAGCGTATCCATAGATACGCCGCGTAAATTCGAAGCTACACCGGCGTATCTATTTTCTGTATTCAGAAAGCTAGATACGCTGACATTAGCCTAAGATACGACTGGCATAAGTCTCTTACGCCGTCGTATCTTAGGGTGCATTCTCACGCTGGCCGCTAGGTGGCGCTTCCGTAGTTGTCAGCGTCGAGTATGCAAATTACATACTTACGCCGATTCACAAACGTACGTGCGCCCGGCAGTAGTTTTTTACGTCGTTTGCGTAACTCGTTTTCGGCGTAAGGCTGCTACTGCTATTAGGAGGCGCAGCCAATGTTAAGTATGGACGTCGTTCCCGCGTCGCAATTTGAAAATTTTACGTCGTTTGAGTAAGTCGTCCGTGAATGGCGCTGGACGCCATTTACGTTCACGTCGAAACCAATGACGTCCTTGCGACGTCATTTATCGCAATGCACATCGGGAAATTTTAGGGACGGCGCATGCGCAGTATGTTCGGCGCGGGAACGCGCCTAATTTAAATGATCCACGCCCCCTACTGGATCATTTGAATTACGCGTGCTTACGCCGGCCCCTTTTACGCTATGCCGCCGCAAATTACGGAGCAAGTGCTTTGTGAATACAGCGCTTGCTCCTGTAATTTACGGCGGTGTAGCGTAAAGACAATAAGCTGCGCCGCCGTATCAGTGCGCGCCCCTACCTGAATCTACCCCAATGTTTTTAAAAGTTTATGTATAGTATATGTTTACGAAATTCTGGATATTTTATCATTCTTTGTTTGTTTGTATTTGTTTGTTTGGAACTGTAGGACCAAAAGGGGATTAAATTAAAACAGTGTTTTCGGAATTTGTTTTCGGAATTCATATTCAGAGTCTTCGAATTTGCAGATTTTTTCGTTTTCGAAACAATCAAATTGATTGATTTTCAAATCTGTCGAAACAAAAATATTTTATTGTTTTCGATTGAAATGCAGCAAAGTGAACAAACAAAAGAAAAATCTACATCAAATGATTATAACTCTTTAAATCACCTTTGGATTAACAAAAACAGCCTTATTTCGAACTGATACTCTAATGACACACACAGTCTTTGATTTCAGCAATATGTGTAGTGAGAATTCGACTGTTCAATGTAAGATAAAATTTGCATTTCAGTTCGAGTTTCTGAAATTCAGACAAATTTCGTTACGTTATTCAGAGCATTCAGGAAAATTTGACGACATTCCAAATCACGCTAAAACTGCTTAAAATGCACCAAAATGGGTAAGTGCTACTTATATAAAATCACCAGTGCTCATATGTATATCTATACATATCTCTATCTATCTATATATATATATATATATATATATATATATATATATATATATACAATATGTATTCCAGGATAGCATTTCTACATCCCACTCAGTAGTTTTAATGATAAATACTAGGATTTTTCCTTTGCTAATGTTGGTGTTGTTGCTTATTTCTTGGTATTAAGAGATGGGCAAGGGGGTGGAAGTCCTGTCAGGGAGAAAAATGCTGATCTTCTGTTCATACAATGTATGAACAGAAGATCGGTAATTTACCCTAGTGAGGCCACCCCCCCTACAGTTAGAACACACCCAGGGACATACTTAACCCCTTCCCCACCCCCTAGTGTTAACCCCTTCACTGCCAGTGGCATTTTTATAGTAATCCAATGCATTTTTATAGCACTGATGGCTATAAAAATGCCAATGGTCCCAAAAATGTGTCAAAAGTGTCCGAAGTGTCCGCCATAATGTCGCAGTACCGAAAAAAACGCTGATCGCCGCCATTACTAGTAAAAAATATATATTAATAAAAATGCCATAAAACGCTATAACTTTTGTGCAAACCAATCAATAAACGCTTATTGCGATTTTTTTAAGAAAAATATGTAGAAGAATATGTATCAGCCTATGTTTTTTTATATATATGTTTTTTTTTATATATAATTGTCGCACTATTTTTGTTTATAGCGCAAAAACTAAAGACCGCAGAGGTGATCAAATACCACCAAAAGAAAGCTCTATTTGTGGGGAAAAAAGGACGCCAATTTTGTTTGGGAGCCACGTCGCACGACCGCGCAATTGTGAGTTAAAGTGACGCAGTGCCGAATCGCAAAAAGTGCTCTGGTCTTTGGGCAGCAATATGGTACGGGGTTAAGTGGTTAAAGTAAAACAATAAAAGTTAAATATTCCTTTACATTTCGTACCTGGGGGTGTCTATAGTATGCCTGTAAAGTATCGCCTGTTTCCCATGCTTAGAAAAGTCTCTGCACAAAATGACATTTCTAAAGGTAAAAAAGTCATTTAAAACTACTTGCGGCTATAATGAATTGCCGGGTCCCGGCAATACAGATAAAAGTCATTGTAAAAAAACACCATGGGTGGATATTAAGAGGAACCCCGAACCAAAATTTTAAAAAAGCGTGGGGGTCCCCCCAAATTCCACATTAGGCCCTTCAGGTCTGGTATGGATATTAAGGGGAACCCTGCACCATTAAAAAAAATGGCGTGGGGTTCCCCCCAAAAATCCATATCAGACCCTTATGCGAGCACGCAACTTGGCAGGCCGCAGGAAGAGGGGGGACGAGAGAGTGCCCCCCCCTCCTGAACCATACCAGGCTACATGCCCTCAACATGGAAAGGATGTCCCCATGTTGATGGGGACAAGAACCTCATCCCCACAACCCTTGCCCGGTGGTTGTGGGGGTCTGTCGGAATCTGGAAGCCCCCTTTAACAAAGGGGAACTCCAGAGGGAAACCCGCGATGCGCCAGAGGGGGCGGGGTCACTCATACACGTCATTGGGTAACCCCAGGCTTTCTCCTTGCATCAGAGAGGGGGTGGGGTGACCGGAACATGTGATGGGTGGTCCCGCCCTCACCTATAAAAGAACTGTCACACCGAGAGAGCGTCATTTGGTCAGGAGCCTCCTATGAGGTGGTATCGTTCCTAGCGTCGTTTTTTTTTTTTTTCAGGATCGCTCGAGACAGGATTACAACGTTGGAAGCTTTTTTTTACTTTTTCTTATTTTCTTTTTAATAAAGGACTTGTCCCAAACTGTCTCCTGTGGTTTTTAATATTTTGACACTTTTTATATAAAATGGTAGGGGTACAATGTACCTCGTTACCAATTCACATAGGGGGGCTGGGATCTGGAGTTCCCCTTTGTTAAAGGGGGCTTCCAGATTCAGATAAGCCCCCTGCCTGCAGACCCCCACAACCACCGGGCAAGGGTTGCATTGATACATGTCCCCTGGGGCAGGACCGAGGTCCCCAAACACTTTTAATAACTTGCATATTAACCTTTAAAATTAGCACTTTTGATTTCTCCCATAGACTTTTAAAGGGTGTTCCGTGGCTTTTTGAATTTGCTGCGAACCCCCCAAATTGTGAACAAACAGATGGACACTATAAGTAGCTTTCAATGAGAATGGATGTTTTGGAGTGGCAACAGAGGATGCTAGATGTCTTCCTTGAGAAGCCCCTACATCCTAGCAAAGGAGCATGCTAGGCACCAATAGAAACATAGGTAAACTAGGTGGCCTTCTTGAGAAGCTGTCTGTGTCCTAGAAATGGAGGACGCTAGGCGGTTTTCCCTTGGCATGCTGTTTGTGGCCTAGCAATGATTTAATGCTAAATGATAGAAGCTGCCTGTTGTTTTGTCACAGCAAAAGAGGCTGCTAGGAGGCTTCTTTGAGAAGTTGCCTACAATCAAACAATGGTAAGGATGCTAGGTGGCAGAAGCCACCTGCAGTGTTGCCAACCGCCCATATTTTTACGGACAGTTCATAAAAACAGGCACTTTTTTCCGTGATTGCAGAAATGTGCCAGTAAAAATAGCTGAGATCGGTTCGTCTTGGAATTGCACATGGAGATTGGAGGCAGGGAGTGATTTGAGGCAGGGGGTGATGGTGGCTGCGGTGGCACCACAGAGGGGGATGGAGACAGGGGGAAATGGAGGCAGGGGGGGATTGGAGGCAGGGGGTGTTAGTGGCACCACAGAGGGTGGGGATGTAGACAGGGGACGATGGAGGCAGGGGTGTGATTGTAGGTAGGGCGCCTGGGGGAGATTGGAGGCAGAGGGAGATTGGAGGCAGGGGGAGATTGTGGCACCGCGGAGGGGGGTGAAGGCAGGAGGTGTTGGTGGCAGAGGGGGATGGAGGCAGGGGGTGATGTGACTAAATATTTTGCCCTTATTATATCGAAAATAACAAAAATATGTTTTTTTACCTTAATATCTACCTTACATCACATTGCTATTTGCCTAGCGTACTTGTTTGTAGCCTAAATACTGAAATTTGCACCTAAAATGTAATTTAGTAACTTTTGTGAAATGCCAGTAAAAACGTGGCTGCGCCAGTACATTTCGGGTGTCGTGCCAGTAAATTTCAATCTGGTAGGTTGGCAACACTGGCCACCTGTGTCCTGAAAACAGAGGGTGCTAGGCTGCTTCTTTGAAAAGTCACCTGCACCCTAGCAACAGTGCTGATTATGTTATGACACTGTAAGCATGTAAACATTGCTCAAAAGTTGCACGTGTACAGCGTACAGAGCAGTTTTTACATGGGTGCCCGCTGCCAGCTTCTACCAGTAAGATCCTGCATACAAGTTTCCATACGGTTGTGTGCATGAGGTCTAAAAGGTAATTCATGGCAGACAAGCAGCACCCGTGCTTAATGCCTGTTCCAGTATGCTGCAATTGCAATTGTAGAAGAATACGCTCCACAGCACAAAGCAATAATGATGAACTGTAAAAGTAGTTTACGACTATACTATGCAGACAAGCAGCATTAGTGCTCAATGCCCGGTATAAAATGCTGCAACTGCATACAGTGTCAGTGTCAGTCTGTCAACCATGATGAGCAACATTGATTAAATAAAAAAAATCATGTTGCTGCATGCACTCTCAGTGCACTTCTCTCTGTGAATGAAAAAAAAACCTGCAGCTGAATGTAAAAAAAAGGGTGGGGTATACCAGGTGACATCTTTGGGAAAATATTGATATGACCATATTTGGATAGTGATGTTACAGGGATCCCAAGTGACATAGTTTTTCTTGAAATCAGGACAATAGTACCTTGTTTCTTTTCGGACTTTTTTTCCATTGCCATCTCTCTAGGAACAGCAAACGACGCACATCCTGGTAGGCGCTAACTTTCTTGCGGTTGGCGGTAAGTAGTCTATAAAATGACGACCTGTCAGGCGTTCTGGGTTGACAACGTCAACAGCGCGTCGTCCGGGTCTGTTAGCAGATACTGATGGCGTCGGGTGGTTGACAAAAATCTGCTCAGCCACCTTCCAGATAAAGTCCGAATGACCAAGAGACATTTCAGTGTTTGCTTTATAAAGGATATAGGCATTCCAAAGGCATTGTTCCAGGAGATGCCTGAAAATCTTTTTGTAATATTTCTTCTGCTGTTTCCGCATCGCCGGGTAAAACGTCATTGCCTGATCAACTCTGTCGACACCTCCCATCGTGTGATTATAGTCGATCACGACTTGCGGCTTCAGCACATCTTTGCCATGTTTTGTGCGGACCATGGCAGTGGAGGTGCTGTGCACGGTGCTCATGAGACACACGTCCTTCTTGTCTCGCCATCGCATTGCCATCATTTTACCCATCATTTTCTTTCAAAAGAAAGGCAACCATTTCTCCAGTTTTTAGTTTTTTCTTGCCAAACATTGATGGCATGTCACGTCGGTTTGGCCTCACGGCACCATACCCATCAGTTTTGTTTAGGAGCAAAACCTTATATAGTTCCGGAGATGTGTAAAAATTGTCCGTTGTCACACAATATCCCTGGTTCAGCAATGGGTCCAGCAGTGTAAGGACAGATGATGTGGCCATCCCCTAGCGGCTGTACCTGGGGTTGAACTTGGTACCTTTACCGGTGTAAATGACCGCATTCCAGATATATCCGGTGGATGATTCGCAGAGCATGTAAAATTTGATGCCAAACCGTGCTCTTTTGGATGCAATAAACTGTATCCAGCTTAGGCGTCCCTTGTAGGCCATCAGACTTTCGTCCACACTGACGTCCCTTTCTGGCACGTAGGTCCGCTGGAAGTGGGTGACAATCATTTGGCACACCTCCCAGATTGTTTTTAGTTTGGGCGCAGGATGCGTGGCCTCATCAAACTCTTCGTTGTTGGTGAAGTGTAAATTCTTCATGATGATCGAAAAGCGGTATTCGGACATCACGGTGCCAAAAAATGGAGTGGCCAGTAACTTATTGGTGGTCCAATACCATTTCTGGAGCGGTTTCCCCACCACCCCCTGAAGGATGATGAGTCTCAGAAACTGCCAGATGTCCTCTTTAGTCACCGTTTCCCACTTTCTGGTTCTGGAAAACCTGGCACGCAGCGTAGCGGATTGATGATCATGGTAGCGGTTGGTTTCTGTGGCGATTTTTACATTTACCTCCTCAGTAATAAGTAATAAATAATTGCAGGTACGCCAGAGGGTTGTCACTCTCCACATCTACCTTCATCCCAGGTAATCCAGTGAATCGGAATCTCAGGGGCGATGCCTGGTCCGTACCGCTGTCTATAGGGCACCAAGTGCGCACATCGCTTAGGTCAGGTGCGGGATCATCGCCGTTATCACTTTCTGGATCAGTGTCAGTGTCAGATCCAGATGACAAATCTCCCCATGACTCACTATCGCTCTGTTCTGAGAGCAACTCCGTGTCGCTGCCACTGTCGCTTAACTCATCCAAAAGCGCCTTTGTAGGAAAGCGCTTTTTTGATGCCATTTTCAAAAGATTTTTTTTTTATGGGCACAAATGACAATGGCAAGGGGCACTGAAAGGGCACTGTGTCAGATTCCAAGGTGATACAGTGTAATCCTCTCAGATTACATTGTATCACCTCCTTTTATGTGTTTGTGTTGTGTTCACGTTTGAATTTCCCTCCCAGTTCCGCTCCCATGCACCATTGCTGCTGCAGGGAACGGAACCAGGAAGTCAGATGCTGACGGACGGAGCGGGGGGGTCTCGCCGGCGATCACAGCAATGCGAGATCATCGCTGGATCGCCAGGAGAAGGTAAGCCGCGCCGTTGCAGGCTCTGCACAGCTACCCCGAGCGTGACTCAAGGATACCGATAAGAGCAGAAAAAAAACACCCACGCTCGGGAACACTGCTAAGGGGGTTAAAACCTTTGAGATTGACATCACCTGGTCTTCCCAGACGATGATTGAGAACAATCCATGACACTGGCAGGTCATAGCTTTGCAAAGGGGGCAGTGCATGCTATAAATTCTGCAGGGTGCCCAAACTTTTGCAGGCGCCATTTTTTTGTTTTCTGTAATTTTGAAAGTGTAAATGATGGAAAAAAAATCCATCTTTTTTTGACATATTATAAGAATGTCTAATCTGTAATTTGATGCCTTTTGGAGATTTTTCCATCTTTCCTTGGCTTCGTTATGCACATTAATACAAATTTTTACCTGAGGTGCCCAAACTTTTGATCCCCCACTGTATATATATATTTTTTTTTTATGGTTGAACTGGATGGACTTATGTCTTTTTCAACCTGACTAACTATGGGCCAGATTCACAAAAGAGATACGACGGCGTATCTCCTGATACGCCGTCGTATCACTGTGATCCGCCCGTCCTAACTATGCGGCTGATTCATATAATCAGTTACGCATAGCTAGCCCTAAGATCCGACAGGTGTAATTGACTTACACTGTCGGATCTTAGGATGCAATTCTATGCCGGCCGCTAGGTGGCGAGGCCATTGCGGTCGGCGTAGAATATGCAAATGACTAGTTACGGCGATCCACGAACGTCCACGTTACCCGTCGCTCTAACTTTACGTAGTTTCCGTCGAGATATGCATCATAAAATTAGGGCTGAGCCCTAGGTGTTCTAAGCCATGTTAAGTATGGCCGTCGTTCCCGCGTCGAAATTAAAAAAATCACGTCGTTTGTGTAAGTCGTCCGTGAATGACGCTGGACGCCATTTACGTTAACGTCTAAACAAATGACATCCGTGCGACGTCATTTAGCGCAATGCAAGTCGGGTAATTTTCCCGACGGAGCATGCGCAGTACGTTCGGCGCGGGAACGCGCCTAATTTAAATGGTGCCCGCCCCATTTGAATTAGGCGGGCTTGCGCCAAGCGTATTTATGTTACACAGCCGCAAGTTTACAGGTAAGAGCTTTGTGAATCAGGCACTTACGCTGTAAACCTGCGGCGGTGTAACGTAAATCAGATACGTTACGCTGCCGTGGAGCAACGTAATTCTTTCAGAATCTGGCCCTTTGTAGCTATGTCTAATTTAGTACACTGGACTATTCTCAAAGAGCGTTTATTGTTGTTAAATATCTTACGCTCTTTATACTCTAATGAAGTCATTGACTAAATATATTTTTTATTTATTCAGATATTTTTTGGCCTGTTCTCCAGCACTTCTCTGGCCCTTTTTTTGGGTGGACACATTTTGTTTTTCTCTCACTTTTTTGAGCTATGATCTCTTTTGGTTGAAATATACAAATAATGAATGAATGAGCAAAGCCAAGAATACTGATATCATGTGTTGTATGTTTTTTGTTTTCATCTGTACATTCTTGTAATTACGATCAGTATATGAATTTTATGGCATTTCTGATTATGTATGTAATTGTGTGCATATTGATATTGTACATATAATGTACACACCTGGATAACCTCAGCCAATTTGTCCCTAAAGAAGACCTCTACCTCATTGGTCGAAACGCATTGGATTCTCCCTGTCTCTATGACAGTGGATTTGTTTTTTTCCAGCTGTCTGTCTCTTGTCGTCTATTTCACCATGTACTGTATTTGTTGTTTTTATCTCATAATTTTTTGCCATGTGTATTAATATATTTTTTGCAACGATAAATTTGTTTATTGTTGTTCAACATCTTACGCTCTTTATCAGGGCCGATCCGCCCTATAGGTTCACTATGCAAGCCGCTTACGGCCCCGAAAAGCGGAGGGCCCCCCAAATTACTAAAGGCCCCGCCTGGTGAGAAGTCATTTTCCACCTCTCAACTTGCTCGCTTGCATGGCAAAAGAGGTAAGAAGTCAACACCCCCCGCTTCTCACTTTAATGTAAGATGTAATTTCCGCATTTCCGACAGCAGAACACCCCCCCCCCCCCCCCCGCTTCTCAACTTTAATGTGACATGTACTTTTGCTTAGGGCCCCAGGAATGTCAGGATCGGCACTGCTCTTTATACTCTAATGAAGTCATTGACTAAATATATTTTTTATTTATTCAGATTTTTGGTGGCCTGTCCTCCAGCACTTCTCTGGCCCTCTTTTGGGTGGACACATCCGGACACGGGGGGTAGTATTGGACACGCTCCATCTTCATCCTGTTCTGGCCTCAAGGTGCTGCTCTGGTGCTTCTGTTTCCTCTAACTTTTTGAGCCATGATCTTATTTGGTTGAAATATACAACACATGGGGTCAGTATTCTTGGCTTTGCTGATTCATTCATTATTTGTATGTTTTATGTTTTCATCTGTAAATGCTTGTAATTATGATTAGTATATGAATGTCATGGCATTTATGATTATGTATGTAATTGTGTGCATATTGATATTGTAGATTTTTAGCCAGATTCACAAATAGTTACGCCGGCGTATCAGTAGATACGCCGACGTAACTCGGAATCTGCGCCGTCGTAAGCTTCAGTGTATTCTCAAACTGAGATACACTTAAACCTAGCTAAACCGTCGTATCTTAGGGTGCAATATTTAGGCTGGCCGTTAGGTGGCGCTTCCGTTGAGTTTGGCGTAGAATATGTAAATGCATAGATACACCGATTCACGAATGTACGTGCGCCCATCGCAGTAAAGATACGCCGTTTACGTAAGGCGTTTTCCGGTGTAAAGTTATTCCATCAAATTGCTGGCCTAGTCAATGTTAAGTATGGCCGTCGTTCCCGCGTCGAAATTTGAACATTTTACGCCGTTTGCGTAAGTCGTCCGTGAATAGGGCTGGATGTAATTTATGTTCACGTCGAAACCAATACGTCCTTGCGGCGTACTTTGGAGCAATGCACACTGGGATATGTACACGGACGGCGCATGCACCGTTCCTAAAAAACGTCAATCACGTCGGGTCACCCCCCATTAACATAACACGCCCCCTCATCCTCATTTGAATTAGGCGCGCTTACGCCGGCCCCATTTATGCTATGTCGCTGTAAGTTAGGAGGCAAGTACTTTGTGAATACAGTACTTGCCTCTCTGACTTAAGGCGGCGTATCGTAAATACGGTACGCTACGTCACCTTAAAGATGCCGCCCCTACCTGAATCTGGCTATTAATGTACACATCTGGATAACCTCAGCCCATTTGTCCCTGAAAAAACCTCCTACCTCATTGGTCAAAACGCATTGGTTCTTCATGTCTCCATGACAGTGGATTTGGGTTTTTCCAGATGTCTGTCACGTGTCGTCTATTTCACCACGTGTTTGTTGTTTTTATCTCATCATTTTTTGTTTTGTGTATTAATATATTTTTTGCTATAATAAATTTGTAGTTTTACTATAACCATCACTGTTCATGGTCCATTAAAGTCCCACCTTTAAGGTATGCATACGATGGTCAGCTAGGTTGTAAACTACCACCTTGCTGCTGGTAAATGTAAGTTTATGGAAAAGTACATCTGCTTTATGTCTCAATTTTTTCTTAAATGTCTCTGAGATGATAAATCTCAAGAATCACATATTGGGGTCCTAAGGGGTATGGGTATTGAGGGAGGCCAGTCGATGCAACAAGTATCAACGCCTGTACATAGTCCTTAGAAATCAGCCAGCAGGGTGTATACTCACTAGAACCCCAAAATTCCCCAATATGGACACCAGTAACAGCCAATAAGCAAAACAACATGCACACACTAATATCCAGGCTGCTGTCACCCACTATTTACAGGCTTGTGAGAGACCTTACTCCTAATACCTCTGGTGAGCACAATTTCTGCTTAAGCAGACTAGCCCCCATGTTTTGCAGACCACACACGCACAGTGGTTTCCAGTTAGCTAAACCATGCAATATTATTTCTAGACTTGGTATGACAACCCACTCCCCATCTCTGACTGCCAGCCATCATTAGAGAGAGAGAGAGAGAGAGTCACAATGCAGCTGGCTGGATATACAGGCAGATGCCAATCTCACATATAATCTGGCCCACTCTGATGGCTGTGTGGCAACTGAGTATCCATCAGAATTCATGTACTTCTACTACGAAGGCTCCCATAAATTTACAAGAGTTAGGACTGCAGAAATATTGGTGTGTCTTGGAGCGGTTCTGCAGCTTACGCATGTATTTTCAAATGTGTGCTAACTAAACCTTAAAATATGAGCTGTACTTACCGTTTTCGAGATGCATCTTCTCCGTCGCTTCCGGGTATGGGTCTTCGGGAGCGGGCATTCCTTCTTGATTGACAGTCTTCCGAGAGGCTTCCGACGGTCGCATCCATCGCGTCACTAGTAGCCGAAAGAAGCCGAACGTCGGTGCGGCTCTATACTGCGCCTGCGCACCGACGTTCGGCTTCTTTCGGAAAATCGTGACGCGATGGATGCGACCGTCGGAAGCCTCTCGGAAGACTGTCAATCAAAACGCCCAGTCCCGCAGCCCATACCCGGAAGCGGCGGAGAAGATGCATCTCGTAAACGGTAAGTACAGCTCATATTTTAAAATATTTTAAAACAACTAGCCGATTCCCCTAGACAAAACAAGCATCCATCTAAGGGGATCACAGAAACATGAAACCAGTTTAAAAGTGAAAGTGAAACTAGAGGCACATTATATGATTGATTTTTAATCATTTTTAAAAGGAATCAGTTAACTTTTATGTCTCTATACCCTGTAAACAGTCATTTCAGCAAAAAAAAATTTTTCCTTTAGTGACCCTTTAAGTGGATAAAAAAGTAAAAAGCCTCCCCCTAATTATCAAAGATACACAGCATTTTGCCACATGACATTGAGTAAGGCTCCTTTCACATGAGCATTCTATCTGTCGATGGATAAAAAGCAATTCATTTCTATGGACAAATGAATGTAAACAGATGATTATTCGTTTACATCCACATCCATTCAGGTTCATTTTTTTAAATGGAACAAAGCTCCATCCAGGTTTATTGAAACAGACAGACAACGGTCTATGATTCATCCAAGACTCACAAATGTGCGTCCCCCCCTTCTTAAACCATAGTTTTAAACATAAAGGGGTACTTTGACCCATGTTGATGAAAACAAGGCCAAGGGCCTCTTCTCCACAACCAAGGTTCGATGGTTGTGGGGGTGCAAGAGGGTGAATTATCAGAATATGGAATCCCCTTTAACCCCCAGATCCTTTCACCCCCATGTAAATGAACACTCCTACATATTCCCATAGAAAAGTCAAGTAAAATAAATACTCTTTTTGATGAGTCACATTTTTTTAAAAAAAATCATCCATCATCAATCATGCCATCCAGTGATTTGGGTCCACATCAATCACAATGAACTAAGGCCACTGACTGGCATTAAAAAATGCCACCCATATATCGACTGCTCCCATAGCTCTGATTGTCCCACCGCTAAAGTAAACAAAGAGGTGAAGCCACCCAGTGATATCACCAGGTGACCCTGCACCACTCTGATGTCACTGACCATATATGAACACATATATACGGTCAATGATGTCATAAGGGGGTGGAGACACCCAATGACATAACCAGGTGACACTGCCTCTTTGTTCACTTTAGTGGCAGGAGAAGCGAAGTTGAATTTGGCCCCACTGCTGATGTAAAAAAAGGAATGAGCTCACTAGGCATCACTAGATGACTGCAACCCCTTATAATTCATTGAAGCATTAGTGGGGGCAAGCGACAGCAGTGGTCGGGATCTGTGGGGGGTGAGTTATTTTTGTTTAGGTCATCAGCCTTCGTTCATTTTGATTGATGTGGACCTAGATCACTGATTATTGATGATGGATGTATATCAGGGTACTTTTTTTTAACAAATGACTTGTCAAAACCTGTGTCTGTGTTGTGTGTTTTACTTGACTTTTCTTGGTGAATGAGTAGGGGTACTATGTACCCCATGCTCATTCACATGAGGGGACTCAATTTTTATTTATTTTTGGCATGGGGGCCCCCATTGCATATTAGACTCGAAGGGCCTAGAATACATTTAGGAGAGGGGACCTGCATGACATTTCTGTTTTTAATTTTTAATGGCAGCTCTTTTGTTTATATATGGCTGTCAGTGGGGAATGCCCTACTGACAGCAGAGATGAGTTATGGTAGCTAAGGATGCTGACGGGCAGATGTAAAAACAGATTTCAAAACTGATATAAACTGAACTAAACTGCACTGAAAAACTAAAAAAAGCTGATGTAAACTGAATCAGTTTTTTCTTTAAATTAACGTGACTGAGGGATGATGAATGTGTAACAGGGACATTAGCAGTGGCGGTGCATCCATAGAGGTCGCAGGAGCACCAAGATAAGGGATAAAGGGATAAATTGGGACTTTGAGTGAGGCTACAGACAAGGTGCGGGTAATACAAAAGGTACATATTTAATATCCATAATGGTGCAAGACATGTATCAACATACAGAAACCATGTAAATGAAAACATACATATCAAATAAATGACAATACTTCATATTGTAAACACATAATATAAGTGCATATGGAGTAAGAGCAACAGGGGTACGGCAGTGCCTAGCCAGATGCCACATGCTAGTCTGCATGGAATGATGAATGCATCAAATGAATATATGTACAGATGGCATGTTAACAGTAATGGCGGAATGGTCAAATAAGTGAAGAGCTGGTAAAAGTCATATAAAGTATCAAATAAAATATCATGGAGGTACATATAGCATCCATGCTAGCCCTAAGATATCATGGGGGTACATATAGCATCCATGCTAGCCCGACGCGTTTCGTGTCTTGTGACACTCCTCAGGGGCGGATGCTTGAATAATCTAGGGAGAATATATAAAGATTTGTTAAAATAAAACATAATTAATGAGCTAATAACCAGTAGAAGGTGGATAAATGTCCACCTAAGGTACTCACATGGAATCTAAGTATATGATTGCGACATGCATGGAGCTACGGCCAGAAAATGTCTGCCCCGGGAGCTGAGAAGGCATGGCAGCACACACAGGGCAGGGGCAGCAAGGAAAGCTCCCCAAACACGGTAGCACAGGATCAAGTGTGCATATACAGCGTAGAAAAAACCCACAAGAAATAGCCCAATGGAGCCTAGAAAAAATGTAAATAAATATAAATATGTAAATAAATAAATGATGGAGCCAGTGAAAGGACAGCCCACCCACAACATATGGGTAGGAAAAATCACCTAGTAGTGGCGTCCAGGGCTCCTAGGCATCCGGAGGGAAAAATGGGGTGGTATGACCTGTCAAGCTCAGTAGGCGAGAAGGCACTGGGAGGGGGGGAGGACCTTTATATAGCCGCCCTATAAGTGTAAGCTAGCATGCCGTCAGCGTCACGTGGGCGAGACGCAAAACCGGGAGAAGCGTCGAGGTGGGCGGGACTGCCCACAGCGTCCACTCATATCCGGGTATCGTCGGCTGGGATGGAGGAGACTCACGCCCGGCATCCTGACGTCAGAGGCTGGGCGGAGAACGTGGCGCCGACGCGCGCTGCACGCAAACCACATCGCCGGGCAACCCCCCGCCCACTAATGGGCGGAGAGAAGGACGGGGAGGGGGCAGCACGCAAAGCGCGTCGCAGCTCCCGGGAAACAGGCAGAAATAGGTCGCAGACATCCAGCATGCCACACACACAAACCAGAGCCATAGCATCACGCCAGGACACTGTCAAAACTCAGGAAACATCCCGAGTGTACTCAGCCTGGGCTTAGTAAAAAGCAGACCTGCCCAGAACTGAGTGACCCTAGTAACACTTGAATGGCAGGGGAACACTGCCAAACCTATCTAGTAAGCCTCCATCCCTGGACAAGGAAAAAAAGGGGGGAGGGAAAATTGGGACTTTAAATGAGGTGTATGAGTATAGCACCTCCATCCCTGGTTCAGAGAATAAAGATAAGGGATAAAGGGATAAATTGGGACTTTGAGTGAGGCTACAGACAAGGTGCGGGTAATACAAAAGGTACATATTTAATATCCATAATGGTGCAAGACATGTATCAACATACAGAAACCATGTAAATGAAAACATACATATCAAATAAATGACAATACTTCATATTGTAAACACATAATATAAGTGCATATGGAGTAAGAGCAACAGGGGTACGGCAGTGCCTAGCCAGATGCCACATGCTAGTCTGCATGGAATGATGAATGCATCAAATGAATATATGTACAGATGGCATGTTAACAGTAATGGCGGAATGGTCAAATAAGTGAAGAGCTGGTAAAAGTCATATAAAGTATCAAATAAAATATCATGGAGGTACATATAGCATCCATGCTAGCCCTAAGATATCATGGGGGTACATATAGCATCCATGCTAGCCCGACGCGTTTCGTGTCTTGTGACACTCCTCAGGGGCGGATGCTTGAATAATCTAGGGAGAATATATAAAGATTTGTTAAAATAAAACATAATTAATGAGCTAATAACCAGTAGAAGGTGGATAAATGTCCACCTAAGGTACTCACATGGAATCTAAGTATATGATTGCGACATGCATGGAGCTACGGCCAGAAAATGTCTGCCCCGGGAGCTGAGAAGGCATGGCAGCACACACAGGGCAGGGGCAGCAAGGAAAGCTCCCCAAACACGGTAGCACAGGATCAAGTGTGCATATACAGCGTAGAAAAAACCCACAAGAAATAGCCCAATGGAGCCTAGAAAAAATGTAAATAAATATAAATATGTAAATAAATAAATGATGGAGCCAGTGAAAGGACAGCCCACCCACAACATATGGGTAGGAAAAATCACCTAGTAGTGGCGTCCAGGGCTCCTAGGCATCCGGAGGGAAAAATGGGGTGGTATGACCTGTCAAGCTCAGTAGGCGAGAAGGCACTGGGAGGGGGGGAGGACCTTTATATAGCCGCCCTATAAGTGTAAGCTAGCATGCCGTCAGCGTCACGTGGGCGAGACGCAAAACCGGGAGAAGCGTTGAGGTGGGCGGGACTGCCCACAGCGTCCACTCATATCCGGGTATCGTCGGCTGGGATGGAGGAGACTCACGCCCGGCATCCTGACGTCAGAGGCTGGGCGGAGAACGTGGCGCCGACGCGCGCTGCACGCAAACCACATCGCCGGGCAACCGCAGGAGCACCGCCCCCTCTCGCTCCAGCACCGACCCTGAATACAATACATGGATGCATGCATTGCATGAATCCATGTATTGTCGCTGCCACCCACTATTCAGATGGCAGGCCCCCTGGTGAGTGCCGGCCATCTGAATAACGGCAGCTGGTTGGCTTTGGAAGTGCCTATCAGAGCCAGCAGCTCTGATAGGCTTTCCGATTACAGACCTCAGGCTGTAATAGGCTTCCAAATAGTTATCCAGGGGACGCACGGGGGTGCTAGCCAGGGAACGCTCCCTGGCTAGCACTGACAGGCGTCTCAGCCAATCAGGTTCACCGTTTCTGCTTACTGGTAACATGATTGGCTGAAGCGTCATCAAGGATGGGAGAAGACATTGAGAAAGGTAAGTTCCGGGCGGGGGGGGGCATTTAACAGGGCACAGTGGTGCTAATTGATGGGCACAGTGGTGCTAATTTATGGGCACAGTGGCGCTAATTTATGGGCACAGTGGTGACAATTGATGGGCACGGTGGTGACAATTGATGGCACAGTGGCTGCGTTTGATGGCATGGCATGGCACAGTGGTGACAATTGATGGGCACAGTGGTGATAAATGATGGCACAGTGGCTGTGTTTGATGGCATGGCACAGTGGCTGCATTTGATGGCATGGCATGGCACAGTGGTGACAATTGATGGGCACAGTGGTGATAAATGATGGCACAGTGGCTGCGTTTGATGGCATGGCACAGTGGCTGCATTTGATGGCATGGCACAGTGGCGACAATTGATGGAACAGTGGCAACAATTGATGGCATGGCACAGTGGTGACAAATGATGGGCACAGTGGTTGCCTTTGATGGGCACAGAGGCTGCCTTTGATAGGCACAGTGGCTGCATTTGATGGGCACAGTAAGACTGCAATTGTTTTGTTTTTTTCGTTTGTTTGCGCCCCCCCAAAAATTTGGAGCACCAGCTGCCACTGGACATTAGTGTTTACATCTACTTTACTAGATCTGCCAGTGCTTACAAGTCATACACTAATCTCTCTCATATGCTGTCTATTAGACATGTGCACAGCAAAATTTTTTGTTTATTTCTGTTTCGTTTCTGTTAGTTTATCGTGATTCGTAACGAGTCGTAATTTCGTAAGACGTTAGTTATCGTATTCGTACTCTTTAGTATTTTCGTAACACTCCGTTTCCGTTTTTTTCTGTTAGTTTATTTTTCGTTGAATCGAGATTAGTATTTTCGTTATATTTTATATTCTGCCGCGTCCGTATTTTTAAAATGATTTTATTAGTTCCTTCGTTTTTACGTAGGTTTAATTTTCGTTGTTTTGCTATTCGTATTTAAATTATATTTTCCATCTTGCCGCGTTCGTATTTTCGTAAGAAATATATTTTCGTTGCTTTATGATCATTCGTATTTTCGTGTCTAATTTCCTTTGATTGTAAAAACGTACTTTTGTAGATTTTATTGCATTCGTAATTCTGTTAGAATACATTTTACGTTTATTCGACACACTACTCGTCGTAATTTTGTAATTCGTACTTTACTGTGATTGACTTGACTGTCTTAGTTAGCACACACACCCTGTCTAGAATGAAGTCTGATGTAGAAGAAAACGAAAATATGTCAGATATTACAAATACAAATCTAGAATCTAGATGCACTGCAGTCTAACACATAAAAAGACACAGGGAGCCAGGAGGTAATGAGAAAGAAGCTCATTGGGGGAAGGAACAAACCTCTTCAGAGGAAAGGGACAATGCTCAGTGGCTATTGGTCAATGTCCAGAAATATTTCAGTACTAACGAAAGCTAATTTACATTATTTCGTATTTTTGTTTTTTTTTATTTCTGTTTTCCGAAGATTCGTAATTTATTTTTCGTTAGTTTTGATTTTAGTTTTTTATTCTTTGTTCGGCATTTCGGTTGTTTTCTTTTCGGTCTTCGAATATTAGTAAGTTTGCATTTTCGTTCATTTTGTTTTTCGTAATTATTTTTTTTTGTTGGGTTCGTTATTTTCGTTGTTTTCGTTTCTTTCTTCTTTCGTATCTTCGTTGTTTTTCATATTCGTTATTTTGAAAATATCGTTATTCGTTATTAATTGCGCTAAACCGTTCATTCATTTGTATGTTAACGAATCAACTAAAATAACGAAAATTTACGGAAAACGTATTCGTAACTTAAAAAATTGCACATGCCTACTGTCTATATAAAGTCTAAAATAAAGGACATTGTCAATATGGTTGCTGTGACTTTTTATAGTGAGGGATCTGGCTTATCAAAAAGCACCCTTATTGACCTTTTTAAGCCCACTGACCAATGTTCAGAGGCCAGGTACTGCTTTATGGTTACAAAGAATTTGGTCTGGGGAATTCCCTTAATTTGCCGGGACTGAACCTTGAACACACAGGATTAACCTACAAACTATAGTAGTGGGAAATTCACACCTTGTGCATGTGTAAGGGCTAATGCATATGTGGTGGTGTAAATTAATTTCTCACAATATTTTCATTAATGTGTCCTTCCCCCAATGTTTCCACGTTTTTTTTGCGTAAAAATGACCTGACTGCAAGATGTTGAGACAGACAAATAACTAATTAAACTCATGGTCTCCTTTCTTCTTATTATAACATAATAGGATGTAAATTCCACAATAGAATGCTTCTTTTTCTTACTGTGGAATGCAGGGGCAATATCATATAGAAAATTGATGATACACATGTAAGCAAATATCTGCTCAAATTATCTCCTATTACCAAATGGGTTGTGATGCTTCTTATTCAAGAGTTGAGCTTTCCTTTCAATCTTCTGTGCTCGATCTGACACTGAAAATAAACAGCATAAGCCTGGAAAGGTTGTCGCAAGGGAAAAAGAGAACTTGTCAGGCGAGAGTGTGTGAGCTGGCCTGATGATAATGTGGCATGACATCTCTGAAATGAGACACCGGTTGCCATGGCGAAGAGTAGGGGGAAACCATTTCTCCAGAGGCCAAAATAAAACATGCTTTAAATTATGTTTGATTAGAATTTAGATCATGTAACTCTCTGACTGGACTTTTTTTCTTTCAGCTGCAAAAGAATTACACTTTGCAATAGCCTTCTACCTCATGTTGATTTATTTTACATAGTGTGTTCAGCAGTTAAACATTCTAGATTTAGGTTTTAGGCATCTACCCTTGAAGCTAATGCTACAGACTTGACAGACACATGCTGTTAAATGCGTTTATTATATGAAAATTCCATACACAAATTTAAAAAGGAATTATAGCCTAAAGATCAGTTTATGGGAAATGCTTCCAAGTAGGAGTATAATAATGGGTGGAGGCATGAATATGGGCCATAAATTACAACCAGAGCCACAAAAGAGGTGTACAACCAGTCCTGCTGTAAGAAGCTTGCTCACACAGCAATGCCCGGATAGGGAGGGGGATCGGTTCAGTGGGGCAGAGGTTCATTACAGTAACGATGCCCTGTGCGGCTCTCTGCAGCAGCTGAAAGCCAGTTTATCTCCCTCTCCCTCCCGCTGGTTTCAGCTGCTGGAGGGAGAGACACACAGGGCATAATTCCTAAAATAGCCCTTCACCCTACCGCACAGATTCTTCTCCCTATCCTGCCTACTTCAGATTCCCTCCTGTGTGCCCAAGAGGTCTGCCGTCTTCCTTGTCCCGCCAGCAGCTGCGGTACTCAGGAGCATCTGTCAGGATGGAGAGTGGTGGAAGGGGTCAGTAAATATGTAACTTTCCATCCCCTTCCTTTAGTGAATGAATGTACATTGGTACTGTTCGCTCCTGTGTCCATTGATAACTGAGCATCATCAGTTTATGAATGAACAGGAGCCTGAAGAAGTGTCCTCAATTCCTTTCTCTGTCTCAAAGGTGAGATGTCAGGGGTCTGTTTAGAAAGAAAAGTAAAGAATAATTAAAAAAATGTTAAAAATACATTGTCCAGTACTAAAGCTGTGTAGGGAGCCCCAACATTTCTGATAGATTCCCGGAGTACAGCAATCTCTGCAACCCAAGTAGATATTAGAAGAAAAACACAGAAATCACATTCAGGGTGAGGGAAAGCTTTAAACTAAGTGGCTTACTGTTTAACCACTAGCCTACCTCCCGCTGTCATATGACGGCGGGACGACAAGGCTCTCGTTCTGGGCGGACGTCAAATCACTTCTTTGCCTTCTCGCTTCACTGGGGACCCGATGCGCATGCCCGGCGGCCGCGATGTCTGCCGGGCACCCGTGATTGCCCAGTAACTGAGCAGGATCGTGGATCTGTGTGTGTAAACACACAGATCCACGTCCTGTCAGGGAGAGGAGACCGATGGTGTGTCCCTTGTTCATAGGGACACCGATCGGTCACCCCCAGTAAGTCCCCTCCCCCACCGATAGAATCACTCCCTAGGGAACACATTTAACCCCTTGTTCGTCCCCTGGTGTTAACCCCTTCCCTGCCAGTCATATTTACACTGTAATCAATGCATTTTTATAGCAGGGATCGCTGTATAAATGTGAATGGTCCCAAAAATGTGTCAAGAGTGTCCGATGTGTCCGCCGCAATATCGCAGTCATGATAAAAATTGCAGATTGCTGCTATTACTAGTAAAAAAATAAAAATAATAAAAATGCTATAAATCTATCCCCTATTTTGTAGCCGCTATAACATTTGCGCAAACCAATCAATATACGCTTCTTGTGATTTTTTTAACCAAAAATATGTAGAATACAATGCAAAGAATGCAAGAATGCAAAAAGTTAAATATATTGTGTTTTTTCAAACTTGTCCCTCTTCTTTTGTTTATAGCGCAAGAAATAAAAACCGCAGAGGTGATCAAAGATCACAGAAAGCTCTATTTGTGGGGAAAAAATATATAAAAATTTAATTTGTATACAATTGACCGCGCAATTGTCATTCAAAGTGTGACAGTGCTGAAAGCTGAAAAATGGCTTGGGCAGGAAGGGAGTGAAAGTGCTCTGTATTCAGGTGGTTAATTGATATCATTTTGGTAATCAGAGATCAAGAGTTAAGCCCCATACACACTATTAGTTTTTAATTTAAACTCTTAGGCCGAGTACTCACGAGCAAACATGTCCGTTCGAAATGTCCGACGGGCTGTTTCCGGCGTACAAGGCTGTTTTTTCATTTGGCCCGCTGGCTTGTACACACCAGCGGACGATATTTCCCTGCGGACCTGAACGCGTGCACGTAATCCACGTTTGACGTCACTATAAAGGGAAAGGCCAAAGTCAATGGCGACGCCCTCTGTTCCGCTTTTGCTAGTTACGGCTTTGCTCGTGTTAGTGAAGGTTTGGTTAGAGCTGATTCGCGCTTCTCGGTCTCCAGGCTTTAGCAGGTAGTATTTTCTCGTTCAGTGCGTGTGCTTGTGGGTACGTAGTTGGCATTCGGGTACAGGCGTGCAGTTCGTTCTGCTTAGCAGATTCGTACTGTGCGTTCGTATCTGTGTGTCGTGCGTTCTTTGCAGGTACCGCTGGATTTGATTGTGCTTTCTGTTGGAGTGTGTTCTTGACTGACCAGCCGGCCGGTTTGAAGCCATGATGGAGCAGCAGCGTCAATTTTCGCGAGTTGGTGCTGTTTATGGGATGGCTGCTGGATATGTTCATTATTCCAGTACTTTGGCCAGAAACAGGGGGCGGAGGCGTTTCTGGACCAAGAATTGGTTGCGCCAGCGTGACCAGTTCTCACATATGCCTCTGCTTAGGGAAATCCAGGAGAATAATCCTAATGACTATAGGAATTTTCTCCGCATGACGGACCCCGTATTCAACAGTCTGCTGGAACTTCTGTCCCCCTATATCACGAGGCAGGACACTGTGATGCGCCAAGCCATCACGGCCGAGCAGAGGCTTATTGCCACGTTGCGGTACCTGGCGACTGGGAGGAGCCTGCAGGACCTCAAGTTCTCAACAGGCATCTCTCCGCAGGCGCTTGGGGTCATCATACCGGACACGTGTGCTGCCATCATTAAAGTTATGCACGAGGAGTATATGAAGGTAAGTTTCCTCATTTTAACCTCACAATGTGTCTTTAATAATGTGTCAAACTAACTTTTTATTTTATTTCCCAGATATGCTGTGTGTTTAACTAACGTTCCCTTTTCTCCCTATGCATGTTGATATCAGCTTTTACATGTTATTTTTATTTTGGCCTACCTGCATATTTTGATCTTACCCAATATTAACCTGTCCAGCATGCTATCTTCGGGCCAACCCCCACCATGCCACTTTATTTTTTTTTTTTTGGTTTTCTAAAAACACTTTTAACACCCCCCACCCCCCCTTCAAAGTGTTTTTGTCCCCATCAGAGGGCTGTGGAGTCTCTTATTAATTAAGTGGGCCTATATATTTGTGCCCCGAAATTCTCCCTTCATAATTTGCAAATGCTATTTTAAAAATGTAAAGTTGCACAAGGATGCTTGTATGATTATGTTTGCAATGTTTATGTGCCAAAGTACTAAATCTCTTTTTTTGTTTGTCCCCACAGCTACCCTCCACACCACAGGAATGGCAGTCTGTGGCTTCCCAATTTGCCGAGCGGTGGGATTTTCCTAACTGCGGTGGAGCAATAGATGGGAAACACGTCCGCATTGTGCCCCCACCCCACTCGGGGTCCTACTATTATAATTACAAGGGTTATCATAGTATCGTGTTGATGGCGGTGGTGTCGGCACAGTATGAGTTTCTATATGTGGACGTGGGGAAGAACGGCCGGATGTCAGATGGGGGAGTGTTCGCACGGACTGATTTCTATGATCGTCTCCAAACTGGTGGTCTGGCATTGCCACCAGATGAAGATAATGTGGAAGGACTTCCGTTTGTGTTCCTAGCGGACGAGGCTTTCGGCCTTGGACCTCACCTAATGCGGCCTTTTCCCCAGAGGACCCTCACCTTAGAGAGGAGTGTGTTCAATTTTCGGTTGTCCAGGGCTCGGAGGGTAGTCGAGAATGCCTTTGGGATCCTCAGCAACCGGTTCCGCCTGTTCCTGACATCGATACATTTGGCGGAATATAAATTGAACACCGTTATATTTGCCTGCTGCATTTTGCACAATTTTCTACGCAGGCACTCCCAGACGTACCTAGCCTCCATGGGCTCTGAGGCAGGACTACCCTCAGAGAACATTCCTGGCCTGGACACTGGTCGCGCTGGCTTGGCCCCCCAATCTGCTCGTGAGGTACGCGACAAATATGTTGAGTACTTCATGGGTCGGGGGGCCATTGCTATGCCAGATCATATTTCTTTCTAATTCGGCCCCCAAAGAAAGGAATATTCTCACAACTAATAAATAATTAGACCATTGGACTTTATACAGTTGTTTGTCATTACTGCTTTTTCTCTATTTTTCTGTCTTCCAGGTTATCTCCAAAAATAGTGCACTTCTAGTGCCAGATTTACTTACTCAGATGTATTAACTAACCACATTTGCACATTATTCACTCATCTACTAACTGGGTATTCAGTCTAGAAATAAGAAGCCACTCATTTTTCTGCTTTTGATGTCTCATATTTTTTATTTTAGTCATTTTTTAACAAGAAATGTGTATTTTTAGGCAGAAAACATTTCCTGCAAATTCTTGAGACAAAATATTGGCTTTTAATTTTTTATTTTTTTGTCTTTATTGACAGTGATTATCAATAATAATGATCGAAACACAATGTAAGAATAATTTCACTGAAACTATACGCAAGAATTTTTGGGCTTGTCATTTGTTTGTGTCTAATTTTTTCAACAAGATTTTAACACAACACAAAAATTTTTAGTTTTTTTACCAAAATTAGTTAACTTCTTTCTTTAGGTGAGATTTCTTGTTCGTTTTGTGATCTGAAACTGGAAACATTTACAAACCAAAAAAGATCAACACCAAACAAAAATTTAAAAAAAGAACAGCAGTCAGTCATATGGATGGTGTGCTTTCACACTGGAACACGCCAAAATTTCTAAATGCACACATTCAGTGAAAACTCGCCAAATGTCATTGGTTAAACAGACAAATGGCCACATGTGCTATCTGACATCATGGGTGATCAATGTCTGTGTTTTGTGGGAGCAAACCCTTCCTCTCAACTACTTGAGGATCGAGGAGGGGTTTGTACCCACAAAGCACAGACAATAGATAGTCTGTGATGGCAGATAGCACATATTGGCACACTGTGTGTGCATTTAGAAATTTTGGCGTATTATAAAGTACAAAAATTAAAAAGGGTTTTGTGGGCGGGGGATGGGCGGGGGATGGGCTTCTGTGGTTCAGTCTTTGACACGGCCCATCATGTCAATGATATTTTTGTAATTTTGTTCGATGACTAGCATCCTTTGTCGCATGTTCTCCATTTCCGTGCTACACTCTGAAATGACATTTCGCACATTCTGCTCCATGACTAGCATCCTTTCCCGCATAATGTCCATTTCCGTGCTGCACTCCATTAGTTGCTGTATAATGATAGAAGCACTTGCACGTGAAAAATGTGCTACTCCATCTTCATCCCCTAAAAATAAACAAATTGGCATTCAAAATATGTAAATAATTTCCAGCCTATCTGCATATGTTTGGCCCTATTAATATAGGGGTGACACTGACCTGATGGCCTGATAATTTCCACATCCCCAATTTCTTCATCTTCTATCACTCCTCCTTCTTCCACCACCTCCCCATCATCTTCTATCACTCCTCCTTCTTCCACCACCTCCCCATCATCTTCGACTCCTCCTTCATCCATCAATCCACCTTCTTGCAATTCGCGAAATTGTTCTTCCGCCACTTGCCCTTCATCTGATATAAATTCTAAGTCCAAAATAACTTCTTCCTCCTCTCTTCCTTCCTCCTTTCTTCCTTCCTCTTCTCCTTCCACATCCTCTTCTCCTTCCACATCCTCTTCTCCTTCCACATCCTCTTCTCCTTCCACATCCTCTTCTCCTTCCACATCCTCTTCTCCTTCCACATCCTCTTCTCCTTCCACATCCTCCTCTCTTCCTTCCCCAGCCTCCTCCTGCTCAACATGTGGAGGTGTTTGATTTTCCGGGTGTCTGGCCCTCTCTGCCTCCTCCAATTGCTGGCGTCTTCTTTCCCCTATAAGAAATAATAAAAAACAAAAGGTATACTCATCAGCACACAGATATTGGATATCATAAATCGCACACATTGCATAGACGATACATTTATGATGATTTTTGGTTGTTTATTCTTTCAGCAATCCTCCATTTTTGGCGTAGTTCTAGGCCAAGCTCTGATCCTGCCCCTTTTTTGCAAAGAAGTGACACAAATGGATGTCCCCCCAAAACATTAATTCTCGTCGACCCTCCAAATAAATATACTTTGATTTTTGAGACACAGGTGCTTTGCATTTCAAGATGTTAAAACATCAGCTTTATTTGCATTTTGGAGAATGAATCTTGTTTGCCTGTCACATTCACTCAATTTAATTTCTGTGATTTTGCTATTCAACAATGTTGGAAAACCAAGTTTGGGGCCAGTCAGCCATGTCCAGGTGTGTTGTTCCTGGAGTAACGTCACATTTTTGCTAAACAATGTCATATTACGCGTGTTTACTATTTCACAAAATTTGTTTAAGGTTGTTATTTGACATAAACACAATACAGTATCTACACGTGTTCAAAAGTACAAGCAGGCCAAGGAGGCAGATGTGAAAAAATACATGTCAACACATTATTGCAGACATTTCCCCCCCCCCCCCCCTTAAATAATATGGACTTACTTTTACGCAGAATTTTGAGTATCTTCTTCATGTGATGTGGCTCCCTCAATTTTAAATCGGACCAACGCTTCCGTAGTTGCTCCTTTGACCTGGTGACACCAAACATTCTCCTCATTCTCCTTGCCACCTTGTCCATTATGTGTGACTTCCTACGGTTCGGTGTTTTGTAGGGCCCACATTCACCATCATAATCCTTCCTCCTCATGATGTAAACCAACTCCACCATTTCTTCGAACGCCATATTAGTGGCTTTATATCTTTTAGGCCTGGATCGGGACGGTCCAGCCTCTGTCCCTTCACTTGCGCCATGAGAGCTCCGTGCCCGCTCGTGTGACATCGCCATCTTTCCTTCCCACAGAGATTAGGGGCGTGGAAACGAGGAAATGTCCCGTCAGGGGCGGAGATGAGGGCGGGGATTATTGCATATGCGGAGTGTCGCGAATGCCAACAACGTATTGACGTAGGTTACGCGGAGAATATTCGCGCGATTCCAGAACCTACACAGTTAACGCCATATTTACTTTTTCAATTGATTAGGGGCATGGCAAAGGTGACGAGGGCGGCGTTTCATACATACGCGGAGTGGATAAAAGGCGCTTGACGTGATTACGTAGGTTACGTGTTAATTCAGCGAGCGGAAGAAACGAGGATTGTGAGAGAGGCAGGTAAGAAATTTAAACATGGGATCAGCAGCGGGCTCTAAAATGTAGAGCAATGGGATGGGGGTTTGGTCTGTTGGTTGCACAGTTTTATTAAGCTATTATGTCTCTTGGATACCAGAATGTGATTTTCGTACCCAAATGCTTTTGTAGACATCACAAAATAGAGAGATCAAAAATGCTGTGACTCATTATCAATTATGTAGGGTGTATTCAGATCAGGCCAAGTATTGTTCTGTGTTGGTTGGACAGAGGTCATTAGGAAGTTTCTTTCATGTAATCAATGCTGAGGGGCAGGATATCTACACATGCAATAGTGCCTTGATGAATGCTGTCATTTGTAATAATTGTGTATGGTTGTAGATTTATATTATTTCCTGCAATGTAACCAAAGGGGCGGCATGTATAAATAAAATGTTAGCTAAAACCAACCAATGGGGCAGAGCTGGCCAGCATTTTCTAAACAAGAGACACTGTGTTTGTATTTCTATATAGGTACTACTTTTTAAACAACATATTCTATCAATGTAAATGCTGAGGCTTTTTTTAATAGTGTTTTTGGTTTCTTTTTATTTTTTCAATCTAGAAAAAAAAAGAGTAAATCCTAATTTCCCAATGGATCTCCTGCAGACCCAAGACATTATCCAGCACTTGCTGGATAAATTTAGGGAAATGCCCATCCTGTGGGATTCAAAGCAGGACCATTACCACAATAAGGACGTACGAGCGGCAGCACTTGAACAGCTAGCAGCATACATGAGGACATGGGTGCCAGAATGCAGTGCCAACATGGTGAAGGATAAACTTGCCAACCTCAGGGGCACATATAGGAGAGCGTACAAAGCTCACCAAAAGCAGCTAAGATCTGGAGCAGCAGCAAGACCACCAAAGGAACCCAAGCTGTGGTATTACAACCAGATGTCATTTTTGCGGGATCAACTGGAAGGCAGGGCATCAATGTCAAGTCTGAATCCCAACCTTTCCTCCACGCTACCTCCCAGCGGGACTTCCCCAGATCACCACAGCCCTGCAGAGTCGGATGAAGAGGGCCTGGCTGACAGAGAGGCAGATCTGCGCCTCTACGATGATGAGGTATAGTAGTTTCATAACTATTTATGTAATAATCTTAATTATTGTTTGATTCTTGACTTGATATTGGTTAATAAAATACAAGCTGGGAAGTAAAAATCTAAAATCGTGGGCAAACAAATAGGTGTCAGGGATGACAACTGCAGGGGTCAGAGGGTGAGTCTGTTTTCAAGTTTAAATTCAAGGCAAAAAATAAGATTCAAGCATGAAAATGTGAGTGAGTATATTCCTAAATATATTACAACATGTCCCTTTTTTTTACACAGGAAGAAGAGACCAGCCAGGAGGTGGCAGATCCTCTCCTCACTGTCAGCCAGGACGAAGGGGTCAGTGGCAGCCAGGAGGAGGCCGGGCCCAGTGGCGTTCAGCAGCTCCCCAGGACAAGCACCACCAGCCAGGCTCCTCCCCTTTATATTAGGCCACCAGGCCGTAAGAAGAAATTGGGGGCAGTGGAGGAAGCCAGCCTGAAAATGATTCAGGAGGCGAGTGCCATCATGAGGGCCCCCCTCAACCCCACTGAGGCCTACAGTGCCTCCGTGGCACATGACCTCAATAAAGGCACGGAGGAGCAGAGGCAATTGGCCAAGGGCATCATCAACCAGGCCCTTTGGTGGATGCAGAGGGAGCTGCTGACCCCAGACACTGGGCTATGTGACCCGGCCCGGCTTGCTGAACACCATTCTCCTGCTGCCACATCATCCCCACCTGCAAGGGCCCAGGGAAGACCCGCTGGAAGGCAGCCTGGAAGGAAGGTTGCAAGGAAGAGGAGACGTTGATGCCCTGCCTTCCATTTGATCCCCCACAAATGGCATCTTGTTTGGACTACCACAGCTTGGGTTCCTTTGGTTATGTGCTGCTGCTTCAGATTTTATTTAGTGTGCTTCCTGAGGTTGGCTAGTTTATCCTTCACCATGTTTCAAATGCAAGTTTGCATGTATGTTGCTAGCTGTTCAAGTGCTGCCATTCTGTTTTTGATCCTTTTTATAATTTGCTCAAATAAAAGCCTTTTTGTTGATTTGAAAAACGTGCCTATTGTTTGTAATACTGTGGGTATTATTTTAGGCATCAAACATTACAAACAAATAAAATGTTTAATCTAAAATATTCACTAACTCATGTGGGGGGGGGGGGGGGGGTCATTTGGTGTGCCAACATGGTAGACAATTTAAACAACCTTCAAAAAAATCCTGTTAAATATACAAACAAAAGCTAAATCAAAACTATTTCCTATTAAAATATTCTAAATGGTGACATAACTATAAACACCTAAAGAAAGTGGGAAAGATAACCATTAAACATTAAAAGCAAAAAATTTGAAATGTGGAGGACCACTAAAAATATGATACGTCGGGCCAATAAAAGTTTGCAAAAATCTTACTACATCACAGCTAACAAATGTCACTTTTCAGTATGGAACAACTCAGTTGAAATAACATGAGCTAAATAACTGATTAGTTATAGCAAGAGAAGAATGAATAAAACGACGGCATCAAGCATTGGTTATTGTGTGTTTTGCTTCAGTGTTCTATTGCTAGAATTAATCTTTCTATTGACGAATGTGCCATATCCCAAACAAACGTGAGTTTTACCTGAACGAGCGCTCCCGTGGCCTCATTTAGTCTGAGCATGCGCGGGGTTTTTGTACGTTGGTTTTGTGTACTCACCACCAAACATGTACGTTCGGACAGGATTTGAGCGGACGGTTTTAAAACAAGTTTGGAAATAAATGTCTGCTGAAAAACGGCCCGGCGGGCAAATGTACGGTGAAATTCTGTACGCTCGTAACTACACACGACCAAACATGTATGCTGAAACTGGTCCGCGGGCCAGTTTCAGCAAACATGTTTGGTCGTGAGTATGGGGCCTTAAGGTTTGACCTCTTATTATATGGTTTTGGTAAATCTGATGACACAAATCTGCAGAAAATCTAAAAGTGTGTATGGGGTCTTATTTAGGGATGAGCTTTATGTTCGGGTCGAATATGAGTTCGACTCGAACATTGGCCATTCGCTGAACATCCCATTCGCTGAACAGCGAACAATTTGGGGTGTGCTCGGTAAATTTGAAAAGCTGCGGAACACCCTTTAACCACTTGCCGTCGCCGCACCGTCATAATACGTCCACAAGGTGGCTCTCCTAGGCGAGATCACGTATTATGACGTCCTGCCTTTTAGCCGCCACTAGGGGCGCACGCGCGCCGCCGGAGGCGCGCACGCGCGCCCCCCGCTCGCCCCCGACTCCCGTGCGTGTGCCCGGCGGACGCGATCGCCGCCGGGCACACGCGATCGCTCGGTACAGAGCGGGGAACGGGAGCTGTGTGTGTAAACACACAGCTCTCGTTCCTGTCAGCAGGGGAAATGCTGATTTTCTGTTCATACAATGTATGAACAGAAGATCAGTGTTTCCCCTAGTGAGGCCACCCCCCCCCCCCCACAGTAAGAACACACCCAGGCATACTTAACCCCTTCCCCGCCCCCTAGTGTTAACCCCTTCACTGCCAGTGGCATTTTTATAGTAATCTAATGCATTTTTATAGCACTGATCGCTATAAAAATGCCAATGGTCCCAAAAATGTGTCAAAAATGTCCGAAGTGTCCGCCATAATGTCGCAATACCGAAAAAAAAATCGCTGATCGCCGCCATTACTAGTAAAAAAAAATATTAATAAAAATGCCATAAAAATACCCCCTATTTTGTAAACGCTATAACTTTTGCGCAAACCAATCAATAAACGCTTATTGCGATTTTTTTTACGAAAAATATGTAGAAGAATACGTATCGGCCTAAACTGAGGAAAAAAAATGTTTTTTTATATATTTTTGGGGGATATTTATTACAGCAAAAAGTAAAAAATATTCATTTTTTTCAAAATTGTCGCTCTATTTTTGTTTATAGCGCAAAAAATAAAAAACGCAGAGGTGATCAAATACCACCAAAAGAAAGCTCTATTTGTGGGAAAAAAAGGACGCCAATTTTGTTTGGGAGCCACGTCGCACGACCGCGCAATTGTCTGTTAAAGCGACGCAGTCCCGAATCGCAAAAAGTACTCTGGTCTTTGGGCAGCAATATGGTCCGGGGGGTAAGTGGTTAAAAGTCTATGGGAGAAATCTAAAGTGCTAATTTTAAAGGTTGATATGCAAGTAATTGTCATAAAAAGTGTTTGGGGACCTGGGTCCTGCCCCAGGGGACATGTATTAATGCAAAAAAAAAAAACGTTTTAAAAACCTGGGGGGGTGTCTATAGTATGCCTGTAAAGTAGTGCATGTTCCCCGTGTTTATAACAGTCTCTGCACAAAATGACATTTCTAAAGGAAAAAAAGTTTAAAACTACTCGTGGCTATAATGAATTGTCGGGTCCTGGCAATAAAGATAAAAGTCATTGAAAGTCATTGAAAAAAAAATGCATGGGGTCCCTCCAAATTCCATTACCAGGCCCTTCAGGTCTGGTATGAATATTAAGGGGAACCCTGCACCAAATAAAAAAAAATGGCGTGGGGTTCCCCCAAAAATCCAACGGGAAACCTGCGTTGGGGGGTTTTCGGCTCATTCCTAGTCTTAGTTACCAATTTACAAAATTCCACTTTGATTATCTCCTACAGCAGGTAAATCTTAAAAGAGTCTCTGTCACTGGGGAAGGAGTTAAATATTACAGCCTTTAGTTCAATGTTTTTTTAATCTGAATTATATGTGATAGATCAGAACACAGTAGTCTAAGTTGGTGAAGTAAAATTAGAAAAATATATACATAAAACTATTTTTCAGAAATAAAAAAACTGATAATTGGCATGTGCGTATTGTGGCAGCAGGCAGGTTAAGTTCCCTGGTTGCATCCAGGATGCAGTGTATATATCTCCTAGGTTCAGGCTTTATGCCAGTTTATACCTCTAGGGGGAGTGCTGGGAGTCCTGCTGGGAAGACTTGATGAGCCCAGCTAACTTAGGTTGGCTCATTAGGTCCTCTACAAAAACTCCCAGCATGCAGAGAGATATGCTCCAACCAGGAACCAGATCTGTGTGGATAGTCTGGGGAGTGTGATGTCTGTGCGGTGAGACCAAGCCTGTGTGGCTATTGCTAAGATATTTAAACAGCAGGGAGTCAGGGACTGGGGCAACACAAGGCTGTACCCAGTTGTTAGTTAGGGACACCAACGTGTATAGCGTTGGTATTTCTTTTGTTTTCTGTCATATTTTTATTTGTATATAGTTCAAATAAAACTGCACCTTTTTGTTTTCCTCCTACCACTGTCTGCTGTGCCTAATGTTTTTTGTGTGCTAAACCCTTCCAGGGGGTCACACACACCCGCTGCCGGGCTAACCCCTCACAGTTGGTGGAGAATGCGGGCAGTTTTTTTAACGGCCAGCATGAAGGAGATACTGAAACAGCTGGCTCTAGCAAATGCCAATCATGCCAATGCCAGCAGCAGACAAATGCAGGTTTGCAAAAGAGCCTCGCATCCCAGCAGCAGACAAATGCAACTTTGCAACAGAGCCTCGCATCCCAGTAGCAAGCTCACCAACAGAGTCTGGAAGCTCAGCAACAAGCGCAGCAGCAATCTGAGGCCCGCTTCATAGACCTGTTGCAGAAGCAAGAGCAGAGACTACAACAACAAATGGAGACTTTAATCTAGCAACGTCCACAGACCAGTGAGGTAAGTGGTTCCACTAATACTGCATCCTTTGGGGTGAGTCGTTTACTGACAAAAAATGACTGGAGAGGATGATCCAGAGGTGTTTTTGACCACATTTGAAAGGACTGCTGAAAGGGAAAAATGGCCCAAGGAGCAGTGGGCTGGACTGGTGGGCCCTCTGTTAACTGGGGAATCGCAGAAAGCTTATTATGACTTGGAGCCTGACCAAGCAAAAGACTATGTGGTGCTAAAAACTGAAATATTGGCACGGCTGGGTGTCACCCTGTCCGGGCTCAGCGTGTGCATAACTGGACTTTCCGGCTTGGAAAACCCCCCAGATCTCAAATGTATGATCTCATTTACCTGAGCAGGAAGTGGCTACAGCCAGAAACTTTGTCCGCACCAAAGATTGTGGAACGTGTTGTGATGGTTCGCTTCCTGAGAGCTCTTCCTACTCCCATCACAAAGTGGGTAAGCCATGGAGACCCAGAATCGGCCCATAAGCTTGTGGATCTTGTTGAGAGGTACTTGGCTACAGAGAACCTGACTGCCTCTTCCAGAGACTCACGGACTTTCCCCCCTAAGACCAGACCATCCCCGGTGGAGGGTAAGATGATTCCAAGTGTCGGGCGAGAACAGCCCGGGAAGTCAAGGCCTCAAGAGGCAGCAAAAAGGATTGTTTGCTACCGCTGCCGGCAAGAGGGACACATTGCAGCAAATTGCCCGGTTGTGGATGAACCCATGCAATGCAACTTTCTAAGGGACAGACGTCAGTTTGCGACAGTCGCATGCACTGCTATTCGGGGAACTGAGAAACATTTATGCAAAATGTGTATCAATGGTAAAAATGTTGTTGTGTTGCTGGATTCAGGTAGCCTGTGACATAAAGGCTGAATTAGTTACTACAGAGGTCTCTGGGAATAACAAGGTAGCTGTTATTTGTGTGCATGGGGACACCCGAGAGTATCCTGTGACTACAGTGTGTTTTGAGACCTCCAAAGGTACCCTCTCTCATCTGGTGGTGTTAGTGTCTCACTTACCACATGATGCCATTGTGGGAAGGGATTTTCCAAAGTTCTGGGAACTATGGGATTATCCTGAGCCCCCCCACTGGTGCCTCTACATACCAGGAATCTGATAACCAGAATTCCTCTGAGAGTGGTGAGGACTCTCCAGAATTCCCCTTGTCGGTATTGGCAGGGGAGACTCAAGAAACTGGGGAGGAGCCAACATCCTCAGACGAAAACATGCCGTCTGTAGAGTTTTCTGATCTCGAGGTTCACATAGAAAACATTGCCACCAAACAGTTAAAAGACCTCACCCTAATAAAGACACGGGAAAACGTAGTGAAAATAGATGGCGAGTTAGTGAACCCAGATACGACCTGCACTTACCCATACTTCATCATGGAAAGGGACCTACTCTATCGGGTGTCTCAAAGGGCAGAAGAAACCATTGAGCAACTTGTGGTGCCCAAACCTTACAGAGAGTTGGCCCATGGGCACATTCTTGGAGGTCATCTGGGGACAGAGAAAACCAGAGATAGAGTGTTGCAGAGATTTTATTGGCCTGGGGTCATGAAGGAAACAGAAAATTATTGTTCCTCCTGCCCTGTGTGTCAGAAGACGGCACCTATGCCACATTTCCGTAACCCGCTAGTACCCCTTCCCATCATTGAGGTTCCCTTTGAGATGATCACCATGGATTTGGTAGGTCCAATACTGAAGTCCGCTAGGGGGCATCAGTACATTTTGGTTATATTGGACTATGCCACCTGTTATCCAGAGGCGATTCCTCTCCGAAATACCTCGGCCAAAACCATAGCCAAAGAGCTATCTCTTGTTTTTAGCCGCGTGGGTATTTGTAAGGAACTGCTTACGGACCAAGGTACACCCTTTATGTCCCGGGTTATGAAAGAACTGTGCAAGTTGTTCAAAGTGACACAATTGCGTACATCTGTTTATCACCCCCTAACAGATGGGTTGGTTGAAAGATTTAACAAAACCCTTAAACAAATGTTAAAGAATGTGGTGGATAGAGATGGAAAGGATTGGGACTGTCTTATTACCTATTTGATGTTTGCCATTAGGGAGGTACCCCAATCCTCTAAGGGTTTCTCACCCTTCGAGTTGCTCTATGAGAGACACCCAAGAGGGCGGTTGGATATCGCCAGGGAAACTTGGGAAAGTGAGAGTTCTCCCCACAGGAGTGTGATTGAGCATGCCGCCCTAATGCAAGATAGAATTGCACAGGTAATGCCAATTGTAAGGGAACATTTGGCCCAAGCACAGTTGGGACAACAGAGAGTTTATAACCGTGGGGCCAAGACCCGTACCTTCTCCCCGGGGGATAGGGTATTGGTACTTATCCCTACAGTCAAGAGCAAGTTCCTCGCCAAATGGCAAGGCCCTTACAAGATATTGGAAAAAGTGAGCAAAGTGAATTACAAGGTCAGACAACCAGAAAGGCGAAGGCCAGAACAGATCTATCACATCAATCTGTTGAAAGCCTGGAGGGATAGGGAATCCCTAGTCGCATAAAAGTTATCATCAGCTCAGTCTGATTTCGTGATTCCTGAGGTTGGAATAGCAGTCACCTTGTCAAAGCCCCAACAACAGGAGGTTAAGGAGTTTGTGCTTCGCAACAAAGAGGTTTTCTCTGAGTTGCCGGGACAAACATCTGGGGTAGAGCATGATAATATTAACCCACCTGGTGAAAGAGTGAAGCTAAAACCCTATCACATCCCAGAGGCCTGACGGGAGGCAATACGGGAGGAAGTGCAGAAAATGCTTAAGTTGGGGGTGATAGAGGAATCCCAAATTGATTGGTACTGTCCTATAGTCTTAGTGCCTAAACCGGATGGGAGCTGGCGTTTCTGTAACGATTTTCGACAACTGAACAAAGTTACAAAATTTGACACCTACCCAATGCCACATATCGATGAGTTGATCGACCGGCTGGGAACTGCCCGGTACATAACAATTCTCGATCTCACAAAAGGGTATTGGCAAATTCCCCTGGCTAAATCGGCCAAGGAGAAAAACGCGCTTGTAACCCCAGATGGGGCGTTTCAGTATAAAAGAATGCCGTTTGGGTTACAGAATGCCCCGGCAATCTTTCAGCGGAAAATGGACCCGATTATAAGGCCCCATCAGAAATATGCTGCAGCTTACCTGGATGATGTAATTATCCATAGCCCAGATTGGGCCTCACATCTGCCAAAAGTGCAAGCAGTCCTAGACTCTATCCGGGAAGCTGGGTTTACGGCCAACCCAAAGAAGTGTACCATTGGACAGGAAGAGGCCAAATATCTTGGGTACACCATTGGGAGGGGCGTGATAAAACCCCAAGTCAATAAACTTGAGGCCATACAGAATTGGCCTCATCCTAACAGCAAAAAGCAGGTACGAGCCTTTCTGGGCATCGCTGGTTATTATCAGCGATTTATCCCCCATTTTGCCTCTCAGGCAGTGCCCTAACAAACATGACCAAAGGGAAAGACTCGGTCATGATTAAGTGGACCCCAGAGGCTGAAGCAGCCTTTCAGGCCTTAAAAAAAGACTAAAAAAAAATTGCCAGCCGGTCTTGTACTCGCCAGATTTCTCTAGGGGCTTTGTGGTACAGACGGATGCGTCGGACGCGGGGTTAGGGGCAGTGTTGTCACAGGTCTGGGATGGGGAAGAACACCCGGTTATTTATCTCAGTAGAAAGTTAAAATCCCATGAGGTAAATTATGCCACCATTGAGAAGG